>NC_140536.1:12968531-13568531 GCF_057382185.1 Mchenga conophoros
CAATAATGTTCCCAGACCTACGAACTGGTGGGTTTACTTCTGACATCCTCAGGCCTGTAAATCTGCAGTTACACCCAAGACTATATATTTATGTTTCCTGTGAGCAGAAAGTGCAAATATGCAAATACAGCTGAAACTACTGGATCAGTTAGTAATAATAAAGTAGATTTTTATAGCACCATCAACATGATCTCATACACACACAAACACACACACGCAAAAACACAATAAAGAGCAAAGTCAGCTTGAATAAATAGGCAAGCATAAAACTTAAAACAACACTCACTTTATCTCACAAAGTGTTTCATGGAGTGGCACAGTGGTGCAGCAGTTAAAAACCTGTTTTATGGTATTGCTTTTAGGTATTTGACTAGGGAAAGGGGTATGCAACTATTGCAAACATGAATATGTGCCGTCCTCCATGGACCCTCAATGTGGTTGAACATTAACTGGTTGAAAAGTGGGCTGGAACAGTGGTGTTCACCACAAACGAGAGAAGCGCGAGAGACATATCAAAAACATAAAGCATGAAAAGAACAGACACAATGGACACTATTTCACTTCTGCTCTTTCTGTGTTTTAACTTTGCTCTTCTCTGCTGCTGGCAACGACCAATAACAGCACTAACAAGAGTAGTCCACAGGCCAGTCATGTATGACCATAATCAGCTACAACATGTAGACAGCAGTCCTCACAGCGGTCTCTAGGATGTGACCACCATTGAACCATGTTGATGCCTGAACATTGCCACAAAGTTCTTGGTTAAATCCTGCTGGTTGCTTCTTCTTCACGATTTTCCAGAACCCAACAATATATTTGTCGGGTTAATTTCAAACTGGCAGCAGGTTTGGATAAGAGAGTGATTTCCTGCAGCTTTGTAATGGATTTGCTTGTCATCCTATGTCAACTGTGACAATGATTAAGAAAATGGATGGATAATTGTGTGATAAAAAAATAAAACAACTGCTGTATCTCAGAGGCTTCATGATCTCCTGAGAGGAAAAATTGAGACACTAAAAGGAAAGAATGGACTGTTGTACATCGGCTTCATGTCATACTGTGATAGAGAGGCTCAGGACCAGTTCAAAAGAGCATTTCCTTTTAATTTCAGCTCTGCCGTTCTAGTCCCCCCCCCCATGTATACAGGTCAGTGGTAGTGTGGAGATTGACTTGAGGTGACATTCAGTCAGAGATTTAATTCATTTCATTAGGCCACAGTCACACGGAGGATCTCATTATCCACGCGGTGATGTTCTGGACTTTCAGCTAGAGCGTCGTCCAAAGGAGGCAAGTCTGTGTCATCGGGCGAGCTCAGTCTGTCAAAACACAAAGCAAATACATCATAAAACATACAGCAGGTATTTAAACAGAAAAATGTGTCTCATGCTTTTGTTTTTAAACTTACAGTTCTTCAGTTTTGTAACTAGTGCAGTCGTTCTCAAAGTTGTGATGATTCATAGCTCTCTATAAAAAACACACCAAGACACAAACTGGATTATAATCTTTTTCATCTATATTCTTATAAGGAAGCTTGAGTGCTATGCAGTTGTTAATAAAACCATCACCCAACCTGGGGGATAAGATGCTCTTTGAAATGTTTCTTTGCTGCATCTGGATTGTATGCGTTTGGAGGATTTCTGTCTGAATCCGGTCCAATATGCAGACGTCTGTGATGTGTAGATGTGTATTTTGGATTAGCTTCCAATCTAGCCTGAAGAGTCGCACACAGATCGGTGAGTTCTTTGCTTCGAAAGGAAGGAGGCCTAACAATCCACCCAGCCACCCCTTCAACAGCACCATCCTCCTCCTCGGACATCATATCAATTGTTACACCCCTCCAGAAGTCCAGTTCATCTGCACTGAGGACTCCCTGCCTGGCTTCCAGCAGCTGTAAGCAGAAGCAGTACATACAGTTGTGGATGTGCAACCTCTGTGTGGTGACAGTTTGTGCACTAATGTGACTGAAAAACAGTGCAGCAGTACTGTCAGTGAGTTTAAATCACATCAGATAACTTTACCCTTTTCCTTCTCTGACGGCTGCGGGCTGCAGTCTTCATTGCTTCAGCCTGGGCTGCAAGGTCCGGCTGGCTGTAGCGGAAATTCCTGCGTATGGTCTCATAGTATGTTTTACAGGCAGCTGGAACCATTAAGAGAGCATGTCACAAACCTGGAAACAGACAAAGCTACAGTAAAAGAGTAAAGCACAAACAGTGCTTACATAGAATGGCATCTCTAGCCAGGTTGTGCAAATCCGGACTTTCAGCCAGAGCTTGGACCAAATGAGACGTGACTGCCTCATTGTGAGGCGAGCTCAGTCTACGAAATCCAGATGTTTACACGTCAGCGATCACATTGCGATATATATGTATATATGTATTATACAGCCTGTACAACTTACACGACATAATATCTCACCCTTCTTCGGGATTATAGCGCTTGCGATTTCCCTTGGCGTTATGAAAACGACGCACCGCCTCCTACAAAATAAAACACCATAATTGACTTTATGAACAAACTCTCTCATCCAGCTGTTCCCAGCTCGTCAGATGTGCTAGTCGTTTAGAGCTTAGCAGTTAGCGGTGGCTTCTCTCTGCCTCTCCTGCTCGGGGTGTTTGTGCGGCTCTCCTCTGCCTCCTTAACGCACACGCCGCATACATGCACACATACATACCGCAATCTTGGGATTGTGCGCCCGTCTTTTCCTCTTCTCCTCCACACAAGCGCGGGAGTTCACTACTTCTTCTAAAGCGGTCATCCTCTCGTCTATGGAGTGCAGCTTTGCGTTTACCGCTGTTAGTTGGTCATTCACATCAGCAGCAAACCGAGTCAGCTGACGAGACAGCCCTCTCACAGCAGTGAGCAGTTTGTGGTCTCTGCTGTCCGGAGCAGCCAGTCTGTGCGGGGAGTTCCCGGCATTGCACGGAAAATCCAAGCCGCCAACACACGGTGTCCTAAATCTACCCAGCCTGACAACTTCTCACCAAGCGGAGAGTAACATGCTCATATGGTAATAAGAGACGCTCTTCGCGAGGTTCCTCCAATCACCTGCAAGATCCTGGTCACATGGAAACCTCATCCAATTATATGCGAGGCTAAGGTCACAGGTACTCCCGGCCGGTGTGGCGCCCCCCGCCCCCAACCTCATTTGCATTTTTATAACTTACAGCATTTTCATTTGCGTGTGAAAGCCTCCACCTTACCTGGGTGGTGCCAGGCTTCTCTGACATGCAAAACTAGCTGAAATTCAAGTTCAACATAGATTCCCAGCAGTTCCTGATTTTATGTGCTGCCTACAAATTCCTGATCTCTACCTGCACCTCTGCTGCAATTCACTGTGCTGCTTACTTCAAAACCCCCACTTTCATGTGGTGATGTTCTTATTAGCGTTTTACTGTATTACTTGAATTTTATTATCTTCTAATAATAACAGAAACACAATGGTGGTGTTTACATATGTTGGGCAACATAACCTGCTGAAGTTCAAGAAAACATCAGAATGGAGAAACTGATAGGAAGGCAACGGCCTGTTAAAACAGAGGTATGCAGATCTCTGAATGCACACCAGCCACAGTACAGGACTTGTGTCAAGCCAGCCTCCAATTCGAGACTTGCAGTCAAGCCAGCCTCCAGTTTGTTTTACGTTCCCTGTGTATTCAAAGTATTACGGGAATGGATGTGGAAACCGGATTTCAAAATAAAAGCCAACTTCAAGTGAATTAACAGATATGTTAAGAACATAATAACATATAATTTAGGCTTTTTTTTTTTTTTTACAAACTCTAATGTTAGATCTATATGACACAGCCTTGTACCCTAATTGTGCCCTGTCACTATCAAGGCCATCTTATTTTGGATTTCAAAGTAAAAGCCCTGTGAATCTTCATTTTTGAACTACTCTTTCAATGACTTAATAATGCTCTTAAAAGCAAAAGTCGTATTTCCAAATACTATTTGAACTTTATATCAACACTTTCCAACCACAGTCTTTTTACAGTGATACCATATCAATATCAAGTCAGTCTGATTTTGCCTTTCATAGTAATGGCCCTTTGAAATTGTCCATAATTGACTTAATCTTCTAACGATTCAAAATGCTCTAAAATGAAAAATTCTTGTTTCCACAGGGTAATTCCACCTTAGATCAACAGTATACAGCCCCACAGTGATACCATATCAATATCAAGTCATTCTGATTATGCCTTCCAAAATAAAAGCCTTTTTAAATTGTCCATAATTGACCTAACTTTCAGTGATTTCAAAATGTTTTAAAATGGAAATTTCCTGTTTCCACAGGGTAATTCCACTCCAGATCAACAGTATACAACCTCACGATGTTACCATATCAATATCAAGACATTCTGATATTGCTTTAAAAAATAAAAGCATTTTCAAACTGCCCATATCTGAGTTGCTCCTGGAACAATTTCAAAATGCTCTAAAATGGCACATTCCTGTTTCCACAGGGTAATTCCACTTTAGATCAACAGTATACAGCCCCACAGTGATACCATATCAATATCAAGTCATTCTGATTTTGCTCTCAAAAATAAAAGCCTTTTCAAATTGTCCATAATTGACCTAACTTTCAGTGATTTCAAAATGCTCTAAAAAGGAAAATTCCTGTTTCCACAGGGTAATTCCACCTTAGATCAACAGTATACAGCCCCACAGTGATACCATATCAATATCAAGTCATTCTGATTATGCCTTCCAAAATAAAAGACTTTTTAAATTGTCCATAATTGACCTAACTTTCAGTGATTTCAAAATGCTCTAAAATGGAAATTTCCTGTTTCCACAGGGTAATTCCACTTTAGATCAACAGTATACAGCCCCACAGTGATACCATATCAATGTCAAGTCATTCTGATTTTGCCTTCCAAAGTAAAAGCCTTTTCAAATTGTCCACAATTGACCTAACTTTCAGTGATTTCAAAATGCTCTAAAATGGAAATTTCCTGTTTCCACAGGGTAATTCCACCTTAGATCAACAGTATACAGCCCCACAGTGATACCATATTAATATCAAGTCATTCTGATTATGCCTTCCAAAATAAATGTCCTTTCAAATTGAGCATATACGACCTACTCTTTTAAAGATTTCAAAATGCTCTAAAAGTGAAAATTGCTGTTTCCACAGGATAATTTCACTTTAGGTCAACAGTATACAACCTCACGATGTTACCACATCAATATCAAGTCATTCTGATTTTGCTTTCAAAAATAAAAGCATTTTCAAAATGCCCATATCTGACTTGATCCTGGAACAATTTCAAAATGCTCTAAAATGGAAAATTCCTGTTTCCACAGGGTAATTCCACCTTAGATCAACAGTATACAGCCCCACAGTGATACCATATCAATATCAAGTCATTCTGATTATGCCTTCCAAAGTAAAAGCCTTTTCAAATTGTCCACAATTGACCTAACTTTCAGTGATTTCAAAATGCTCTAAAATGGAAATTTCGTGTTTCCACAGGATAATTCTACTCCAGATCAACAGTATACAGCCCCACAGTGATACCATATTAATATCAAGTCATTCTGATTTTGCCTTCCAAAATAAAAGACTTTTCAAATTGCCAAGATACGACCTACTCTTTTAAAGATTTCAAAATGCTCTAAAAGTGAAAATTGCTGTTTCCACAGGATAATTTCACTTTAGGTCAACAGTATACAACCTCACGATGTTACCATATCAATTTCAAGTAATTCTGATTATGCCTTCCAAAATAATGGCCTGTTGAAAATGCCCATAATTTACCTAACTTTCAGTGATTTCAGAATGCTCTAAAAAGGAAGATTTCAGTTTCCACAGGGTAATTCCACTTTAGATCAACAGTATACAACCTCACGATGTTACCATGTCAATTTCAAGTCAGTCTGATTTTGCTTTTCAAAATAAAAGCTTTTTCAATTTGCCCATATATGACTTACTCTTGGAGCGAATTCAAAATGCTCTAAGATGGAAAATTGCTGTTTCCACAGCATAATTCCACTTTAGATCAATAGTATCCAACCCCACAGTGATACCATATCAATATCAAATCAGTCTGATGTTGCCTTCCAAAATAAAAGACTTTTCAAATTGCCGATATACGACCTACTCTTTTAAAGAATTCAGAACGCTCTAAAAATGAAACTTGCTCTTTCCACAGGATGAATCCATGTTAGATCAAAAGTGTACATCCACACCATGGTACTACTTCAATTTCAAGTCATTCTGATTTTGCCTTCCAAAATAATGGCCTGTTGAAAATGCCAATAACTTACCTAACTTTCAGTGATTTCGGAATGCTCTAAAAAGGAAATTTTCTGTTTCCACAGAATAATTTCACTTTAAATCAACAGTATACAACCCCACAGAGATACGATGTTAAGATCAAGTCACTCTGATTTTGCCTTCCAAAATAAAAGTATTTTCAAATTGCCCGTAGACGACCTACTCGTTTAACGATTTCAAAATGCTCTTAAATTGAAAGATGCTGTTTCCACAGGATAATTCCACTTTAGATCAACAGTATCCAACCCGACAGTAAAACCATGTAAATTTCATGTTGGTCTGATTTCGCCTTTCAAATTAATGGCCTGTCGAATTTGTCCATATGTGATATACTCTTTCAATTATTTCAGAATGTTTTAAAAATGAAAATTGCTGTTTCAACACATATTGGGTTTTCATTTTGAAAAGCAAAATCAGACTCAATTGATTATGACAGAATTGAATCATAAAGATGATGTAAAAGGAAGCTGAAATTGCCACTAGGTTGTAATTGATAGTACGTTTATATTTTAAGTCTGTGGAAAGATGTCATTCTAAATAAAGAAATTACAAAACAGCTTGCAAACCAACCATGACATCTTTCCACAGACTTAAAATATAAACGTACTATCAATTACAACCTAGTGGCAATTTCAGCTTCCTTTTACATCATCTTTATGATTCAATTCTGTCATAATCAATTGAGTCTGATTTTGCTTTTCAAAATGAAAACCCAATATGTGTTGAAACAGCAATTTTCATTTTTAAAACATTCTGAAATAATTGAAAGAGTATATCACATATGGACAAATTCGACGGGCCATTAATTTGAAAGGCGAAATCAGACCAACATGAAATTTACATGGTTTTACTGTCGGGTTGGATACTGTTGATCTAAAGTGGAATTATCCTGTGGAAACAGCATCTTTCAATTTAAGAGCATTTTGAAATCGTTAAACGAGTAGGTCGTCTACGGGCAATTTGAAAATACTTTTATTTTGGAAGGCAAAATCAGAGTGACTTGATCTTAACATCGTATCTCTGTGGGGTTGTATACTGTTGATTTAAAGTGAAATTATTCTGTGGAAACAGAAAATTTCCTTTTTAGAGCATTCCGAAATCACTGAAAGTTAGGTAAGTTATTGGCATTTTCAACAGGCCATTATTTTGGAAGGCAAAATCAGAATGACTTGAAATTGAAGTAGTACCATGGTGTGGATGTACACTTTTGATCTAACATGGATTCATCCTGTGGAAAGAGCAAGTTTCATTTTTAGAGCGTTCTGAATTCTTTAAAAGAGTAGGTCGTATATCGGCAATTTGAAAAGTCTTTTATTTTGGAAGGCAACATCAGACTGATTTGATATTGATATGGTATCACTGTGGGGTTGGATACTATTGATCTAAAGTGGAATTATGCTGTGGAAACAGCAATTTTCCATCTTAGAGCATTTTGAATTCGCTCCAAGAGTAAGTCATATATGGGCAAATTGAAAAAGCTTTTATTTTGAAAAGCAAAATCAGACTGACTTGAAATTGACATGGTAACATCGTGAGGTTGTATACTGTTGATCTAAAGTGGAATTACCCTGTGGAAACTGAAATCTTCCTTTTTAGAGCATTCTGAAATCACTGAAAGTTAGGTAAATTATGGGCATTTTCAACAGGCCATTATTTTGGAAGGCATAATCAGAATTACTTGAAATTGATATGGTAACATCGTGAGGTTGTATACTGTTGACCTAAAGTGAAATTATCCTGTGGAAACAGCAATTTTCACTTTTAGAGCATTTTGAAATCTTTAAAAGAGTAGGTCGTATCTTGGCAATTTGAAAAGTCTTTTATTTTGGAAGGCAAAATCAGAATGACTTGATATTAATATGGTATCACTGTGGGGCTGTATACTGTTGATCTGGAGTAGAATTATCCTGTGGAAACACGAAATTTCCATTTTAGAGCATTTTGAAATCACTGAAAGTTAGGTCAATTGTGGACAATTTGAAAAGGCTTTTACTTTGGAAGGCATAATCAGAATGACTTGATATTGATATGGTATCACTGTGGGGCTGTATACTGTTGATCTAAGGTGGAATTACCCTGTGGAAACAGGAATTTTCCATTTTAGAGCATTTTGAAATTGTTCCAGGATCAAGTCAGATATGGGCATTTTGAAAATGCTTTTATTTTTGAAAGCAAAATCAGAATGACTTGATATTGATGTGGTAACATCGTGAGGTTGTATACTGTTGACCTAAAGTGAAATTATCCTGTGGAAACAGCAATTTTCACTTTTAGAGCATTTTGAAATCTTTAAAAGAGTAGGTCGTATATGCTCAATTTGAAAGGGCATTTATTTTGGAAGGCATAATCAGAATGACTTGATATTAATATGGTATCACTGTGGGGCTGTATACTGTTGATCTAAGGTGGAATTACCCTGTGGAAACAGGAAATTTCCATTTTAGAGCATTTTGAAATCACTGAAAGTTAGGTCAATTGTGGACAATTTGAAAAGGCTTTTACTTTGGAAGGCAAAATCAGAATGACTTGACATTGATATGGTATCACTGTGGGGCTGTATACTGTTGATCTAAAGTGGAATTACCCTGTGGAAACAGGAAATTTCCATTTTAGAGCATTTTGAAATCACTGAAAGTTAGGTCAATTATGGACAATTTAAAAAGTCTTTTATTTTGGAAGGCATAATCAGAATGACTTGATATTGATATGGTATCACTGTGGGGCTGTATACTGTTGATCTAAGGTGGAATTACCCTGTGGAAACAGGAATTTTCCTTTTTAGAGCATTTTGAAATCACTGAAAGTTAGGTCAATTATGGACAATTTGAAAAGGCTTTTATTTTTGAGAGCAAAATCAGAATGACTTGATATTGATATGGTATCACTGTGGGGCTGTATACTGTTGATCTAAAGTGGAATTACCCTGTGGAAACAGGAATGTGCCATTTTAGAGCATTTTGAAATTGTTCCAGGAGCAACTCAGATATGGGCAGTTTGAAAATGCTTTTATTTTTTAAAGCAATATCAGAATGTCTTGATATTGATATGGTAACATCGTGAGGTTGTATACTGTTGATCTGGAGTGGAATTACCCTGTGGAAACAGGAAATTTCCATTTTAAAACATTTTGAAATCACTGAAAGTTAGGTCAATTATGGACAATTTAAAAAAGGCTTTTATTTTGGAAGGCATAATCAGAATGACTTGATATTGATATGGTATCACTGTGGGGCTGTATACTGTTGATCTAAGGTGGAATTACCCTGTGGAAACAAGAATTTTTCATTTTAGAGCATTTTGAATCGTTAGAAGATTAAGTCAATTATGGACAATTTCAAAGGGCCATTACTATGAAAGGCAAAATCAGACTGACTTGATATTGATATGGTATCACTGTAAAAAGACTGTGGTTGGAAAGTGTTGATATAAAGTTCAAATAGTATTTGGAAATACGACTTTTGCTTTTAAGAGCATTATTAAGTCATTGAAAGAGTAGTTCAAAAATGAAGATTCACAGGGCTTTTACTTTGAAATCCAAAATAAGATGGCCTTGATAGTGACAGGGCACAATTAGGGTACAAGGCTGTGTCATATAGATCTAACATTAGAGTTTGTAAAAAAAAAAAAGCCTAAATTATATGTTATTATGTTCTTAACATATCTGTTAATTCACTCGAAGTTGGCTTTTATTTTGAAATCCGGTTTCCACATCCATTCCCGTAATACTTTGAATACACAGGGAACGTAAAACAAACTGGAGGCTGGCTTGACTGCAAGTCTCGAATTGGAGGCTGGCTTGACACCAGTGCCACAGGAGTGATGGTGTCACTCCTGCCAGCAAAGAATGGAAAAATTAGACTACACAGGCTCGTCAAAACTTGACATCAGAAGACTGGAAAAACACTGCCTGGCCTGATGAGCCTGCACAATTTGTGAGGTCAGACACTGATGTTGGATGAGAAGGCCTGGCTCGCAGTCTCTGCAGCAATTCATGCCAGAGGTGTTTTGTAAGATTAAGGTCAGGACGTTGTGGAGGTCAGCGTTCCACATTTAACTCGTTCATCCATGTCTTTATGGACCTTGCTTTGTGTATAGTCATGTTGAAACAGGAAGGGATCATCCTCAAACTGTTTCCACAATGTTGGGAGCATAAAATTGTCTAAAATGCCACGGGGCGACCGTGGTTCAGGGGGTTGGGAAGCTCATCTGTAACCGGAAGGTTGCTGGTTCAATCCCCCAGCTCTCTCTGTCCTGATCGTTGTGTCCTTGGGCAAGACACTTTACCGTACTGGTGTTGGCACGATGTGCTTCTGTCAGTCTGTCCCAGGGCAGCTGTGGCTACAACTGTAGTTTGCCTGCACCAGTGTGTGTGAATGAATAGTGGAATGTAAAGCGCTTTGGGTGCCTAGAAAAGCGCTATATAAATGCAGTCCATTATAAAATGTCTCTTTATGTTGAAGCTTTAAGGTTTCCTTTCACTGGAACTAAGGGGCTGAGCCCAATTCCTGAAAAACAACCCAACACCATAATCCCCCCTTCACCGAACCGAGTTGCAGTTGTTTCCCAATCAGGGATACTTTGTTATAATACCACTAACAGTTAACTGTGGAATATTTAGTGTTACATTGAGACCTGAGAGCGACTCATTTTGTCACAAATGTTTGTCGAAGCAGTCTGCATGTCTTAGTGCTTGGTTATATACCTGTGCCCATGAAATTGATGAGAAGACCTGAAGTTAATGTTTTGGATGGGTTGCTGAATATTGATGTTTTAAGATGAATAGAATGATACAATTAAGAATTTCATCCTGTTATAACATGTTCAATTCTGCTTTTGTTTTTCCTCAGAACTATCAAAACTCACCCGGTGTTCATAAAATGGCACGGACATGAGATTCCTGCTTTCATGTTTCTGCTTTTTCCACTCTTGGATGACAAAATGGACAGTCCCCATAAGTGATACTGTGACTACATAGGTGCTACGACAGGGGGAAACAAGGCTGTGATGTTCCCCTCTCGTCAAGCCTTCCATTCTCACTGAAGCATTTTTCTGAGGATTTTAACAACTCTCTGAGCCTTTACTGTAGAGTGAAAAGTCTGGACACACATGAAGGTGTGACACAGTCACACCTTCATACCGTACATATTATCAAATGTTAACAGAGGCTTATGTCTTTGCAGGGATACACAGACAGAGCCCAGACATGAGGATCTCAAGTGATGAGCTTACTGATTCACTGCAGTAATCAGAACCACTACAGTTTGTAAACTACATTATTTTTCTGACACCATTTTCTTTGCATTTCTGTGGAAAAAAAAAAGTTACCAGAAGTAAACCTATAAATACAACATCAGTTAATTGCGTACTTATAAGGTCTGTTTGAAGAATTCATGATGTAATTTCAAGCCTCATTTTATGAAATTCTTCTTTATGTGGAGATTTTATTTGTTCGCCCCACACAAGTCACTTTCTTCAGTGTTGGTCTTCCTGCAGCCTTCTACTCAGCAAGCCACAGTGAGTGCACCCTGCATCATCAATTAGTACTAAATACTTAAAGTACTTTGGTCTTAACAGAAAACTAGAGATTAGTGCTAATTAACATGTAGAGAAATCCTGGAGTTTCTGTTTTTTAAACTTAAAACTCATAACAGTCATTTACAGTTCAACCTGTACGTGTGTGATACACGCCATATCTTTTTATATGCAGTAGCTTTACTTTTTTATAATAAAAATAATAATAAATCATACAGATTACAGTTAAAATCAATCAGTTTTTTGTTGTTGCCTTGTAAATATTAGTCAGTGTCTTGTTTATGTAGATGTTTATTTGTGACATTTTACACATGTCTAAAAGACTTGCTGATCTGAAGAGCCAACAGTGCAATACCGACTATAATCATGTTCTTATTAAATATGTACGTTGCAGACTTTTATACTTCTACTTGTGACTTTCAACTTTCAAATGCTAAAGGTGTCCCATCACATTAACTGGTTTTATTCCTCCTACACACATATATGCACACACATTACTGTATATCTTGGTTTTGTTCTTACTTATTAGAGTGGCTGCTGAAAATTGAATTTATACATGACCCAAATAAATGATTCGATATTCTACATCAAGAACATCAACATCTTTTTATGATGTAGGCGTCAGTGGTAAGATTGACTTGTAAACAGATTTTACCAAGCAGGAAGTACTGCAGTTCAATCAAGTCTGTTCAGTCTAATAGTTACTATTTCGGACCACCATGTGGAATAAAATTGTTTTACACTTACAGGATTTATCATGTGCATACTATAAATATTGTAAAATGTAATTGTTGCATTGAGTGTTGCATTGAAATAAAGCTTTAATTGGCCGCAGGCATCTTGTAACAATATTCATTGTTCATTCATCAATCCCATTAACAAATTAATTCACAAGCTGAACCAGTCTCATTACCTCTTAGCTGATGG
Organism: Mchenga conophoros; assembly: GCF_057382185.1. Classification (NCBI taxonomy): domain Eukaryota; kingdom Metazoa; phylum Chordata; class Actinopteri; order Cichliformes; family Cichlidae; genus Mchenga; species Mchenga conophoros. The sequence goes on from NC_140536.1 coordinate 12,981,274, forward strand.
AATGACAGAAATGTCATTTTTTCTCCCTGCCATCCTTTAAAACATATTTTAAATTTCACATGCTATTAATTTGATCAGTTGTGTTTTTACAACATAAACAGTGCAACAACATGATTGCTATAAATAATTAAAATTATTTCAATAAAAAACATTTAGTTTTCAAACGTTTTAACACTCCTGAAAACAGGTTTGCCTTAAGATGACGGTACACTGAGCTTTAAACTTGCTTATTTTCTTGAGAGGAAGAGGGCACATGACAAAATGCAGAGACTCAGCTGGATTTAAACACAGAGGCGTAGATCACAGAGTCGTTGTTTTCTCTTGCTTCGGACCTGAGGAGAAAACAGTGGAATGAACAATGTGGTTGGGTCGCAGTCTGAAGCTGTGTCAGGTGTCACTTCTGTGATAACCTTTATGATGACACACCGATAGCAACACTGAGGCAGTTTAAGATCAGTTTTGTTATCATGGAGTGTGGTTGTGTCTCCTTTAGTAACGTTTCTAGAAATGTGCAGGCTTTAGCCATTGTTATAAAGATAAATCTTAATTTTTTTATCTGTGATGATTTCAGTTATTTTGCTTTAGTTGGAGACGTGTGTGGAAACCCTACAATGCTGTGCTGTGAACATGTCAGAGTTTGGAGAGGAAGCATACCAGGAGTGCTGTGGCCGTCTGTTGGAGTTCAGGTGATGTGGAAAACTGGGGTCTTTGGGCCTGATGGTCACTGTGGAATAGGTAACCTCATCTTCATAAGAAGTGGTATCCTAAGAGAAAGAAGAAGTTGATGTAATATGAGTGTGTTGTGTTTAGTAGAGATGCTGAACAGTTACGACTGTGGATCATTACTTACATCCCGGTGTGAGCTCCTCTGCGAAGCCGTAGAAATGGCCTGAGGAGGGACAGAGGGAGTCGAGGATGGAAGCGGGTGGATGTTAGCATAAGTGGTGTCAGGTGGATCTTCGGCGGCTGATGATCTTGATCTTGTTCTGATGAGCCTGGAGTCAAACACTCTCTGCCAGAGTGGACACATCCAAATCATCACTCTACTAGAATATTTGGTCTGCTATCTGTGTGTGTGTGTGTGTGTGTGTGTGTGCATGCTCTTCAGCGGGATACTTCCCAAACCTGTGTGTAACTGACAGATATGGCTTATTTAAAGATTTTTTTGCATGTACTCACTTTCTTGTCTGCGCTAGTCTTCTGTTTCTTCCTGCCATGACAACAAAATTTAAAAAGATAAATAAATCAAGGGTTAAATATGTCAAAAGTTGTGCCAACTCAAGCCAGAACAGAACGTTCTACGTTGCTCAGTCACGTTTCCTAATGTTTAAGGGAAGCTGTTATGTAATACTAGCAAACACAGGCAGCTTACATGCTAAAATACTGCCTTCTAGGAGTTTCTTAATATATCAAAACTAACTAAATGTACAGACACAATCTATAAAGAATCCATGAAAGTCGTTTTATGTATAGTAGTGACCTTCTGTGCTGATATGGACCCTAGCAATGAATGCTCCCCTCCCTACTAAATGCCAAGATACCGACTGTCAGTGTAGAAATATGCTGCGGTGACTGATGTGTTAAAAATGGCAGCAGCAGAATGGAAATTCAGATGACACACACAGTGCATGTTAACACTCATTACAGCATTAGGTAAGACACGTTTTTAAAAGTTCTGCAACACGTGAAAAAAAATACAGTGACATAAGAAATATGCACATTTAAGTAAGTGTTTAAGTGCAAAAAATGACATGAGTCAGCCTCACTAAAGCCTCACTCTCCATCTCTTACTGACTCACCGGAACAGAAGAAGCGCCACCACTAGTGTCACAAGAAGAGAAACTCCAATTCCAGCCACGACTGGGAGGGACTGCCCTTCTGAGGGGAAAGCACACACTCAGCTTGGAAATAACATATAGTCAATTAGCTCAATAAATTTCAATAAAGGAATTGAGGCAACTTAAGATTTATTTTTCATATCAGATTAAGAGGTTGTGGTATTTGGCACAGATTGCCTTTTGAGGATACAACGAGCATCTGTAAGTATTGGCTCCTACCATCCTGCTTTCTCTGCATGGACAGCAGCACCTGAGTTGAGTTGCTCTCCCCGAGACTGTTCCTGACCTTGCAGAGGTACACTCCACTGTGGGACTCTTCCACAGAGGGAAGGGAGAGCAGCTGTCCTGAGCCCACCTGCAGCATGGAGCTGGTGGCGTCAGAGTCAACCATTTTGTACCATATGTAGCTGTCTGCTGCGGGGTTAGCCACACCGCTGCAGGTCAGATTGACACTGCTGCCCTCATCAAACAGCTGTGGATCCACTGAAATGGAAATGTTCGTTGGAGGGTCTGAAAAAGCCCAAACATCACGATTGTTAACAGATTTGTTATAAAAAGACAGGAAAAATGGTGATAAGTGATCAGCTGTTCACAACCTCTTCTTCTTTGAGTGCTAAAATCTGAAGAGACACATTACAACTAAAATAATTACATTTAAATGTGCTCTCTTGTCTTCCTAATAAAAACAGAAGAGATACACTTCTCAATAGCTTTAAGATCCAAAATGTAAATTAAAAAAAAGGATGACACCCCCCCCCCCCCCCCCCCCCCCGACACACACACACACACACACACACACACACACACACACAAAAGCTGCTGACTTTAATTAATTTGGTTGCATGTAATCTTGCATCTAACTTTGATGCCTAACTTCAGTGGAAAATGTTACATTTGTTGGAATCTTGTTAAAGATAAATTCTTTGAATGAATAAACCTTAAGAGTATCAGTTAAACTCTAATTTCATCACGTATTTGTTAGGACAGGACAGACTTTGTCTTCCAGAAGTGATCTCTAAATTAAAGTGGGCATGTAGGACTAATTTGGACCATGGAGCCCTAAAAAACTGTTATAGATTTAACTCTTTCCGTGAAGCTCAATTTAGGAAATAAATGTTTAAAATAAAAGTTTTTAGGACCCACATAAACCCACCTAAACACTAAAAAACAGTCTAAGGGGGTCACCTTAGACTGCAACAATTAGATTTTTTAAAAATGTGTTTCTGGTCCTTTCATTCATCAGTCTCTTCTCCCTATGGACAACACTAAAGAACTTGTTAACTTGTGAATAATCAGGTCTTAGAAAATTTCCTTTTTAAGTAGATGGTGAAACCAGTTAGACGACATGTGTGCTTTACTGTAAAAAGTTAAAAAATGATGCATCAGCATGGATATTTTAATATCACTTCCTCCAGACTGAACTTTTTGACACATTGTGACAGCAAACAGACAGACTGTAGCAATCATCAGGAAGTTGTGATATCAGTCAGTTGAGGATTGCCTTTGAAATGTCTGACACTGTACTCATGACCATGTGTCTAATTGCCCTCCTAGATAGCTTCCAAGTAACCAGACACACTCACATCTAACGTCAAGGTGAACCTCTGTCGAGTTGATCAAGTCGATGCCCCTCCAGCTGATGTTATTCCATGCCTGGCAGTAGTACCATCCTCTGTCGCTGGGGAGGATGTCAGAGATGATGTAATTCTGCCCTGAACTGAGAAGCTGTCCATCCTTATACAGGCTGTATCCGCTGTGTGCCACAGGAGGGTTGGCATCGCTGCTGCAGGTCAAAGTCGCTGTCCCTCCACTGCGGATGTCTCCCCATGGACTCACTGATAGTGTCACTTCTCTGGGAGCGTCTGCTTGAGAGGAGATAAGGAAGTGTAGCCACATGGACGATAAATCCTGATCGTAATGATGGAGTCATTAAAAGTGTCAATACATGCAACAAAAATAAAATACAATGAAGGAAAATTTCAGTATTTTACTTCCCCTTTTCTGTTTTTAAAACTAATTTTTACAAGCCACAAAAAAACTCCTCTGTCATCCTGCTGTCTCTTATCTCATCGGCATGGGCCACAACAATGGTGCTCATGCTGGATAAAACATAACCTTATCTGACCTTATTTCACACTTAGATCAAACTTCAAGCAGCCTTTAACCTAATTTCCCAGAGTAAAGGTGATATATTGTGATGTCCAAGTGAGGATATGTAAAAGTACAACTTGAGCCAATTTCTGGACACAATTGTCCAAAAATGATTCTAATAATTCACATGATCAAAGTTATTGAAATATTATGATGAGATTCAAGTGTACTCCTGTAACAATTGGTCTTCCTCACAGGAGACAGAAAGAAAAACACAGTCATATATAATAAAGTTAATCATATATTCATGTAGCACGTGAATAGAGCGGGGCCTGTAACTTGAATTCTGTGGTATGCTTTCTTAACCCTCTACTCACATTGAACATTCAGAGCCACAGGTGCGGATCTGACTGATTCCTGTCCATGGACTGCACAATAGTAGTCCCCAGCATCCTCTCTCCTGGCCTGGAAGACTGGATTTGACACAGGTTGCCCATCTCTGAACCAGACAATGTCTTTAGGCTCAGGACAGCCTGACATACAGGTCAGCGCGACATGACCTCCCTCTGTCACAGTGCTCGGCTCGATGACTGTGGTCAGCTCTGATAAAGAAACATAAATCAATAAATGTTTGCTAAACTCATCGAAACAGAAATGTTCTCGTAATTAGTTGTTACCTCCCACAGACAAGTACATCGGTTTTATGCTCATCCATCTGTTGAATGTTGTGGTAAAACGAAAATAGTAAGCTCCTTCATCAGTGTGTTGTACATCATTGACCTTCAGACTGCAGTCGCCGCGGAAGTTTCCCAAATATTTAAAGTGGTCCAGACTTGAAGTAAGTTTATCAAGAGGAAAAAGTCCCCATCTGCCAGATGCATACAAGTTTTTAAACCAGCTGACAGAAGTAACAGAGTGACCTACAGGGTAGTCATATTTGCAGTTGATCAACACTGATGTTCCTTTCAAAGCACACTGATTTTCAGACGTCACACTCCAGTCTCCGCTCCAGACACCTTTGGACAAAAATGCAGAAAATGAAGAAAAATGTATTTCCAGAATTAGCGCTGCAGTTCCATTTTAGTCATCACATATCCTGTTTATTAGATTAAAAAAATAAATCTCCTCACCTGGCGTTATTACCAGAATGATCAGGCTCCAGCTTTCCATTATTTGAAGTTTTACCTGCAACAATCATGACAGAGGTCAATATACACCAGCTGTCCCAAAAAATAAAGAAACCATGAGTTAGTGATCAGAAGTACTCACCGGCTGAAGCAAAGTGGCTTATTGCTTTACACATTCTTCATTTTTGTGGTGCAAAAAGCAGAAGTAGGCACACATCCTTTCGTTGCTTCCTCTAATGTCACACTTTCAGAATGATTATGAAAAGTTATAGTTTCATTTTTTTTTAAAAACGGATATCAACACAAATATTTCAATTTATAATTAACCTATTAAAATGTTTCCATACTCTATTAAACAAGCATTATCTAATAATTGTATTTAAAAAAAGACAACTAATTGATACAGCTTACATCTAATGAAGATGTTTTATTTATTTAAGATGATCAACTCTGACTTCGACTAACATCACTTTAAAATGACTGTTCTTAATTAAGGATTTCTCATTTGTTGAATGCCCGCTGTTCTAGCTCATCGCCTTTTTTTTGCCGAGGAAAGGAGTCAAGGATGTAGGAAGGGCTTGTAGACGACCTGAAATATATTTTTCCACCAGGTGGGGCTACCGCTCTATTTAAGTGAAGCTGGAGAACCCACCGGTGTCTTCATAGATATTTTTTGCTCAAAGTGCAGCGCTGTGATCGTCTTAACGTATCTTCATGTGATACCTCTGTGTGCAGCTGTCACTCTAACGCTGTGGCAATGGATTGTTTTGTGTTTTGGATCTCGCAGGCGTTTAAGTATCAAAAGCAATGGATTTTAAGAGCATGTTTCATGACTCATTCAGGTTTGTGGTTCTTGTATCCAACATAAGTGAATTATGCTGTGCACTGTGGTTGGTGTCCATGAACAGGAAGAGCCTGTTCTCAAAGGAACAATCACCATGTGATTTCCTCTCCTCTCCGCTGTATTTAACTAAGGCATTATTAAGGTACTTTTATATCGTGCGTCCAACAGGATGATTGTAACATCATGATTTGTCATGACTGATTTCTTAACGTTGTCTTTTCTGGACACATTGCCCCACGAAATATTGCAATTGCTGCAAAAGAAAGGAAATGTTACAAACAGCGCATTAGTGACACATTTATAGGCAAAAACATTTTCTAAAATTTGAAAGTTTGAAGCTATAGGATGAAGTTCTGCATCAGGTCAAATATGTAGACTCTTTCAGAAAGAGTGAGTGAGCCTCTAAAGAAATTTGTGTACAAATCTGGGACTCATCAATACTTTCTTGAATTTGTTCGTACTCTACGAGCAAATGTAGAAGCGCTTCAGAACATATGAACAAATGATAAAAGCCCGGATGTCTTAGAAAATTTAGTCACACATCTTTAAACTGAACACTACAACTACTAATTCTATTACTAATACTGGTTATTATAAGTTTCTTCATCATTCAAAGGTTTCCAAAACACTAAAAGCTTAAAGTGCTCAGAATTAGAATGAAATATGTGACAAATGTGAACACTTTTAACCTTTTTATTAATAAGCATATAACAGCTAACAAAGGCATTGTGGTGTCTAATCTTATCTCATCTTAAAATATTCTTCATTTCCATCCAGCAAGTATGGAAGATGAAGAGTATAGTTTCATTTCTCCACACTGTCCCAGCTTTGCTCGTGATAGTGGATGTTTTTCAATAACTGCAGTGCAGTTTCTCATCTGAGGCTGACACATCCTTGTCCTCAACTTTTCTTCCCCAATATCAATTTAGATATATTCCAGCCCAAGCCTGGTGTTTTCTGCTTAAAAAAAGGGAAACAATCACTTTAGAGTAAAAATGCACTTTTTCTTCAGAGACTATAGTTTCAGTAGCCTCAGTCAGACTTCATTTATGAATTTATTTCCATTAATTTCAAGATAAAGAGATTTCTTTATATAGAGAAAAGAGGGTGTGGTATGGAGATTATGGTAGCAGTCAGGAGTAGTTGAGAGTGAATCCAACAAACGCGGTGATAACTGGGACAATACTGGTTCATGTTTGAGGTTTCACTTTCTTTCTTTTTTTGCGCAATAAGAACATTTAGGTTAGTGAATGAGACCCAATATGTGCTTATTTTTCCTTTTCAGGCTTAAAATCTAAAGTGTTGCAAAACAAGACGTGGATCACCACAAGAAGCAAGACGTTCTTGAGTCGATCCATGTCACTGTGGAAAGTCTCAAATGTCCGGTGAAAACCGTGCACAAAGTACACAGTCATAGATAAATACATAAGATTCTTGTGAGAGTTAATTGTTTGAAATATTTATTATTTTATTACAAATGAATTAGATGATATTTTAAAATCAGCAGCAAAGAAAAACAGACATGCACAACTGATTGATTTTATTTTATTTTATTGACAGCTCATTTGCATTGATTGGATATAATACAAGCTCTATCAACTGCACAAACATCTAAATTTAGTGGAGAAGATCAATCAGTGCGGGAACTCATCAATGTGAAGTGCTGTATATCCTTTATGCATGTCAAAAATGATTCTACACGATTTCTCCCTCAGATATCAAGCTCTTATTTTCATACAAATCATCACTGCAAATGATAAAGTAGCAACCGCTAATAATTGGTCATCAAAAATTCCACTGTTAAGTATCAACAAACAGGCAACACTAGAAATATGGCAACCTGCAACGTGGAGTGCAAGCAAAAAGGCATTCAGTGTTATTGCTGTTCAGGTGCACAGAAAGAAACAGCAAAGTTAGGAGTTGGACTCCAGGAAAGAACACATGCTTCTCTCTTAGTGAATCCATAATGTGACACAATCCGAGTGTCTGATCCAGAACGGTGTACGGTGTCACCAGGGTGAGTTTCCTGTCCCTTGAGTGGACAGAAGCAAAGTGATTTGCTCAAATGAGGAAAGCTGATGTGCCATTCAGCTAAGAAAGAAAACAGGAGAAGAGAATAAAATATAAAACCTGCACTTAAACAGGGAGCGTGTCCAGGTAAGAAAAGCAACAACAAACCTACATCACAGTGCTGTTGCTGTTTTTGGCACGAGCAGCTGTAAGTGACTTACCTGAAGCTGCTTCCTCCTGGTTAGTGACGAGGCTGGGGCAGTAAAGTGTAAACAACTTTGGAGGAATCCTTTGGTTTTTTATCAGCACCCAGTGGCCGGTTGTGCACCTGCACCTGATCTGTGCTGCACGGACAGCAAACAGGAACCACATTAGTTCATCTCACATCATATCATAAAAGTAACAGGTCAACATAACATAAAGCAATAGTAGAAAACAGCAAAAGTAACAATAGTACTGTGGACCTAAACGTTGGAGAAACAAATCGACAGTGAAACAGGAAGTGGGTCTTAAATTTGGGGACGATTACTGGGGAAAAGTAATTGGCAGAATTCCTCACCCTCATGAAAAAGACTCGCCCTTATTCAGGTTAAGACTGTATACAGATTGCATTTGTAAAAATCAAGACGATCTAAAACACATCCCGGCATCCTTTTAATACCTCTGCCCGTGATTTAACTTGCATGTTTTTTACCAGCTCAGTCATGCTGGACTTTTTATTTTGAGGTGCTTGCGCATGTTTTGATCGTTGCGCTGAAATCTCATCCACTAGTTTCCATTTTTGGTCTCTGAGGATTCCACTCTAAACCTTAGTCGTAAGCTGATGGATGTTTTTGCATTTACTTCAGTGTTGATGTAGAATTTTGCTGTCCTCACCCTCCAGCTACATCACTTTGGCTGAAAGATGTTTTTTTTTAAACTGTGAAAAAACTAATTCAGGCTCAGAGGGAATGCTAATAAGTTCTTGTACATGTGGCGGCTGTTTATCATTTATTTTAACTGCTTGAACACAATTGTACTAGGCTAATTTTGAGTGTATGTTTTTTAAATTAAAATTTTTTTATATATTGGGTGGGACCTTTGGGATGGGGAAGGTTTGTAGTTTGCGTAATATGGGAAAAAGATATGCAGGTGTGCCGTACCTGGACAACCTGGAGTAGTGCACAGTGATGTAGTTGGAGGCAAGGCTGCAACTTTGACCTTCTGTGATTGGTGGAGCATCCTTCAGAGGAACAATGGAGGGATGGGAGCTGTCACTCAAATCCTCTGGCTCCTCCTGCACACACACACACACACACACACACACACACACACACACAAATGCAAAAACTGCATTTCTCATCCATAGCCATGTATGCCTCGTAAATATTTTCTCACCGGTATGTCGGACATCTTGCCCTTCCTCACTGGGTAGATATGTTCAGCTGACTCATAAAACATAGTGTCAGCTGTCACTGATGGACACTGTGGGGGAAACGCACGAAAACACACACACAGCAGAGAAAACTGAGAATTAGACTTACAGCAAAACTACAGCAAGAAATGAAGAGATAGAGCAATTCCATAACTGATCAAAACCAATTAAACAAAGATCACCGTACCTTGTTTGTCACGTCTACTGACTCTGTGTCTACTCTGTGCATGTTTTTACTGGGAAGGTAAAGAAAAGGGATTGTTAGCAAGTGACAACCCCTCTAACAACACTAATACAAATAAGCCAAAGGGAAGAAAAACGAGCAACTGACAAAACTGTCATATGTTCCTCCTTAAAACAGAGGAAGAAATTGTGCTTTTTTTTATGTCTGCGTAAGATCACAGAAATAGCCCAGGAGTAGTAATGGATAAATAGCAGTGTACTTCCTGTCACCTGATCATAACAGCCACTGTCAGTGTGATGAGTCCAGCAGAAACACCCACTGCTGAGGCCAAGGCAATGACCTTTAAACGACCTGCCAATGGAAGGATTACAAGGGTTATCAGTGTGACTAGAGGGGGGAAGAAAGGAGATGAAATGATGGAGTACAGAAGTGCCGCAAGCTAAAAAAAGATCAGAAATAAAAATAGAAAGTGTATGTGACTAAAGAGGGAAAGAGCACGGCATTAGTTAGCCGCTGTCTAGACTTTAGTCTTGTGTTTCCAGTCCTGATTTCCAAACCCAGCTCCACTTCTTCGGCTGTCTAGACTCACAGAGTCGTTTTCCACAGCACCTCATCACCTCCTCCTCCCCCCTTGTAGAGAGAGGGCTTTAAGTGACTCACCATGACTCATACAAAAACAGTCAGAAATCATGAGACCATATACAATGAAGACCAGAGCCTGCGATACTGACAGGAAGGTTTCATCACCATTCAGACAAAGGAAAATCTATCCAAACATCTCCTATGGTAAAAAATTGCAGATAAATACTTGAAGCCTTGTTGAGTCTGCGCCTGATTGAGTGTGAGTGTGTAAAAAGTGAAGAGATCCCCCAAATTACTACAGTTTATCCGGAGGAAATGTGTACATTGTGTATGTGAGGACAAAGTTTAAAAACTTTCCAATGATTTTTGAGCTTTCATTTTGATGATCTCTTGCTGCTTCCAAAGAGCAATATCCTGGGAGGAAAGTACCAAAAACTGAAGTTCTGAAACTGGACATTGGCGCTAGCTAGTGCCAAAAGTGAGTCAATCTAAACTTGGGCAGAATTAGACCAACAAAGCTTTGGTCTATGGTGCTAACATACCTCTTTATTGAAAACTGTGCGGATATTTATGTTATTATTAATGTTTTTGGGGGGAGTTTTTCTAGCTAAAACTACCTATGCTGGTAAGGTTTGGCTAAAACCAACTGCTAAACTGCTTTTCTGCTCTCTGATAGCGCTTTAGCTATTAGCTATGTATTGCTTCAGCTAATAAGAATAAGAAGGAATTGTGCCTGTGGTAGCATTTTTAAAGCAATTATATAATGAATATCCTTCATTTTTTTCTTATTAACTGTGCTTTTTAACTATAGCTTGTTTCACACACATTTGGTGAACAGTATTCTAGTATCATTTTATTTTCATGTTAGCTCTAATTAGCAGGGATATGTGTCTGTTTGCAGAAGCACTTTGCTAACCACAGCAGGAGGCGTTAGCTGGTAACTTAGCACTCCACTCTGTCATAATCAGTTTTGGCTGCATATAACAACAAATACACTAAACTTGAGGCTTCAAACCATGCACATCTTTATATATATATATATTTTTATAGTCTGTAGGTGTTGGTAGTTAATCAGTGTTTGGATCCTCTTTAAGAATATTCATGTCCCTACGTAATTTCATCTTTGTTCAGATATTTCAGTCTCAGCCAAAGTGGCGGGCAGACCAAACAAGTTGCACTGTGGTTAAAAATTACAGCCATATTTTTATAAACTAACAAAAAAAACTGCTTGATAACATCCTGTTGACAGACATGTAACAAATGTGAATGTGTTTGTACCTCTGACTCTTACGGTGAGGACTGGAGAGCTGTGGGCTCCAATTCGATTCCTGGCCTCACAGTAGTACTGACCGCTTGCACTCGGGCCAACCTCAGAGATGGTAAAGACAGGACCAGACTTGGTGACCCAAGCTGCATGTCAGAGCACAGGAAAGGAGATTCTTCTTATGCATGCCACAACACAAATTCATATAACATACTTCCTGTGGAGGATCCTACAGATGGAAATGTTGCCTTTGTATAAATGCTTTAAAATGTATTAGTTAGTTTTTATATGCTGACATTGCACAGCCCCTCCATCCAGAGCTAATCGGTGCCATGTGAAGTTGTCCACTGCTGGGTTCGCCTGACTGCTGCAGGTCAAGGTCAAAGGTCTGCCAGCATCCACAACACTGGAGGGACGAGCCAGAACTGAAGTGTTCTTAGGGGGATCTTGAGAGAGAATAAGAAAGAATTAAGACAGCTTCAAACTTTACTCTATGAAGAAAAGCCACAGGAGTACAAGCAGAGCAGAAACTGAGACAAAACTGCTAAACGACACGAAGCCAGCCAACACATTCATTACTTACACAGCACAGTGAGAGTAGCAACAGGTGACGTTTGGTATCCTAATCCGTTTGAAGCTCTGCAGTAGTACTGACCAGCATGGTGAGCACGCACAGACGACAATGTCAGGTTCTGAAAGGCACCTTTAGCAATCACCTGGTCACCAATGATACGATACCAAGCATACCTGTAGCAGAGAGGTGATTATGGGGGTGGGGATGATGATGATGATTAGGGTGAAAATGATTCATGGGACTGGGCAAACATGAAGCAATCATTTTTTGTTAGTTTTCCCTGGTAGAAGACTGAAGATTAGGGGGGACAGGGGCTTTTAGTCTGTGGCACCCAGACCCTTTAACAGGTATAATCAGGCCTGCTGTTGACATTCATTTGTCTTTAAGTATTTTTTTTTAAATTCTGTTTTAAGATGTTTCTCTATTGATGTTAATAAAAGTGTCTTAATTGCTGTACAGCACTCTGTGCCTTTTATGGCCACAAAATGTGCTAACTAAATAAACTTTACTTACTTATATTTTTAATGACTGATAGTGCTGGGGGGTTTTCGGTGAAGAAATAATAAAATAATTCAGGACTTGCAAAATATCCAGTTTTAAATGAGAAACAAGACTGAAGTTTGAATTTACATAATTTTAATGTGGTGAAAAGCCATGAGAGAATCATGATACTGACGAGGAAAAACACCAAGACAAGGAAAAAATACGTAGTAGAATTAAACTTGGTTGTTGCTGTACCCTCATACCTGTTGGCAGGAGGGTTTGCGTGGCTGACACAGCTCAGGTTTGCAAATGAGCCCTCTCTCATATCCCCTCGAGGACTCACCAGCACATGAGTGTTCTTTGGAGAGTCTAAAGAAGCGGACAGACAGTCAAAAAAGAAAAAAAAGATGCTATTATTTATAATGATTATGCAAATTGGTCAGGTTGCGTCAGTAAGGACGTCCAGCATAAATTTCCAAATCAAACACACAGAGCTAAACACTGTGACAAACCCTTGTGGTAAGAGAGCAGCCAAAAGAGCTTTTTTATTTGATTATTAAACTTAATCTGTGTGGAACAGTATGAAAAAAAAAACTGTCTGAGCTGAGGTTGTATCACTTCCTGTTCCTTTATCCATATGACATTTATTTGAGTACTCGCTTCATATCTCGCTTAAAATAGAGTCGTTGCTTAATCAGTTTAACCCAGACTGCCCTTTGACAGATTTACACAATAAGAACTAGAATAAAACCCCGACTAGAATAACCATTTACAGAAAATGACACCAATCTATTACTAAACACATGATTTTGATTGGTTTAATTGGGGGCAGATTGTCTCTGTGATATTAATAAAAACATGCAACAAACTTACAAGTGACATTGAGTAGAAGCGCTTTGGAGCGATCCGTTCCAAGTGAGTTACGGGCTACACAGAAATACTCTCCTCTGTCTGTGTATTTGAGGTTGGACAGGTGGAGCTGAGGCCTGAAACTATCTGGGATGCTCCCACTCTCCATGTCTGGAAAACACACAAAGGATTAGTGCAGGCATAAAATTTAAGTGTGGTCATAATCCAAGAAATATGTTTTCTTCTATAGTACACTGTTTCTAAAACTTCAGTTAGTTTAGATTTTTTTATTTCTACAAATTATTCATTATTATGTCTACTTATGTGTAACTGTCATCAACCAGTTAGTCCATCCATCTCAATCAGGTGGACGTGGATGTATCACATATAATTTAAATACAATGAACAGAGGTGAGTCCGGTACCTTTGAACCAAGCAAAGCTCTCGACAGGCGGAGCTGCATCGCTGCTGCAGGTCAGAGTGACGGAGCTGCCCTCTGACACCTCTCCTACTGGAAAGACTGTGATGGAGGTGAAGCGAGGACCATCTGGTGAGCATGAGAAAGAGCAAAGAGGGACAACCCCATTACCAAAAATCTGAGAAGATGAGTAAGTATAACAAAATGAAAACCCTGTATTTAACAGAAAACAGTACAGACAACATATCAAGTGCTGAACTAGTCGAATTTTATTGAATATGCTCATTGCGAATTTGGTAACACGAGCAAGTGTGCTGTATATTTTATGTTTGTGATCTGAGGAGAGCAGATGTTGTTGTTGCTTTTTTGAATTGGTTGATTTTGGATTGCAGAAGCACAGCAGTTTAGGGGCAACTCTGTTGTATTTTTGTTCTGTGGAGTTCAAAATGTTTCTATTTCAATTTTTCTACAAATCCATGCTGTACATTTAGAATGTAGTTTGGCATTGTTTCACTGTAATAAGAAAGACGATTAAAGTTAATTTGGTTGGTCAGACCTCAGGATAGTTTTTGCAAATGTTCTTTGGAGGGCAATCAGTGTTGGTTTTCAACCTTGTCCCTGAAGGTTCGGATATTTTCTCTGGATACTGAAGACTTCATTGTGGAATTATTGAACTGTTTAGCCACACTATATTTTATTCTGAAAGGACCTTTTTCTGCACATTACTTGGTAACCTCATTAGCTATGACATGATTAAAAAAAATTAGTGTAACATACTTATGTAGTCTTTGTATGATTTTGAATTAAATATAAAATTTAATTGATTTCTAAATAAATCGTTATGTGTAGATTTACATTGTGCACAGCATCCTAATGGGTTTGTACACAATTTAACGTTTATCAGGGCCAGTAACATGCATATATGCCCTATATGTGTGAAGTTCAGTAAAATCTGAAAATTTAATTGCTGATCTTTCCAGCAGTTACATTTTCCAGCTATTCCAGGAATATCCTCCTACATGCCTGTGAACATGACATGAAGAGATAAACTAGAAGATATGAAAAGCTTTCAGGTTTGGTTGCCTGAGGTTGCTTACGTCCCAGTGCCAGTGAGAGTGATGGAGACTGTACGTTCTGGGGTGGGATCGGTCGACAGGTGTATGCTCCGGCATGCTGCTGGTCAAAGCGGTTAATGATCATCCATTTCTCATAAGAGCCGAGGTTTAGACCATTCCTGCGTGCACAACAGCACAGAAAATCTACACTTAACATGGACTGTTTTTATAAATGCTCAACAGACTGGTTCTTTTTTCTAACACTCGAAGCATTTTACACAACATGCCTCATTCACACCCATTCACTCAAGCACTTTTCTATGCTTAAGTGCTTTCTGTCTAGCATTCACACACCGATGGATGCATTGGAGAGCAACTAGGGTCTCAGTATCTTGCCCAAGTATACTTTGGCATGCAGGCTGGAGCAGCCAGAGATCAAACAACCAGCCTTCACATTAGCCGATGACCTCCTCTACCTCCTGAGCTACAGCCACCAACAACAAACAACATAATTCTAACTTTACTCTAATAACAGCTGAGAGACATGTACGGTGTGTACTGTGTACATGCACACTCACGCACCTGTAGAGCGCAAGGCTCCTTCCTGGAGCAGCACATCCTCTGGCCTGGCAGCCCACAAACACAGTGTCTCCGAAGCCGAACATGTTGCCAGGCCTGGCTGGATGCAGCTGGACCTGGAGGTCTGAAGCACAGCTGTTAAGACCTTATTACATAATAGCAGTCATAGCAACTTTCATTAGTGTGAACCTACCTGTTACATCCAGAGTGATGGTGTCCGGGGAGGTCCATCTCCCCAGGGGCTGATCTGTCTCAAATCTGAAGTGATACTGACCTGCATCACTCAGCTTTACACCGCGAATCTGGACTGAACAGCTGGAGTAGCTACCCCCAGTATAACTGGAAGATAGATTTATATTAAAACACATTATTTCTAGAAGTGTTAAAAGAACTTTCACAACCAAACTTTCACTTTAATGCATCTGTGATGTGCGGGTGGTCCCACCGTGTGCGTCCGCGGTATGACAGGCTGATCTGGTTTGGGTCGGTGTGGTGGGTGAACTCCCTGCGACCCTCAGCAGACACACGGAACCACATGACCCGCTTTACAGTGTGACCTGTGAAGATCATAAAAACAAACATACAAACAAAAACTGCAAATTTCATCTTTCTTTAACGCTTTACATTTTTATACTATTTCTTACTATCCAGTGTTTATCTGATAGTACAGAACCCATCTACCATACCCATCTTCTGTACCTGATGGGTAGTCATATCGACAGGGCAGAGTGACGGTCGTTCCTGCCCACACACAGATCTGCTTCCTAGAAAATGAGACACTCCACCTGCTCTGGATGCCTGCAGGGGGCACAAACAGGTATAAGACAGAAATATTGAAGAACACACACACACACACACACACACAGTTAAAAGAAAGCCTACAAAAACCACATGTGTATGATTCACCATCTCATCACGTCATCTTATAATACAGGCTCCACCAGGGTCAATGAATACATATTTGGGAAGTAAAAGAATAAATCTCAACAACCCACAAGTTAGAGTGACTCCTCGGAGGGAAAGCTGTCAAACCACAGCTCTCACTGCTCCGTTCAGAGGGACACATAAAAGTGAAGCAGTGTAAATGAGGCTTGATGAGCAGCCATTGTGACTTCCTGTGCGCCTAACAGCCTGCCTCGGCTGACTACATTGCACAAAAGGCAATCAATACTTATAAATAACCTGAGCGTAAAGGCAAGGACACCTGGCTGCAGAAGCCTTGGTGCACAATACATCTGTAAAAACTGTTGTTGTTTTTTTTACTCCTGTCATGTAAATCCTTTTGCATGTGATATACTTTTCAATAAAAATCAGTTTAATCTTTGATTAAAAAAAACAAACAACCCACACATCTAGTAATTAATCTCAAAGAATGCACAAAGGTTTAGTTTGCTTCTTGTTTGATGCACAAAATGGAAAGAAAAATGTCATACTTTGATCTCTCTGTGATTTCTCTTACCTGGTAAAGCTGTAAGGATGGTGCCCAGAACTAACGCACCTGCCAACATCTCCGCTGACACGAGCGCTGGAATGTCACCGGAGACGGAGAAAAACACGGGCAGACGGAGCGCTAAAGATCACATCAGTCAAATTTTTAAAAAAAGTCATCGAGTCAATTAGATCTGAAGTACTCACCTCTCAGAGGGTTTACTTTCACCTCGGCCAGTCAAACAGAGTTGTGGGATATTTGCTACCCCTGATAGTGATGGAGGTGATTTTTATAGTGGTGAGAGTTGCATGGTGAACTGAATCGGCTGGCAGGAGGAGCGGAAGGGGCAGGAGGAGGAGGAGGAGGAGGAGGAGGAAGAAGAAGAGGAAGTATAAGTAAAAAAGTAACCTCTGATTTCTCCTCTGTCTTCATCTTGAAGCATTTTCACTTTTACTCCCATAGCTTTTTTAAGGTCACTCCTCTGGTGACTTACAGTTCCTATTTTGTGTGGCTGTGAAAATGTGACATCCTTGTGATCATCTCACTTGGCAATGTTGCAATTATTCTTACTGCAGGTTAAATGTCATTGACCGGTGGTACGTACAAATAGGTGGTCAATCAGTTCGTAGTATAGCCAAACTAAAGAAGTGATAAAGAACTACCAAGATCTTTGATTGAAAGTGGTTTAAATACGCACAAAATTGGGGCATACTGACCATTAATTTTTTCATATCTGGTCGCAGGCTGTTGCTGTAACACGTCTCCCTCGATTTTCTAAATTGTTTTTAATTCTCTGTAGTTATAGCATTATGAAAAAGTCTTGAGCTATCACTCATTTTTTTCAAATATTTTTAAAAAGGCAAATGGGAACTGTGTGAAACAAATGCAATCATACATGGAAATACAGCATACAAGGCAGAAAAGAAGTTTGTAAAACTAATAAGCTTGAAAGTCAAATATTTGCCATGACCACCTTTATTTCAGGGATAGCTCTTCAGGAAGGACATCCAAAGCTCTTCTTTGGATGTTGGCTTCCTTTTGGTCTGTCAGTAAAGTTGAGGTTAGGACTCTGGGGAGACCAATCTATGATAGTGTCCCACTGTGTTTTTTCTATCCAGGTATGCTTTTACTCCCCTGGCAGTGTATTTGGGATTATTGTTAAACTGAAGAATGAAGCCCTTTCCAATCAGATGCTGTACTAGTGGGTGGAAATGGGAAGCAATGTTTCTGTATTTATAATTCCATCAGTTTTGAAAAGATGCCTAACACCACTTTTTAAGGCATTTGACATTTTTCATGGATTCAATCAAAGATATGGGAATAAATGATCTGCTGTTGCAACAAAATGCCTAAAAATGCAATTTACCAATTTACCAATTTAAAATTGGTTCTTTGCTAAGTTGTCTGTCATGTGGCGACACGGCACTGATTAATCTCTTGAATTAGGTGCTTTTTATGCTTTATTCACAGGTCAGTGTTAAGTGGTTCAAAAAAAACCCCAAAAAAAACCATTCTTCTGAAAATGGTCAGGTGTTAGGACTGGACTGAACTTGAGCAGCCAGTGTTCAAAGAAAAAATTTGAAAGTCCTTCAGATAGCCTGGAAAACTACTGCTCAAGATCACTTTATAAATTAACAGTCTGTGAAATTGAATTTTTTTTTTAAATTTTGCTTCCAAAGGGCCAGCCAGACTGTCACATGGTACTGCAATTACAGTGTAAAATGGGTAAAATAAGTCTAATAAGTGTTTACTATGCTTTTTGCATGTTGCAATGTTTAAACAACTATGCTTATGTCCTTTTGGGTTAGAAGAGTCAGGCTTCTAACCCAGAAGCTTTACTGAACCGTTTTTTATGCCTTTTTTCTTCACTGGGAACAAAACTGAGATTGGGTCCAAGAGTTGACTCCAGTTGGTTCCAAATGACATAAATTGTCTATGTACTATCCAATTTGTTGCGACCACTTCACTGTGAGGGCCAACTGCACACACTTCCTTCAAGCAGACTAAAAAGCAGTATAATAAGAACAGCTCGTCTGCGGTATCTGCAGCTGTCCATGTGCGTCAGCAAGGAAGTATAACCTCAGCCTTCACCTCAGTTCCTGCTGTTCCTGCTGGCAAGTGCACTTCAAAGCAATGTACAGAAACAAACGGCTCATTAATAAAATATTAAAACAGAGTAGAGACTATTTCCAGTTTTTATCTTGGTATCTACCAATCTACCTCTATGGTAAGTTTTGCCATCTTTATGTTTTGTGTTGAGCAGGTAATCTACCGTGAGTTCATCAGAGATTTCTAGAGAAAAGAAGAAGAAGGAGCGCTAATAAGAATAGTGATGAATCTGTGTGAGCTGTCTGCATGAGCAACACCTTCCATGGATACATATTTAACCAGTTTGTTGAAATAAGATCAATGCAGCATGTTAATCCTGCAGAAATGCAGAATTACTGATCTAATTGACTGCAGTGTAAACGACACTGACATTGTCACAGACTGGTGGAACTCTGACCATCCCGATTGACTGATGCGCATGCACGGTTCATTTATGAAACAAGACCAGGCCTGTTGGCGTACATTAATATACATTAGTCAAGTAGACATTGACTCAGCAGCCCAGATGTCCTCTCATCCACTGCTCTAATTGAGAATTGTTGGCACTGAATCTACCCACAACCAGACGTGGGGAGGTACGAGACCTCTCAGTCAACTGTGTCCACTTAGGCTGATGAGTCTAAATGACTTTAACATCCTAGCCTGCCACAGCTTGGCCAATAGATGTCAGTTTAGCGTCACGGCTCGGCCAATTGGCTACTTACTCCAGCTTTGACCGAGGAGTAATGATGATGTACAGTTTAACATATAAGTCAATCTTCATTCATGGGCATAGAGTAGAATAAAGTGTGTGGGGGGGAGTTCAAAGTTTCAGAGATGATATTGATCACCATCTGGAAATGAAGCTTGATATTTTGCTTTCTAGCCAGCTGATCATGAAAATGATGGCGGGTGGGCGACAAAGGGAATGCTGTCCGATTATATCCAATTTATACGCTGCAAGATTTCAGCATCTGTAGGTCTAGCTTTTGTTGGGCTTCAGGGAAAAATGAGAATAGTTGTCATTTATTAATACAAATATATTGGTGGAGTGTTAGGTTAATGACACTCCATATGCTCCCAGTTTGGGTTCCTAAGAAGAGAATTTTGTTCAAGGGTTCTGCACTAAGTTTAGTGGGAAAGCTCAACTTTAAAAAGCAGCTTTAATCAGGAACAGAATGTCTCTGGTTGGGAAAGTTACCTTGAGAACATAATGAAAGTTTTCAGGATATGAGGTTAAACGAACAATATACTCCAGTTCACAGATTGCTTGGTTGGATTATGAGTTGGACCCCACTCTACTGAGCCTCCACATGACAAGAAGTCTTGTATGATTTAATGATCCTGGATCCCAGCGTAAAAAAGTCATTTTGGTCGCTGGCTGAAAAGTTTTTAGAACCTACACTGATTTTTTTCCTCTCCCCTCCAAATACTGTCTGTATTATGTTGAGTAAGAAGATTGGTGGGCTTTGAGCTTAACCTGTAACCACAGAATGACTTCAAAAGGATCACGGCACACTAATAGGTCAAAGCCTGATGTAATCTTAATCGAAAACAGAGGGGACTAAATGAATGAAGAGAAACAGATGGATGGAGCTAGATTAAGTGTGACTGACCACAAACAGAGAGAGAAAGAGGACAAGAAAGGGAGGAATGAGAAAATTTGAAGGGAAGGTAGCAGAGGAAGGGGGGATAAAGACAAAGGCATAAGAGAAAGAAATAAAGGATATACAGAAGATGGAGCTTAGAGAGGCCCAGAAAGCTGAGCAGAATATAAAAGAGAAAAGGGGGGATGAGGCTGAAAAGTAGAGAAGTGTTACATTTGTCAGAGAAATGGAAAAGAGTGTGAGCGGGAGCAACAGACAAATGCATGACAGCGTATCCTGCCCTGACGGTAGGCAAGATATCCATCCGCTGACCGCAGCCTCCAGGCCAGATGAAGTGTGACTGTCTGGTGGTCAGACTGGACCTGAAGATTTTCCGCTGTTGCAAAACACTTCCTGCGTGCTGTGTTCATGTAATGTGACCGCTCACAGTTTGCTCCCCTGCCATACTTTAAGTTGTCCAATATGTTATTTCTATGTTTTTCCTTATGCCCACAGATTAGACTCTTGGCTCTGCAGGCCCTCCAGCCTTGGACGAACTCCACATAAGCAAATAATCATTCGACTGTCCAACATGTGTTAGTCTTCATATTGAGTGGTGCTCTCCGCAGGGGGAGTCAGGGCAAGATGATCAGAGCTGCAATCATATCTGACAAGGTGATATGTTGTTCCTGCGCTGTCTTTTAGGAGCTCTAAGTGATGACTTGATGAGCAGGATTTCAGCCAAGAGAATCACTGAATCGATGGGGAATTAAAGAAAAGAACAAAAGAGAAACAGAAAAGCTTTTCTCCTTAGCCTACCTCATTCATGTTATCAATAAAACACACAGAATTTACTCGTTCACACACTTGACTTTTAACAAAAAAAAGAAGGAAAAAGCCAATCCAAACACTTGGTGATTTCTTAAAACTCCTAAATCTTTGAAACTTATTGAAGGCCTATTAAATTTACCCTGGTTTTGCTCATTCCGGTCCCATTCACAAACTCTGCTGTGGGGTCGGATTTCTGTTCCATGTCTGCCAGAGACCTGTCTGTGGCTGCTGTGGTATTCCACGCTGAATGAGTCATGTCTGGTGGTTATTATGGGCAGGCGTTTGCTCCCCCCCCCCGTCCCGGCTCTCGCCCCGTCTAGTGGCAGCAGACAAAATTACATCTGCTTTTGAGCCTTGTCCAACCAAGCTGACTAAGATCAGGTTTTCATTTGACCAGACTAGATGAGTTAAGTGCACATTTTTGGTTAGTGGCATAAGAATAAATTGTTGTTTTAACTTCATGTTGAGGGAATTGTGTGCAGAAAGCTGATCGAGGATGGTAAAGTAAATTTGAAGCTGAATAGAGGTGGTGATCAGTATCATGGTGAGCATTTTGGAATGTTTTGGGGGCCCAAACAAAGGGGAGCAGTTACTTAAACTTGTTACTGAAAACTTGAAAGCAGGCACACTGTTTGTACTGTCTATAACAGCTTCACAAAAACATCTTGATGCATTCCCAATCATCCAGGTAAGTAAATCTTATAAACAGTACATTTGCATAATAACTGAAACCAGCTGATTGAACCAGTGGGCTGGTTTCAGTCATTATGCAAATGTACTGTTTATAAGATTGGGGAAACCTGCAGTCAGCTGAGACTGAAGAAGTCACTTGGATGAATGACGAAACGTTCCTCCCACTGAAAACGCTACGTCCAGATGAACAGAATCAACTTTTGGAGCTTCACAAAATGTGCTAACACATCATGGAAGTAGGAAGCTCTGTCCCTATTGTGAAGATTTCAGACAAATTAAACATGACTTTTTGGTGTTTGGCCTGCGGCCTCTGAAATAAGCCTGAACCACTTGTGCCCTTGAAATTTCAGCACGAGTATTTCCAGACTGATGATGCCTTGGAAACGGTACATGTTGCAATGTGCTGCTTGTTTGTGTTTATTAGTGAGAGAGAGCTGCAAGCTTGCTGTTTCCCCATTTTCAGCAAACTAGTTGCCAGAGTTGGGAAGTAATGAAGAACAAATACTTTGTTACTGTACTTAAGTAGAATTTTGAGGTATCTGTATTTTACTTGAGTAGCTTTTTTATGACATATTTTACTTATATTCTCTACATATTAACACAAATATTTGTACTTTCTACTCCTTACATTTTCAAAACGGGTTTGTTACTTTTTGTCATGCGGCGGCTGTGTGAAGGCAAGAGAGGACCCAAATGCACGGCTCTAGACACACGGGGATGAACTCAAAGGCCAGTCTTTATTAACAGGAACATAAGAAGTCATATAAAACTATACTGGGAGCAACTAAAAGCTGAGGCGCTGGGAAGACACGGAAAATGCACACAACTTAGAGGGACGACGCAACACAGAACAAAGGGACACTCTGACATAAATACACAGAAGGTAACGAGGGGAGTGGGAACACACGGGGAACACAGCTGAAGACAATTACTCATGGCCGAGCAGGGAGGACACGAAACTGACGATACTGACACCAAGATGTGGACCTTAAACACAACACAGTACACAGAGATGAGCACGGAGAGAGAGAGGCAGAGAGAGAGGCAGAGAAGAAGGATGAATACGAGGGGATGAGGAGAACACAGAACACATAGGGTGGGAACACGGTACCAGAGCAAACACCACAATAAAAACATGGACACAGAGGGAATCCAAATACCAAACCAAACAATCCAATGGACATAAGAAACAAAATACAAAACTACAGAAAAACTAAGAACACTGGGTCAAAATGACCCAGGACCATGACAGTACCCCCCCCTCAAGGGCTGGCTCCAGACAGCCCAAACACAGGAAAACAAAACCCAAACAGAAAACGACCCAGGGCGGGCGGCGGGGGCCTAGGACGGAGGGCCCGGAACAAAAAACAAAAACGAACAACAGAAAACACAGGAGCACAAGACCAAAGGTCAAAGAAAGTTCAGGGGGCCGAACATGCGGAAGGCAACGGCGGAGACATGGAACCAGTTCAGGGGGCCGACCATGCGGAAGGCAACGGCGGCGATGCGGAAACAGTTCAGGAGGCCGGCCGTGCGCAAGGCAACGGCGGCGACGTGGAAACAGTTCAGGAGGCCGGCTGTGCGCAAGGCAACGGCGGCGGTGAAGGAGACAACGGAGCAGTTCAGGAGGCCGACCGCGCGGAAGGCAGCGGCGGCGGCGAAGGAGACGACGGAGCAGTTCAGGGGGCCGACTGCGCGGAAGGCAGCGGCGGCGGCGGCGGCGAAGGAGACGACGGAGCAGTCCAGGGGGCCGACCGCGCGGAAGGCAGCGGCGGCCCTCCAGTCTCAGGCGTGCTGGCCATGGCCTGGTGGGCACAGGACCAGACGAGGCAGGACCAGACGAGGCAGGACCAGACGGTGGCGATGCGGGGGCCGGACCAGGCGAAGCACAGGCTGAGGCTGGACCAGACGAGGACGAAGACTCGGAGGCCGGACCAGACGAGGACGAAGACTCGGAGGCCGGACCAGATGAGGACGAAGACTCGGAGGCCGGACCAGGCGGAGCTGCAGAGGCTGAGGCCGGACCAGGCGGAGCTGCAGAGGCTGAGGCTGGACCAGGCGGAGCTGCAGAGGCTGAGATCGGACCAGGCGTAGCAGAAGCACAGGCTGAGATCGGACCAGGCGTAGCAGAAGCACAGGCAGAGGCTGGCCCAGGCGTAGCAGAAGCACAGGCAGAGGCTGGCCCAGGCGTAGCAGAAGCACAAGCAGAGGCCGGCCCAGGCGTAACAGAAGCACAGGCGGATGCAGCTGGACCAGGCGTAGCAGAAGCACAGGCGGATGCAGCTGGACCAGGCGTTGACGAGGCGGTCGCAGGTGGCGGCTGGACAGGCTCCTCGGGCCCTCCAGCTGACGTGGCAGAAGGCTGAACGGGCTCCTCGGGCCCTCCAGCGGAGACAGGTGGCTGAACGGGCTCCTCGGGCCCTCCAGCGGAGACAGGTGGCTGAATGGGCCCCTCGGACCCTCCAGCGGAGACAGGTGGCTGAACGGGCTCCTCGGGCCCTCCAGCGGAGACAGGTGGCTGAACGGGCCCCTCGGACCCTCCAGCGGAGACAGGTGGCTGAACGGGCTCCTCGGGCCCTCCAGCGGAGACAGGTGGCTGAACGGGCTCCTCGGGCCCTCCAGCGGAGACAGGTGGCTGAACGGGCCCCTCGGACCCTCCAGCGGAGACAGGTGGCTGAACGGGCCCCTCGGACCCTCCAGCGGAGACAGGAGGCTGAACGGGCCCCTCGGACCCTTCAGCGGAGACGAGGAGGTGCTGGCCGGGCTCACTGGAACCCCCAGCGGACGAGGTAGATGGCGGCGTGGGAGCCGCGGAGTCCTGGATGAGCTCATCCGAGCTTCCAGCAGGAGCTGATGTAGAGCCAGAGAGGTTTGGGACCCCTGGCTGAATGTTAAGCCGAACAGAAGACCGTATTGCTATCGGGGACTGGGCCAATGGTTCAGGTGCGAGCTGAGCTACTGGAGATGCGGATGAGAGTGGGAGCTGAGCTACTGATGGTGGTGAAGTAGATAACTGCACGGGAGACTGAACTGAGGGCGTCTGCACTGGCACAGGGGACTGAACTGATGTCTGTTGTAACGGAGGTGGTGAGAGTGGAGTAGGCAGTGGAGTTGATGACTTCACAGGAGAATGAACCAGAGGTGAGTGCACAGGAGACTGAGCTAGAGGTGGTAGTGATAGTTGAGGGGAAAGTGGAGCTGGTGATTGAGTGGATGACTGTGCTAAAGGAGGCTGCACTGGGGACACTGGAGACTGCACTGGGGAAAGCAGAGCTGCAGGAGACTGCGCTAGAGACTGCAGTGATGGTTGTAGTGGAGGTGTGACGGGTGGAGGAGTGGCTGAAGTGGCTGCGGGTCGGGCGGCTAACGGCTCAGCTACAGAGTGTATTAATGGCAGGGTTATGGGTCGAATGACTGACTGAGGGGCATCCTGTGCAGCTGAGTGCAATGATGGGTGTGGGAGCGGATGTAGGACAGGTGGCAGTGTCAGTTCCCCTGGGCCTACAACGCAGTTGAAAGGTGCAGGCACCTGCTGGACACCAGTCGCTCCCACCTGAGGAGTAGGTACAGGTGCAGAGACTGGCTGGGTCCTGGCGGGCCCCACCTCAGCGGTTGGCACAGATTTCGGCAGGGACTGGGCGGCTGCTGTCCCCACCCGAGGAGCCGATACGGGTGCAGGGACCAGCAGAGCCTCAGTTGACCCGGAAACCGGAACAGGGACCAGCTGGGCGCCAGCCCCCCTCACCTGGGGAATTGAGACAGGTGCAGGTGAGTGCTGGGCCGCAGTTATCCCTAGAACACAAGGGGCCTGGGAGGCGGGCCTAGAAAGAACAGTCTGCAAGAGATCGATTCCCTGCCCTGAGTGAGCGGATGAGGAACAGCGCTCTGACTTCGTAGCGTTAAGTGTACTAAAGCTGTAGCTTACAGGCACTAATGCATCACCTTCAGTGTGTACAGACTCTAGAGAAATGTGATCAGCTGATGCACCAACAGTCTTAGAGCTTCTTTCTTCGGAGCTAACCGTACTTATACTGACAGAGGAGGGGTTAATAGCCGATGTAAACATAGGTCTGTGCACCGGAGAGGCAGATGAAACAAAGTCTTTTACCACCGGATCGCCAGAAGCAGTAAACCTAGGGTAAACAGTGGTGGGTGTAGAGCCCCCTGACTCAAGAACATTTGAATCAGTACATACGTCAGAATGGACAATCCCCGGGGGTGATGGCTCAGAAGCAACGAGCTGGGGTCGAGCTATCACAGGAACATTTACAGTCTTGGATTTTACTGTTTTACCATCTAAGGGGGCAGGTAGTAAAGCCCCAGGGGTGAGCTTAACTGCAAAACAATCATCCTCAGCAGACACACAGGTAAAGGGCACAGAGACAGGTGTCTCTAACTCAGGAAATGCTGACTTCGAGTTTTTAGACCTAGGAAACACTAGCGAAGGATGATCTTTCTCGAATATGAGTCCAAACGTAGGAGAAACTGTCTCTGAGTTGACCCTCTGGGCAGTACAATGGTTCATAAGAAGTTCGGGTTCAGATTCAACGTTTACAGACCGTGAGCCTTTAGCGTCTACGGCAAGAGTCACAGAGTTTGCATTCCTGCATTCAGAGTAGTGAGAACTAGCCTCAGAGTGAACAGAGAAAGTGTCTTTGTCACTCACCCCAGCCGGCTGCCCAGTAGTCCCGGAATCCGACTGAGGAGAGGACCGGCGACGGCGTCTCCTCCTTAATGAGGGAACGGAGGTGACGGGGAAAACCGGTGATGATGCGGGGGTGACGGTCTCCTCTTCATCATCCGACCACAACGCTGCTAGGAGAGCAGCGGGAGAGCGACGGTCAGAGCTGAGAGGGGATGGAGAAGGGCTCTGCGGCAGCGGCGCCAAAAAACCCTCTCGTTTTAGCAGCTGCTGTTGCGACACCGAGAGCCCCGTCTGCTGCTGCGGTACCGTCGCGGCGAGCTTAGTTTGCTGCTGCTGCGGCGGCTGATGGGCGGAGATCTCCGTCTGCAGTCGCTGTGGCGTGGAATCCCGGGAACGGACATTGTCTGCCAGCTCACGGGCTTGTAATGCCTCCTTAGCTCGGCTCAATTCGTCGATAAAGCCTTCATAGCAGGTGAGCTGCTGAAGGAAAGGGTTTCCCTCGATTATTGCCTTTATGGCGTTAAGTCCGACGGAAATTGTCCGTGAGTCCGAGGCGTGGGTTATTCGTTGCACCAGACTCTGTACACGGAGAATATCTCCCTCACGGGCGGAGCCTGCTGGGTCCATTTCGTGGTTGCGTCGTTCTGTCATGCGGCGGCTGTGTGAAGGCAAGAGAGGACCCAAATGCACGGCTCTAGACACACGGGGATGAACTTAAAGGCCGGTCTTTATTAACAGGAACATAAGAAGTCATATAAAACTATACTGGGAGCAACTAAAAGCTGAGGCGCTGGGAAGACACGGAAAATGCACACAACCTAGAGGGACGACGCAACACAGAACAAAGGGACACTCTGACATAAATACACAGAAGGTAACGAGGGGAGTGGGAACACACGGGGAACACAGCTGAAGACAATTACTCATGGCCGAGCAGGGAGGACACGAAACTGACGATACTGACACCAAGATGTGGACCTTAAACACAACACAGTACACAGAGATGAGCACGGAGAGAGAGAGGCAGAGAGAGAGGCAGAGAAGAAGGATGAATACGAGGGGATGAGGAGAACACAGAACACATAGGGTGGGAACACGGTACCAGAGCAAACACCACAATAAAAACATGGACACAGAGGGAATCCAAATACCAAACCAAACAATCCAATGGACATAAGAAACAAAATACAAAACTACAGAAAAACTAAGAACACTGGGTCAAAATGACCCAGGACCATGACACTTTTGGTTCAACACATTTAAAGTGAGTAAATTCGTCACTGCGAGCCTTTAAATATCAAATCGATTTAAACCTAAACCGTAACAAATGAAAGTTAGTCCTGTTCACGTATTAATCACCAGGGGATGTTGCATAAAAAGAGATGACGTGTGCCACACTCAGGAGTTAAAGTGGGCTGGCATTTTGTGTATCTGTCACAACACCGGAACAACTGCAGGTGCCAGTAAGTGGTGATGGTGGCACTTCAGCATCTAGCTAGCTGTACAGAACACGAGCGAGAATAAAGGAAATAGCATGTTGTTTCAGGTAATTTCAAACGCAGTGTTTCTATCAGCTCAGGAAACATAAGCGAACACACAAACTGTTTGTGTGAAGTCTGTTGCTGACTAAAGGTCCAGCTGCTGTACTTAACAGAGAGAGAAAAGAAAGAGCTAACTTCACTCAGAGATGGAGAAAGATAAGAAAGACAGGAGAGGAAGAAGAGAGGTTATATTTAAACCTCAGAGCAGCAGTAGCTTAGATCCGCTCTATTGGAGCTCTGATTAGAAATAATTGTGAGTTGTGATTCTTTTTCCCACACTGAGCAATTACTACAAATTTTAGGGTCCCACTAAGTGCTGAATCCCTCTTTAAACTATTCATTTCCTGTTTAGAGGCAAAGTTACCCTCTGCAACGTAGGCAACAAAAAACAGAGATATATTCTTCTTCTGAGTCAAGCTGAGTACAATTAGATTTAAACTTTAGACTAAAATAAAGTTTGTATTCCTGTCTACTAATGTTCTAAAAGCATGGGGCTCAGTTAGCTTTGCACTAATTCCTCCAAGCAGCTACTTTTTACTTTCTTACTTTGAGTACATTTCAGAGCCTTTACTTTTTAACTTTTACTTGAGTAAGGTAGCTGAATCAGTACGTCAACTTTTACTGGAGTATTTTTAACACTACTATCTGTATCTTGATGCATTCTCAATCATCCAGGTAAGTAAATCTCCAAAGGTTGATTCTGTTCATCTGGACATAGTTGTTTCAGTGGGAGAAACATTTCATCACTCATCCAAGTGACTTCTTCAGTCTCAGCTGACTGCAGGTTTCCCCAGTCAGATGAACAGAATCAACCTTTGGAGATTGGTATCTGTACTTCTACAGAATGTCTGTACTTTTGCCAACTCTGCTAGTTGTTGGTTGTAGCTTCCTTTATACCACACGGACGTGAGAGCGAAATCTTTTCATCTACCTCTCGGGAAGAAAGCAAGTAATTATATTGGGTTGGACACACCTTTTACCCTCAGGCCTGCCTTAATTCTTCACGGCCATAGCTGGACTGGCCATCGGGCATACCGGGCATTTGCCCGGTGGGCCGCTGGCGATTTTTTGTTTTTATGGGCTGATGGATTTTTTTTTTTTTTTTTTTTTTTTTTTTTAGGAAGGGTATATATAATGAAAGGTGTTGGATTGGCCAATTGGTCATGATTGACTCTGGGCTGGACCAATTACAGCCGAGGAGGCCGGATGCACCCTCCCCCCTGTTTAGCAATCACGTGATTTTTGCGCATTGCATGCCGGGAACTCGTGGCAAAACAATCCAAGTACCGCATCAAATGCAAGCGTTTGCAGCACCGCAAAACGTTCATTCTCCGGTTCCAATACCTTCTTGTTTTTTCTTTGCCGCACAAAAAAGGAATGTACAGAACAAAAGGAGAACAATGCCGGTCCGTACAAAGACAGACTCGACGAAAAGACAAAGAAAAGATACGAGGAAAAATCAAAGGAGTGAAAGGGTCAGACCCTTACGAGCACGCAGAGGGACAAAAGACGTTAGCGTGCTGCCCAACTTTCACCACGCTCAGATTTATAATTATACGGTTCTTGGAGTGAGTGCATACACTCATGAAGTTTAGTAACTTCAGGTCACTGCAACAAGCCCAGGTACAGTTTACCGACGGATGGGTACAGGACCTTGAAATGCACCGTGTAGAACGAAAGACCATCGTACGAACAAAGGTAAGTTTACCAGTCTCACAAATTGTCGTCATAAATACACATTCGTTAACCGTTTATTAATATAACCTTTGAGCTCAACGGTAATTAATTAGTAGTGGAAATAATTTCTGGCAGCATTACAGAAATGTAGCAGTGACAATAATACTGTATGCTGTAATCGTACTGGGCAATTAGTGATACAAAACAACTGTTTTATCCTGTGAATAAAAGTATATGTTTTTGTCAATGTACCATAATAACAGAAGCGAAACGCAATATTGTGTCAGGACAATTCACTATTTATGCACAATAAATAAAGGAGCATAGCGCGACAATTTCTGTTCAGCGCCAGACTTGTAACCTATATCACCAATTATGTTAAGAAAAAGGACGTATTAACTACTACAAAACTCTGATCTTTGTGGGAATGCTTGGAGCAGACTAACATGTGAGCTGGAGTGTTCTGGGACGTTATATTTGGTATATCCAGACCATCCGTCGGCTCTTACTTCGGAAACATGGCTTAAAAAATTTCTCTTCAACTACGTAATCCGATAAAAAAAAAACGATCTCTTTACCCGTCGGATTTCCATGGCTGTCATGCGACCAGCTATTGCAGTTAATAATACAACAGCTTCTTGGCATTTTTTGGGTTTCTTTTTATCGCTAGTACCTCTTGCCACAAGTTCCCAGAATCCTTTGCGGTTTTACCCCTGAATGACGTCACATTTTCAATCTTTATCCTGGTGGGCCGGTCTCTAGTCAAAATGCCCGGGCCAATTTTTTGTCCCAGTCCAGCCCTGTTCACGGCACAGACTCAACAAGGAGCTGGAAATATTTCTCAGCTTCATGTGACAGCATCACATAAGTGCTGCAGATTTGTCGGCTGTACAATCTCCTGTTCCACCACATCCCAAAGATGCTTTGTTGTACTGAGATCTGGTGACTGTGGAGGCCATCTGAGAACAGGGAACACATTGTCAAGAAATCAGCTTAAGGCGATGTGAGTTTTGTGACATGGCCCATTATCCTGCTGTTCAATTGGTAGTAAGGAGCCAATGTGTGCCAAGAAATCCACGCTTTCATGTTATGGACACCAAATTCTGACCATCCATACATTCATAATAAAAATTAAGATAATAATAAGATAGATAATCCATCCATTCATTCTCATCCGTTTCTCTAGTACAGGGGGGCGGGGAGACTGGACCCTATCCCAGCTACCATAGGACGAGAGGTGGTGTCCACCTTGGACAAGTCGCGAGCCTGTCGCTGTACTAACACAGACAACCATTGCTTTCAGTTGAGCAGGGTGTGTTATCATGCAAGCACAGTTTTATTTACTTTTTTTTAAATGATTTTTTTGTGTATATTGATTGTAAATGTAGTGACTGTCATGTATAGTGTACATTTTGTTTAACATGTACAGCACTTTGGTCAACTGAAGTCGGTTTAGATGTGCAATAGAAATAAACTTTGATTTGACTTGCTGCTGCCTTCTCATCAGCTCGAAGAGTCTGTGACTCCTGACATTTTTACCCAGGGAACTGCTGCACACTGGATATTTTCTATTTTTCAGACCTTTCTCTGTAAACCATAGAGATGGTTGTGTGGGAAAATCCCAGCAGATCGGCAGTTTCTGAACCACTCAAACCAGCCTGTCTGGCACCAAAAACCATGCCACCATCAAAGTCACTTAAATCCCCTTCCAACATGATTCAGGACCTTGGTTTGAACTTCAGCAGGTCAAGTGATTGGCTGACTGGATATTTTGCGCTAACGAACAGCTGCACAGGTGTACCTAATAAAGTGGCAGCTGACTGTAGTTCCCAAGATAACACAGCAGCCATTTTTAACCATAGCTCAATACCATGAGAGAGGTAGTTAGCTTTTTACATTCATATTACACAATTCAGGTTTTTGCAAATTGTTTGCATGTGGCTGGTCAGTGTGTTCCAATCAGTTCCAGGCAACGCAGAAAATTCATTCGGCTGTTTCGATGGAAACACTTTGTGCAGCTTAAAGTGGTTCTGGAAATCCAGGGTTCGCTGTGTGAGGAAGAGAAAGGCACACCTTGTTCATTTCTACTATCCAGATATTCCCAGCTGGGAATCTTGATCCGAGACAGCAATGGCACAAATTTTCTGCTGCGAGCCAAACGTCTCTCCGTCTGTCTCCCTGCACTTTTTTTATTTGAATTAAAAATAAAAGCCATTTCCTGGTTGAGCTTGAGTGAAACGTGCACGTCTCCTGTGTGTGAGAGCAAGGCAGTGTGTGGGAGTGCATATATGTGTGTCTGTGATAGTTTTACCATGTGCAGAGTCGCTGCATGAGGCTGAATGAAGTCGGATGTGAAGGAACCTGTCAGATCTGGGCTACCGTCGGAAACACTCCTTCTGCTATTACCTCCTCCTCTTCCTCTTCCTCCTGATTGAAGACTGGACAGGAAAACTCTGCTATGCATGCTGCCAGGAACTTTGTCTTTATAATGTGTATGCATATAATACATTTGCATGCTGCAAATGACTTGAAAGTTAAAAACTGTTGTTAGAACATTTTAGTTTTCTCTTGCTGTTGTCAGTTTGTATGTCACTACCAAATATTTTGATACCAATAAATCTAAAAAATAATAAGTATATTCTATAGACTCTATAGTTTGGGGTTAGTCCAGAGGGGGAGTCATCAGATTTGTCCAATGTTCAGTCCCACCCTGGCAGCCCTTTGGCTACGCCCCTGGTTTCACATCTTCCACATGGAACAATCTCAGTCCAGGACTTTCCTTCAATCCCAACCCCAATCCTAACTTTAACCTAAACCCTATAATTAGCTTTTCGGAGGGAAAACTGTCCGCACAAGTCATTTTCTGGTAATTGACTGCAAGTAGAGTTTAAATGGTCACAGGCACATACGCATGCAGCGTGTGCACGCAGTCACTCCTATAAACAGTGGTCGTGTGCAGCTGCGGCGTTTGTGATAATGAGACAATCCTTGGAGGGGCTCATCTGGACCAAGTTATATCATCGCCCTGGAAACGGTCCACAGCTCTAAAATAGGAGTGTTTGCTCCCAGTCAGCTGCAGCATGATGTCATCCAATATAATTCAAACAATCAAGGAAAAAAAGGGATATCTGATGACATGTGAATGTGCAAAGAACGGTGGTTTCCTTAAATAAGGAGATTTTTGTGGTGCAGACTAATTTTGAGCTCTGTCTGCAGCTGATGTTTGTCTAAACAGAGACGTGCCATAAACAGAAAAACATGTTGCTTTAACCGGAGCACCTGTCCCTTATTATTCGAAACAAAAAATATGCAAACCATGTGAACTGTCAGTATATTTGATACATGTGAAAAACTAAAGACTTTATACAGTGCACATGAAAAAAAAAGCACCTCAGTCTGCTGTTTCTCAGGTTCTTCCAGGTGTTCCACTTTTCTAATGAGTTTCACTGAACTACTGACTTCATAGCAATCACTGGGTGTCCCCCTGCTGTGGCTTGTATTACTAACCCCACATCTGGATGAGGGAGTTCTACAGTACATTCACGGCTTTACGGTAGAACCATATGCAGGCAAAATACTTATAATTGCGCACATCACCTAAAGAAAACAAAACAAAACACAATGTTCAAAATAGACCATCATTTTAGGTTATGTGTTCTTTTTTCCCTCCTTCTGGTCTGAGGAATAAGGCTGTCCTGTACTGACCCATTAACTGCCTGAATCTATATGAACGCGAGCGTGACCGTGTCACTCTCGCCTTAAAAGAGCTTCGGATTGGTCGAGTCTGGTCTGTTTTACCGAGCAATAGCTTTATTAAAGGCTGCGTTTGTGCGTGTCAGTATGTGTATGTGTGTGTGGTTTACTAGAGGGCTGTGGTGGTTCTCAGGGGACAGCCCACTCCAGCTGCTCCTTTACAAGACTCTAACATCAAACACACACACGTACACACACACACTTAACACAAGGGCTCGACTTCACACATCTTTCCCTTACACCGTCAGCCTGCTTTAACAAGTTCATCAAATGAACGCTTCTCATTTCTTCCATTCCTGACATGCCGCTGACCTTCTCTCTCTCACACTCGCCCTGTGACATGAAATATAAATATACATATTATATATATGAATGTGTTCCCTTTTTTCTGTTTAATATGTTGTGTATGCAGTGCAGTTTCCTATTGTTTATAATGGGATAACTCACATGATAATCACCTGCAATTAAACAA
The DNA here is from genome assembly GCF_057382185.1 of Mchenga conophoros. Classification (NCBI taxonomy): domain Eukaryota; kingdom Metazoa; phylum Chordata; class Actinopteri; order Cichliformes; family Cichlidae; genus Mchenga; species Mchenga conophoros. The sequence continues at coordinate 13,015,301 of NC_140536.1, forward strand.
GAGTTGTCAACGCGCTGCTGCTTTTGAGCTTTTGAGCAACATTAAAATATCTTTAAATATGAGCTATACACCAATAGGTGTAGCACCAGAGGTGACCATGATCTCTGAGCCGCCAGGAGCACAACGTGCAGAAAGGTTCTCTTCAACCCCTGCCACCCAATAATTTCAGTGTCACTTTTAAAGAGGGATTATTTTTCACTCTCCAAGGTCTGATGGGTGAAAGCTGCTTGACTGCTGCAACACAGTAGAACTGTCATAAAATGTAGTATGAAGTATGAAATGTTTGTACTTGACCTGCCATAAAACTCCCTTTGCACTTTATGTTTATTTTCATCACACCTCTGCATTAACGTTTCAAAAGCAGAACTTTGGAAGGAGTCTGCAAAGTGGTCCTGGGTACATTTATGTAGTCAGAAAATAATGGTACGCCTGCATGTCTATTGCACAAAACAAGGCTATTTTCCAAGATGTGAGAGTATAGATTTGCAAGGTGGGGTTGGAGCCTTGGTACTGACTGTGTGAGAAGCAGGGTGCACCCTGGAAGAACTCCCAGCATATCATGGGAGTTATGCAGGAATATAGAAAAACCTCACAATGAAAAATTTCTGTTGCAGTGCAATAGTGAAAAATACTTCTAGTGTGTTTTTTCAACATATTTTATTCAGCTCTGTTTTATTAGCCGTCATCACAGGGCACTTTACGTTGTGAAGTAAAGACCTTAGATAAAAAGAAACTCAACAGCACCCAAGAAAGAGACAAAACAAGACCACAGGGAGACAACGTGCAAAATAACAATACCTGGAAGGCAAGTAAGGTCAGTAACTGGAGCTCCAGAACCAGAGATGCCTGGGAGAAGGCAAAGGGAGAAAGAGGACAGACAGGAGAGAGGACAAAAGGGTAATGACACACAGTATTGGAATGTAAATAAAGGAGAGCAAAAAACGGAAAAACAACAACAAAAAAACAAAATTGCAAACTGCCACCTAGAATATGCTCTGTAAAAAGGGTAAGTGTAATGAGCTAAAGTTTAAGGCTATAACTTGATTGTGTTCTCAAGCACTTGTTAATTATTCTTGTTCACCTTTTTTGTCTTATGTGCTTACACACCACTCTGCATTTAATCACTGGTTATGAATAATCTCTGGCTCTACTTCACAGCATGTTTTGTCTGTTTGGTTGCCCCTCCCTGACGGTTCTTCCTGTTAAATGGGAGTTTTTCCCTCCCACTCTCGCCAAGTACTTGATTATTGGGGTTTTTGCTGTATTATTGTAGGGTTTTTACTTTACAATATAAAGTGCCTTCAGGCTACTGCTGATGTGATTTGGTGCTATATAAATAAAACTGAAATGAATTGAATTTATTTTTCTTGGTGGTTGTTGTTCTTTCTGAAAAACTACAAAACCTGCCAAAAATAAATTAATCTCAAAACCTCAAGTAAGCAGATCCCGTTTCTCATTTTAAACAACGCTAAATAAATGTTTCTGTGTTTATGTCTGTGTTTCTTCCAGTACCTCTCAAAGCTCACTCATGGATTTCACACTCAGTAGCAAGTTGCTGCTGATAGGCTATAGATAGTCCATACCCCTTTCTCTCTTTCTCTCTGTTGCGCTCCAAGCTGCCCTTTCTTTGTCCCCCCTTTCTCTCGCTCTCTTAGTGATGTGAGCTCCCTGGCATTTGAGGCAGCCAGTCATTACACCATGGAACGTATTGGAGCCAACCAGAGCTTCAGGAGTTTGGAAAACCAATGTGTAATGTTTTATTTATTATTACCTTTTAGTTACCACTCATTTATTACAAACAATCCTGTTTGCATAAATGATTTGTTTCATAAGAGACTTGATCAAAGGTTTAGTGAGGTTTTAGTTTATACCAGTGATAGCTGCCCAACTCTTCCATTCAAGTGTGGCACTGGAAATGATTGAAGTGAACCAGCAGAGCCGACTAAGCTCATATAACCAGTGAGGGAAAACACACAGCCCAGGAAAAAGAAAAAAAAGAGGGGGGACGGCAGAGATGGTGGCACATGGGAGGGGAAGAAAAAGTGGGTGAGAAAGTGACTGAGAGACATTTAGAGAAAGTTAAAAATACAGAGAGAGAGAGCTGAGGTGGTGAGTGAGTCAGGTGGTCAAATCGTTCCTGCCACCTCATTAGTGGCGATGACATCACAGCTGATTCCTCTTTTGGTCCGCTACTACTGCTCCGCCACTCCTCTGTTAACAGAGCTGCTACTGGCCAGTCTTTAACGGCAGAGTCTGGGGAGCCACTTTTATGTCGTCAATAACTCAGAGAAAGTAGAAAAGGAGGCAGGATCCACCGTGATTGGTGAAGCCGTCTTTTTTTTTTTTTTTTGAGATTTGATTTTTTAATGTTAGATTTATTCCCCGTCATGAATACGCTGCAGAGCAGCTGCAGCTGTCTGTATTCAACTGATTTAGTTGAAGCAGAGTCTTTAACGGTTTCTCCTGAGGATTTGGCTCACATTAATGCCTATAGAGAGATTTCAAGGACGTTTATGTAGCAACAAAGCAAATATCTCACAGGTGAGCAGCAGTGCTTCCAAACTGGGTTTCAATTCAGAAACAAACCCACTACTTGTTTGTGTGTGTGATTGTGCTCATTTTCTGCATACAGCATTAACTCAACAAGAAATATAAGCCCGATAATCAGAAGAAGGCTGTTCTTGAAATGTAGCAGGACTTTGATTTACACTGGAACAAAATGCGTGTGAGTGTGGGTTAAAGTTAATGTGTAACCAGCTGGGTTATGTTGGCTCCGCCCACCTGGAATTGACCTGTTTGGAATTGACACACAAGTCATGTGTTGACCACCTCCACTCCATGGTCTTTCTTTTGAAGATGAGGAACAACATGGTTCAGTCTTGTTTGCCTGATACTGAGTGGGGTCGGCTTCTCTATGCAGCCAAGGCTGCTTTGCCAGTTCAGTTTTATTTCCAGCATCACTTTTCTGGGTTGCTGCTGGGTTTTTATTAAAGGTTAGCCTTCATGGCTGTTTAAGTCTCCTGTGTTTTTATTCATTTATTTAAGGAGGGCTACTTAAGTGTTGACTTGATTTTAAACTTTATCAGAGATGTCCAGCACCTATTACAGAGCCAGTTGTGCACTGTAACAAGTGACTTCAGTTGTGTCGCTCATTCTTTGCTTGCATGTGCTTTTCATTTCCACTGATTGTAGTTTGCAGTGGCAGGAAGCCATTTTAAAGTGCCATTTGGCTGTCTTTTAGGGAAACCTTTGTTGTGTGGAGGAGAACCAGAAGATTGTTTGGGTGCAAGTCTCAATATGGCAATAAGAACTTTTAACCTCGTGCCAGTCTGGTTACAGGCTCCTCAAAGATATGCAGTAACTATGTCTCTGGGATCCTGGACTATGCACCAGCTTTGATTTTGATTGTCTCCTTGGCAGGACTACACCGCGTTCAGTGGAGCTGCTCTGCTGTGATGAGTCCTTGAAGTCCGTCTGAGCATTTCCCTTGTGTGTCTGTGACGCGTACTGGATCTCCTCATATGTCAGACTTTGGGGAAGAAAATGGAGCCATGGGGCGCCAAATCTGGTACGTAGGTTGAAAGAAATTGTGCTGATGTGGCAAAAAAAATCTGGCACAATGGCACACATCACTGCAATGGGTGTTTCTGCCAAACACTTTCCCACATCAGGATGTAACAGCTGTGCTCGACACTCTGACCTTTGTGGATTAATTCACAGTCCATAATGAATTAAAATAAATAAATAAATAAAAGTGACCATACAACACGCCCTCACTTAGATTCCTGACATGTTGATTTTGGGCTTGTCCATTGAAGTTTAATGTTAAAATGCAGTCCAATGCAGTGACTTTTACTAAGAGGTAAGCAGAGTTGCCATCCTAGAAATCAGTGTTACATGGATTACTGCTGCATGTGTTTAAGGTTGAGATCATTGTAAATATATTCTGTTTAATGACAAGCATTATATTATAGAAAATCGGGCTTGTGGTCGCTGTCCTGTGAGAATCTCAGTTGTTCATGAGCTCATAAACATAATCATAAATTAATCTGAAAGTGCTGCTGATCCTGCACCTGCTTAGCTTACCAGTTTTATTAGAACGGACATGGTGAGAACTGTCCTCTCTCCATCGTTGCCAGCTTATTAAATACGTTTTTAACAGGTTTTTCAAACTCCATCTTCTCGACATACACCGTTAGCAAGATGAAACTGAACTGTTACAATAATAAATCACTGAAGCTAGTTTGCTTGCTAATGCTAGCTGTGTTTCCATAAGAAGACATGGATCTAACTGATCTCAGAGCAGTGAAAGCGCCAGCTCGCGTCACACACTGGTTTCTGGAAAGCACTGCTTGCCTTGCTTGTCCTTATGGAACACCACTGGCAAAAGGTAAGAGTAGGACTCCTTGGAAGCAATCTTAAAAAATACAAACCAAACCTGTAAAAAGTGTTGCAGCTGAGTTACCATTGAAAATTTTGGGGGTTTCTATCAACTTGAAATCACAACTTCTTCCCTTAATTTCTCTTAAGTGAAGCGTGCAAGTTAAGTCTTACTTATTATCTGTTGCTTGTAACTTAAATCTGTTGGAAGGTTCTGACTTGCTGAAATAAGTTGTTTTAAAATAACTTAATTAAATGTGTTACCAGTTCACATAATATCATTGAGTTGTTCCAACAATTCTCTTTTTTTTAGTAACCAACCAACAAAACAAACTGAAATTGATAAATTCTGGTAATTTTTGTTTTTACCTTAGTAACTGGGCATTACATTTGGACCTTTCTGCACTTTTCTTGAGTTATGATGTTAAATGAACCCATTGTTCCCATATGAATTCATACTTTAAAACCAAAATAAAGACTTTCTATTCAAAGACGATGCTTAGTTTTTAAATTTATTGCATCCAACTCACCACAAATAGCATCCCAAATGGTTCCCAGCTATGTGCTGGGTGTCAGGAGGTAATTGGTGCAGGCATGAAAGCCTTTAATTGCTCATCCAACTAATACTCTGATCAATTACCAATATCACAAAAGACAAAGCAGTGTATACTTGACATATAGGTGTTCCACTGATCAAGCATTTAAAGGCAGACATAAATGGAGTGTGTATCCCTTTGCAGACTCTCATTATGCAGTGGAGGTGGACTTTATCCTCGGTTTTCCCATAGGAGTAGATCAGTGACCAGAAGCTGCTTGTGGAAAAAACACAGTGCATGTGTGAATTAACCTAATTTCTTTATTTTAAAGTAAAGGCATCTGATGAAAACCCCGTCAAGGTGGAACAGAAACTCAGAATGCAGTAGAAATGAAGCAAATTCAAAACGACCACAAGATAAAGGATTAGAAGCAGATTTCCGTCTCTCAAAGTTTCTTTTATTGGCCCACTGTGTTCACAAACTAAAAGGAGACATGCTCATACAGCAGGGCTCAGATGTATGACGACAGCCTTCAGACGCACTCAGACAAACGAGATAAAAGTCACACAGACTTTAATTTCCCAGCATTTCTTTCATTGTTTTACAGCGTTCTGAGGGATGTCAAATCAAACAATAGCTTTTTACTACACGCTTGAACCCAGTGCACCGCAAGCGTGTTTGTGAGAAACTCTATCATAAAATGGGATATGAACGGAAAAAACTAAGAGAACGAGCGCAGTTTCGACTGATGTCTTCCAGTTGTGTGACCTCTCTTTCCTTCCCGGTCTTTTTTCTGTCTCTCTGCCTCTCTCAGTTTAATAAGGCCAGCTGTAGAGTCTGGCTCTCTTGGGAAACACAGTAGAGTGTGGCTGGCGCTGAGGCTGAATGAGGCTGAAATTGGGGCTAGTGGTGGTGGGGGCTGCAAGTTGGGGGGGCGAGCACTTCCGACCATTTTCCCCATACAATACACTTTGCAGTCCGGAGCGCTGGCAGGCTGCCACCAGCTCTCTCCTCTTCGTCTTCTTTGACACCCCCCCCCCCCCATTCACTTCCCCCTTTTCCATCCTACTTTTCTTCCTTGTCCTGCTTTCCACCTTCCCACCTTCTTTTCTCTCTATCCCTACTCTTCTTCCCATTGTCATTATTTGTGCGCTCCCTGCTGCGGAGAGCACACACTTACTTTTGGTAATGACCCAGTCCAGACGTCTGCTTAGTGGCATCATAACAGAGATCTTCCCCTTTTCCCTCTTTCTATCAGTTTCGGTGGAGGCTATAGAAACGATTATCCGAGGACTACAATAAATAGCTCAGTTCCTTGGAGTGTCTTTCCCCTGCTAGGCGCCTGCTCTCTGGTACGGTATCGAGTCCAGACCTGCTTCCGAGTTTTGACAGGTCCCTGACCTGTGCCAGAGTTGTTCACTTCACTTATTCTGACTGAGAGTGTGTGTGTGTGTGTGTGTGTGTGTGTGTGTGTGTGTGTGTGTGTGTGTGTGTGTGTGTGCGCGCGAGGCTGGGCCCTACTAAGATGGTGGGTGTTTTTCATCAGACTAATGAATAATACGTCTGAGCTGAGCAAAGAGTATCAAGCGAGAGGAGAAGAGGAGGAGAAGGGATGGGGGAGGAGAGGGGAGGGGTAATGACTATCAGATGGTGCTCTACTACTGTGCTGCTGCCACCACTACTGCTGCTGTCTTTAAAGGAGAACACCACTCAATTTCAAAATGCGTGATTAAAAAACACACACAAAAAATAAATAAATCTAAAACTGTCATTAAAAAAAAGAACTTCCAAAGTCCCAGTGTGAGAAGAAAGAGCGATGCAAGTCGAACATAAAGTTCACTGCTCATTTTTCAATAATCAATCCTATTGGCCTTTTTTTCTGTGATGTTGGTTCATGGGATTCTCTAAAATGAATTTGCCAAACTCTCTTTGCCAGCTCGTACTAAATCACTTGCTTCAGCCTGACAAATGCCATAAGTCCACGGTCCAGAAGGTGTGTGCTCGGGAAATTACATCCTCGGTACAATCAACACCTCTTAAAAATACCATGAGTGGCTACCTGTTCATTCACAAATAAAAGAACTTTTGAAACTGCCTTTTTCTTCTGGCTCCGCTTTGAGCTGCGTTGCGCAGCTGTTTCCAGTGAAAAAGCTCCAAGTCTGAACATATACTTGCTTTTAAGTATGCGTTCACCAGTGCACGATATGGCCATTTGGCACTTGGTTGGTGCAAAGCCTCAAAACCTAATGCTAAGTTTATACAAGATGCAATTCCCACATTCTGGTAGGACTCTGTCATATAACACGGCATGTCAAATGTCACCGTTTTCATTATTTGCACTATGCAAATCATACATCATACATGTACAACTTAAGTGTAAAACTGTAAGTGTTACACTGCAAATTGGGTCTGCAGTTCAGTACAACGATAATATCTGACACAGGAACATTCAGCATCACTGTGTAATGCACAGTCTGCATCGAGGAATATTGGTCAATATTTTTATGTAGTTTAAATGTAAATGTTGCCATTACTGAATTGTAATGCGACTCCTTTCTTCTTATGCAACATTCACTTGGCAAACATACGTGATTATAAATAGTGGATATACCCAGTCGAATGGGTTCTGGCAGTGATTCAGAGAGAAATGGATACTGTATTAGACCAGCCACACGCTCCTGGGATATGCAAACTAGGGGAAGATCATGCTAATGCAATGTAATGATGGGCCGCAGAGAGAGCGCAGCTGGTTTGGAAATACACCTCCACATTTTAGCGGTCAGTCAAAAATATGCAGATAGGCAGAGCACAGCGCAGAACAAGTCGTTTCAAAGATCATGTCTTCATCTCTCTCTAACTCCAGGGCTGTAAATCATCGCAGGATTCCTCAAGCATTGACAATACTAACATGCCACATTACCGCAACTCCTGACCTTTTGTTGCATGCCCCCCCCCTCCTTCACACACACACACATACCACATTTTCTGTCCGTCTCTGCCGCAGCTATCAATTAAAGGCATATATGCCAAAGCAATAATATTTAGAAGAGATCCAAAATGTTCTCCAACCCAAACCCAACTGTTTACCACATACTGTCCTAGTTTTCTCCCTCGCAAGAGCGATGAGCTGTCGGATACAGCGCTGGCTCCTGAAAGACAAAGTTTGTTTTCACTGAGGGATTTTGTTATTTTTGGTCCACTTTTATTTAGTTTTTCGGCATTAGGAAAAGTTTAAATAGCTACAAGAGCATCATTAAAGGTTCTTTTTCTTTTAATCTAAAACATTGATTGGAAGTTGGCCTGATCTCATGAACGGATGTGTTCAATAAGAGTTGAAGGGAAGTGGAAAAGGTTTTTTCCAACAAAGTGTAAAATTGTTACACTTGGGGGGTGTTTCCCTTGCTTTCTTCCTTGTTTCCATTACGTCCTGCAGCTGAAGATTATTTTTTATTTATTTATTTATTTTTCTTAAGGAGATTTATTCATGGTAGCAGTGTGAACTCTGCAAAGGTGGTGTAACGTGAACTGTAGGAGCAGAACCGCATTGTTTGATTGCACCTTCAGGAGGAACCGATCAGTGCCAAAACTTAATGCTTCTCTGCTTCTGTGAAGCACTCGTATGTAGGAAGAGCAGCACATTTTGTTTTCATTATAGTAGTCCGACTGGAGTTTAATTCCCACCTATGCTGCACTTTTCTGTGCTTCCTGTATGTACTGCAATCAACCGCTGCAACCAGCGTTGGCTTTGGTTCATTCACTCAACACCACAGCATAAACACCACGACTAAGATTGAAGGGCAGGGATGGACACCGAGGGGAGGGGAGTCAGGGAGAAATATGGGCAGAAGAGGGAAAAAGACAGAGAAATCGAGAGTGATGAATGCCGACTGTAACATTGTGTAACTCTGACAGATTATTCATTGTGCTATTAGTTTTCAGCAGCAGCTTACTCTTGCCAATCTACACAAAAGAGGCATACCAGTAATGGCAGTTGGGTTTAGAGTTTTCACTGAGGTACTGCTGAGGATTACAGACTTCATAGCTGAGCTTTACATAGGTTGTCAACCTTTAACCGCTGTACATTTAAAGTAGGAAGAAACACATAAAGGTCACACAGTCTCTTGGCAATAAGAGTTAAGCTGCGCGATCATGACTAATAATATCACAAAGAGTTTAAGCAGAAAACACAATTAGACTTTGACGCTCCTGTCTTGCCTTGTCTCTTGCTAATTTACTCCCACTTGTGTCTGTCTTCTCGCCTCTGTCTCTGCTTCCTTTGCTGTACCTCGTTTTGAACTATTAACTTCCTTCTCGAAGAGAGGATGACAGATAGATGAAGGCAGTTTAAAGTCGCAGCTCTCCTACTACAATCTCCAATCGCATGAACCTTAAATTCACGTTAAATGTCTGAGTCCCATGAGGATAGATACATTGCAAAGCTCTTTAGTGCCACAGCTCGTACAGATAAAAGTCTTGCGGTCGGATAAACCTACATTTTGGCGTCATCCATGAGCTCAGCGATGCCTCCCGGCCAGCTGTCCCGGGATGAAATCAGAGATGTAGACGGAGGGAAAGAAAAAACACTCACACTCGCCACTCTGTCTTCACAGCTTACTGCAGTCGAGGAAGTGGTTGAACGAAACATGATTTTTTTTTTCCTGCAAACGCAAAACCCAGTTGTACCTCTTGCTGGTAGCGTGCCCTGTCAGACTAATGACAGAAACCAGGAAGAACATATCACATGAGAAACTGAAAACAAGTTAACACAACAGAAATTCTTTTAAGATATTCAGTCGTTATTCAAAAGACAGTTTGGTAAATTTGATTCTGGACACATTTCTGTGGAAAAAAGAAAATAAATATAGAGAAATAGATCAACCTGACATCTGATTGTACCGTCCAAGATAACAGCTTTATTACTAATGCCACATGACAGCATTTTATCCAACACATCGACCGTATTTCTTAAATTTTAGAGGGCCCCGTGGGTGATGCAAGATCTGTTTTAGGGTGGATTTCCCCTGGAACATATCAGCATGCAGCCAAAACAAACTCCTGCGGATGGTTTGCCTCTTGCCTCCGGTCTCTCCGGCCTGCTTCTAGAGAGCAGCCAAGGGACCCTCAGTGCTCAGAGGGAGGAGCAGTGCAGTCCTTTTGCCCTCCCACTGGCTTTAAGACCAGAGACAGACGGAAACACTCAGACTGCAGGCACATGTGGAGCAGAGACACACAGAGAGGGAGAAAGGACAGAGAGCACGAGAGAGTGAGGCGGCTGGCGCAGAGTCGTTCCTGGAATTGAAACGGGCAAATATAGAAACGAAGGGCAAAGAAAGACGCGCAGAGAAGCAATGAGAAACGAGACCAATTTTTGCTTCAACATGCAAGTATAAACTGATTTTTTGATTCTTATTTTGAAGTGATAGCTGCAGGAGACACAGATCTTTGGGATGTGAAGTGCATGTGAATAGATCCAGAAAGAACAAGAAGGACTTGGAACCTGCAGCTGTCCATGACCCGAGTGCTCTGAGGTCAAGTTGTCGTGACCTCTTAACCTGCTTTAGGATCAACTTCAATAAGGGGAGATTACAAGTTGAGGCAAATTAGACTCGCAAGGGAAACATCCGATTCTCCTGGCTTAATTTATTTTGTGAAGAAGAGAAGTTTTGGGGGAAATATCTCTGGTGGACACCTTCAGCCAGCTTCAGCCAACAAGCTTCATCAGCTCAACCTTGCCTTGAGGAAGCCCCCACAAGACTGACCGGTAACTGTCACGCTGTTGCGCCCAAGATGACATTCGCCATGCTGCGCACGGCACCCCCCGCGGGCCGCTTCCTGTACGGCGACATCGCCCTTCTCTCCGAAGATGATGACGAGAACGGCAGCGAGGGCTCGGGCTCCGAGGAGCGTACCAGCAATTCCTCCAACGCCGCCTTTCGCTTGTCCTCGTCTTCCCCATCTGCCTTTCACATCAAGGTGAACAGGAAGAGGAAGCTGTGCGGGGGAGGAGGCGGAGGGATAGAAGTAGGGGGCATGGCCGCGAGACTGGTCCCCCCGGACTCATCTCCACCTAAGGAATATCGCCAGAGGAACGCGGCCAACGCGCGGGAGAGAGATCGCACCAATTCTGTCAACACAGCATTTACAGCGCTGCGCACACTCATCCCCACCGAGCCTGCAGACAGGTAAAGACCTGCATGAGTTACTGTTTTGTGACATCATGCACAAATAAGACGAAAAATTCTAGCATCTAGCATCATTCTCTTGCAGGTTTGAACATATCCTATGAGGCAGATATCTTTACGTTACCCTCCAAATTTCTTTTTTTCCTCTGTCAACACCACAACTGTTTTCATGATTGCAGGAAGTTGTCAAAGATCGAGACGCTGCGTTTGGCCAGCAGCTACATAAGCCATCTGGGTAACGTGCTGCTCCTGGGCGAAGGGCTTCATGACGGACAGCCCTGCCACGCTCCCTCACCGCCGTTTTTCCATGTCAGCTCCTCCCCCAACCGAGGATCCGACCAATCAGCGCAGCCCAAGCACATCTGTACCTTCTGCCTCAGTAACCAGAGGAAAATGGTGAGCGGATAACGAACTCTCAGTCAGTTAAAGAAGAAGAGGGAAATCCGGGAAAACATTAAGTTAAAAGTGCGTTTTGCTTAAAAATCCTCTAAAACTAAATGGCGGGAAGTTAAAAAGAAAAGTCTTGTTTTCTTTATTTATCTTTGTTAAATTTTCCAAAATACAAATGATAGAGATTTAGCTGAAGACCAGTGCGGTCAGAGACACTGTGTGGTGGTTTAGGACAGCTGACCTGAGATCAGTGAATGTGCCCATAAACCAGATTGGCCCAGAGGGACTGTAAAAGCAAAACCACTTTTTAAAGGACTCAGTGTTATTGTATCATCGGGGGTTAGTTTTAATTAAGCAGGTGGTTTCTGAAAATCTCTGAGCATTACAGTCCACAGCAGTGGTTGTTTTTCTCTCCGAGAGCTGGGTTCAAACAGCACGCAGGCTTTTTCCAGACTAAATGTGTACGAGTGTTGTGTCTAAACCCATCTATGGTGTTGTTTGTGCTCTCTTTTTAAAAAATATGAATTTAGAGTTTACAAGGGTATTTATGCAGTGACTGAGATTTATGACCAGGAGCCCGTGAAATCCGTCCAAAACCATGCGTATAATTTCAAGAATGCATTGACGTCAGCCCGAATACGAGAAGGTTTTAATCATAACTTCTCGAGATTGACCTGAGAGATACAAATTGGTAACTGGCAATTACTTTGTTCCAGTGAAAGTCACAGTCACAGGACAAAATGTAGGTGGAGAATCGATAACATTTTAGAGCAAAAAAACCAAAACAACCAACTTTTCTTCTCCACTTTTGTCAATAATCTTGATAAAAATCTACATTTCTCTACAACTATTAAAATGGATAAGCTACACCTTAGGGCGAACCTGTTTCTGCTCATATTTGATTGAGTCATCGCGGGAAATTAACATAATCAAAGCCACTCTCGCAGACGAAAATCATCAGCTTGATGAGAAAATACAGAAAATGAGGGATCAGCTGAGTGAAGTTAAATATATATGACCCCAGTTCTGATTTTGACAAATGCTACAGAAGATGATAAAGAGTTGACTCCCCCCCCCCCCCCCAGCCCATAGCTGCCGCCCATTTAGCAGGATTTATGGGTAAGGGGCTGACATCTGGCAGACTCCGCCGTTACCCCAGCAGTGTGTGAAAGCTAATACCCTCCTCAGTGTCTCAACCCAGAGACCCTTTAGCTGGGGGATAACCTGAGACTCAGCAGTCTTAGTGTCCCCCCCACCCCTCCAAACTTCTGCGAGTGAAAAACTAGACGTCCTGAGCGTCCAAACCCAGACGTCCTCAGCTCGCAGATAACTCGCCTGAAACCTGTACCCCGTCCCTTCTTTTTTAACCTGTCTGTCCTCGCTGACTCCTTCACTTCCTCCTTCACTTCCTCCTTTGTCCTCGCAAACATCTCATTCTGTTTCATTTCTTCACCTTCAACATGTGCACCCCGGCTCCCCTCAAACACCACCACCACCACCTTTGTGCATATCGATCGACCTGATGGAGGTCAGAGCTACCAGTAGGAGCTTTGTAATACTATCTGCTGCTGTCAGCTCGCTGCTGTGGTTGCATGACTGACCTGTAAATGCATGCTGGGTAGAAAACTATTTCTCATGTCAAAACACTCGAGCGCAGACACTTCAGCTTACTCTGTGTTACACACTGTCAGTCACGTTATGATGTTTCCCGGTAGCTCAATGAAAAGTCTCATTATTCTCCCCTGTGTGCTGTGTACGTTGCATCAAGCGTACTTGGCTGACTTCCCCAAACGAATCCAGAAGAATCGCAAGCGAGAAGACAGAAGATGAGTTAGCACAAGGGTGTAGAAATGGTTGCTTAGTTTTGGTTTATGCAAACAGTTTTATGAATCACACACAAACAACTATAATGTCTTTGCAGTTCTGCTTAAAGTGAATTTAGTAGCTTATCAGTATCACAATGTGAAGATCTTTTTTTTTTTAACTCTATATTGCATTTTCTTTTACTGCATACAACCAGTAAAAAATGTTAAATGGTGCACTTTCTTGGTCTAATTTCAGTGGTGGATTAATCTTCACTTGGTTAGTTAGACGGTTAGCAGCAGGATGTTGTGTGGGTACAAGTACAGCATACACTGTGTGGCTATGTTTAAAGTTAATCTGTATTGGCACACAGGAATAAGCTGAGCTGGGCTTTGGATACAAGAACAGGACTTGTTAGCTGGACCCTTCAACAAAGGCCCGGTGGAGTCATAATAATATCACTCCACCAGGCTCCAGTGCTCCTCCTCGCCATCATATCGGCACACGCAGTGCAAAGAGGCTCATGTATCCACGCTGAATGTTTATTGTGCGATTTCCAAATTAAATTGATGCATCCATCCATCCATCTTCATCCGCTTTATCCGAGGCCGGGTCGCGGGGGCAGCAGCCTGGTGTGTGTGTGTGTGTGTGTGTGTGTGTAAATTGATGCAATTATCTAAAATATATTTTAGGAGAAAAATGAGGTTCATTTGGCCTCCTCTGATTGGCAGAACCTGAGAGCATTTCGTTTTCTCTGGAAAAGTGGCTACAGTGGGTCTAAGTGGGCTAAAGAGCAGAGTCGGTGCTGGTGATTACAGAGAGGAAACGATTGTGAAGGTAAAATGAGACTTTGTGTCCTGAGTGCTCTCTTTGTATGTTTTTATGGTCATTGAGGTTCATCACAGCTGTCAGGTCTGCTTAGACCAGCTGCTTCAGTTACACTTCTTTCCAGCGTCGGAGAGGGCGAAAGTGAGAAAAGTATACGCTCATTTCCTCTTATTATGTGTGTGAATACTGTATAACTGTTTCAAAACAAACAGTGTTGTTAGTAATGACTACTGCACACGGAGTGCTACGCTTTACATCTTACAGAGTCGGAGGAATAGTGATGGGATTTCATTATGTGTCGGTTCTTTGTACACATGTCTTAAGGAGCTTTAAAATGAATTTCACTCATTTACGGTGAGTTTCCTGAAAATGATACAGAACATGATTAAAACCCTCTCAATATCGCTGCGTCGTCAAATGTCAGCCGTTTGATGAATGACGGGTCTTTTTTTTTTTTTTGTCAGATTTTAGGTTAAAAATTTTCACCCACCTTCAAGTCGTCTGAAAAATTCGAGAGGTTTAGTAGAGGCTTGTCAGGAAAAAAAATGTATCTATTTTTAATTTTTTATGCCAACATAAAGAACAAAATCTCTCTCTTGATGCCCTAAAGTGTCAGGTGAAGCATGAAAAGCTACTTTGTGAAATTTACTCTCAGTATCTTTTTTGTTTTGATGCCAAATACCTCCTTGAATGTTCATATATATCACAGCAAAAATCTGATGTGTAAGGGGTGGAGCACACGCAGTTTGGCAAAGACAAAGTGGATAGCAGCTCTTGCATGCTGGTGCCTTTGATACTTGGATTTAAAAAAGGGGGGGGGGACATGCTTGATGGCTACATCTGTAAATGAGATGTACAATACTGAGGACAGACGACTGAGGTGAGCCGAGCACGGCTCAAATCCCCGTGCTGTCTACTTGATTGATGCAGCTATCCTGTGCAAAGGCTCTTTGCTGTCAGTGCAACTGTCAGATGCCTGGACTCAACATGTGACAGGAGAAGCTCACAGTGGCAGCTTTTATAATCATCAGCTCTTTATTGTCTTAAGTCAATATCTGGTAGAGGTCACCTTCAGTGATGGTGAAAGTGCTGAGGTGGTTGTCTGCTGCAGTTATTTTACAATCTGAATTTATGCAAAACGTGATTCAAAACAAACATCTTTTAAAATCTATCTGTCTCTAGTCCGCAGCGTTCAACTGTGGCCTATTTCTTTTGGCCCGAAACAGAGAGCGGGTTAATTCAATTCAAAGGGCTAAAGTAAATAGAAATAGCAGTTCGTCTGCCAATAAGAGCAATCACACTGCATTCTCCTTTCTAGCTGGATGTGACGTGCCCAAGCGTTTTCCATCATTTGAATTTCGAAGAAGCTCGTCTGATTAATTAAAAGCAACATCTTATGTTCGGAAACAAAATTTTTAAAAAAATGAAAGAAAAATTTGGTGAAAATATAACTGCTCTGGTGCTTATGGTGTGGTTGGTGTAAATAGACCAGCGCTTCTTTTGAAATGGTTAAATTTAGATGCGTTTACAAGCATTTTAAGGCACGGCCCAGAGTTTTACTCGCACTCAACGGAGGTCATTTATTTGGAATTTCTGGAAATCAAAAAGCAAACGTAAGCAGACGATGCATTCTGCCTTTGATATCGCAAACGGTTCTGATTTATATCTCGGCTGCAGCACAACTACGCATGGTGATTTTTGTATGTGGATGGAGAGACGGGGGCACTAAAATCTCACTGTGCAACTGGAAACACCTCTTCTCTGCTGGTGTGAGGGCGAGGACCACTTGCATTTGTTTTTGCATGAGACGGATGTGAGTGACACATCTAGAGTGAATTTTTTAATGTGTCTTAAGCAGCAACCTTGCAAACACACTCACAGACAGATACACACACACACACACACACACACACACACACACTGGCTGGCTCTCTGTGTCTGGAAGTCATTGGCAGCACAGAGCGGAGCAACAAATGAGCTAATTGTTCTGTAAATGATTTATCCTCTGCTGAGGCCATACAGCCAGTGTTTAATTCAGCGGCTGCTATTAGAAACACATTGACGTTGGGCTTTGATGGTGATGTTAAAGGAGCCTGGAAACCACTCACTGTGAAACGCCCTCCCTGCTTACGCTCACGCCCACACCAATCACACATATATATACACACACATGTGGGCGCACAGCACACCACCGCACTCAGACACTTTTATCAAAAGCATTTCACCCTACCTCCTAGTCTTTCCAACCAGACAGCCGTTCACCACTTCTAGACAGCGTGCAAAAAAGAGAGAAAAAAAGTCTTAAATATGATTACTTAGTTAAGGAGTTCTGGATCATGACTGCGTTTTCAACACTTTCTAAACTAATGGTGTGCAGGAAGTTGTGGAAACAGAGATGGAGAAGTAGAGCGAGAGAGAAAGAGAAATAGCCAACGACTCAGCGGGATAATCAACTTAGCTATTTATCCTCCAGTTTGGACAGTTGGTTTTTAGGCTGTGCTCAAACTACACTTTGCTTCTTTATAGAGATCAAATGAACCATGGGCCTAAAGAGGGCTTAAATGCATGCATAGGACATGTGCGGGGCCACGCTAATGACTGCGGTTTTTGCAGTTATTTGGATATTAGTCTGTTTTCACTGGAAAAAAGCATTGCGTCACTTTTGTGCACGGAGTCGACGTCTCGGTAGAACGTCATAGATGAAAACTAAATTGCCCTCATTTGCTGATAATGCTAGCGTTGAGTTGGAGGGAATGTTTTTCATGCCTCGTGAGCAAGAGCTTCGCTATGCTAATGAGGTGCATCGAAGGCAGCTAACACGCTGATGGCAGCGTCTAAATGTATTCTCAGCCACGCTCGGTGTGTGTGAGTTTGTGTACGAGTGTGTGCCCTCGAGCGTGGACCTGTCTGTATATTTTCAGCACAGATGGAAACGGTTAAATCCTAATTTAACACCAGCAGAAGAAGCCGGGTCAGATAACTAACAAAATCTATTAGCAAAACTATCATTCTGTAGCCATTCGGTCTTTGGGGAAAGGGCCGCTCACCCAGAAAATTAAAGCAAAAATACAGAAAGTCGAGCCAGGCTTTAGAGAAACACAGCGACAAAGCAGGATTTATGCTGTTTCTTGAAACAATATGTACTGAAGCTAATGACATACTGGTTTTTTTAGGGTCTACATCTTAGCACTGATGATCAAGCGCTGGTTAGTGCATAATGTAGCAAAATTAAGTCATCTGAGACTAGTGAAAATGAAGTCTGGCTTGTTATGGAGTCATTAAAACAGATTTTTAAAATGCTGGGGAAAATAAAGTACATGTGTGGCTGCCTGGTGCAAGCAGCATCTAATTAGGCAATCTAAGATTAATCAAGAGCCATGCTTACTGGCAAAGCTGCAATGAACATGAATTTGTGATGTGTCCAAGTCACGTAGTGGCAGACTGGGGCCTTATTTTGTGTTTTATTTCACTCAATTGAAGTCTCTTATGTTTTATTTATCAATTAATGATCATTTATGGGGGAAATTACAGCTTCTATAAGCCACCAGAGGCCCTGACGCATACACATACTTTCACTCGCTAAACTGAAAGGATATTACCAGTTTTCATTTCATGGTTAAATACCAATCTCCTTATACGATTGCGGGCCAGTGCCCAAGTAGAAATTATTTTTTCCAACCAGTCATTCCTGTCCTCGTGCAGCCAGAAACTAAATTAGATGTTTGTATTTGACAGAACAGCTTAACACAGGAAAAAAAGAGAATGGAAAATCCAGTTATAGGTGAAGGAACGGCAGGATTGGGTTTCGGAAAAACAATACTAAAGACTGAATTTGTGGACTTGATAAGATGCTGTGAAGACAGTGTTTACTGTCTTCACATTAGGGTTAAGACAGGCTGCTTTCTCCTTGTTGGTCCAAAAATATTGTTCAAGTTTGGTAGTATCATCATATCATATCTAAAGTAAACATCAGCAGGTAATCATATTAATGTCAGACAAATCGGCCTCCTGGGAAGACAGCGGTATGTGTGTGTGCGCGCGAGCCTGTTTGGAAAGAGAAAAGAGAGAGCAGAGATGTCATCCGAGCATGCCCTATTAGTCTTCAGGAGATTGTTTTGACTACCAGGCCGGCCTTAAAGCCCCCCTCCCCAAATCCCCTCCACCTTCTGTTTTGACTGAACCGGCTTCACTCCAGCTGAACCGCCTACACCAGCTACAGCTGTGCCTCTAAACTGTCACGGAGCACTAACAATGAGACGTGGGCTGATTCCTACCGATTCCGCTGCAATTTGATGTAATTTGGGAAATCATCCAATTTTCACACACAGGTTTCAAGTGAAATTTCTCACGTACCCACTTTAACTCTAAACTGCCTCAAGTACTTTTCCTTCCACTGACAAATGCCTTTAATTTTCCCCGTTGCTTTCCAACAAACACCCAGGAGCATGGCTGCGTTTTTGTCTTCCAACTGATGGTTTTGATGGTTTGTGAAAGGGAACAAGCACAATGAGATCACAGCGTCAATGAAGCCGAGGTTTTTCCAGGCTGTAAGTGACACAAAATAGACATCTGAGCAAGACTACATGTCATGTCAGATGGTTAAACTGACAGATAATTTGAGGCAGATCATTAGTCTTGTGTAATCTTTTACGGTGATCATATCAAGACTCTTCAGTTGTACTAGGAATGGATTTGTGCCTGAAGCAAGGGTTCTTAATGTGGGGGGATCCCCCAGCGCTCCACGAATCACAGCCAAGAGATTTACTATAAATTATAAAACTGCGCTCTTCAGCAAAAAAGAGCAAATCTACAGATGGGATCCACGGACACCAACAAAATAAGGATTTTCTGTCCTTTTCTCCCACTCGTTTTGTCTTTGGGTCATAAGAAACTCTTAATATGATATAAGTGCCTCTTATTTATTTATGGTACAAACAATCCAGAAGGCAACTGAGAGTATAAATGGTGGTAAACATATGCTTATTTGCATTAGGATTAATGCTGAAAGACCTCTATGATCTTTAAAATGAGGAAACCCTACATGTGCTGATTGATGTTCTTATATTTCCTTATGCTAGTAATATCTCATCTACTATCTACTTAGTTTTGAAAACAGGACAACAGAAGAACAAACAAGACACATTTGGTCACATGAAGTAGCTGCTTTTAAGCGTGGCTACTACATACTAAATTATACCACTGGTGTTGCTCATACTTGCACTCGCAGCCAGTAACACAGTGGTAATGATTCATGTCTAGCAACGGTAATGGTTCAATTTCAGTGTAATCTAATGATCCTCTGCTGATCCAGCTGGAGGAAGGATTGACAACAACAGTTTCTGCGTCTCCTCACACTCACTCACCTCCGTCAGTGGGAGTACCAATTCCTGTCCAAGTCTTATGATCTCATTCTTTGATTACCGCCTGATACCCTTCCAACCACCAACCCACCTATGTTGATCTCAGGCAAACGGATTTTTCCAAACACCTACACCTTGTGCGCCGTCTGAGAGGAAATGTGTAACAGGTGTTCGGCGTGATGAGAGGAAAGGAAAGTGGGAGGCAGAGAGGGTTAGTTGAGATGATATGAGAGGGGGTAGAGAAAAGTCAGGAGAGGACATGAGTGCTTATATTAGCATATGGGATAATGGTAGCCTTATTCTTCAGCTGAAGAATTAAATAACAAAGATCCGTTGTCAGCTATGAGTTAATCCTTAAAACATCCGTCTTTTTTCTCCTTTTTAAATTTTTTTTTTTACAAAAGCATGGATGATATGTGTTGCATATCACTCAGTGGTGTGTTCAATAAAATCCCTTGACTGTTGCCTGAAAAGCCAGTGGTAGATGGCCCAAGTGAGCTGAGAAGAGGTTAGGTGAAGAGGGAAAAAGTGATGTTATTTTCCTGGCCAGATAGCGAAGGTCTCCCAACCAGCCAGGAAATCAGGGCCTCCTGCTCTGATACCACAGATAAATGAGAAGCATATCATCATGCTCTGCTGTCATGAACCAGCTCATGATGTCAATCTGCAGGCTGTAATAGTATTAAAGAAAAGCTCATTTCTCTCTGCCACCACAATTAATGTTGTGTGCTACATTACAGAATGTGTTTATGTGAGTTTGCTGCACGTAGTCAAGGCTAATTTACTCTCCCATCAACTAAAAGCAGAGTACATCTAAAACCACATGAACTTGCTGTGCCAGTGATTCCAGTACGAAACCATATATTTTTGAGTGCATTTTTTATGGTTTACATAAAAAAAAATCATCTTTTTTACCTGTTATGATTTTTTTTTTTTACTGTAAAATTGCTGGGCTTCTTTAGAGCCTCTGTGATGAAATATGGTTTGAATAAATTCATTAAACATAAAGTGTACTTGTGTTAGTGAAACCAGAGAAAGCTTCGATCAAAACTGGCAAATTTTCATGAAATGACGATTAAGAAGTTTGTTTCTTTGAGCTTACCTCAAATTGTTTTTTATATTTGTGAGACTGGACAGATAAAGTCGACTTACAGGAGGGAAGACTTTCTGAAGCCACCCTCCTGAGAAATCTATGAAATATATCAAGTAAAAACACCAACAACATCCATAAAGAATCAATGTTCGATGGCAGTTAGCCTTTTTTCCACCTACCGTTTAAGTTTTCTCCAGCTCTAACTCATGAGAGCAAAACCCAAACTGTTGTTTCAGTTTGATTTCAGTGAACCCGTCAATGATGTGAGATGTTGTTTCTGTCTCTTGCAGAATAAAGACAGAGACAGGAAGACCGCCATAAGGAGCTAACAACGACGACACGAGCCACGTGGATAAAATGCTCATCACTTGCTTACAGCGATTTTTAAAATTACTGCAACTTGAACACTAACCAGACTCAAAGACTTTTGAAGGACTCCTTGCAGCACTTCCAGGATTTTCCAGGAACATTTTAACTAAAGTTTGCATTTTGTTAAATGACCTTTTTTTTTAAAAAAAAAATTTTTTTACAGTTTGAGAACTTTCAAATGGCTTTCACATGCATACCAACACCACCAAGAACCTCTTAATACCACTTATAAAAGACTCTTGACTGTATCAGTGACTCTGAGAACTTACGGCACATGATCTGAAAACACACTCATAAACTTGTATTCCCGAAAAGCTGTGTGTTATTAATGTGTAAACTGAAGTATAAATGTATATTTATGTGACATAACATTATATAATGAAACTATGTTATTTAACGGCTATATGACTTTTTTTTTGACAAACAATGTGCATCGTTTTGAGGTACAATCGTTGGCTATATGACATCACAAAAATATGCTGGAACATTGTTGGCATTGGTTATTTCTAATAATCATTTTTGAGAGTTGAACTTAACTCAAGATGAGCAATAAATTGTTTGTATATCTGGGATTAAATTTCATTCATATGCTGCTGGTATGTTAAACAGATTGTACTCTAAAATGTTCTCCTAATTCTTGCCAGTCCCAACCAATAAACGTTGTAGAAGTTTCCACCGTGACTTTCCGGTGAGCTGCAGATATATTTTAAAATCAATGCTGTATTATGCTTTTGTGGCTGGTGGAGAGAATTAAGTGGAACTTCCTCTCTGTCTGATCCCATAGCTCACATAAACCTAATTACCCTTACTCACCTGCGACGCTCTCTTTCTCTCTCACATGCTTGTTCCTTCTCTCCTCGAGAACTCGGTTCTAGTTGGTGCTGCTGTTGCTCAGACTGACTAAAGTTGCAGATGAGGTTGGCAACAGAGGCTTAAGGAGGAAAGAAAAAGGCAAGGCAAAGGGAGAGGGGAGAGGAAAATGAGCAAAATTGAATCTGCAGGTTGGCTACTTGGACATCTGCCTTTGTCCCTTTGCTGTCCTCTTCTTTACCTTTCCACATGCTTGTTCTCTCTTCTCCTCTGCTCTTCCTCTCTTTTCCCTGGAGTGCCACTGCCCAGAGTCTGGTTATTGATGGCTTTCCAGTGTGCTTAGCCCCACACCAGCTACATTCTTCTGAACTTGTCCTTTTATTGATGCATCCATACATCATCTACTTGTTTTCTTATTTTTTCTGCTGCCTTTTCCAGTGTTTCTGACTCTGTGTCCTCCATCACCTTCATGCAGCATCTCCTCCAGTCTGGCAACTGCTGTGATGGAAAATGTAGATTCTGCCCTTCATTTTTGAGCATATTCTCTTTTTTAAAATAATAATTTATCTTTTTCTTTCTCCTGTGACTACTACACATTTTTCCTACATTATCTTCAAGGTCAGAGGATAGAAGTTATGGCTACCTGAAAATGTTGCATCATCTGGGTGATATATTATCCTGCATGAAGAGTATTAAAATCTTATAATGCCACTGGTGTCCCAAAGTCATATAACAGTAGAATTTCTTAAGCTATTTTCCACCATTAAAAGAAATGTAAATTGAGCCTGTTCTTTTAATGGAGGCTAACCGCTGTGCTGCACTAGTTCGGTGTTCCCAAATTATTTTTTAACAACGCTAACAAGCTGTTTCTGCGACTGAGGTGCCAATTATCGAGCTTTTTCCTACAATGTGACAAGTGCCCGATGAAGGAAAACAACTAACAAAAAATTCAAATGCCACTTTCCACTGCCAAAAAACAGCTTTTAGTGGAAATGGTGCTGAAAAACAAAGCTGATTTATTTTGTGTGTGTGCATGTGTCAGATCTTACAAACACCCCCAAATTATATCACTACTGGGGACTCACAGCCAGTTCTAGAGTTAATATGTCCCCAGATGGATGTCTTTTAGAGGACACGCACTTTAAAGAAACAACTCACAAAGGTGATGAAGGAGAGAAACGTGTCGTCTGAAAGTTCATTAAAATCTGAATTAAAGATAGCTTCAAAGCCTATAATCGCTTATACCAAAGAATACAGTTGTTTGATATGCCCTACGAGTTTTTTTCTTCTAAAACGTAACGCGGGATGACAAAAGACTAAATCTCAGGACACGGATTCAAAATAAGTGGTCCCTGCTGCTTATAGGTTTCCGAGAAAAAGATCTGAAAAGCACCGCATGTCTTAAAGATCTTAGTCCTATCATGAGCCGATGAAATGTAGATAATCTTACTGCTGGGGTATTTTTTTTTTGTCTTTTTAAAAGGAAGCAATAGCTTTGAAAAAGCTCTGTGTGTCTAGCGTGTCCTAATGACTTCTGGTCCAGTTAGTCTGACAGTCTGATCTCTCTAGCAGGCCGTCTGTCTGGATACTAAAGGGGGGGACTGGTTCCTCCCACACAGACCAGATCAGGTTCCCCCTACGCCTACGCACGCACAACTTAGCATACACACAGATGACCGTTCACACGTTTGTGCGCAGATGAACTTACATATGCACAAACAGATGGATGTACTGTGTGAGCGGACGTGCACATTTGCACACACGGGAAGATCTGTGATATAGCTTAGCTTTCTAATGATCTCTGTATTTTATATTGATGAAACAGATCAGCTGAGAGGGCAAACTGCTTTTTATTTAAGTGGGCGGTTTTGGACCAATGTGAACCGGAGGTTGGAAGACCGACTGACTCTTATTATTATCACTATAATGATCTGACAGAGATGACCCCACGGAAATCTGGCATGTGAACGCTGATAGCTGAAGTTATAAAAAAAAAATAGAGTTTGTGCTGGAATTTGCACGCTTTTACGGCACCACCGGCTTTGGTATGGACCATTTGTCTTAAAGTAAATGATTCAGATAAAACATAACTACACTTCACTTCATTCAATGTTTGGACATTGACTCTTTATTTTAAAAAATGCTTCCGTCCAATGCCGCAGTTTGTTTGAAATCAAACAATCAATATGTGATTGATGATTGTAGACTTTCACAAAAATATTGCATTAACTGTTTAGGATTTAAACAGTTCATTGGATGACTGACTGACAAGCGGTTTCATGGCCTGTTCCCTTGTTATTTCATGACAAATTAAGAAGATAAATGATCTGGAGTTGACTCCCACTGTTAAATTTGCATTTGGTTGCTGTTCACTTGAACACTCAATATGAGGCTCAGAGAGATGTTGACACAAGTGAAGGAGACCATCATGAGGCCGAAAAACCAAAATAAACCTATAAGAAAGATAACAAAAACTTTGAGAGTGGCTAAATCAACATTTTGGTACTTTTTTAGAAGAAGGAATGCACTGACCAGCTCATCAACACCAAAAGGCTGGAAGGACCACAGAAGACAGCCAAAGTGGAAGATGACGGGGGAAAAAATTCATTTCAGTGATTTAGAAAAACAACTAACCAACGTCAAGAACACTCTTGAGGAGGTGTATCATTATTAAAGTCT
Organism: Mchenga conophoros; assembly: GCF_057382185.1. Classification (NCBI taxonomy): domain Eukaryota; kingdom Metazoa; phylum Chordata; class Actinopteri; order Cichliformes; family Cichlidae; genus Mchenga; species Mchenga conophoros. The sequence continues at coordinate 13,039,731 of NC_140536.1, forward strand.
ACAATCAAAAGATGTCTATTAATTATTGATTAAACTCAAAAACAAGAAGGTCAGATTAGACTTTTCCCAAAAAAACATCTAAGAGTCTGCACGACAGCGAAAAAAAATCTTTGGATAGATGAAGCCAAGATTAGCTTCAACCAGAATGATGTGAAGAGAAAAGTACGGAGAAGGAGAAAAACAGCTTATGAGCTGAAGCATACCACATCATCTGTCAAACATGGTGGATGAAAGTTTATGGTATGGGCATGTATGACTGCCAGAGAAAGCGGGCCACTAGTGTTTATTGATGATGTGACTGCTGATAGAAGTTGCAGGATGGATTGTGAAGTGTACAAGGCTCTCTGCTCAGATTCAGCGAAATGCTGCAAAACTGATCAGATGGCATCTCACGGCCCACAAATTTTGCAAAAGCAACCCAAGAGTTTCTCAAGGCAAAGAAATGGGATATTCTCCAACGACCAAGTAAGACGCCTGATCTCAACCCAGCAGAGCATGCTTTTCATTTAGTAAATGCAAAAATGAATGCAGAGAGACCCACAAACAAGCAGCAACTCATCATTGAGTTCTAGACTTTAGGCAGTCATTGCCCGAAAGAGATTTTCATCTAAGTATTAGAAAGAATCAAGAAAAGTATAGTTTTTTAAACATTATATTAGTTTGTGCAGTTACTTTTGAGCCTGTGAAAATAGGGGCTACACATAAAAATGGCTGTAATTTCTAAACAGTTATTGCCGTAGCTTTGTTAAACGTCTTAAATTAAAGGTAAAATTCAAAAACTTTAAATAGTTATGGCCTTGGAACTGCAGTAAGAGCTTTCTTTTTATTGTCTATGTATATTTGCAGTTTACATTTTTATTTGTGTTGATGTGTGGCTACAGTCCCACACACCAACGCAAAGCCCTATCCTAATGAGGACACACACTGTCTTTCTTTTAGTTTTTACATGTGAACACAAACATGACAACACAAAGCAAAGATGGAAACCAGCGCAAAGAGACTTTAAAGCGATCGCCACAGATTCTGCTTTAGAAACACGAACAGGTAGAAACGAGCGGCTTGACTGCTCATCAGTTTGTTACCTGTTGAAGTTCACGGTCTGGCTGCTGCCTGCACACGAATTGCAATCAGTTGATTTTTGCATTAATTGTGAAGGAAGAAAAAAGCATGTTTGTATGATTTTTTTTCTTTCTCTCAGCCATGTGTACAGATATCTGAAGTACCTTTGAAACACAAGTAATTGCATAACTGTAACTATAATGTAATTACTCAATTTATAATATGGTGCCTTGCAGGCATCGGGGGGCAGTTATCAGCCTCCTGAATCTGCTTCTGTCCCTCAACTTAACGTAGGCACAAGTTGTTTTGGCTAGTAGGAAAAATAAAATGTTTCCTATAAATGTTTTAGTGTTAAAATGTCTGCCCAAAACCTACTCAACTAATTTCCCCAAACATATAGCATTATGCTTCAATATTAAGACATTGTCCTGCCCAATCAGCTCTCACTTCACTATTATTAAACGCTATATTGGATGCTTTTCATCTCCTCTTCCACGTTCAGTGACAAGGAAAAAAGAATCATAGAAGGTTATGTTTTAAAACATGTAATTATAGATTTTTATGGTCATTTGGGTGCAGCACAGAAAGCTCCAAACATAATACTGATGAGCAAAAAACTAGTAATATAATTTCAACTTGTAAAACAATTCGCAGTTCAAACATCCAGCAGACAGGGCGGAAGATTAACATGAGGTTTAATTCATTTTGACTTTCTGGCAACCCAGAAAATGCAAAAACAAATATACACTTTCCTTTTGAGCTCAATTTCTACCATCTCTAGAGAGAAATATTCTTAAGCTACTAAATACTATATTAAGTTCTCCAGATAGCTGCTAACGTTTGCCATTCAGTGCTAGGCTGTGAGATGCAGTGGAATATTCCCAGGTTTTTGCTGAAAACAGCTGAAAAATGATACTGAAAGTGTCCACGTTCCAAATTCTATGACCAAAACAATATGCTAAACTAGACTATGCAATTTCTGGAGAAACTGGTGGGATTTTTACTGCTGTTGGACATTTTGGAGTGCATTTTCTTGTGTGGGTTGCGGTTTAAAATTTGGGAAGAAGGACACTTCGGTACACAGACATACAGAGGTACACAAGGTATCAAATAACATGACCCGGCATTTTTATCACGTTCCTCTATGGCTGCTCACTTTATTAGACACTTTAGCTGTACCTAATAAAGTGACTTTCACAGATGGACCAAACAAAGTGGCTGGCAACAGTTTTACCTACCAAGGTGGCCACCTCTGTATCTAATAAGGTGTCCCTAATAAAATGGCACTGATGTAGGTGTAACTAATACAGCCATTTTAAAAAGCACACAACTGTACCTAATAGAGTGGCCACATATGTATCTACGCAGGCGTCCCTAATGAAAAGGCCACAGGTAGACCCAATATAGCTGTCCATGTTCACTGGACACACTGGATATTAGATGTATGAATGGTGTTTCTATAACAAAGTGTGCAGGACTAGTTGGGTGAAATAGATTTGGTTTTCTCTACGTTGTTCAGTTTGCAGTAATCCCACCAATGATGCTAATATGTGCCAAGGCTCCCAAAGGTTTGGGTTTCTTACTGTTAGTGTCATGTGACACACAGCTGATAATACTGTAAAAAAATGTTGGTGAATGCAACTCTTAACACGTCACATATGGAATTATTTAAACAAACCTCCCTAAAAACTGTTTTATGCAAAAGCTTTCTAAGCCCTAGGTGTCAGTCTGTAGATCCATAAAATGAAGCTTTGTGAAGCTCAAATTAATGTTTATCATGGTATTTATTGACAAATAAATCTTTTTTTAAAAACAAGTGGCTACATTGGCCGTTCTCTCAAAAGCGTTACCAGGTTTTTTCTACATTAATCAACAATCATGACACGAGAATCAGTGAAGTAGAGAGAAGCACCTCCTGTTTTTTACTCTAACTCATCCATGTTTTTGTACTCAGATGGTACCCAGCTGAATAAGGCCTATTAATTAAAGATGCACAGGTAGCAGTGCTTTTCCTGAAGCATGACCTCCTGTTGACACTGGAGCACAAGTTTCCTCTGGTGTCCTCTTGTGCTCGGTGAGCATGTTGGCCAACTTCCTGGCTCCACTTGAACTGTCTCAATAAAACATAAAGAACAAAGATATAAAAATGTGGAGGAAAGAGTGAAATGCACCTTTAGGAACATTAGTCTTTGTAACCCAAGTGGGACCTGAGCTACACACACACACACACGCACACACACACACACACGGCAGGAGGCTAACTGCTCCAAGTGGGAGCTGTGCTGCTGCGGGCCGGATGAAAGGAAACACTAAAACTACAACGAGGGAAAGACAGGTGGCCAGTTTGGCAGCTCCACACACTTGCAAACATTCTGACACACGCATACACACCAACACACACGTATGAGTAGGTACACAAACTCCTTCCTCCTCTAACCCCCTGTTGTGCACACCTGCGAAAGTGCCAAATCCCGGACTTGTTCGGCTCTCTAGCTTTCTTAATGCCTCCTCTCACTGTATCTCCGCCCCCCCACAATGAATCTTTCTCCCCCTTTTTCTCTTCGACAGGTCCTCAGAGTACACATTCCTCTTGTAAGCTAGCAGCCTGGCTCACCTTTAATTGGTTGTTAAAAAGACATTTCCTGCTGAAGAGGATACCACCATGGAAGCCTATATAATTGCATGTGAATGTGTGTGAATGTGTTTTTCCCCAACAAGAGGGTAATTAAGGTGTCCAAATGTTTATCTTTTAACTTGTGCATCACTCTTGCAATCATCAGTCATATTTAGTCACCTTACCACAAAAACACGTGAAAATGAGAGCAGAATGAGCGAAAACAACTTTGCGGCTGACCAGAGAACCACAGTTCCTCATCATCTGCAAAGCTGTGAGTCTTGCGCAATCTCCTCAACACTTCTCAGATTTAAAAGGCTCGCTGTTTCCCTCTGCTGCCTTGTCAGGTAAGGTCAGACAACAAAAGCTGATGCACTGTCTAGTGCCAGTGATTGTTTCTCCATTTCACTCATCCATTGATCCCACATTTTCCACCCTTTTCAAAAATGCCATTAGTAACTGTCTAGACTCAATACAGATGTCTCTTTAAAAAATGAACTTTAACACTGGTTTAAGAGAATTTTTTTATTTTAAGAATTGTGTTTTAATAGTTTAACTATTGCTTTAGTTGCGGTAGCAAGGAAATGAATATGTGACCTCCATTTAGCAGAGGCAACTTTTACAATAACATAGTTTGTATTGTTTTTTTCAACAAAACAAGCATCTGATACATCATTTACCATCTGAAATGTAATGTATCACATGAACTGACAATTAACGAGATGAACACTTTATGTAAGTTCGAAGCCTAGAAAAAAAAAGAAAAAAACGAAGAAAAAACAAGAGAAAAAAAAAGAAAAAAAAAGAAGAAAAAGAAAAAAGGGGAAAAAGAAAAAAACAAGAGAAAAAAAGAAAAAAGGGAAAAAAGAAAAAAGAAAAAGAAAAAAAGGGGAAAAAAGAAAAAAACAAGAGAAAAAAAAGAAAAAAAGAAAAAGAAGAAAAAGAAAAAAAAAGAAGAAAAAGAAAAAAGAAAAAAGGGGAAAAAAGGGAAAAAAAGGGAAAAAAGGGAAAAAAGGGAAAAAAAGAAAAAAACAAGAGAAAAAAAGAAAAAAGAGAAAAAGGGGAAAAAGAAAAAAACAAGAGAAAAAAAGAAAAAAGGGAAAAAAGAAAAAGAAAAAAAGGGGAAAAAAGGGAAAAAAAGGGGAAAAAGGGAAAAAAGGGAAAAAAAGAAAAAAACAAGAGAAAAAAAGAAAAAAGAAGAAAAGAAAAAAGTTTGAAACCTAGAGTTAAAAAAACAAACAAACAAATTGTAAACTCAAGAAATCCCTGTTTGTGTTTAAATTGGTGTATTTAGGTGCATGATGTTTTGCCTACTCACAGTTCCATAAGAAGTTGTTCCAGGTTAAAGATCTTACAGTAGGTGCTTTTATCAAAAACATTTATCGCACTGAGCTCAGGCTGAACGTCTGAAAAGAATTTCGGAAGCATTTGGAGTGAAGCTGTATGTGTAAAATGTTGAACACTACGTTTGGCATCAGTGAAACACATATGGATATGTCTCAGGCTGTCTTTCCACCAGCCAACAGGATTACATCTAATTTCTCTCTCTTTGCATCCTTTGTTAAACTATTTATTTATTTTATTTATATTACCTCACATACAACATAAAAATAAAGTCCGTGCTATGGTCAAATCTAGGGAAAGGACAATATCCATAAGGAAGAAGACGTCAAAAAAATTTCTCTAGCAAATGTTTCCAGCGCTAAATAATTGAATTACGTTTTACGAGAAAGAAAGAGTGATCCATATAAAACATACTAGTATGTTTATGTATTTACTGTACTGTAAGTTTGATAACCAGATGCTTAAAGGCCCTCTGCAGTGACAGTAGTAACACAGGAAACCTTTGAACAGACCACTGAAGAAACAGGAAATTAAAGGAAAATAAACCAAGATCACATTAGAGGCTGATGAGAAATTGCTTAAGATCTCATTTTCATACTGGGAACACTGACACAAGCTGCTGTGCTATGGCTTCATGGTAGCAATTTAAATGTGCAGACCCACATGCTCATAATTGCAAGGGAAAATACTAAATCAAACCAAAGACAGGCCAGGTACAGCTGAACACTTAACAAATGGACTTTCAAACTTTAAACCTTGACAGTAACAACAAAAGCAGATACCCTTAATACTGCTCTGTATATTGTGTGTATTTCGCCTGCACTAAAATAGCGTTAAGGGTAGATTTGTGTCCATTTGACAGAATAATTCTGCGCTGTCAGGGTTGGAAAACAGAGCCAAACCTTAACCAAGCACAGGCTAAATCACTGCCAGCTGACAATCTCGGGTAAATCTATAAAATCTTATCAACCAAAACAAAGCCCGAATATCAGTTAACTGTTCATTAACTCTTCCTTCAGTCCTGCATTAAGTTTTCGACCAACAGAAATAGTGGGTGACCTATGCAGACATTTCTACTAGATCTGGGCTGGGCTAGATGGATATTAAGATAGATGGGAGTTTGAGACACACCCTAAGCTGCCTTAGTTGCACACACACACACTGGGCTGCAAGTGTAATAAGCGTTTCATCCTTTTACAGGCTGTGTGAATCAGGAGGCACTTTAGGTTTTATTAGCTTTAAGCAGGCGTGTACAGATCCAACTGTGACCACGTATAGCTCTCCCCAGACTAAAACTCAGAGCACCCTAGACACAGTTATTAGTTGGAAGATGAGAAATAAAAACCAAAACAGGACTAATCAGGAAAAAAAGAAGAAAGCAAAAAGGTTTTTTTTTCCACAAACATAAATAATAGGTCAACAAAACTTGACAGCAGGTTTGGGTGTGGCAGCGAGGAGGAGCACATCCAGACTATAGCAATCCTCTGCTCAGAAAGAGAGACAGAAAGAAATGGCATGAAAGAGAGAATCAGAAAAGAAGCCAAGCTTTCAGTCAGTAGCAGCTTGCCAGAGCGTTGCTTTGCTTCGCCAGGTCCCTGTGCTCTCTGCTCTGTCCTCTCCAATAAGACCCCTGGTTTAATGCTGGAAAATTCTCTCCAAGCTGTCAATCACCTCCTTTAATAAAAACAAAGTATAACATTGCGGTCTCGCTCGCTCTCCGTTCTCCCTCGAGAATTAGAATGCAAGGTTTTGTCTGCGGAACTGTGAAAATCTCCTCTGCTTTTATTAGCAAAGCCCTGGTTCGCCCGAAACTCTGGAAAAATCTGGCCACTCTCCTCTCTGTGTCTCCCATCTGGACTACATTAAAGCCAACCACCTGGACTCAAACCAAACCTGAAATGAAACTGGGGGTATTACAGAAAATAACTCCAGGATCTGCCTGCATACACACGCACACTCAGATACATATCTTCCTATATTCACTCACTCACACACACATTCACATGCATTTGTGCTCCAGACATGGTTCATGGAGCTTTTTGTTTCTCCAGCTTTCTATTTCATGCTTAATTAGATTTCCTTTAGGAAAACTATTCTTAACCTACATGGGATCTGATTTGACTGACTGGCTCATTGCATGTTATTTTTTTTATCTCAGTTGTTTGGTTAACTCACTAGCTGATGGGCTAGTTGGGTGCTGACAAGCTGGCTAACGCAGCTGACAGAATGAGGGATTGACTGGCTGACTGATGAGTGACAATTACTGAGTGGCTGAGTGGCATTTGGCATTGTATCGCATGTGTGACATTAATGAACTCTTTCTTCTACCTGTCAAACTAAGAAATAGTCCTTTAGGCTTTTATTTCTGGGCCTGAGAGCACTGCAAGGCAGGCATCATTAGATTTTAATTATTACTGGTCGTTATCTTATTCTTTTGAGGCACAGATCCATTCTTGTCTCATATTAACTATTAGAGTATTATGAGACGTAATGTTACTTTAGTTTTAGGTGTGCATACTTTCTCCACAAATTGAAAATGAATTTAAAAAATCACTGGTAAGTTGTTTTGGCAAATTAGTGAACCTCTTTAAAAGACAACACATTTATATTTCCAGTGGAAAAAGAGGCCTAGGGCTACGATCTACTTAAAGGCTTGGTTAGCATTAAAGGACTGTGAGAGACTGTTGGGTTTAGTCTATAAATGTGTTATTATCAACAAGTATAAATTACATCAGTGGTAAAATGATCAGTAAATTACTAAAAAAAAAAGATTTATCAAGAAATCCTGATAACATAGGATAGATACACCTATATACCATAGATAAAAAGCAGGTGAAACCAGCATACCAGGAGCGAGAACCAGAGAGATGGACAAAGGCCATCGGACCCTGTTAGAGAGGAGAGAGGGAGCCTGCGGTAAGGATCCAAATGTCAGCCAACTCCTCTACATGGATGACATTAAGCTGTATGCCAGGAGTGAACAATATATCGATTCACTGAACGATACCATGAGGATATATGGCAATGACATCGGGATGTCATTCGGACTGGAGAAGTGTAGTCAGATGGTAACAAACAGAGAGAAGGTAGTCAGAACCGAGAGGATCACAACTACCAGAAGGCGACATTGCAGACATCGAGGACCGCTATAAGTACCTGGGAATCCCATAGGTGTGAGGGGATTTTTTTTCATTAAAGGCTGATTGATAGTGGAGTGGAAGTTCTTCCATAAAATATGGTTATATAGAATTCAGTGCTAAACACATCACCTGTCAGGAAACACTGCATAAAGGTGGTGTTCCAGTTCCAGTCACAATTTCTGACTTCCCACTTAAAATAAAACACTGTATTAAGTGGGATGGGCCAGTAAAACGAAACACCAGTAAAAGACACCTGAGGCAGAGTGAGCATATTAATAGCACTGAAATCATAATGCAAAGTAAAAGACACATTTTACTCTACTTCCCACTCTCTATACAACAGGAGGTAGCTTTTCATGTCATTTTCACTCAGTGAGTGACTCATTTGCAAAGCAGGTGATGAACTCCTGAGCTGCATGAAGAAACCTTAATGTAGAGTTTTGCTACTTAGCAACCATCACTAGTAACATTAGGTTAGTTGTGGAATTACTTTTAATGTTCCATTTTTCACTTCTGACAATGCATGGTCAGACTGGACCCTTTGCAGGGCTGATTATATATTTGATACTCCTGCCCTAAGGCATACTCTTCTTTATTGTCTATTTTACACTAAATGTGACCATAAACCATAATCTGAATGAAAAGCAGTTATGACTATGGATATATTATGAACGTCTTTATGTCGTAAATCAAGTGAGAAGTGTGGTAACTTTCTCAGGAGTATCCCCTTACTGATCATTAGAAAGCATGCAGATTCGAGACACTTCTGCACTGGCTTCACTTTGCTTTTATTTACAGTCAATGACATGTGCACATGCTCAGACAAAATAAGCCAAAGCTGGTTGCATTAGGCAGCTTCCTATAAAGAAACTTCCTTCCAACACTTTGATTAGTGCTTATTTGAAACTGTAGCATCACATTTCTCTAAACATAATCAAGTTGTTTTTGTGTCCGAACCAAACTAAACCCAGACCGTAGCAGTACGACATCATAAAACTGATTTACTGATCATTTGTAATCGTTTTGGAAGAGACAGATACTATTGCCCAGCCACAAAAAATAAAAATAAAAAATAAAAAATCTGCTCAAATTCCTAACCAATCAATGACATGTAAAATGTTTATCTAATTGTATTATGTGAATAAAATGTGAAGTGTTACATTTAATGAAAACTGGTCAAATTAAATTGACTTAACTGGTACACATTCAGTAATGATTAATTATCTAAACAAATTGCTTTTGATTTGATATATTTCAGTCACCCCAAAATAATGCTTCTACTGAGGTTTTTTTTGTTTTTTGAGTGTGAGATCTCATTTACTAATTTATTTAATCTGAAGGTTTTCAATGTTATTCCTCAAAGAGCTGATGTTGTTGTCCTTATTTTTTTAGAAGACAACAACATCAGCTGAGAGCAAAGAAGGCCTGTTTCAAAGACATCAGAAATGATAGGAAAGAGATAATAACTGCTGGTGATTTGCAAAATATTCAACATTACTGTAATCAACTTAAATACCAGTTATATCGACATTGTACAGAACATGCTGAGATGACAGGTGCAGCATGCATCGAAGATAAAGTTATTCTATCCCACCTTTGCTACCAGAGCTCTGCAGATTGGAGAAACGAAGCAGCACACGGGGAGGAACTGGTAGCTTAATGCTTTGGAAGATACATGCACGCAAACAGGCTGCCAGCTGGTTGCACTCCAAAACCACTCTTAACCTCCTTAAATCACCAAGGTAAAGTGTTAGTAGAGGCAGAACAAAATGAAATGAAAATAAACATGGCAGAGCAGCGTTTACAGGCCAGAACCCGGTATCACTCCCCTTGGTGGAAAACACACCATAAATTGCAGCAGATCATTTTGTGGAATTACGGAAAAAAGTGGTTCCACACTCCAACAGAAAAAATTGGGCAGCTGATTTATGTCAGCATTAATTATGTGTGCATGTGTGCGATGCGTTTGGGTGATTTGTGCATGTGCCTGCTGGGTGTCCTTGTTTGCATCTATTTGTTTATATAGAAAGGCCATCTCAGCTTTGTGTGTGTGTTAGTGTATGTGTGTGTGCACACGTGTGTGTGTGTGTGGGCGGAGAGGGGGATAAAATAGGGAGAGAGTGGATTTTAACTGTGGAGAGTAACAACTCTGCGGTTTTTGACCATATGATCCCGTACATTTCTTCTGTAGGCAGCTGGACAGTTTCCACTGCTCATAATAACAACAATATGTTCCAGATGAATCCCACTCCTCACTACTGTCAGCGTTTGGCTGCGAATCCAACCCCCGGCTGCACGGATTTGTAAAGCATATATCCTTTGACTGGTACTGGTCTGGAGCCAATAAAAAAGGGACAAGACAAAATCATCAGTGTCAGAGCAATTCACTGTTTACTGTAGTGTCACTGAGTGAGATGTTCTCCTGGGACACGATGAAAGGTGACACCGCAGCTAAACGTGCTCACAAGCCACTGTGCTGTCGTGCAGTTAAGATGCTAGTGATGCATCCTGTGTGCCAACCAAATGTTACAAAATGCCCTCAGAGAAACATTTTGGAGGTTTTTTAAGCTTTCACTTTGTGGCCCTTGAACTGATCAGCTGTTGTAGCTCTCTCTCTGACTCTTTTCCTCACAGTGGTGGATCGGAGCAGCATATTTACTGTACAGGCAGAGAACTGAAGAAAAAACTAAACCCAAGACAAAGAATTAAACTACTAAAAAAAAACTTTAAAAAAACCTGGAAATCTCAACATGAAGATGACAATGCAAAAATCAAATTTAACAACTAAGGAAATAACTCTTTTCCAGGCTATACCCTACTTCAGCTGAGCCTCTGGCAGCTCAGTCATTGTGGGCGGCTCACAACCACTGCCAGCACAACAAGGCTGCAACTTCGGCATATAGACAGTGGCTCCTCCTAATCTATCATTCAATAGATAATTGCAACGAGAAATCCCTCCCTCTAAATAAATGAATGTTGTTACAGACAATGCAATGCAGTAGCATAAACACAGAGAAAAACCTGCTATCTAATTATAAGAAAATTGGAGAGAGCACTGTTTGCGGTAATTACAGCTGTGGGACTAGGTTGAATAATATCAGCTTTGCACATCTGGACATAGCAATTTTTGCTCAGTCCTTCCTGACGAAATTGCTCCATCTCAATGAGAAGGTGAAAAAGGTCAAAATGAAATTCAAGTTCAGCTTGGGGCTGGGCTCTGTGTCCCCTTCGGTTATGTGTCTGGGATCAGTGCCCTGTGGGAAGATCAATTATCCGCAACTACAGGTCAATTTGCCCCTACAATTCTGCACACAGTTTTATTTTTTAAAGCTTTCAGTATTTGATGGCACATAATCCACACCAGGAGATGTTCCCACACTTGTACCTAATAGGAACGAAGTGTGCTTTACTAAGCACCTCTGAGTATGATGGCCAGAAAACTTTAGTCTTCTGACTATAAATGATCATTTCTCATGACTCTTCCAAAATAAAGGAGAGAAAAAACTTCAAGGTAGTTGCAACAATATAACAACACTAAATTGGGATGGTTTGACTTCTTTGAAGACTTCATCATCCCCCAAATTAGAGAAAGGTATCTCGGCCTATGGTTTATAACACAAACAGGATTATACACTGGCAGCAGCTCGAATGGAAAAATGGGCATCAGTCACAGTTGTGTGGATGGAAATTTGCCCCACAGAGCAGTGCACGCTATGAGTGAAGAATTTTCAGCGTACCTCACTCTGCTGTAATATTAATCTTACAGGACATTTTCACGGACCAGCTGTCTGTTGGTATTTCTGGTGTCCATGAAGAGCTTGGTGACTTGGGCCATCGTGTGGAGGCATCTCATTTTCTGAATGTTCACTTTGCTTCCAGACATTTGCTATCAGTGCAAATTTGTGTGTGCCTGTGTGTGATATTAATCTGTCATGGACACAAAACAAGGGAAATTTTTTGGTCAAGGAACTGTGCCAGAGAGAAAGAAAGCTTCAGGTTAGTACTGTATCTCATTTAATGAGTTGGTCAGTTTTAAGGAAAATTGATTGACTTGTGAGTAAAGTGGCTCGAAAGGCACTAAAATGTTCTCTCTACATAACTTTACTGTGCATGATGGGGATAAATCAAGTGTGTAGCTGTACATAATATGAACAGAATGTGTTATATCTTTGATTTTCAATATTGTATTATGTTTGAATTAACTGTTTATTTGCAAAATTGTATTTTTCCTTTGGCATGTATTTAGCTGGCAAAAACTCACTTACCCCCTGCACTGCCAACATACAGAGCCTGTTATGAAAGTGACTCAAAGAAAGATGATACATGCAGTAAGACGATACATCTCAAGGAGTAAAATAGAAACCAGGATTTCACTCCCTAGATAACCCATAATTCATACAGCCCCAGGACAAAATGCCTGTTACAGTAGCCCACCAAAGGAGGCGAGGCAAAAATGATTTTAAGAGCACAAGACATCAGGGATTGGGAACTCCAAGAATATGAGCAATTTATAATCCAGGAGAACATCAGCGACTGCCAAAGATTTGACCTAGTGTTCTTGTCCATTACTCAGCAGCATGTTTACTTTGCAAAGCTTGCTTTGCTATAAGAGCTTGTAGCAGATGATGCGTGCTGTATGCGAGGAAAGAAATATACCAAACTAGCAGCAGCAGTGACCTGGCAGTGCAGGATACGCCCTGTGGAATCTGGGTGCCACGGATTTTTAGCCACTTCCATGAGCAGTTTAGCCAGTCAGTTACAGCAGGGTTTTGTGGTCAGGGCGAGGTCAGAGCGCACCGTGCTTCCCTATAGAGCAGCAGCAATGGCTGAAAAAATACAGGACAACCATAACAGGCTCGTGTCATGAGTAACTAAATATAATCTGATAGCACAGCAGCGAGCTGTGCGTGTAATTGTTTCCTATATTGTTCACTTCAGCTCAGTGTGACATGTCTGAAGTGTGGTTTCTGTGAGACAAATTTCTGTTGCTGTTTATTCTTTGTGGATGTTTCTAGGAATAGCTGAAAATTGTTGCTTTTGTGATCCTGCTCGGCATAACTCAGATCGGTCAATTACTTCAATTCAGTTGAATTCAATTGAGTTTTATTTATATAGCACCAAATGACAACAACAGTCACCTCAAGGCTTTTAATAATGTAAAGGAAGAGACCCCACAATTATACAGAGAAATCCAACAACCACACGACCCATTTATGTCCTCATCTCAACAATGCACAAAACCATCACATTTGTTTAATCCAATCTAAGGTGTGGTGTATTCAGCCATCAAATCTTATCTGCAGCTTTAACTGCTGCATTTTTACAGTGTGACAGGACAGTGTCTCCTTTGAGGCTGAAATATCTTTAAAGGCTCCTTATGGGAAAACATCTTTGATGGAATCAGTGTTAAAAAGTCCAGTTACCTCTTATCTTGTCCAAACAATATGAAACAGTTTAAACACCCTTATCTATGAAACCACTGTGCAACCTAGAGCAAAAGAACAGCAGAACTGGATGATATCAGGAAAAAGCTTGCATAAATCCTCCCTAAAAACTGTCTGCATGATGAGCTGTAAAGAGTTATGGTTGTTCTTCTGTCTTCGAGCCACTGTTTCATTTCTAAATAATGATGCTGCACTCGAGCCTCGCCCAGATATATGAGCTTGGATAGAAGCTAGCAGCAAACTGACATTTCATTGATGAATGGTTTTACGTGTCTTACAATTTTATGTTAGTTTTCTATTTTTATCATGGAACATGATCATGTAATAAGTGAAGAAAAACACACAGGTACATAAAAAAAAAGTGATGCTGTGGTTTTGCTGGAACCGACTACAGTCTTTTTCCCAGATGGTCTACTGACTCCAAGGATCGGGAAATTTAAATGACAAAACAGGCAAGTCGGGAGGAGAAATGATGGGAAGACAGATGGATGACATGTAATAAATGGAAGATGCTTCCAATAGTGACACAAAACATACATCCTGCGATGATTCATTAAATGAAGATGATGACTAAAGAGACCGAAAACCGAGATCATCGCTAGTCATTTTTGTTTTACTTCTGTTTTGCTTTCACTGCTTTGGCTTTGGAACGACAGCCTTGTGTGCCATGGTTGCAAACTTGTGTTATTATAACATCAAAGTGATTATGTTTAGAAATATGAGAATACAGTGAAAACATCTAGAGAACCGAGGGTGGAGATCAGCTTCTGTTTACACTTTGTAAAGGCTGGATTTACAGTGGGCTGACCCAGCCAGCAGTCACACAGTGCAAACATACCCTGGCAGATGGGGAGTGATGGGATTACAGGTCCCAATAAGTTACGGTATGTGCTTCTGCCACTTGTCTCTGTATGGATCATAAACCCACCTTCTCCTCTAAGGACAATGAACCTCCTTGTGAGAGAAGGAAGGATGTTCAGGGAGAATGAGCTGAGCCTGCCAACAGAAATAAAGATGGAGGAGATGGAGCGCTCTGTAGAAATGTGGAAGCGCTCAAAAGAAAGAAAGAATAAGATCCCTGCTCCTCTGTGAGCCATCGATCAGATCAGAAGCCACTCGCTTTTTGCTAGAAGAACAAATGATAATATTTTGATCAACATAAATTAGGATTTGCACATAACAGAGTATTTCATTTCCATAGATTGTACGTTTTTAATCTTAAACTGAAAAACTTTAAAGTATCTTAAAAAACAGTTCAGGTCTACACATAATCTGTCCTCAGAAAGTCATATAAGGGAGTAAAGTAGATTCTTGGCTTTCTGCAGCATCTCTTTGCTTAACTTTGTTTCCTGCAGAATTAAATACTTAAATCATTTTACTTTTTGAATAATTCAAAAACATTTGACAGACTGGAGTAATCCTCTTTATATTTGTTGCTTTGTGCTGGTAAACGTTGAATTGAACTTGGTGCAGTTAGATCGAATTACCAGAGAAGTCTCCTGTGTTTTGTTGTTAGGTAAACGTAAGATATAATATCAGAGAGATCAGTTAAATGAAACCCAATCGCTTTTGGTTTGATCATCTGAAATTAGCCGACTCATTCAGCACTTTGAGAAGCACTTTGCTGAGATGAGAGGAATCATCGTGTTCTGTTGTCAGAGGGAATTACTCTTCTTATTTTTGTCTTTCCACATGTTCAGATCACTTTGGCCAGTAATCTGATTGTCAGTGCACACCACAAGCAGAAATAGATTACGGTGCCTACCATGAAATACTTTCTATCTCTGTTTGTTTACAGGTTTTCTTTTAAACATAAATGAATTTGTGTATATATGTGTGTGTTGTTGGGTTTCTTTTTTTAATAAATGAACCTTTCCGGATTATCTGCAAGGTTTTCCAGCTCATGCTGATTACAGTTTCAGACAACAACAAGCTGAAAGTGGAAAAAGAGGTAGGAAAATTTGTACTGGGACCCTTTTGGGAACAAATTGGCTCTGTTACGGGAATTTCTGCTAAGCATTTTAGAGTAAATGTACTGTTTAGTGGCAACTGCAGCTGACTGAGCCGTATGGAAATAAAGTGAGCAATGCATGACAAGCTTTTTTATCAACACAAATTGTGGTTGAGACAGCAATATTTCTACAACAAAAATGGCCCACGTGAGCAGGCACAAACTGCAGACTTAGGTCAGTTATTACTTTGGGGAAACTGCTGATATGCTTTCTTTTTGTTTTAGAGCACACTTTGTCAGGACTTTTGTTTCTTGCCAGCAGCATACAACCGCATGCAACACAATACCCATATGGCATTTGTCAGGAAAGATGTCACCTTTAAATGAAAGCCAGCCCTGGTCAAGGTTCCTTTCCAGGCCCTGACAGACCCTGATGTCCACAGTACTCGTGTTGCTGTAAGGATGCTGGTATCACAGTGAGGTACACATTTATAGCAGTACTTTTCCATGGCGTTTCGTGCCTGTTTAACTCTCCTCCACACCCAGCGTCAAATAATGAAACTGCACCAGTGCAAAATTTAACCCGTTTTTTTGGTGTCAAATCAATAGTTTATCTCAGGCTGATGTTAATCATTAGGTATCTAGGCACCAGGTTTAAAAAGATACACAGTGTGGTATTATTATATATGTTGATGGGTAGAAATAATCTCTGTTTCAATGCTCTGCAGCTTTTTAAAATAAAAACTGCTGTAATATAGTGAAAATATTTTTGCTTTGACTGATTTACGTGTGTTTCTCCTCACTTATTTCTCCTCAGTATAACACAGAGATAATATAACTCTTGGTTGTCTGAAATTTTAGCCTTTTTGTTCTTCTTAATGTAAGTTCATGTAGCTTTTTTTTTTTTTTTTTTCGAGTTGAACTCCCCACCGCTGAGTTATCTACAATTCTCACCGACACATTTAACAGCAACGTCTA
This sequence comes from Mchenga conophoros, assembly GCF_057382185.1. Classification (NCBI taxonomy): domain Eukaryota; kingdom Metazoa; phylum Chordata; class Actinopteri; order Cichliformes; family Cichlidae; genus Mchenga; species Mchenga conophoros. The sequence goes on from NC_140536.1 coordinate 13,056,261, forward strand.
ATAGCTTAAACCATTTCTCCCCTTTGAGGTTAGCTTCAAGTTTGAAATATGAAGTTGGAGCATATTTAGTGATGGAAACCACGAGAAGTGCTAAAAATACCTCTGCCAGTCTGGTAGCCACGAGGCTCCATCACACACTCATTACCACACGACCTGAGGTTGGGAGGAGAGGAGAGAGGAGGGGATGTGGTCAGGAAAAGGAGGCATATAGCGTGTGTGTGTGTGTGTGTGTGTGTGTGTGTGTGTGTGTGTGTGTTTGTCTGTCTGTCTTGAATGGGTTAGCAGCAGAAGGGAAGGGAGAAAGTAAGGGATGTGGTAAAAAGAGGAAAAGAGAAGTGGAGAGTGAAAGAAAGGAAGAGGGAAGGAGGGAGGGATGTGAGGTGTGTGTGTGTGTGTGTGTGTGTGTGTGTGTGTGTGTGTGTGTGTGTGTGTGTGTGTATCTGTCTGTGTCTGCACAGACTCAAGAATGGTTGTGGTCAGATACATTAGTATTATATGATATTTCCTATGGTCTCTTGGCATTTTTGAATGACGGCACATATTGCGCCTGCTGGACTATTACTAAAATCTTACATCACATCATTTCTGAAGAATTTGCAGTTTGTTTGTCTCGACAAATCTCTTTTTTCTCTGATCCCCTCTCCTTCCTTTTCATCATTTCTCCTCTCCTCTCCTCTCTCTCTTGTCTTCTTTCTCCATTTCTTTCCATCCTCGGCACTGCTAGCCACCTTCCTTTATGTCCTCTCTTCTCTGATTTATTCCCTTGTTCCTCTCCATCCGTCCGTCTGTCTATCCGGTGTTCTCTGTTCCAGCTGCTCTGTCCCTCCAGGACCATCAATCCTTCTCCTCAACCCATACCTGGCCCTCATTCAGCGCACACATGTGAACACATGCCGTAGAGATACACACACACACACACACATCAGGAAGCCAGAGGGGCAACCTGATCCTTCAGTCAACCTTGGAGTGAATCACACAGATGGAACTTCCAGGTTTGGAAATCAAGACTAACAAGGTGATCTGTGGCTCAGCGGGCCGAGGCTGTGTGCTGGCAACTTCATGAGTCTGAGCTTGGCTGCCACTGACTTCAGTGAATGATAAACTGTAGATACGCACACTGATAGCAGGATTTGGATTTTTAAAGTTTCTTTAGAAACAGTTTATTGAAGCTTAATCTTGAAAAGATTTTAGAAACCAATATTTTATCTGTTTAAATTCAAACTGCTCAAATTGAGTAAAATTATAAGTTCCAGTTCATTTATCTGTTTGATGAGGAGGGTATAGTTTTTAAAGTATTTATTCAAGGTATTCACATGGACTGTAAATAAAAGATGAACATCATCTTTTATTTGGCATCTTTTGTGCTGCAGGCAGAGAGAGGACTCAAATGCAGGAGTCCGTAGACAAACTTCAGAACTTAGCACAGCTTCATTTCTGGACTTCACAAACAAAATCTTTACTAGCACAAGGAACTGAGAGCTTAGAAAACACACGGCATGAGGGAAGCTGCTATAGCAATGTCATGAAGAACAATGAGAAACTGAGGACTTACACACACGAGGTAATTAGGGAGATGGAACACAGCTGAGGGAAACAAGGCACAGGTGAACTAGGTCAGAGTAACGACAGGGGAAGCAAAACTAAACAGAACACACACAAGACGAGGGCCTGTCAAAATAAAACAGGAAGAGCAAGAAACACAGAGGCAGAAGCCCGGACTCGACACAGAAACTCAATGCACACGGGACTGTCAGAATAAAGCAGGGAACAGACTGAGACCAGGCACAGGAAAACACGTACAAAATGGGACACACGTACACAGACTCAGACTGACTAAATACAGGGAACGGATGGAGGAGACAGAGACAAGACTAGAAGACACAGAATGAGGGTGAGAGACCGAGGGACCGAGAGAACTAACTGGGAGAAGTCAGTTTTTCAGGTGTCTTTATGGCATAAATTCATGCAGGTGTGTCATGGTCTTATTTAAGAGGCAGTAACCTCGTCCACCTTCCTCATGGCAAAAGCAAACTGACTCGCATGTTTAATGGCAGGAGAAGGTGTGTGTATAAATATGATGGAGAGGAGGCCTTGGGCCCGTTACAAATAAGATACACCCCTGTGTTTGCCCCCCGAATGTCTTTAACATAGATCAATCCTGGCAGCTGTTCCTATGAAGCATCCTTCAGTGTCAGAGTTTTAAATCCCGCTGCTAATGTGCAGACTTATGGGACACAGCTACAAAGGCATACAGGAAGAGGAGAGCGGGAGGCAGATCTCCAGGTAACACCAAGCTTGTTGCAGCTCATCATAAAAGTCTTCTTCTTTGTTTATGGCTGGAAGGAACTAACTAGTCGTTGTTTAATCGCATAATAATTCAGTAATAATTAATACGACCTCCTTCAGTTCATTTCAAAGTTATGCTTCAAGGACATATTGCTCTTATTTTCTCTCGCCTGTACAGTTCCCTTTCGGACCTTTCCTTCTCTGGAATTTAAAAGTGTGAATTATTGTGTTTAAACAGATAATTAAAGGAGTTGTCTGGGTAAACATTATCACATGTTTCGGTCCATATATATGTCAAAGGGTGCGGGGCAGCCCAAAGCAAACACATGACATCAGCACACAGAGAGGCATGCTCACAGAGACACACAGAAACCGGTGTTGAGAGAAACTGAGAGATGAAGTGCGATATAGGCGGGAGAGAAGAAAGATACGCAGTAACAATAAATAGGCAGAATTAGGTGAAAGAGAAGAAGAGGAGGTGGAACACGGGACAAAAACACAAAGAAATAGGAAAGAAAGCATTAGAAAACAGAGAGAACGTACTATATATGGTTTGTGGGTGGCCAACAGATGATGTGTTATATATGCTTAACATTTACATGTACACGTGATAGTGACAAGGAAGAGGGATAGATGAGGAGCAATAGGGGAACGGTCACAGGCGGGACTGGGTGTTGATGCTAGAAGGCGAGAGGAGACAAGAGGGGAGCGTAAGATGAGTAAAGCTCAAGTGTTAAAATATTTTATAGCAGAGGCCTAACACAGAAAGAAAAGAGAAGGCAAAGAGCTAAAAACAGAAAGGAGGGAAATGAAAAAGAAATGTGTAGAGCTGAGCAAAGACTAAAAGTCAGGAGTTGCATATATGCAGCTGGGCATTCTGGGGAAGAGCTTCACTAACAGCTGTTAAAGCAGGGGTGTCGAACTCCAGGCCTTGAGGGCCGGTGTCCTGCAGGTTTTAGATTTCACCCTGGGTCTACACACCTGAATCAAATGATTAGTTGATTACCAGGCCTCTGGAGAATTTCAAGACATGTTGAGGAGGTCATTTAGACATTTAAATCAGCTGTGTTGCTTCAAGGACACATCTAAAACCTGCAGGACACCAGCCCTCGGGGCCAGGAGTTCGACACCTGTGTGTTAAAGCATCATAGCACCTCACTGCTTATTGTGTGTGTTTTATTATTGACAGTATATAATCTACTGAGCTCATTAGGAACTATAAATAAATAAGATCTGTACTTTTATTACCACGGTTAAGACCTTAAAATGAAACCTTTATAGATGAGCAGTGAGAAGAGTAATTAGCTGCAGTCACATTGAAAAATATAATGCAGTGTTGGCTGATTGTGACAGTGATATAGCGAGACTCAAAATGCAATAATGTAATACACAAAATGAGAAATATATGACTACATCAAAGAATCTGATCTTTTTCGCTTATCATTATCAGAGTAAAAAAGCCTTTTACGACTCCAGTCTGTTTACCTATTACCAAATTTGGACTTGGGAAAGTGTGTAAAGCTTTTTTCAAGCAAGAATTTGTTTTTTTCTGTTCGGTTGTTGTTAATAATGATACTTAGATATGGTCAGCATGGCTTTCTCTTTCAGTTTTACTCTAGATTTGTGAGCTACCAGTTCCTTTTAGTCTAAAGTTAACTGTCACACAAAAACAGTCATTAGGATTTCTGGTAAGAGTTTACTCATTTTCCTGTGTCTTGTTCACACACACACTCTCTCTGTGCTTTTTCCTCCATACCCGACTCTCTGTTCCTCCCCAAAAGCCTTTGCTCATGTCTCCCGAGAGCCACCTGATGTTTTCGACAGAAGGTGAGCAAAAGGGAGAAGACACGTTGCATCTCAAGAATGTTGTCTTACCCTTGCCACACCACGTTTTATACACACACACGAATATTTGTGAGGGCATTCCACCAACCTGCGTCGTTCTTTAAACCTTACCCTTGACATTCATCCAAACCACTATGTGACTGAACTTTTGCTCTTGTGCTGAATTCAAACCGCAACAAGCGGCAGAACAAAGTAACACAAAACATTATTGTTTTGCATGCACATCACTTTCTCGCCAGCTGGAAAACCAGTTAGATGTTGTAATATACACACCACCTATGCAAAAACTGTCCATCTTTTTGCCGCTGCCAAAGCCTGTCATCTAGAAAGAAGAGAACTGCTTCTGAATCACCTTGACTTCAGATGTGCTGAAGAGCAGGGGAAAAGAAAAAATGAGAGAAATTGGCAGCAAGATGCTCAAGGCGGGTACGACTGGGGACATAAAGAAACAGAGAAATAAAATATAATGCAAGAAATGTATTGTTAAAGAAGGATTGAGATCAGAGAGTAAAGAAAAAACATTTAAGCAAATCTTAGCGTGGTCAAACTGTGCAAAGTGAAGGGAACTCGGCATGGTACTCTTCTAACAATGCTGGACTCAAAGTGAGAATTTTTAGGATTTTTACTCTTTCTTTTAACCTGGCACAGTCATTACCCATCATACAACTCAACCACAGAGCACTGAGCTGGACATTTTAGGTATGTTATGGTAGTACTGACAAATATAGCCTGAAGGCTCAAGCAGAGATGTGGAGTGGGCTGCAGAGATCTGGAAGAGATCTGGCCAAATCACTTCTTCCAAACTCTACAAGCCCTTTGTTTATAATTTCAAAGTGTTCACCCTAGCTGATGCGCTCTTTGAAGACAGAGTAGTTGCCAAAACCAGCATCTGAGCTTTGGGGAATTTTGGAGGCTTTTAGGTAATGTCAGTAAAGTTTCACTCATGTACATTCAATCACTGTCCTCACCTCTTGGTCTAATCTGATCCAGCCAACACAGCATTACAGATAAATGATAGGACAGGCTAGTAGCCCCATTTTCTTTCTTTGCCCAGCATCAAGCCTAGCCCCCATCAGTGAGGGCAAACCATCAACTCTCTGAAAATGTTGGACATTTTATACCAACTTTCCTCACACAGGATTTTGTCAAAATAAACAGGAGTCGTGTGAGTGCCCTTTAAATATCGACCACTCTTCTCTTTTTCTATTGAGGTTTGACTGGTCCATAGACTGTACTCACTAGCCACAGTGACATCACCCATCAGTTTGTGGGCTACCCTTTAGGCGATGGGCCGAATGTTAGCCCTAGAAGTCCCAGGTCCAGTCAAAATGGAATACGCCTCCTAGGATGGTTGAGAATGACCGAACTAAGATCCTGTGGGATTTCCAGATACAGATGGACAAGCTGGTGATGGGTAACCAACCTGACATTGTAGTGATGGGCAAGCAGAGGAAGATGACCGCAGTGACAGATGTAGAAATGCCAAGTGAAAGCAAAATCAGAAAGAAAGAACACAAGAAGCCTGAGAAATGCCAATGGCTGAGAGGAGAGCTTGACACGATGTGGCAATATATTGTGTTTGATTACCACAAGCAACAGTGGTAATCGAAGCACTTGGTGCAGTGACCCCCAAACTGGGTGAGTGGCTCCAGCAGATCCCAGGAAGAACATCTGAGATCTCTGTCCAGAAGAGCACAGTCCTAGGAACAGCAAAAATGATGCGCAGGACCCTCAAGCTCCCAGACCTCTGGTAGAGGGCCCGAACTTAAAAGACTGCCAGCAGGATGACAAGCTGTCCCCTGCCCACACAAACACACACACATCTTCTCATAAACATCTACATGATCTAATTTCTTTAACATTCAGAACCGTGCACACCCTCTGCTGGTCATTAGGAAGAATGCAAGCTTAAGGTACATCTGCATGCCTTCACTTTCTAATCTCGTAGGCTATGTTAGTACCTCATCTACGCTGTATGGCCTTGACCTAACAAAATCTTTCCAGTCTATTTTAGCATAATTTGATTTGCTGTATTATTACATTTTTTAGAACCCCGAATTTATGTCTCACACATTCATAATGTTGTCTGTACCACATATATTGGGCATCGCTGATTTTGGAGATTCTTTTATATGATCTTTTTAATGTGCCAAGCTGATCGATAGTTTCTGTTAAATGTCAAGTACTAAATACTCAAATACTACATATTCACTCCATGATATGTTGCCTGATAGGTTGTTTGTTTCCACAGTATGATCCAGCCAAAGTAAAGAAAGGTTCAAACTGGCACCAGCCCACAGACCGCTGGGTCTGATTGCAGTCTTTGCAGGTATTCTGTCTCTCAGATAGACTAAAATGCTGCACTTCACAGAGTCGTGTCAGAGCCAGCAGTGTTTGTAAGAATCTGCCAATTTCAAGTTGAGGATTTCAAATCATATTAGCAGATATCCTACGGAAGCCTCCAAGAGAAACAAATCTCTGCTGTGATGAGGTGACACTTCCAGATCCTCAGTGCCAGGCCAAAGAAAACACAGGAGAGTGGGAGAGGAAGTGAAAAGATGCAGACAGTGGAGAGATAGGTAGGTAGCTATGAAGGTAGGAATGTAAAGTGTGTGGATGTGTGGACTGATTGATCACAGCTCATTTTGTAATTATAGGGTGTAAAAATAATTTCAGCACATGATATTCTGTTGTCATTTTTGCATTTTTCATGTATCACTGTCCAAGATCTCAGTTTATGTAACCACAATTGTGTCTGTTTGTGACAGTATTTTCCTACAGACAGCGTACAGTTTCAAGAGGGGCTTTCAACCACGGCAAACGTTCTCCTGCGCAGTTCTCCAAAATCCCAACCGCAGGCTGCTCGATGTGGATGACGCTGTGTGTCACTCGAATGCTGACTGGCTGACAAGTGAACCAGAACAGGGTAAGGAGAGACAGCAGACGTCACCATGAACAGGAGAAGCACAACAAACACCAAAGAATACAGCATGAAAAGTAAAGACAGCAGCTGGCTCGCTAACTGACCAACAATATCAGGAGCAAGAGTGGCTCACAGGCTCACTGACACTGCCTTCATCTGATGAAGGACACTCTGCAGGTAGACGGGCAGCTTGAAGCTGCCAATGCACTGACAACCCGCCACCACTGCTTGACTAGAATTTCCCAATAAGTGATGGTTAATTAATCCAGTGGTCATTTCACTGGATTAAATAAATCCAGTGAAATGACCTAAAAAATAAAATGCATGATTTTTTTTAATGATGGATTTTAAGCTTTCCTTTCTTCTTCCCATTTGACAAACGCCCTGACTGTTTTGTTTTTAAGCATGTTGTACATGTGTTTTGCTTTACTTCTCACCGAGATCAAGGCCACTTCACAAAGTGGCCTTGATCTCTGGATTTACACTGCAAGCTCATCCAGAGCCTGAGTAAATGTTTGTTTATTATATGTTCACTTACTTAGAGGCAGCATATTTAAGTCACATCTAGCCTGAGGTAAACTAACGTGCATTCATGCCTATACTTTATGCACTTTTAGGAGATCAGCTGGAGGTTAAGCCCAGTTCTGGCGATACTCACGATGTAGACTTTTCAGAGGATTGCCTTTCTCCAGACCTTCAAAGGACGGCTCACCATTTCCTTCCCCCATTCTTGAACTCTGCTAGAAAGACTGGAAAATTCTGAAAATGCAACCGTCCCCAGCCCACGTTACACATATAAGTGGTGCGGATGGTTTAAATCTGACTAAAGAAGGCTTTGCTGTATTTCATCCCCCGTCTTCCTTCCTTTCTTGCATTTTCCACTCTGTGCTTTCTTAACAGGCAGATATGCTATAAAAAATAATTGTTATAATGAATGTTTTAACTTTGGCTAAAATCTGGTCCGCTAGACTCTCCGTCCAGACTCTGTGGTTACTGATGCTAAGCAGCTCTTGGCATGAGCATAACTCTGCGATTAGTGCCCTTTTAAACACTTATAATTCACAGCCTATGAAAATATTATCAGAGAGGGCCAGCTCTCTGCCTGAGGGGGTCAGGAGGTTGTTTTAATGGCACCGTGGGTTCAGTGTGTTGAACTGTTCGAGCTCACAGCATTAGACTTCTCTTAAATCACTTTCAGTAGGTTGAGAAAGTGGAGAAAAACTATTCGAGATATGGTCATATGTGCTGTAATGTAAACGTGAAAATTAGCCATAATGTTCTGGCTATTAAGACCTTCACATAACTGCCACATGTGGAAATTATTTTCAAATTACAACATGATAAATGGTTTGTTTTTTCAGAGTTGTGTATGAAGGAAAGCCTGAATTCTCATATGTTCACATCCGCACATGTACACACCCACACACCTCTGCTCCGACCTAAATTTCCTGTTAGGTAGTGGTGGAAGGTGTACATGAAAGATATGTCATTTGGCCGGTGGCTGGTTTCAGCTGACAGTTTACATAAGGAAGTTTAAATATCAATAAATACTTTGTCCTGCCACACAGGTGCTTTCCTTTTATAATGTTTAATGTATGGTGTGTGTGGAGGCAAGAAATGATGAAAACGATCCAAGAAAAGCTGAGTTTATGACATCAAATAAGGCTGCACTACAACATAATCTATGTACTACAAACAAAACGGGGGCTCAATGCATATATAATGTCTGCTGAATTAGGTCTTGAGGTCCAACTGAACAGTTAAATTTATATATTTTAAGTGTACAGACTTTTTTTGGGGGGGGGGGGGTGTTTCTTTTTTGTTTTCTTACCTCCAAGTAACTCCCTCCTCACTAATACTGCCATATATTAGTGTTTCCAAGGCAGTGCTTGCAAACTTTTTTCTTTTTTTCAAAAGTTTCTAATGTTTTTTACTATCAAAAATACAATTTCTGCAACAAACACAATCTTTATGTATCTAAATCCATGATTTTTAAGCTCTGTGAAAATTAAGAGGATAAGAAGGTTTATTTCTGTTAAAAAGGAGTTCCTTCTTCCCACTGTTGTTAAATGCTTGCTCGAATCTGATTGTTGGGCCTCTTGATGTAGTTTATGAAACCCAAAAATGTTCATCAGCATAATCGCATCAACACGGCTCTTTATAACAGGTATCTGTATAATTTGTTGTGTATACATTTTTTTTATGTTTCTTTATTATTTCTTAAATATATATACACTTCAATATTTTATATGTGTTTCATGTGTCAGCCAAACATAAATGAGCAACAGCACTGACCTTCAGAGGCCACTGTTACTATAAAGGGAAGTTTGCCCCCTGGTGCATGAAACTATATGTGTGCTACTGTTAATAAATGACCGTGCTGCTCCTCTTTTTCATCAGGTCATCTCGTTGTGCCAGTGAAAAACTGAACAGGAAACACTCACACACGTACAGCAGCGTGCTATTTAACACAGCTGTTTGTTGAAGTGTAATTTCCCATAAAGTTGACACACTTCATTTATGGAACTAACTCAGCCTTACTAACTCAACACAGAATGATGTGGTTAAGAAGAAGACAGGCTGGCTGAAAGACAAATAGCTCTTAAAAAGTTTTAGAGTTTGTTCTTCGGGTCTCCAGACACTGACGGGAACATCCAGTCCAGCAATTACAGTTACACGCTCACAGGCAGATCCTGTTTCTGTTTCAAACTTCAATATCTCACGTTGCATCTGTAACTCTTTCATACCTCTCTAACCTTGAGCAGAGCTGTTTAACATGACAGCAATGCAGAAAAATCCAAATTTAGTACAGGTTCAATATTTAGTGACAAAACCTTTAGGTGCAAATCACAGTCCCTCTCTGTGCTATGCTGCTTAGTTCAGTCACAGCAATCTTTCACTATATTTTTGTTTTGTTTTGTGAACAACAAGGCAAGCATCTCTCATGTTTTGTTTTATGAATATTTATGCACATTATATAAAGTGACTAACCTTGTTGTCCATTTAATACACTATGTTTAATCTCAGTGGAAAAGATTTCCTCTCCAAAGTATGACACCAGGTAATCAGATGGAGAATATTATGTTTACCTGTTAGACTCATCTATGCAGAATAATGCATTTGCTGCAAGAAAGAGTGAGAATTTGCAGCCAAACAGATCAAGATTGAATCCCGGATATTTTTTTTATCATTTGTTTTTATTCTAATGTACAACTGTACAGCTTATATTGTGTTACTAATGGCACTGATTGTGGTTTTATTCTCTATTGTAAAATGTTCATTTTCTGTTTAATGTGAGACAATGCAGGAAATTTACCCATCACGTTACAAAGAAATGTAAGTGCTCCTTTGCTTTACAGAGTAGAATGTAAAACCTTTTGCTTTGTAAATGAACATCTCAGGAATACTTGCTTAGCAGTCAGTTTGATAACGTATCCTGCAGGATTTAGATGTCTTTGATCCAACACAGCTGATTTAAATGGCAAAATTACCTCCTCAACATTTCTTTAAGTTCTCCAGAGGTCTGGTAATGAACTAGTCATTTCAGGTGTGTTTACCCAGGGTGATATCTAAAACCTAGAGGACTGGAGTTCCCCACCCCTGCTGTAGGCATTCAGTAAATACATGTAAGATAAGATTTTTGTTACATTTGAAGACAAGAACATACTTCTAGTTTTCTGTCATTCTGACTAAATGGGATATAAACATTTTTGCTCCACATCGTGTCACAAGATTCATTGTGGTGTCTATGACCAAAAACCTTCATGTTGCATTTTGACAGGCGGATTAAAGGTTTTAGGGAGGTTACATCTTTTGTAGATTGTAGTGCAAGATGAAAGGGCTGTTTTGGTAAATTAAGTTTTAGAGCTAAAGTCTTTTAAAATGTTTTCAGAAATATGCCAAAGCAACCAAGAAAGACTCATCCACATGTAGGATCTGGGTTTCTCCAGGAGATGGCGCTTTTGTTTATTTTGTGTGTCCCGAGTGGGCCTCAGGATGGCGCAAGATTTCAAGCGTGTTTACCGTCACTCAAACGAAAATGACTTTGGTGTTTAACCCCGTGAACATCGGTAGAAAAATACATCTGTGCAAAGGTTTTAAGCTACCACTTATTTTTCTATATATTGCTAGGAAGATGGGAAATATGTGCAGCAATATGAGCAAACATACATGGAAATACAGTATTTAATTAGGGGGGAAACTGTTTGTACAATTCTAATGAGCTTGAAAGTCAGTTTAGTACCACCTTTATTCTTCATCACAGCCTGAATTCTCTTTGACAAGCTTTCTTGTCATTTCTTTAAGTAGTCTTCAGGAATACCGTTCTGGGCTTTTTGAAGGATATTTGAAGAGATTCCTCGGATGTTGCCTGCCTTTTCTTCTGTTCTGCATCAATATGATCACACGTGCTTCACTATTGAGGTCTAGGCACTAGGGAGGCCACATGACTGATGGTGTTCCCATATTTGTTTTTCTATCCAGATATGCTTTTACTGCACTGACAGTGTGTTTGGGATCATTGTCATGCTGAAAGATAAACCTGTTCGAGTCAGAATCAGACTCTTTCCTAATGGTACTACATGGTGATCAAAATGAAAATGTATACTTTTCGGTGTTCATAATTCCATCAATTTTGACAAGACCAGTTCTTGTGTATAGATTCAATCAAATTATGTGTTTTTGTGACAAGCTTGTCACAAAGTGCCTAAGTGGTTTAACATAAATAAGTAAATAAACATTCCTCTGAAAATGGTCAGGTACAAGGATGGGACTGAAAATGAGAAATCATCCAATGTCCAACAGCTTCAGAAAGCCTGAAGAATTATTACTCAAGACTATTTTATTTATTTATTTTGTATATAAACATTATGTAGGAGTAGGGATAATAGGTATTGATTTATGAATAACTTGACATGAATAACTTAACCTTATAATATACTACAGTATATTTCTAACTAACTACATATCTTATTTTATTTCTTTAACTTTCTCTTTACAGTTCTTTCATTAAAAATGTAATATACTTTAGGCACACGCACGCAGACGCAACCTAAAACACAACTTACCTAATTAACATAATGCATTGTCATAATTCTCTTTATTTTACACAACACCATAGATAGATAGATAGATAGATAGATAGATAGATAGATAGATAGATAGATAGATAGATAGATAGATAGATGGCGCTGTTAGTCCTTATTTCGGATTTATTTCCGATGCTTCATAGCCTTCATAGCCTTTTACCGTAACTATAAGGCTATGTGAGCTAAACAAGTTACAGATTCGTTATGATTCGTCACTTTCATTAAACGACATCCTCTAGACGGAGCAGCTTGCTGTACGATGCTGAAACCAAACACTGAATCTATACTGACGAAATTCGAAAGGGGGTTGTGAAGCATGTGCAAATAACGTCCCTCCTACTGCACTGCAGGGATTTCCCATTTTATGACTGCACGCATCCTGCCTCACGTAGGCTTGTTCTTAGTCTGACATGTGATCTGAAGAAAAGAAGAAAGAACAGAGCTAGCATATTTACGTGTGTGTGTGTTTTATTATTATTATTAGTAGTAGTAGTAGTATCATTATGCGGGATACTGTATTTTATTGCATATTGGTCGTACGGTCATAATCGATTAGTCCAGTTTAGAATACCGCCAGTTCTTCATGTATGACTACGTGACATGTCCAGGGCTCCCTACATATCGCTGCATACATCCATATGGGCTCTTTCACACACTAACTGCCCTCCATAGGAGGGCCAGTCTGCAGTCAGATCAATGCACAATCGAGGCCTGCTACCAAAGCGTTTGGCCCTCCATCCTACCCTCCCACACGTAGAGTGTCACCAGCCTAGTTACTTTGTATGCTTAACTCGCACTTTTGCGATCTAAACCAGCTAGTGCGGGCTCATGAATTGTTCCTATGTAGCCTGTAACAGCTTTATTAAAGCAAATGTGCCCCATTATATTACATCAGAGCCTCGTGTAACCGCTGAGTATCTTGGGACATCGGACCAAAATCTTCATCATTTCATCGCTGGCGTCCTGCCAGCCTCGCTCTTCCTGTCTGTGTATTTCTTTTGATATTCTTATGAATATCACCTTTCATCCTCTACGCCACCCTCGATCCTGCCCTGCGGACAGGCTCTGTGAATAAAGACGTTAACCACACCGACGATTCATTCTTCCGTTACTATGGCAGCGAGGAGAGACCGTGAGCATGTACGCGTTCAGAATGGAGTCCTGACAGAAGATGGCATGACGTCACGTCGCCAGGGCGACCAGGCTTCCCGAGTCATGTGTCTAATATAAAAGCGGAAGGCGCCTCGGTGAACTGCGCACACAACTCAAGAAGCATCATCCGTGAGGTAAGCCGCTACACCGCTTTGCTTTTCAGCGCAAGGACCCAACTAACGTCTGACTTTCAAGTATTTTTAAGTATTCAGGTAGAAGAAATGAATTCCGCTCTACTTTCAGTGTTTCACTCCTCTTTCAGGATGTAGCTACGTGACTCGCGGAAGCTGGTGAGCTTATCATCGCCCTGCATCCACGATTCATTAAGTCGGGCACATAAAACGTCGAAGTGGTGCAGAATGAGAGGAAATAGGCCCCACGTGTGCTGCAGGGGTGGTTTATGGTTTATTAAGTGTGTCATTTTTGGCAGGGTTCACGCTTGTATTGTACAGGAAGAGAGGATGCGGCCGTGGCCTTGCAGTCTGGAGAGAGGCAGGCTGTTGTGTTATGTGTTCTGTCTGCGCCATTTTTAACATAATGTGGCTTCAATTAAGAAATAAATCCCGAAAAACACGAAAACAATCCCAATTAGACTGCACTGTGAATTATCATGACGTAATTGTCGTGTATTAAGTTTGCTCCATTCATTCGTCTCAGCGGGCAACGTGACATTGGCAGCTCGGAGTGCTGCATCTGCGGAAGTGGATTAGTCTCCATGTTATGTAACCCAATAGAAAAATGAAGCCTATCTCAGAAGCATACTGATCAGTAGAGTTAGGAGGCAGATGCTTGAATGAATATGTCCCGCAGTGATGCACGGGGATGTAGGGACTTGAGGATGAGTAGATGAAGGTGACGCTACGTGCTTGCTCCTGTCTTCACCATGAAGTCTGTCGACGTTGCGCCATTCTCAGCTGAGCTGTGCGCCTGCAATTACTGCAGCCTACATGAGGCAGAGGCCTCAGAGATGAGCGAATGGACAAAATGAATAAGCTATGGTTTATTTCATGGCAGAGAGAAGGAGGCTGCAACTCCCCCCTCTTGACGGCGCAGTGTCGCATGATTCTGCCGCAGTTTACTCCAGACTGGACTGACCTGTTGATGCAGTTCTCTGCTTAGGAGGCCCGTGTTCTCCTTTAATGGCACAGAAGCATACAGGATACAGTTATTGTTCAATTCGTTATTAATAGAAAAGGTCAGATGGGTTCAGTACAGGAGAATTATAATGAGATCACAAGCGTGAATTCATTATTTTAAACTCCACAGAGAATCGTGATGTTTGTCAATATTTGTGTAGTAATACATTATTTGTGTAGTAATAAATACCACGATGTTGGGTTATTAGTTAAGGTGAACAGTGTTTTTGCTGCTGATTGATTTCATATGCAGGTGTGGTGGGCTACATGCAGATGGAGCCATGGTTGACTGTTGAAGGTCATCCCTCCGGCTAGTGAAGGTCACAGCAGGCCCAGAGCTGATACCGATCAGCCAGTAATGCTTCATCTTAGACTCCTTTGTCAGCTTGAAATCATTTATTGAGATTTCAACCATGAAGGGGCACTCACACGTTAGCTCATACTGCTCTATGCTGAAGGTCACAGTATCTTAGGATCCTTAGCAGTCATGCTAAGCACTGTAGTCACACCCTGTGCTGTCAAGAGGCCTTCAGGTGATGTGCATGACCGATGATGACCTGTTCCTTTAGATTTATTTCTTCTACAGAGTAAAGAAATATAGAATTTAAAATTAATGCCGGGGAGTTTAGCTAGTCTCTGCCTGTAACACACGGGACATGCTATCCTGAGGTGGAGTTCAACCATGTAATTACTAAGATGTAGAAAAGCAGGGGCTCATGTGGCCTCTTTGATGTTGGGTGTAAATGTGGGCTTGATTTTCGTGTGCTGTCTGCAGGAAGAACGCTATCAGGCCACGTTAGTCATGCCGGAAAATATTCCCTACCTTGAACCACTCATTTTACACCCAGGTACTTGTGGGTAAAACCCTACCCACATTAAATGACCACATCCTGTAGATGGTGGGTTGTCCCCTCTACTAAAAGTTAGTTTTGCGATGACACAGATTTACAAGTAGCCTTGAGTCATTCTTGAAGCACTTATGAGTCGCTGTTTCTAGATTAATTCAGGTTTTCCATCAAAGGAGTTTAGTGGATTACAGGCTGAGGTTGGTGTGAGTGTCCCACTTGACTGTGCTCTGCAGACGTCTTATCACCCTGCAATCTTTTTTAGGTTGTCTGAGCGAGAAGGAACTCCAGAGTGATTCAGCGCTCTGTGCGTAACTGCCCCCAATTTGAGGAAATAAACTCTTGAAAAATGTAGGAAGTAGAGCGTGTGGATGTAAGATTGCCTCACTTATTCAGCACAGCACTTCTTATGGATATTACAGTTATAATATATGTTATAGTATGTGGATTTTTGCATAACCAACATCTTTTTAAGACAAGCAGAGAACACCGCATCATTTTACCAACGTGCTGTGGCTTAGCTTATGATATAAAAGGAGGCAAAAGACAGGGACTAACACTTAAAAACCAGTCACAAATTAGTGCTGTGAGGACTGTGTGTGTCTGTGATCAGCATAACTGGGATCAGGGAGTCACGTGTCCTTCTGCTGAGTCCTCTGCAGTTTGATACAGCACAGGCTTTACTAATTCATGATGGCCGGTGTGTGCACAAACTCTATACAAGTTTTAGTGGATTACCAAACCATTACAGGCCTCATTGTATTCATCTTATCAAAGCTGGTGTATCTGGTCATAGGAATACACAATTGAGTGCCACTAATTAAATGCCTAATAGAAAAGTAGGTCTTCTAATCGGCCTGTCCCTGTCCACAGAAGGCCGGTATATTAATTACAACACCAAAATACAACAGTAAAATAGTGAAATAGGGGAAAAGCCCTTATTGGAATGGAAATTGCAGTAATAGTATGACTTTTCCCATATAACTTTAACTCTATAGTGCCCAGCAGTGCATAGTGAAAGTGATACGAACATTTTTATGGCGTTCTCTCAGAATAATAACATAATAGTATAGCTCACTGCGACTTGTTTGATTTTTGCAAATCATCCAGAAGCGGCAAGAACAGAAGACATTACCTAATTGGATAGTGCGCCCGGCCTCTGGCCAATCAACCTACTGCAGTGGAAAACCACTGGAGAGAGAGCGAGGGTGTGTCAGGGGGATAGATAGCTGTGGGGGAGGGGTTGCAAAATAAGGGCAAATGAAGGAGGAAAGCCAGAGGAGTTAGTGGGCAGGAAAAGCCCTGTCAGAGTCAGTGAGTTCACTCACTCACTGACAAATCTTTCAGATGGAAGCGCTTCCAATGAATGCACCAAAGCAAACCAAAGAGCGAGAAAATTAGCTTCAGTCTGCCTCCCATGCAGTCAATAGAGTGAGCTGTGTCTCTCCTTCAGCTCCGTCTCTTGTGTGTGAACAGTGTTACGTAGCAGAACATCTGTGCTACCTCAAACTTATGTCCATATAAGGGTTTGTAGCAAGTCCCTGCAGATCGTATGTTGTTCAAAGGAGACATATTTTGAAGAAACACAATCAGTGTTTGTTTTGTCAATCGTAGGTGCTCGACGCTGTAAAAAATGTGCACAGAAGGAAAGAAATGCTGTGTCATTATGCTCCACTCCCCTCTACTCCTTTCACTTACGCGTCCGCTCTCAATTTTGAGAATTTATTTTTTTCCAGCTGCTGATCGTCTTTGTCCTTTTTCTGGTCGAATAGTTATGAGTCATCTCTCTCCCTCAACAGTCCCTCCAGTGCACGTACAGCAAACACTGGAGGGGCCCCTGTTCTGCACCCCCTCTGCATAAACCTGGGTGAGGAATATAGGCCAAAGCCTTGGGGGTTGGGGGAGTCTGTGTCGGTGGTGGTGGGGTTACGCAGACAAATGAGCGCCGACAAATAGAGGGATGGAGGGAGGGTGGTGAATTTTAATGATTAGTTTGGGTGGTGGGAATGAGCAGAGGGCAAATGTGTGGAACTCATGGAGCCAGCAAAAGTAAGGGAGGGATAACAGCTCGAAGTGCAGGTCAGAAGGGAAGGACAACAAGCACGCACCATATGTCCAGCTATTCAGTATGATCTAAGCTTTAATACCATTCATTCTTTTATTCCTTTCACCTGTTCAGAACGATTTTCACCACCAATTTCTTGGAGCAGCCTTGTTCACCTACATTTAGATCAGATCTCAATTTTTTCCCAGTCTTGCATTGACTCCTCAGGTCAGTCTGTCTTTCTGTAAATGCCGAACAGTGTTTGGTGCATCTGCGTGCAATGCATGGTCAGAAAAGTATAGAATGCTTATGTTCCTTCTTTGAACAATTGAATGAGTATCAGCAGATTGGAAGCTGCAGTTACCAGCATATCACCTCTCCGCCCTGCACAGTGCTGTCTTTGTGAGATGTGGCACGTCTGTGCGAGCACTCTTGGGGGGTGGGTAATAACAGACCAGTGCTGTTTGGGCTGAAGGTAAATTCAAATGCAATGTCCTCGGTAGATATGCGCAATTAAACCTGGTGCAATTTAGGCGACCTTTAGTGAAACTATGGTGTTGTAATTGTTGCACAAAAACCTTACAAAGTGTAATGTAATATACCTCACCATTAGCATGATGCAAAGAGTTTTACTGGTTATCATAGTGCTCCTTAAATGGACTACTAAATAGTGATGCATGCAGCCTGATACCAGCGACCTTCATTGTGTCATGACAGAAGTGCCTGCCATGACATGAGTCTGTCTTTAGTATGTGCTCCATCATGCCGTCCTGCAAAGATCTGTCTCCTTGTGAGCGCCCTGCTATTCCATTTTCTATCTTTAGTTCAGTATAAAAGCCTCTTAAAAAGTAAGAGAGCGGCTGTTTTGTTATGGTTACCCGAGGCAGCTGCTCCGTGTTGGAAAACCTTGGAGCAAGAAGAGAGAAAATCGAGGAGGGAAATGAACTGTGAAACAGGCAACAAGGGCAGAGAGAGGTGGAGGGGGGGACCCTGCAGTGTTTTGTGAATGCACAAAAGGTGAAACCTGAGAACTGCGCGGTCACACTGGACCTTCTCCCTCTCTCTTGTCCCCTCTCCATCTTTTTTTTTTTTTTTTTGTCTTGGTGACCTTGTGTGTGGATGCAAGCAGCAGAACACAAAATGGCCGCTCTTGCCTTCAGCGGACGGTGCTGCAAACATGGAGACAAGAAGTCTAATAACTGAAAGCACTGAGGCCATCACAGGTCGCATCACATCACTGCTGGCAGGCTGTTCGATAAATAGATTCTGACTGGAAACAAATGGTGCCGCTCCTCTCTGCTTTAATGACTACAGCAGATACATCCAGGTGAAAATAATCCAGAGTCTCATGTACAGTTATTTTTGCGTGAAAGAAAGAGAGCGATTATTCATCATAATCTGGCACTCCCTTTATTCTATTTAAAGTGCTCCCACAATGCATTTCACCAGATCCACGACCTGCCCTACTTGCTTGTCAGAGAGACACGCACACATTTGTGTAGACACACACACGCTCTCTGTCTCTCTCTCACACACACACACACACCCGCGCACACACACACACACACACACACACACAACAGATTAGGAGATTACAGTTGTCTAAAATGACGAACAGCCAGTTCCAAGGACAATCCGCATTGCCCTTACTTACTCTACCTGCCCTGCCACTCGCACATATACACACACTTACATGCACATGCTGTCTCACACACACAGCACCAGCATCACCAGCACTGCTTTGATTGTGAACGTGTTATTGGTTGGTGACAAGCTACAGATGGAAACCTCCCATAACCCCCCAACATGAGGTTGCATGAGTTGGGAGACTAATATAGAGAGAGCGAGGACAGCGAAGGAGCTGAAGGGGCGGAGAGGGGAAGCAGAGCTGGTAGAAAAGACAAGAAGGGTGGGACTAGGAGGAGGTGTAGTGAGGAGGAACCAGAGTGTTCCAGTATGAAAGGGAGAGGAAGGTAGAGGGAAAAAGGTCATGCTTCCTCTCTATCAAGTCCCTGCTTGCTCCACATACCTACCTCCTTCCCTTTATATCCCATTGTTGTCGAAACATGTCGCTGCATGAGGTAACACCTCCCTACTCCTGCGGCAGTTGCCTGTACAACACATTTTTTTGGCAGCCTGTATTTTTCCCCTGTTGCCATTAAACACAGTCACACTCTTGCACACTTTCTGGCTTGTGCTATGCTTTCAGTCATCATACCTGGCTCAAAAATGTCATGCAAATTCATGAGCGTTCTTCACAGGTGTTAAGTGTTTTTGCCTTTAGTGCTAATGCGTCACAGAGGGCATCCAGGTATTGTGAGATGACAGTTTTTTACAGTGTTGCCTCAATGCTGAAATCACCGAAGGGGCTGATGTTGAAATTTGGGCATTTCAAATCTTTTTAAGATGTTGCATACGACAACATGTAACCTCACTTCACCCCACACGGCCTCCGACTGAGTGGAGAGGACAGAAACAAGTGTGAGGATCAGTGTAAAACGTGGAGGAGAGAAGGAGAGGAAGACAAAAAAGACCATCTGTAAATTCAAAGTGAAATGGATGATAGAGGGTAGCTTGGCACAAATGGATTTGTGATTTATTGCACATGTGCTTCTTTTTGGTTTTGCCTGCTCATTTCCTGTGGTTGTATGAGTGTAAGGTCATGTATTAACTTGCCACAAATTTTTTTTCTTGACTTCCGGTATATTATATTCATTTTGACACTGCAAGCCAACAATATATCTGTCCTTCCTAAAGCTGCTTCATTTTCTTGGGGCTGCACCCTGCCTGACTCTGATGTTTTAAAAATTTTATATATCAGCTATTTTTGGCTGGGTTGACAACATCCATCCATCCATCCATCCATCCATTCGCTTCCGCTTATCCTTCTCAGGGTCGCGGGGGGCGCTGGAGCCTATCCCAGCTGTCATAGGGCGAGAGGCGGGGTACACACTGGACAGGTCGCCAGTCTGTCGCAGGGTTGACAACAGATGGCATTTTTATCTGCCTTATCTGGGGTTGATGGCTTGCTTGTTATTTTCTGTCATTTGATGTTCAATGTTGTTTAAATTAATTCATTTCAAATGTGATGATTTATTTAATTTTCTTTCTTTTTCTTCCAGGTTACTCCACACTCCCTAAGCAGCAGCCACCATGTCAGACCTCTGTGTTGGAATCAATGGGTCAGTTTGAAACACACACACACACACACACACACACACACACACACACACACACACACACACACACGGACACTACTAAGATGGGTAAGAGTGACTTCTGGTGGTTACAGTAGGATATCATTGAAGCAAAAACTGGGGCTGGGCAAGCATTGGTGGTTAGTAAAGATGTGTTAAAGAGGAACCAAAGGGCAAATGCACCATAACACCATAACAAATTCATTATTAACAAGTAATAACTGCACAGTAAAGCCTGTTTTGATGCTGAAAGGTTTACTGTGATATTGAATTGAAATTATTAGAAGTAAACACTCTCCATGATTGAGCCACCTCTTCCTTTAGCCATCGTTCAAATTATATTATATTGTGGTTACAGTTTGAGGCTATATTTGTTTTCAGGACTAAAAAAAAGATAATTGTTTTTTTGTTCAGAAATAATTTCATCCACCGTAACATTTCTGTAATATCACAGTCACAGATGTGCTTGTAGTGAGGGACACAATCTGTCTATTTTTGAGTAATTGAAAAAGCATGACATGATGTGGACATATAAGAGTGTAGTGAAAGTTCCTCGTATTAAAACTGTAAAGTGTTGCTGCAGTGGACATGGACTGATCCCATGGGTGCTGTGACATCCTGAGGAAGTTTCCCACTGTTTTCCCATGGCAACTATTCCTAATCTCTCCATCTCTGTCTCTGCAGATTTGGTCGCATTGGCCGCCTGGTCCTGAGGGCTTGCCTTCAGAAGGGCATCAAGGTTGTGGCTATCAATGACCCGTTCATTGACCTGCAGTACATGGTGAGTAAATCTACTGCCTGCTAAGTAGGGCTGTGCAATATGACAAAAATCTCATATCCCGATATAAGACGTTTATCGTCCTGACAACGATATAAATCACAAAAATGCAATATTTTCTGTAAATTCTGTGACTCTCGGGCAACTCGACTTGTGTGAAGTTTTTCCAGCTGGGCGTCCTTTACCTGGATGCGAGTGTTTTAACCGATGCATGAAACTATACATTTTTAGACATAAGTTGTAACGGCCGCCGTTTTCTTTCAAAGTTTAGTCTAAGGTTTATTTTTTAGCACCTAACGGCTCTTTTTTTTTTTTCTTCTCATCCGTAAACTCTCTGCATGCTCTTTCACGTGATTCAGTTTATTTTGAAAAGTCTCAACAGGATCTTGAGCTTTATTGTGAAAGGTTTAGTAGAAAACAAACAAGCGGACAGCGGAGCCACGCCATGGTTTTACCATCATTGTTGCTAACGACAACATGTAAAAATAGGCGCTTGTCCGTGTGGTTATATTAAATATAAGAGAAAGAGAGAACTTTAAGAAATGAATATAGCCACTACAGTGACCATCAAAACGATGAAAAAATATTGCTGTAAACAGCTTATTTTACGACACCACGAAACAAACGATAGCGTAAAATGAAACGATAGACGTTTTTATATCGTCATCCGATATATATCGTTATATCGAACAGCCCTACTGCTAAGTTATCTAAATTATTCAGGCTGTGTAGTATAAATCCATGACATGTTGTCATGTAGGAATGGACGTCTGTTGTTTGGGTGCTAATAGAAAACTTAATCTCTGAAAACTGCCCAGAAAATTCCAGGAGGGTATAGAACGTGTTTGCTTCCTTGTGAAGCACTCCCCATATTAACGTCATCACTGTCATCCCTCCTGCTTCTAGGTTTACATGTTCAAGTACGACTCCACTCATGGCCGTTACCGTGGTGAAGTGTCTGCAGATAATGGCAAACTTGTCGTCGATGGCCAAGCCATTTCTGTCTTCCAGTGGTAAGTAACGACAGCATTAACTGGCCCGTGGCTGTGTTCTGCTACAGAGAGCAGATGTTCCAGTTCAGTTTTTTTTTATATAAAGCTGCTTCATTTTTCAAAGTAAACATCCAGTGACATTAGAGGAAGAACATCAGCAATCTTCTCTGACCAGGCATGTGATGAGAGTGGGGAAGAGTGTAGACAGGAGCGGTACAAAGCACTGACTATGGCTCCAAGAAAAGTTGCTGCTCTGCAATTGTGGCATATAAAGAAACAGGGAGTGAGAAAAGGGAAGTGAAGAAGAAGTGGTCAGTTCACTATGGGAAGTCCCCCCCCAGCAGCTTGAGGATATAATGACTGCAACAACTGAGGGATGATTGAGGGTCACCTGACCCAGCCCTAGTTATGAGCTTTTGAAAAAGGAAAGTTTTAAGTCTGATCTTATAGAGAGGGTGTCTCTGTCCCAAATCCAAGCTTGGAGCTGGTTCCATAGGAGAGGGCCTTTAGAGCTGTAGGCGCTGCCTCCCATTTTACTTTTAGAAACTCCAGGAACCACAAGTGAGTCTCAGAGCGATATTGTCATGGTCCTGAGTCTGAGGACTCAGTGTTTTGTGTTTCCTTATGCTTTTGTTCATTCCGAGTGTGTATTCTGTTGTGATTTTGCCATTTGTTAGGTTTCTGTTCTTTGCCTGCCTGCTCCCACTTCTCTGTGTTCCCTCTGTCTGTCCATGGTGTTATTGTGTCTGCCCATTATGTCTAAGTTCTCCCCGTGCTCTCTCTTCCCCCTGTGTGCCCTCTATGTATTTATGAGCCCTCGTCCCCTTTCGTGTTTATTCCATGTCTCCCCTGCCCGTTACGTTGGTGTTCTACTCGTGCTCTCTCTCCTCCTGTACTTCCTGTTTCACCTCTCCCGTCAGTGTTCAGTTCACCCCGCCCTGTCTCGTTATGATTATCAGTGTCACCTGTGTTCCCCGTGTGTTCCCACTTCCCTCGTTAACCCTCTGTGTATTTCTGTCTGCGTCTCCCTCTGTTCAGTGTGACGTCGTCCCTCATGCCGTGTGTGGATCTCCCTGTGTCTCTCTGTGAATTCTTAGTTTGTGGTTCCCAGTTTAGTTTAGTTTGTATATTTGTTCTGCCAGCGAATAAAGCTGAGTTTTGAGTTCATCCCCTCGTGCCTGTGAGTCCTGCATTTTGGGTCCTACTCCTGCCTGCCGCACGGCGATTCATGACAGATATGCCTTGTTGGGATAATATGAGGTTTTTAGGATGTGATGGGCCGCATATTTAGCATTTTGCATGTGAAAAGAAAGACTTTTAAAATCAATTAGCCAGCTGTATGTAGTAATACTCCTGTTTCGAGGGTTTTTTTGTTTTGTTTTTTAGGATAAAATACAGTAACGTGAACCAGGCAAAAGCAAAAGAAGCTGTTGTACAGAGACCTGCCAAATTTAAGGTGATTCTGGACTGATGCAGTTTCTTCTATAACTCTAGTATGAAGCCAGCTGAAATCCCCTGGGGCAGCTCTGGAGCCATATATGTTGTTGAGTCCACTGGAGTTTTCCTCAGTGTTGAGAAGGCCTCTGTAAGTACAAAAACACAGACAAACACAGACAAACGCAATGACATTCCAGGAAATGTTTCGAACCTGCGCTCTCTCTCCCAATCACAGTCTCACATCCAGGGTGGTGCAAAGCGTGTGGTTGTGTCAGCCCCCTCACCTGATGCTCCAATGTTTGTCATGGGAGTTAATGAGGACAAATACGACCCCTCCTCCATGACTATTGTCAGGTAACACAATTTAATTGTTAACCTAAATTTAGCTTTAGAACCTCAAAAGAAACCCTAAATATCATATCTACTAGTATATTGTAAAATAACTAATCGTGTCTGTTGCTCTGTTCATAGTAATGCCTCCTGCACCACCAACTGCCTGGCCCCCCTGGCCAAAGTCATCCACGATAGCTTTGGCATCGAGGAGGCCCTCATGGTAAGTAAGAGTAATTCTATACAGTATCTGAGTATGATAAGCAAATGTAATATTTATGATCTTCTTTTTTAAGTCTTAAAGGTTAATAATGTGTCATGTGATATCTGTAGACAACAGTCCACGCATACACAGCCACACAGAAGACAGTGGATGGTCCCAGTGCCAAGGCCTGGCGTGACGGCCGTGGTGCCCACGCAAACATCATTCCAGCTTCCACTGGTGCTGCCAAGGCAGTGGGCAAAGTCATTCCTGAACTCAATGGGTAAAGACACACATACAAAAGTTTCAGCTGCCTAAGATGGTGTACACTTTAGCCAGTTGTTGAAGAAATGAAGACTGATTAATAAAAAGTGCAGAAATCACTTTTTTGTCCTCTGCCTCCTTCTTTCTGTAGTAAGCTGACAGGCATGGCATTCAGGGTGCCAGTGGCCGATGTGTCAGTGGTGGATCTGACATGCCGTCTCTCCAAGCCTGCTTCATACGCTGAGATTAAGGAAGCCGTCAAGAAGGCCGCCGAGGGACCCTTGAAAGGAGTGCTGGGTTACACCGAGGACCAGGTATTCTATATAAACAGCTGATTTAATATTGTTATCATCGATCTGTGATTTGCTTTACTTTACACTCACGTGGTGTGCTTTGTGTTTGCCAGGTGGTGTCCTCTGATTTCATCGGTGATACCCATTCCTCCATCTTTGATGCTGGTGCTGGCATCTCCCTCAATGACAACTTTGTCAAGCTCATTTCCTGGTGAGTTTTCAGCATGTCCCGTCCAGCCCCTCATAGAAAACAGGAAGTCTGAAGAAAAGATGCTAACTAATTCATTTTCCTTTCCTCCAACCAGGTATGATAATGAGTACGGCTACAGCAACCGCGTTGCCGACCTGCTGCTGTACATGCACTCCAAGGAGTAGGCACTTCCTGTCCACCAAGGAAATCAGCAAAGGGACCACCCCTAATTCATCCTTTACTTCCACCTTTCTCTTTTACACACAAGCCTAACCCATAGTCATAGCATCACAACCATTAGCTCTACTACAGTATATGTAGGCAGCAGCAGTGTGTTTGAGTGTTTATGAGTTATTCTGGTTTTGTTTTATTCTTCTTATAATTCCAAGGCGACTGTTTGGTGAAATTTTTGTGTCCGTGTGCCCCTCTCCACCTCCCACTGCCACCTTAGATGTGTCATTATGACTCAGTACTATGGTAACTACTGTATCCATCGCCCTGTTGGTGTGTTTAAAGGCTTTATCACCAGTAAAAGGAGGAAGCTGAGAGGCAGAACTATTCCAACTCTGCTGAAGGATAAATAAAAGTTGAAAAACCTCATGTTGTCCTGTTTTATGCTTCCAATCAACCAAAACACAACTTGTTTGACTGAAATATGTAATAACAACCATTAACACTGTGATATACAGAATTACTAGAATTACTGTAACAATGATAACAAGAAGATCCATGACATAGCCACTACTCCTGGTCATGACAGCATTTTAAATTAGCTGTTACTGTGATCTTTGGGTATGGACATGCAGAGGAGGGATGGTGGATGCACTCGACAAAAGATCCACACTGAAAATTATCGTGATTTGCTTTGAACTCCAACTTCATATTCAAAAGTTCTGGCAAAAGCAGCTGTGTTTTAATCCACAGGATAATCTTCCAATTTCCAATTTTATTTATAAAACACTTTTAAATACCCAGCAAAGGAAAAAAGTGTTGTACAGAAAATAAGTTAAAACAATAGAATAACAGAAAACAGCAAAATAAATAAATAAAACACATAAAATTAAAACAGCCCTATATTAAAACAAAAACAAGATAAAACAGCATAGAATCACCTAAAAACAACTGAAATAAAAACCAACATCTCACATGAGTCAAATTCAGGGTAAAGAGGTGGGTTTTCAAGAGTGACTTAAAAACAGGTAAAGAACTGGCCTGTCTAATCTCTAAAGGAAGCTCGTTCCACAGTTTTTGAGCTGCTACAGCAAAAGCACGATCCCCTCTAAGTTTATGCCCAGTCCTGGGTACATTCAGGAGCAGCTGATCAGCTGACCTGAGAGAGTGGGGTGGGTGTATAAGGCTGTAGCAGCTCAGAGAGATACAATGGGGCTAGGCCATGGAGAGCTTTAAAAGTAAATAAAAGAATTTTAAAATGAATCCCAAAAGAAATGGGCAGTCACTGAAGTGAAGCTAAAACAGGGGAAATGTGCTCAAACTTTTGAGTGTCAGTTAAAAGACGAGCTGCGGCATTTTGCACCCTCTGTAGATGACTAATATATGATGCGCTGACCCCAATATAAAGTGCATTACAGTAATCCAGCCGAGTGGTAACAAAGGCGTGGATCACTGTCTCAAAGTGCTGCCGTGAAAGAATTGGCTTTATTTTTGCCAGCTGCCTGAGGTGAAAGAAGCTAGATTTTACCACTGCCTTAATTTGATTATTAAACTTCAGATCACAGTCCACTTTGACCCCTAGGTTTGTGACAGTTGGCTTAACATACTGGGCCAGGGAATCTACATACACATTGGGGGTCTCAGTGGGGCTACCAAAAACCATCACCTCTGTCTTTTTATCATTGAATTTTAAAAAGTTAACAGACATCCAAGTCTTAATGTCATCGAGACACTGAAATAATGGCTGTGTAAGGTATCTGCCTTTTTTCTTTAGAGGGACATAGATCTGACAGTCATCAGCATAAAAGTGGAAAGCAATGCCATGCTTTCTCAGTACAGAACCAAGAGGAAGCAGATATAAAGAGAAGAGGAGGGGGCCTAGAACTGAGCCCTGTGGGACACCACACAAGAGGGGAGCGGAGTACGACACATAGTCACCGAGGCTGACACAAAAAGTTCGCCCTGCCAAGTAGGACCTGAACCACTCCAGTGCTGTGCCCCTAATGCCCACCCAGTCCTCCAAACGAGAGAATAAAATGGTATAATCCACGGTATCAAACGCAGCTGTCAAATCTAAAAGCACAAGAACAACACAGTCCCCAGCATTAGTCGCTAAAAATATGTCATTAAAAACTTTTAAAAGGGCTGATTCAGTGCTATGAAAGGGTTTAAAACCAGATTGAAAACCTCGAGAATTTTGGAAAGAAAAGGTAGGTACTTCATGCATGTGTCTTAAAGGCAACCCCCTAGCGCACACACACACACAGATGTGTTTAGATGCTCTTGTTCTTCAATGAACTGTGCACAAGTCAAGTATATAAATCATATTTGATTCAGATTTAACAACAAAAGTATGAGTTGATTTAATTCACACGAGAGAATCGTGGATGCAGATAATATCCACTCTAGATCGTAGGTTACAACTTTGAAGCGTCACAAGTTCAAACCTGCTCAGTTTGATCCTGACTTGATTGTCATGCTTAAATGTTTCTACTCGTGCTCTGTAGAATAGAAACAGCTGTTCTACAGACACTGAGATGTAAACATGGGCTTCTTAACTAATAAGACAATAGCCATTTTTTGTGTATTGATATGTCAGTATTTGGTCATAATTATAAAAACTAAAGTTGGCTAGTAAATGTCAAAATTTGTTTTGTATACAGAGATAGGAAAAACGTGGGAGATTAATAATACATTGCCAGCTCTGATGTATCAAGTTAATGCTGCCATGAGAGAATAACTGCATATTTTTAACGTTAAAGTTCAAGTCAGCTCTGCAAAAACAGGGGACTGGTCACTGAGGACACCTGCTGTCTTTTTTGCAATACTGCAGAAAGGCACAGTCTGCATGCTGCTGTGATGCAGGAACATTTTTTAACTAAGCTTGTCGCTGCCTTGGCAACTTTAATTGCTCTTAAGAGCATTTGACATGCAAAACTCTGAACTCAGCTGTGCTGCAGTGCTTCCTGTTGTTTAACCGTATATATTTTCACCACCTCAGTAGGGGCAAAAAGTGCCATGAGCATGTTACATTGATCAACGGGTGTGTATCGTGAAGTGATATGAGAATGTGTATATTATTACAACTGCGCATCACTTGCAGCTACAGCAATGGCAGTAAAAGTGAAAATCTGGGACTGAGTCGGAGGGATATCATTCCCATCATTCCTTTTTCAGAAACACAGATAGTTTTCGAGTATTAGATGCGTATGACCATAAGGATTGTACGTGGTTTACCATCAGCTTTAGTGCTACGGCTAAATGGGCAAAAGCTTGAGATTTTATTTCATTTATAAAATAACAACTTTAAAGGTCAAAAAAGTTCTGATGGTAAAATATTACACTAACTTTATAAATGACAGTTTCTTAGATCTCATGGCCGTAGACTGCCATTCTTAATGATTGATGGAAACACAAAAGATGATATTGAATCATCTGCATTGTTGAAAATGTTTATGTTAAAGGACTCTTTTTGTTCGTTTCTTGTTGTTGTTCTTGTGAACTGGACACACCATGTGACTGAGACCTAGTCTCTGAACTTCTGCCTGATAAACGTGGATTTATCAATTCTTTCAGGTTAACCAGCATTGAAGGGGTCTGGTTTAAGTTTTTAAGAATGAATTTTCTAGCTGCCTATTTTCCCCAGTAACAATCTTTAAATCCCAACAGAAAACATTTTCTTTTCATTTGTTTTTCCAACTTCAGACTAACTTTAATTTACTGCCATTTTTCCTCCCCCCACATGGAGGTAGTTTGTAATCAGTTCCCTTATTTTGTTGTCTGTCTGTTTGTTAGTAGTCAAGTGTCCACACTTTTGAAGATATAATTTTCCAATTTTGCATGGTTTATTACCCACAATCTTTGGGGTGAATCATGTTCAAACTTCACAGCAATATAGGCCTTGGGGGACCTGAGGACCTAACTATGCTAAACATTTTACCATGACCTCTTCAGCAGCTGGAAACTTATATCAGGCAAGAATGGGACCAAATTCCAACATCAAACCTCTAGGATCTCATAATCTAGATGTGCAGAAACAGTTTTGGAAAGAAGAGGAAATGCTACATCGCAGAAAACATTTCCCCGTCCCAACTATTTTTTTCCCTGTAGCAAGCATCAAATTTGAAATGAGCTCACTTTGTGCATAAAATTGCAAAATTTCACTGTTTAAACATTTGTCGTGTTATATACTTTCCTTTTTCAATAAGATGCTGGCTCATGTGATTTGAAAATCTTTTATTTTTCATTTTGTTCAAATTTAAAGAATGTCCCGGTTTTTGTGGAATTTGTGTTGAATGCTGCACTTTGGTCAATGCCGGTCGTGTTTAACACCTCAAGACCAGCTCCCGATCATCAATCGCTCGTGAGGGTCTCACCACAGCCGCTCACACTGCTCACGCGCAAACACGTAAACGCCGTGAAAAAGACGGAGCAGCACGGCTGTGCAGCGTGTGATCTGGACACAAGCGATGGAGGCACAACTTGTAGAACTTTGGAAAGCTCATCCGAGCCTTTTCGATGTGGCATCACAAAATTATCACGACCACAACAACCGTGAAAATAGTTGGATTTACACTGCTGCTCAATCACAGCTGCCTGATCAATGTTTTTCATTAGCAGTTTAGCAAAGTTGATGGTGGTGTGTCTGTGTGAGTGAAAGACAGAGAGGGAGAGCGAGCGACAGATTTTCTGTTATAACCTTAATTTTATGGACGCACAGGGTGAGCTCTCAGGTCGCATCAGAGCATCGGGCCGTATAGTGTGAGACCTGCACCGTGACCTACCAACTTCTAACCCCTGTGAGTCAATCGTGCAGTTTGAGCAGGAGCTGAATCGCGCGACTGAAAAAAATCGCAGTGTCTGCCCAGCTTTAGGTGTACTGTCGTCCGAGACTTGCACCGCAGTGTCGGCGTTTGTTTCCCTGTTGGCCATGCTTCTTGTTGTGGTCATCTGTTGTCTTCCGGTATTTTCTCCGCAAGCGACCTTTCCTCGACCAATGAGATGAGCGGTAATCTGAATTGTCATACTCGAATTGTCATAAGTGTGCTGTCAGGTCATTGGTCACAAAGCAGGAGAGGGGCTGGGAATTATGTTTTCAAACAAAGCGTTAATTCCATTAAAAGTTATAGACTACTTTTGATTCTCACTGTATTACGGGACAAAGTGCGTCCCTTATTAGCTCAATACGGGACGTGTACTTTTGTTTCTAAATACGGGACGATTCCGTTTTTTAAGGGACGGTTGGCAACCCTACATATCGGTCACATATTTGTCAGTAGTTTGTACTGTGAGCAGACAGGCGGTGCAGGCTTAGTCAAATATGATGGGCGAATTTTTAATTAAGTTTTCTCCATTGTTTTCCTTGGTCTGACTGTGGAGTTTGTTTTGAAATTCATGACAGGAAGTACTTCTATTTAGCTAAACGGAAGCTAAACGGAAAAACAGAGTAGCCCCCACTTCTTGCGTGATTCTGGCTTCACAGCAGGAGCTCAAACAACTTTGCAAGATTTGAGTAGCGCAGAAATTTGGGAGAAGCGTCCCACAGAGCGACAGTACAGCCTGCGCTCCGGATCACCGTCTGTCATTCAGCAGGTGAGTAACACTTCCGTCTGTCTGCAGGAGCAAGTGTGCTGAATACTCGAACTCTGTTCATTTATCTGCAGGTTAGAAGTAAAACTCAAAGGCAAAAGTTATTTGCTACTAAAACTCCTCTGTTAGAGGATGGAGACCAGTAACAACAACAACAACAATAAATAACAATAATACATTTATAGCAGTTTGGATAAAGCCACACATTAAAGATAAATGTTCCCGCATGCAGACACACAGTCCTGAACACTGACTGAGAAAAGGACGGTGCTCTGACAACAACAACCTGACGTGATGCGTGATGTAGTGTGATGTTGCGTGCTCGCCGTGTGGAAACTACAGTATGGAGAAGATGGGTGACAACATGCGCATGGAATAGAATAGAATAGAATAGACCTTTGTTGTCATTGAACATGTGCCAGCGAAATTGTAGAAATGCTTCACCAACGTGTTCTTACCCTGTTGATCTTTGCAGGTTACTTGGATAAGAAAAAACAATATTGATCATTTTTAGAATAAAGATTTCGATATTTCTAAGGCGTGGCAGATGTTTTTAAAACGATTGCATAATTGGCACTTAAGCTGTGAGCGCAGTGCCAAAACTCTCTGTCCTAAATCACTCGGTGCGCAGGGTGAGGAAGTGAGGTGTGACGAGCGCACACAGCAAGCCACGTCTGGCTGAAGAATCTGTAACGAATACAAGTGAAATGTCCTATGAATGAATCCGTGTTAGTGCGTTAGATTAATCTCCATGTGATAATGTGCGACATAGTAACTGGAACTCTCTCATCTGATGGCAAATGATGTTAGGTCTGCTTTCACACACATTTAGCCTATAAAATCAAATGCATGTTATTTTAAGATAAGATACCTTTATTAATCCCACGGGTGGGAATTTTTGTTAATATTTAAATATTATATGTAAATGTCCTAATTACTTATTTAACTGCTTTGATCTAGTGGAATGTCTTCCTTCCTCCTTGTTTAGGATTTCTGTGACTGCAGTAAAATTCCCTCCATCCATCACTTACCCCACGAGACCTGAGGTAAAAATTAATTTATGATAATCACACAATTCTCACTAATTGAACTGAATGCCAATATGCATTTATAATGAACATTTACATGATCTGCACAACTTTGTTTATTATGTTGTTGTTTTCATGAATGACCGGAGGGTCTGTCCCAGTGAATCATGGGACAGCATTTTCTCCTCTCTATTAAGAAAATATGGCCCAGTGTATGCTGTTCCAACAGAGCTGATATAGGAAGCACCAAAGCTCCTTTCCTCAGTATTTGGGGAATTGGAGCATCTCTTATTATGGCGACTACACTACCTCTGGTCATCACTCTAATTTAGGAACATTTCTAATCAAAGTGGATCATTGGGACTCGTGGCGTTACTGTCACGGCTGGCGGGGTGAGCCGTGTGGTGTAGGAGGAAAAGGACCCAAAATGCAGGCAGTTGACTGGTGATGAGAGTGATGTTTTATTTACAGAAGTGGAGCAACTTGAACAGGCAGTGAGAAAAGACGAATGACTGAAAAAAACCTAGACTGGGGAAAACTTAATGACAAACCTAAGCGTGGAACGGGGAGCGGAGACTGCAGAGCGCCGTCTTTACACCAACAAACACAGACGATCCGACGATGAACAGAAGCCAACACACACTATAAATACACACTAGGTAATGAGGAGATGACACGCAGGGGTGGACACAGCTGACACTAATGGACATGATGAGAGGCAGACCTACAAAGTAAAACCGGAAACACACAGACTGTTTTACAACAAAACGCAGGGACCTGAACGGAGCACAGAGGGGAGACACAGGTAGGGATAATAAACACGACAACCAACCCAAAGAATTAATACCAAACACAAGATGAACCCAAAAAGAAACACAAAACGCTGGGTCAACGACCCAGGATCATGACAGTTACACTCCTTCCTGCATATACACTTCCACATCCACATTACATGTGAATTATAATCAAAATAACAGGTGGAAGATTAAAAACAAATGAACATACAAATATGAGTTTTAAACAGTTCTGTTAAACAAACCACTGATTCATTCGACCGAATCGACTGATTTTTGAAATAAGCTGCAGTTATAAGGTGCCAGTGTTTAGAGTTAATCAAGACCAGGACAAATTAAAGTTTAGTGGAACTAAGAGATCCAAATGACTGGAAACCATTAAATGTTTCATTTTTGCAACGTTTCAGATTAAATACATACGATTGGGAAAAGCTTTGATATGTGAGATTCAAATGCTTGTCAAAAGTAATACCAAGGTTTTTATCAGATGATTTGATATTGCTGATGTAAGGGCTCTCCTCAGAGAAGCTGCCAGACCCAAACAGTGTCAGTTTGAGACATCCAGTTAGTTAATGGCAGTGAAAGATTGCCTGAGGTAGCTGTTGAGGTTGTTTGTCTTACAGCTGTGTATCATCTGCAATGACAGAAGATGCTTTTGAAGCTGTTTAGTAGGATAGGATATGTAATGAAAATAGAATTGGTCCAAGGATGGAGCCCTGAGGGACTTCATTTAAATTTATACGTACATTTCAGAATTCGTATTATTACAAATATGTCTCTCGGTGAAGTCTGATGAGAACCATTTGAGAACGTTGTCACAGATACCAACACAGTTCATCAATCAGAATGGCATGATCAATGGTGTCACCTGCTGCAGGTCAAGTGGGAATGAAATCAAATATTTCCCAAGTGCATAAGAATGTCATTAGTAATTGTTAGTAATGCTGTTTTCAGTTTTGTCAATAATCAAAAGTGATTTCATACTTTCTACCTTCAGTGTTAGGCAGAGGCGGAGCCAGACATTTGAAATACCCGGGGCTTAGCCCTAAAGGGTATGCATTTTTTTTCTTTCTTTTTTTTTTGAGGGGGTTAGAAATGACTGAAAGATTAATAGGCTCTGTTTTGAGTTTTGTTCAAAAAAGAATGACTTCATATAGGGAAAAATATATATCACATATGCAGGACACCTTAAACTAGTTTTTTAATTAAGCAGCGAGGCAGAACAAAGTCAGGGCTGCATCAAGACACGAGGACTAAACCCCAAGTCAACCGGACCCAGAACTGATCCAGAACTAAAACAGGACTACAACAGTTTAAAATCAGGACTACTGAGGACTTAACCAAGACAGAACCAGAATCAGAACTAGATGATAGCAGGACTAAAAATCATCATAGACCTGCACTACACTTATTTTTTTTAATTGTACCAAAGTCCACTATTTAGATTCAGAAAAGTTTATATAATTATTTAGCCTTGTTGTGCAAACAAGCCTGCAAAACTTAATAAATATATAACTTGAAAAATAACAAACCTAAAAAGAAACACAAGATACATGAGTACCTATGATGCAGTGATACTTTTGGTAAACAACCATTTGACTAACATGTGTGTCTCACCTGCTCTTGTTCCATCTCTGTTCTGTCCTCATTCCCCATCTCCCTCTCTGCTCCTCTCTCTCCCTCTCTGCTCCTCTCTCTCCCTCTCTGTTCCTCTCTCTCTCTCTCTGTTCCTCTCTCTCCCTCTCTGCTCCTCTCTCTCTCTCTCTGTTCCTCTCTCTCTCTCTCTGTTCCTCTCTCTCCCTCTCTGTTCCTCTCTGTTCCTCCCTCTCTGTTCCTCCCTCTCTGTTCCTCCCTCTCTGTTCCTCCCTCTCTGTTCCTCCCTCTCTGTTCCTCTCTCTCCCTCTCTGTTCCTCTCTCTCTGTTCCTCTCTCTCCCTCTCTGTTCCTCTCTCTCCCTCTCTGCTCCTCTCTCTCCCTCTCTGTTCCTCCCTCTCTGTTCCTCTCTCTCTCTCTCTCTCTCTCTCTCCCTCTCTGCTCCTCTCTCTCCCTCTCTGTTCCTCTCTCTCCCTCTCTGCTCCTCTCTCTCCCTCTCTGTTCCTCTCTCTCCCTCTCTGCTCCTCTCTCTCCCTCTCTGTTCCTCTCTCTCCCTCTCTGCTCCTCTCTCTCCCTCTCTGCTCCTCGCTCTCCCTCTCTGTTCCTCTCTCCCTCTCTGTTCCTCCCTCTCTGTTCCTCTCTCTCTGCTCCTCTCTCTCCCTCTCTGCTCCTCTCTCTCCCTCTCTGCTCCTCTCTCTCTCTCTCTCGCTCTCTCTCTCTCTCTCTCCTCTCTCCCCCTCTCTGTTCCTCTCTCTCCCTCTCTGTTCCTCTCTCTCTCTCTCTCTCTCTCTCTCTCTCTCTCTATTCCTCTCTCTCCCTCTCTGCTCCTCTCTCTCTCTCCCTCTCTGTTCCTCTCTCTCCCTCTCTGTTCCTCTCTCTCCCTCTCTCTCTCTCCCTCTCTGTTCCTCTCTCTCCCTCTCTCTCTCTCCCTCTCTGTTCCTCTCTCTCCCTCTCTGCTCCTCTCTCTCTCTCTCTCTCCCTCTCTGTTCCTCTCTCTCCCTCTCTGTTCCTCTCTCTCTCTCTCTCTCTCTCTCTCTGTTCCTCTCTCTCTCTCTCTCTCTCTCTCTCCCTCTCTGTTCCTCTCTCTCCCTCTCTGCTCCTCTCTCTCCCTCTCTGTTCCTCTCTCTCCCTCTCTGTTCCTCTCTCTGTGTTCCCCTCTCTCTCTCTTTGTGCTGACAATCATCAAATATACAGTTGAAACCAGATATTTACTCTTCAGATAAAAACACTTTTTTAATTGTAACATCAAATCAGACTAAATGTTTATTTTTTTTTTAGATTGATAAATATAAAAACATATTCGTTAACTTTCTATCTGTATTTCTTAATTGCAAATGTATTCAAACTGAGCCACACTTATGGAGCTCCACAGTTCTGTTCCTGGTGTTTTGGTTGACATCTCTTTATTTTCCCATGTCAAAGAAACAGGCTCTGTGTTTTGCCTTATATGCATCCACAGCTGTGCCACCAATTTACTCACATGGACTCTACTAACCTATCAGAAGCTTCTGCAGCTCAGAATGGAATCAATAAACTTAGTGTATATGTACTCCTACATTTGATCAAAGTGATAAAAAATGGACAGCTCTGTCTCTTTATTCTGACATTTAACTAATTCAAAAGATATTTCAATATTTATCTAAAACAAAAAGTTTACTCTAAATTGATGTTGTACAGTAAAAATGTTTTAGGTTTTCTCCCTAAAGTGTATGTAAATATCTGGTTACAAATGTGAATATCCTGCTGTGTACTAAAGTTCCTCTTGTTTTGCATAGAAATATACCAAACAACACACAAAGCATAATATATAAAATACTACCAGAGTTTTTTCTTTGAAAGAAGCTCCTTATGTCCATTCTTGTATATCAGTGCATTACTGAAACCGATTTAGCCGTGGAGGGTAACGACTGAAAATATGAAATAAACACACATGTAAGCTAAGACTCTCTAAAGAAACAGCATTGTTGTTGTTCGGCTTTTCATTTCGCCATTTGTTGATTCACTTGAAGAGCGAGTAACGTAAAATGGGTCAAGTGATCAGTTTGATATCAATCTTTCGTGATGCACCGTCATATTTACATTATTTGTACGGTACGAATGATTTGCTTTGGTACCTGTGTTCCAGATCTACTGGCGTTTAGATCAACTGGCGTTGGTCGAACAGATGTGTGGCAGTCTTGCGTTTCAGGAGCTGCTACCGACAAACCAGCAAAAAAACGGCAAATGTGTCATCTGTGACACTTGTGAGGTTGTCTCAAACTTACTCCGTCAGTCTTGATGCTGTTGAACAACAAAATGTATAAAAATGTGGCGAGTTTACCTGGTGATATCCTCATGCGCAACGCGATCACGAAAACAGCAAACAAGTAATACCACGCCGATGTTGTTCACAGGACAGCAAGAGTAAACAATCGGGAGACTGCTGTCGTCGTTATCGTTCCCCTCGCACGGTTTGTTTCTCCGAATTCAGCGTTTTTGCTTCACAACTACAGCGAGCAGTTTACTTTGTGCACTAACATGGAGTCGAGTCAACCAGCGCCACCTCTGGCCAAGTGCCACAGCCTACAGCCAGATCAACTTGTGACACGCATCTGCAGCACGTTTGAATTCGTTTCATGCACATTTGTACCTTTCAACCGTGTCTGTTTGTGCGTCATGCAAATAAACCTTTGAAATGAATGAAATGACACTAATATTTCATATATTCCTTATTGGCCTACATTTGTACAAAATTCCAAATTATATACACAAAGTCATAGAAATCACCACTCCAATTGGTCATCATGATTTTGATATTCTCTTTTTCCATAACAATGAAATATGCCTTGGACAAATATGACACATCAATATTTCATTAGTGTTGTCACATCACATCCTGTAAGCATCGTTTGTCTGTGTCCTTTCTCTGGAAATGATATTTCCAGCCAATATAGGCAATCCATCAACATGGCTGGAGAGTTGGTAGTTATATACAGTCTGTATAAGTGTGGTTAATCCAATGAAGATTTGTAAGCAGACGGCAGTTACTTTGAATTCACAGCAGTTACACAGTGATTAGTAATAAACAGAGCCAGTGAGAGTGAGTGGATTTAAGAAAGTCAGTGACTCAGGTGTGTCGCTTGGTTTGTCATCTGTTTGTGAGACTGGAGGAGACGTAGAAATCCTTTGTTTTAAATCTTAGTTAGGAAGGTTCCTGTTTGAAAACAAGCACTTTTTGTGAGAAATGCAAGAAGTACATCTGCAGAAAGCACACAGTTACATTCTGTCCATCATGTGGACAAAATAGAAAATGTTGAGCATTGAAAAACTGAGAACGTTGGGCAAGTTCAAAATACGTGTTTGTAAGAACGAAAAACCAAATTGTTCCTAAAATAGTTATGGAAAGTCTAACTGTTGTATGTCTGTGTTCTACATGTTTATCTAATGGAAAATAAAGTTGCTATTGTTTTATTGCAGTTTATTGCAGTTTCTTGACAATTCTGAGTGAATTTACACAGTACGGGTCAAAATGACCCGCAACAAAATCAATGTCACTTTTTTGTTTTTCAACTTAATACAAGGGTTAATTTCCAAAACTTCCATATGATCTTCAATTTGTAGCAGATCCACTATCACACAGCAGCTGGAGCAGTTTCAAATGGAGGTCAGTCCACTACTACCATAGGCCACTACTAGATTAACTTGTGACACATCTGCACCTGCTGCTATGATCACATTGAGTAGAGGCTGAGTGGCTGCACTTACCCCTGGTACATCCAAATCTACCCACAAACATGTTGAAAGATGCAATGCCAGCAATGTGGATTGTCAACACTGAAAACAATCAGTAAGCAAAGACAACAGGGATCATTTGTTTCTGTTTATTTAGCATGCACAACATTTGTAGTCGCCTTCTGCACAGGGGAAGTCCACACACACTGTGTGGTACCACTTTCCACAGAAGGTGCATTCAATCTGCAAGACTGAATGAGATTGTCAGAGTCATTGTCTGACTGTTTATTACTAATCACTGTGTAACTGCTGTACATTCACAGTAACTGCCATCTCCTTACAAATGTTTATTAGATTAACCACACTTATACAAACTGTATATAACAACCAACTCTAACATGTTTGTTCGCAGAGAAAAGACACAGACAGACTGCGCTAACGACATGTGATGTTACAACACTAGTGAAATATTAGTGTCATTTCATTCATTTCAAAGGTTTATTTGCATGACGCACAAACAGACACAATTGAAAGGTACAAATGTGCATGACACGAATTCAAACGTGGTGCAGATGTGTGTCACAAGTTGATCTGGCTGTAGGCTGTGGCACTTGGCCAGAGGTGGCGCTGGTTGACTCGAGTCCATGCACAAAGTAAACTGCTCGCTGTAGTTGTGAAGCAAAAACGCTGAATTCGGAGAAATAAACCGTGGGGGGGAACGATAACGACGACAACAGTCTCCCGATCGTGTACTCTTGCTGTCCTGTGAACAACATCGGTGTGGTGTTACTTGTTTGCTGTTTTCGCGATCGCGTCGCGCATGAGGATATCACCAGGTAAACTCGCCACATTTTTATACATTTTGTTGTTCAACAGCATCAAGACTGACGGAGTGTGTTTGAGACAACCTCACAAGTGTCACAGATGACACATTTGCCGTTTTTTTTTTTTTGCTGGTTTGTCGGTAGCAGCTCCTGAAACGCAAGACTGCCACACATCTGTTCGACCAACGCCAGTTGATCTAAACGCCAGTAGATCTGGAACACCTGCTCAAACTTCAGCTCTCCTCTGTCTGCCTGGCTGCGTTTCTCCAACAGCGCACTCGCAGGCAGCAGCTGCCCCGCCCCGCTTAGTGTCTGAGCTCGGATCATACCAATATTAGGGGGGATTTACGCACAGTTGTAAATTCCCACAGTGTGCACTATGTGCTTTGAATATTGTGTGTAGTTTTTGTTTTATACAGTTGTCAGCCAGGCATCTAACTATGAAAAAATTACACTCCAAAAGACCCCGGGCTTCTGACAAAACAACCCGGGCTTAAGCCCAGTAAGCCACCCCCCGCTCCACCACTGGTGTTAGGAATGTTCATTTTACTCTTCACAGCCGTCACCACAGTGGCCGCAGTTGGAGTCTGACTGCTCATTACTGATTTTGTTACCTGTTCAAGATTAGGCTGTGGCTGCTTTAAGTGTGGGGACACAATTTCCACCATGGTTTCTAAGCACTGATCCAGACAGTTCAAGTTTCCCGTGTTTCTAAAATTAAGGGACTAAGCGTGTAAATGTAAAAAAGTAATAAAAATATAATGTAAAGCAGTAAAAGGAGTTAGTAGCTTTTTCTCAGCTTTCTTGCCAGCCCGTTCTCACTCCCGAGGCGTAACATGCCGACGTTTTGTCACGTCCCACGGCGTTTCTGAGGAACGTGAAAGGAGACCTTCAGCGTTCTTGTGGTACGCGGAGGGTTATGAAAACCAGTGCAATGACACTCCCGCGGTAGTAGACGTTCCAGCCCTGTATTCCAGCCCTAAACATGACCTTATCCCCGACCTTAACCAGGACTTAAAACGTTAAATAGCGTGTTTTTAAGCGATTTGAAGAAAAAGAGCGAACATATGTAGATTGAGTCCAGACGGTTCTCATATTTCCTCATTTTTCCGAGGTCGTCATTTAGGAACGTGGTGGGTAGCCGAAAACGTAATATGTTGACGATGTGTCACCTAGCGTAAAATGTT
The DNA here is from genome assembly GCF_057382185.1 of Mchenga conophoros. Lineage (NCBI taxonomy): Eukaryota > Metazoa > Chordata > Actinopteri > Cichliformes > Cichlidae > Mchenga > Mchenga conophoros. Next base: position 13,096,158 of record NC_140536.1, read on the forward strand.
CCGCTTTGGGAGTGAGAACGTGTTGCTAATGCTGCCTGTAACAGTCTTCATTGTCAACCTTTCACTCGACTGTGTGCTGGAATCATAACCAGTTTGTATTATTCATGATTAAAAGCACTAGAAGAAGACACGAGTACAGTCCTTGGTTAATGACTTCACCACGGTTTGTGAAATGCTTGTGAAAATGTTACTGTAGCGTCAAAGCTATGGTCAACTATGGTCAGTTAAATTATATTCATTGGTAACTGACAGCAACTGACGGAGGCTTCAGAGTCATTGGTGGGAAACTCCAGAATACTACTGGCTGTAATACAGGTACCTGTCAGTGTATCTTTACACTACAATTACATGTGGTTTGATTTTTCTTCCAGTGTTTCTGTTCTGACAGCATGAAGTGCACGTGGCCACTTTCCTCTCTGTTGCTGCTGCTCTTAGAGGTGAACAGTGCTTCTCTGCAGGAGACCAACAGGCCTAATTTTGTCCTGATAATGGTGGATGACCTAGGAATTGGAGACCTCGGCTGTTATGGCAATAACTCACTGAGGTAAGAACATGTTGCTTCTCACTGACGCTGGTGAAGCTTAAGTGTAATTTGGCTACTGGTTCTTAGAGACGTGATTGGCAGAAATGGGGGGAACTTGTAATTCTTCAAGCTGCTACTCCCAGAACTCTTTCATTTGACCTCCTGTTATTGTAGGCCGTTTTGTTCCCATACTGGAGTGAATATCTTTGATTGTGGCTCTGTTGATTGTTCACTGTTCAACTGTTCACAGTTGTCTGGGGGGGGGGGTTAGACTACTGAATCTGTAGATAAACAGGACAGCAGGCTGCAGAGAGGGTAGAAGAGCACAAAATGTTCCTGTGATATTTTGGATATACACTACAGGAAGCCCAGTAGAAGAGAGAGGACTCATAAAAGACTGGCAAATACACTCAACAAAAATATAAACGCAACACCTTTGTTACTGCTCCCATTCCCCATGGGATGGACGTAGAGACCTAAAATTCATTCCAGATACACAATATAACCATCCCTCCCAAACAGTGGTCACAAATCAGTCCAAATGTGTGGTAGTGGGCACATCTGCTATATTGAGATAATCCATCCCACCTCACAGGTGTGCCACATCAGGATGCTGATCTGACATCATGAGTAGTGCACAGGTGTACCTCAGACTGCCCACAACAAAAGGCCACCCTGGAATGTGCAGTTTTTTGCGCTATTGGGGGTCTGGGGACCCAGAACCGGTCAGTATCTGGTGTGACCACCATTTGCCTCATGCAGTGCAACACATCGTCGCATGGAGTCTATCAGATTGTCAATTGTGGCCTGTGGAATGTTGGTCCACTCCACTTCAATGGCTGTGCGAGGTTGTTGGATATTCGTGGGAACTGGTACACGCTGTCGTATACGCCGGTCAAGCACATCCCGAACATGCTCAATGGGTGACATGTCCGGTGAGTATGCTGGCCATGCAAGAACTGGGACATTCTCAGCTGCCATCTGCCCTGAACAATGTGAACCATGATTCATCCGTGAAGCGCACACCTCTCCAACGTGCCAGACGCCATCGAATGTGAGCATTTGCCCACACAAGTCTGTTACGGCGACGAGCTGGAGTCAGGTCAAGACCCTGATGAGGACGACGGGCATGCAGTTGAGCGTCCCTGAGACGGTTTCTGACAGTTTGTGCAGAAATTGTTTGGTTGTGCAAACCAATTGTTCCAGCAGCTGTCTGGGTGGCTGGTCTCAGACGATCTTGGAGGTGAACCTGCTGGATGTGGAGGTCCTGGGCTGGTGTGGTTACACAAGGTCTGCGGTTGTGAGGCCGGTTGGATGTGCTGCCATATTCTCTGAAACGCCTGTGGAGACGGCTTATGGTTGAGAAATGAACATTCAATGCACGGGCGACAGATCTGGTTGACATTCCTGCAGTCAGCATGCCAATTGCACGCTCCCTCATTGCTTGTGGCATCTGTGGCATTTTGCTGTGAGACAAAACTGCACATTCCAGGGTGGCCTTTTGTTGTGGGCAGTCTGAGGTACACCTGTGCACTACTCATGATGTCAGATCAGCATCCTGATGTGGCACACCTGTGAGGTGGGATGGATTATCTCAATATAGCAGATGTGCCCACTACCACACATTTGGACTGATTTGTGACCACTGTTTGGGAGGGATGGTTATATTGTGTATCTGGAATGAATTCTAGGTCTCTACGTCCATCCCATGGGGAATGGGAGCAGTAACAAAGGTGTTGCGTTTATATTTTTGTTGAGTGTATAACCAGAAACTAACTAATTCAAAGAATATTCAAAAACACTGGACCCACAGACCCAGGACCATGACAGGAGATAGCCTCTCCCAGAAACTGTGCCAGTGGAAATATTATCATTTGGGATTACTTCACTGTATTGGATACTGTGCAAACAACATAAATTCAGCATTTATTGCTTTATTTAATGCTACATTTAGCATTTATTATACTAAAGTGACGCTACCCAAGAATATCCGCTAATATGAAGCCTATGTGAGCTAAGTACAAAAATCAAGGGAACTTTTTTAAAAGATATTTTTAGATCAATCTCAAACTACCTCTGACTCAATGTACTGCTCTAAAATTCTCCTTTGACTTAATTGGGGCCGACTAATTGAGAATAAAGATTTCTTTGTCTGTTCATTTGTTTCTTGTCCTGTTTCCTGTTGTGGCCTCTGTGTGAAGAGCTTTTCGTCGAGCTTGGTTTTACTCAAGGTCTCTTCCTGTCGAGTTCTGCCCATTGGGGAGTTTTGGCTTGTAGGGGCAATATTATTATAGATGACTGCTGTCGAGCAGTTATTATTGCATCCAAGTGCAATAATAAAAATACATACATACCATTTTATATTTGTTGAATGAGATTTTATTCCTGTGCTCTTGTTTCCATGCAGTAAGTTTTATTTGTCGAGGTTCTCTTTCTGATATTTCTTTCTCTATCTCGCTACAGTAAAGGTGAGTGGAATTTTAATAGAGCTTTAATTCTGCAAAGACGTCGGTGCTTTCAAATATTTACGTTCATCTCCAGTGTTTTTGAGTAGATTCAGAATGATCACAGCGGCGTGTCCCGGTTAGTTTTGTTTACTGATTTTTATCTAAGTCATAGTTTTTCTTTGATAAGACCTTTTTTATGAAACAGGGACACTGATTTTGTAAAATAACAGTAAAGTGGTGATTTGTGATTGATTGGAAAATTTGGGCATTAAGAACTGAGTAAGGGATTCTTGGGCAACAGCTGGAGATAAGTTGCTTTAACTTTATTTCAGGCATTGACAAGTCTGACATATTCTGCTTTGATGAGAAACCTGTTCTGTAATTGCTGATGATGTGATTTGCAGGACCCCCAATATTGACCAGCTGGCAAAGGAAGGGGTGAAGCTGACCCACCACATTGCTGCAGCCAGCCTCTGCACTCCCAGCAGGGCAGCATTTCTCACCGGACGATACCCAGTGCGATCAGGCCAGTTAAAAGCTGCACACAGAAACAAGCTTCCCTGACAGGAGCAGTGCTCAATGTTGGCCTGGTGGAGAAGTTTCCAGAATACAGGAGCGTTAAACACAGCCACCTTTAACAGAGGCCATTCATTTAGTGAATTATTTAAGATCGCTTTGAGCCCAATTACAATAAAACTGTCTATAAAACTCTTTATGCACATTGTTGTGAATTGAGTCATTTTTTTTATGCATGCTAAAGTCACACGTTTGTTTTTGTTTTTCTTTCTTTCCAGGTATCGCTGGTTATAGCAGACCAGGTGTCTTTTTATTTAATGCAGCATCTGGAGGTCTCCCCAGCCAGGAGATTACGTTTGCCAAGGTTGTCAAACAACAAGGCTACGAGACTGCTCTCATAGGTATGATGCATGAATCTTATGTGTCTTATTAGCAAAAACAACAAAAAGCTTGTCATTTCAGACCCTTACACATCTGTTAGGAATGAATATGAATATGTGGAAACGCTGAAAAAGCATTATGTCACCAAGAAACATGTTTAGAAGCTGACATTATAAGTGCTGTACTTTGGTGTGATTTGTCTGATGTAGAGTCTAAGCTGGTGACTCTGTGAACTTACCAGTGCAGTTGTTTTAGACACAGCGTGAAAGAAATGAGCAACGTATACCGTGGATAGCCATTTCATTGGCAGACTCCCAGTGTCATTGGGAGTCTAACCATTGGTACACTGGTCACACTGCAGTGCAGTCCTGGTTACCTTCGACTTAGTGATTTGGAAGAAGGTTTCTAACATCTGCAGTTTAGATTGTGTTGCTGATATGACTTAATGATAACAATTATGTTGCTGTATTTGTAGACAGGTCTTAGTACAGAGACTTGATTTTTCCATCCTTCCCTGTGAATCAGATTTTTGTGTATTATTAGTTTAAATTCTGTTTGTGTGTATAGAGCTTGAGATCGTGACAGTGTAACCGGTTTCTGCTTCATCCCGCTGCAACAGTTCGGCCCAAACAGACTCCTCAACTCTGCGTTGTGTAGTGTTTTTAAAAAGACAAGGAGTCTCTGATCGATCGTTGCCACTTTATTTCCTGAATGGAAACAACGGTGTATTATCAGTGCACAGGCTCGCCATACACCACTCCGCACAGCACACTACGGCAGAACATCTCATTAGCATTCCGCTTTAGCATACAGTTTCACACATTAATAAACAAATGAAAAGTACATAAAACTGATGTTAGACATGTGTCCACTAAGCACTTATTACACTCGGTGCTCGTCAGCTAATCAAACATGTTTTATGTGTCTGTACTACTTAGCTATATTGTGTGCGGAACAATACAACTCACCTCTCGTATGGCTACGGCAGATTACTGCAGCCAGCCTCACCTAACCAGCCACCTAACCAGCCACACCGAGAGGGGGGGGGGGCGCTGTTTCCCCATTACACTGACATTTGTGGCAAGTGGAATAATACCACATAAACACTGTTACATTCCCCCCTGCTGAATTCCACTTGCACACTCAAATAAACAAACACCACAAACAAAAAAACACCCTTAAAAAAAATCAGGTACACCACAGTCACCATAACACAAACAGAGGACAAAAACCCAATAATCCTCAAAAAAAAAGAACAAGATAAAAAAAAAAAATCCAATAGCTAATCCACAGCTATCAGCATGTGATAAATCTGTTCAGTAATACCAGGTCGTACAGTCACAAAGAAAATTCAGTCAGAGGACTATCCCCAAAGGAAGTAGAAGAAGAAGTTGGCCAAACCCCTTCCAAAAAAGAACAAAATATGCCAGTTACATATTTCATCACATCATAACTGTACGCCACTCCGACACAGAAAAATCAACGACAAATAATCAGTTTCAATTCTAAAGATCAAAGTCCCACTTCAACAACAATAGAATCAACTCACAGTTATCAACAATATTTAAACTTTAACAGGTCTCTGATGCATCATTTCAATCAACCTGGAAACAGGCTTAAGTAACCGTCCCACTCTCGATCTAGCACGGGTCCCCACCATCCTGCTAACATCAATCGGGTCTGCGTTGGGTGGAACAACTGTGGTTGAGACATGACCCTCAATCGTAGCTTCATTGTCCTGGTCACTGTCAGTAATGGCTGCCAACTCCGAAACAGAGGAGGCTACAACTGGGGCCACAGACATAAGCAGGTCAGAATGTTGACCACCAGAGGTGGCATCTACCTGCTCCTCAGTGTCAACAGGGGGAACACTGGTACAGGCAAGCTCTCGATCCACCATGCTGCCTTCTGGTTGAGTAACCCCTGTCATCAGCGAGTCGCTGGACACTGCAGACGGTAAGTCAGACACCCAAGCTCTTGTCCTGTATTCAGCCGTGCCCACTGATGAGTTGCAGACAGGTTCTCCGTCGCATCCAACCATCAGCAAGCCAGACTCAGAAAGCTCATCTCCATCATCCTGAACTGAAACACCACTGAGAGGGAGGAAGTTCACTGGCATTATCAGGTTGCGATGCATAACTTTCACTTGCCCTGTGGAATCATCCATCAGCTTAAAGGTGTGACTCTCATCATTTTTGTCAAACTGTATAGACAACACTCTCCCAGCGATCAGCAAGTTTTCTTTTGCCACGTCCCTTTTTGTTGGCCAAAAGGACGCGATCACCTATCGCTACTGGGGCTCCCCGCACTTTCCGGTTGTAGAGGTCCGTGTGACGCTTCAAATTTTTGCGAGCCACCTCCTGCGCCAAATCCATGGCCTCTTTGAGGTCCCTCCTCAATGTCTGGACATATCGATCATAGTTCATGATGTCTTGGTGCTCAATAACAGAGCCAAAGATCACATCAATCGGCAGTCTTGGCACTCTGCCAAACATCAGCAGAAATGGCGCATAGCCAGTTGTCTCATGGACTGTGCAGTTATAGGCAAATGTGAGAGCTTTCAGTGCCTCAGGCCACCTTTTCTTGGCTCTTGGGGGTAATGCACGAATCATGTTGCCCAAGATACGGTTCATCCTCTCGCAGGAGCTGTTTCCCATCGGATGGTATGGGGTCGTGTGAGACTTCTGGACACCTGCCACATTCAATAGCTCGGCAATGAGCACACTCTCAAAATTAGCTCCTTGATCCGAGTGAAGGCGTTTCGGAAAGCCGTAGATGCAGAAGTAGTTATGCCAGAGTTGGTGTGCCACCGCCTTAGCAGACTGATTGGGGCATAGAAAGGCCTGAGCCATCTTAGTAAAGTGGTCTGTGACCACAAGCACATCCACTGATTTGTTCGCCGAATCCTCCGCAGACCAAAAATCTATGCAGACCATTTCAAGAGGCTCTGATGTTCTGATATTCTCCAAAGGTGCTCTCGCCTCTGGCTCAGGCGACTTGCTAACAACACACCTTCTGCAGCACCGTACATACTCTGACACATGCTTGGCCATACCAGGCCAGTAGAATCTATGCCTGGCCAGATAAAGTGTTCTTTGTTGTCCCTGGTGACCGGCTTCATCATGGACGCCTTTCAGTACAGCGAGCCGCAAGGTTGGCGGAACAACATACAGATAAGTCTTTGTCTTTGAGACGGGATTCTTGGAGACTCGATACAGCACACCATCCCTCACAGTTAACTTGTCCCAAGCCCTTAGAAATCTCTTCGTATCAACCGGTTCACTTGCCCGCTCCCTCCTCGAGGGTCTCCGTCCCCTTTCCACATAGGAGATCACTCTGCACAGCACATCATCACGCCGCTGGTGTCCCACTAGGTCATCACTCGAGAAGGGTTCAGAATCAGACTGGTTTGGCGTAAGCACAGTCTGAGAGCATTGGGGCAGAAGGAGAGCATGTGGCCACACCCTGGACTCATGTTCACTATGGGCCTGGAAGACAGCTCCCACCTCAGAAGATGTCAGCATTCCTGTCTGTGCAACAGCCGTGCACTGCGAAACAACAGGCTGGTCATTGCTTGAGGCCTTATCAGCTGAGTGAACAGTCCATCTGAAGGCCTCCTGAACCCCACCAGTGGCGACTGCCTCTGCTTCTGCCAGAAGTTCCTTATATGGAACTCTTATCAAATGGTGTGAGGCCCTGGGGTGCACGAAGGGCTCCCTGCTCAGCGCGTCAGCAACCACATTTTTAGGACCAGGAATGTACTTTATGTCAAACTGGAAAGGCGCTAGCTTTGCGATCCACCTCTGCTCACATGCATCCAGTCTTGGCTTAGAAAGTATGTAAGTGAGAGGGTTGTTATCCGTCCATACGGTAAACTGATGACCCCTCAACCAGTGATGGAACTTGTCGCACACCGCCCACTTCAATGCAAAGAACTCCAGCCTATGCGCTGGGTACTTGGACTGTGCATGATTGAGTGTCTTACTGGCAAAGGCGATCGGTCTTGATGTAGAAGCCCCAGAAGGAACTTGCGACAACACGGCACCAAGGCCACTGCTGGAGGCATCAACAGAGAGCAAAAAGGGCTCCTCAAAATTAGGATGGGCCAGGAGCACTCGATCCAACAAGGCCTGCTTCAGCTCATTGAAAGCTGCCCTGCATTCATCCGTCCAGTCCTCCTCACACAGCTTTGTACGCACCAGCCAGTGCTTTCGCCGTGAACCACGAGGGCCTTTATCCCCAGATGTCAGCCAAAACAGAGGTTTTGCGATGGATGAGCAGTTCTCAATAAATTGTTGGTAGAACATTACCATCCCCAAAAATGAGCGGACCTTCTGTTGGGATGGGACACTCGAACCCTCTTCCATAAGGTCTGCCTCTGCAAGGGATGTAATGGATGCTATTTTGTCAGGGTCTGACTGTATCCCATCAGCATTTACAATGTGCCCCAGGAATTTCACAGACTGTCTCAGAAAATGGCACTTCTTTGGAGCCAACTTAAGGTTGTGAACCTGGAGTCTCTGGAACACCATATGCAAGCGCTCCAGTGCTAATTCTTCTGTCGGGGCAAAAACCAGAACATCGTCAAGATAACACAGCACACTGAGGAAGTTCTGATCCCCAAAAATGCCTAGCATCATCCTCATGAAGGTGGCCAGACTGTTGCACAGTCCTTGTGGCATACGATTATATTCGTACAACCCAAGAGACGTAAATGCCGTGTACTTACGGTCCTCCTCATGCACCTCCACATTATACTAACCCGAAGTAAAGTCCATTGTGGAGAACAATCCGTTCCCTCCCAAAGCAGCCAGTGCGTCAGCCGGATGCGGGAGTGGGTGAGCATCTTTGACAGTTCTAGCATTAAGCCAGCGAAAGTCGTTACAGATTCTCAACTCACCGGACTTCTTCCAAACTAAGACCAGGGGTGATGCAAACTCACTGCAAGACTTCCGAATTATTTCCCGTTCCTCCATGTCATTCAAAGCCTGTCTGAGTTTTTCATAATGAGTCGGCGGCACACGTCGGCATGGCAACCAGAATGGCTTGTTGTCCACAACTTGAATTCGATGTAGGCAGCCTTGCCACAATCCAGCTTGTCTCTCGAGAAGATAGACTCAAACTGGGCTATGAGGCCAACCAGTTTTTCTTTGCCAGTTGGCGAAACTGCACATGAATCAATGTCGATATCAGACAGCCCCAGATTTTGCAGCACTGCATGTAGGGGGCTACAACCACTTGTCACCTCCTGTGAGGGTGAAACATCTGGCAAAGTGGAAACATCAGTGACTAGACTCTGCTCATCATGGCACCAAGCTGAGCCAGTAGACCGTTGCATGTTCTGTTGCAAGTAGGAGCCAGTGGGGCTGAAGTTCTCCACTGCTGCACAGGGGGACACGTCAGCCAACTTCATGTTCCGTTTCAGTGTTATCGGCTTGTCAAAGGGGTTCAGCACTTTCACAGGGAGCCACCCATCACTGTTTAGATGCGCTACAGTTCTCCCAACCATAACTGACCTCGGTCCAGACCTTGACCCAGTGGGCTCTACAACGACAGCACTGCCCACTTCCCCATTATTCATTAGCTGCAGCCTGCCCCAAACAAGGTGTTCTGTCAAGGGCTCTAATGTTACAGCTCTCTTTAGCTTGACAGTTCCGATCTTATCACCAACATGCCCTGGGGCCACCACTCCTGACATTGAACTCAGCAGATTTTTATTAAGCTGTTCTTCCGCACTCAGAGTCTTGCTGCATTCCTCTCCTAAATGTCCCTCTTCCCTCAGGCGATTACCCAGATACCTCATTAGGTTACTGCCCAAAATGAGGTCCTCACTCTGCCCTGCAATCACCAACATTGGCACAACAACTTTACAGCCATATATCTCCACTGTAAAGTCACACACACCTGATGGAACTGTCCTCGAACCACCACAGCCAATCAGGACGACATCCGTGGGTTGCAAGGTGGGGGTCTGCAGCACTGCATGATGTAATAGTTGGGGCATCATATTGGTGCTGAGGGTGCAGGCCATAGAGCCACTGTCAAGCATGGCTTTAACAGACACTTTGCCACCCAGGGTCACATTTTCATAGAACAGCTCATCATGCTGTTTTAGTCTGTGTGTGTTCTGAAGAATGGGTCTCCGGCCTAGCTGGCGCTCCTCACAAACAGTGTGTAATACAGATTCTAAATCATCAAAATCATCCTCTTTGGGGGCGATTTCAGGCCTAACACTTGCCCCCTCCACATGTAGGCCATCTAGTTTCCCAGCTGCTGGGTGGCTGATTCAGGCCCCCTCACTCTGACAGACACTGCCCTGGGGCATTGAGCCCGTGTGTGGTCGCCAGCATGGCAGATGAAACATAGCTGATGGGCTCTACAGTGGTGATACGTAGAGTGTTCAGTGTCACCACAAATCACGCAAGGAACAATTTTGTGTGTTTGGTTTCGGGGAACCCTTACATCATCCTTAACAGGCAGCTTTGCTTGTCGAGGCTGTCCCTCCAGGACTTTCTCTAACAGGGCTATCACATGATCAAGACGATCAGTAGGTGGTTTTGCATGAAGGTCGGTAAGTGATGCTGAGGTAGAGGTTGGTGATGGTGTAATACACTTACTGTTGCCTGTCGCCTGCTGCACATTAGGACTCACCTCCTGTTGCTGAAAACTTAAGGCACTGACTGCACTAAACTGAGGGGTGCACTTCCGGTCCTTGCCATGCTCCAGCAATTTCTCGTGCACATCAGCAACCGTCCACTGCTGCAGGGGCTTGCACTTGAAAATAAGAGACAGTTCTGAGTCTGGACAGTGGCGGATAAACATAGCAGTCAGCTCTTTCGTCAGATATGCAAAGGACTTATTTTGTCTCTTCAGACAGTCTTCAGTCACCTCCATGGCTCTGTTCAACCTGAGCCAGTAATCAAACGGTGTTTCACCTGAGTTGGGTAGTGTTGCATAAAAATCAGCTAAAGGCATGCTTGAACAGGCAGTGTCACTGAAGTGCTGCTTTAAGATCTCAAAAATGGGCTCTGGGCCCCTCTCAAGACACACCGATGGCTTACTATGTATGCCCACCTTGACTATTTCTTGTGCCCTCCCCAGCAGTTTACTTAGCACATCATCAGCTTGTTCAGCAACTGGTACCCCTCTTCTCTTAAAAAAAGTCATCATCATTTCCTCCCATTTCTGAACACTGCATGTATCACAGCCATCCCCTCTAAAACACACAGGTTCTTTAACATCAGACTTTACAATCACATTCAATAGTGAGGGTTCAGATAACACATTATTGGCAGACCCAACAACACTGTTTCCCACTCCAGAGCCCAACCGAGATTCAAGACAAGAGGCAATGCTTTCCCCAATAGAAAACCCAATTTGCGTTGCAATCTCTGCATAAAGGTTCTCTTTTGTGGGACTGGTTTCTGATCTAGTATTTTGTAGATCATCACAGTTCCCAACAATAGGGTTTTCATTTAACTCAGCAAGGACAGGCTTAGGTGTGGAGGAAACTGGGGCTGTCAGCAACCTTGATCTGCCTCTGCCAAATGAATGCAGAGGGGTAAAACCAACTGCCCCCCTTCCCCTGCCAAAACTGGGAAAATCTGCCATGGCTCAGCAATATGTCCCTCCCTTTTTTTTTTTTTTAACTCTCCAAAAAAAAGAAAGCACGGAGCCCCGCCCCAATGTCTCTAAAGAACGCAGAAAATGGCGGGACTAAGAAAAGCCAGTCTCCCGCGACTTTTCCACCTTCCAGGAAGTAGACGGCCCCCGTTGCGGTCGCAGGATAGCAGGAGCTGGGGTCACGGCACCAGTGTACCCGGTTTCTGCTTCATCCCGCTGCAACAGTTCGGCCCAAACAGACTCCTCGACTCTGCGTTGTGTAGTGTTTTTAAAAAGACAAGGAGTCTCTGATCGATCGTTGCCACTTTATTTCCTGAATGGAAACAACGGTGTATTATCAGTGCACAGGCTCGCCACACACCACTCCGCACAGCACACTCTCGTATGGCTACGGCAGACTGGCAGCGATTACTGCAGCAATATTACAATTTCTAATATACAATAAAATAACAGCAACAACAAATGATGTACCTGAATGGAAACAACGGTGTATTATCAGTGCACAGGCTCGCCATACACCACTCCGCACAGCACACTACGGCAGAACATCTCATTAGCATTCCGCTTTAGCATACAGTTTCACACATTAATAAACAAATGAAAAGTACATAAAACTGATGTTAGACATGTGTCCACTAAGCACTTATTACACTCGGTGCTCGTCAGCTAATCAAACATGTTTTATGTGTCTGTACTACTTAGCTATATTGTGTGCGGAACAATACAACTCACCTCTCGTATGGCTACGGCAGACTGGCAGCGATTACTGCAGCCAGCCTCACCTAACCAGCCACACCGAGAGGGGGGGGGGCGCTGTTTCCCCATTACACTGACATTTGTGGCAAGTGGAATAATACCACATAAACACTGTTACAACAGCACAGTGCATTTACAGGTACAAGCCAGTGCATTTTTTATTCCCTCTAGTGTAAAGTCTCTGCCAAATCAAACATGTCAATCATTAAGAGTAAGATTTCCACACTGTGGGGGGCCCAGGTTAATGATAACTGCCTTTGGTGCTGTTGGCCAACAGTGTGCTGATGGAAGGAGACCAAGTGGAAGGGAAGCAAAGCCAGGAGCACGGCAGCTTGATTCACACTTTCTACATGGAATATAATAATAATAATAATGGATTGGATTTATATAACGCTTTTTCAAGGCACCCAAAGCGCTTTACAATGCCACTATTCATTCACTCTCACATTCATACACTGGTGGAGGCAGCTACAGTTGTAGCCACAGCTGCCCTGGGGCAGACTGCCATATTGCGCCATCGGCCCCTCTGGCCAACACCAGTAGGCAGTAGGTGAAGCGTGTTGCCCAAGGACACAACGACCAGGACAGAGAGCCTGGGGATCGAACCGGCTACCTTCCGGTTACAGATGCGCTTCCCAACCCCCTGAGCCACGGTGAAAGAAAGAGTCGTGGTAATCTTTACTTTTATGTGAATAGTGTTTTGCAGGTGAAGAGAGGGTCAGACAAGATCATGAGTCTGAAGCTGGAAATCAAAGGATGACGTTGAATGTTGCCAGCGTGGTAACTGAAGCAGAATTTAATGGACATGTGTGGCGTCTTCTTTTTGAGGTCTTTACCTTACAATATAAAGCACCTTGAAGCAACTGTTGTGATTTGGTGCTATATAAATAAAACTGAATTGAATTGAAGGAGAGAAATGCAGAAGGACCCCAACCCAAAATGGCGCCCGTGAGGTCGGCTGCCGTGCTGGATGCTCTGCCCTAACTTCTCCACTTTTTGCAGTTTTTCGTCACTTTTTGCTATATCTGCGATAATCTTGCATGGGCATCATGCAAAACACACAAATCCGCTACAGTAGAGACACTTTGGTTTCTATTGGTCTGCAGTACACGAACATTTCACCATGTTTAACTCCGGACCCAACCTGGCCAAAGGAGATCCTGAGAGAGAACAAAGGACGCGACCCTAAGCGACGGCCTCGAGGTAAAAGAGCCGGCATCAGGAACAGGCTACGGGCTCGCGCACACCGCGCACCCATGCCCAGTATCCTGCTAGCCAATGTTCAATCCATCGAGAACAAGCTTGATGACCTCAGAGCCAGAATCAAGTTCCAGAGAGACATTCGGGACTGCAACCTCCTCTGCTTCACCGAGACTTGGCTGAACCCAGCGATACCAGACCACGCCGTGCAGCCGACGGGGTTCTTTTCGGTTTACCGCATGGACAGGACAATGGAGTCGGGGAAGAAAAGAGGTGGTGGAGTGTGTTTGATGGTGAACAACAGATGGTGCGACAGCACAAACATCTCCCCACTCACACGCTCTTGCTCGCCCAATCTGGAGCTTTTGATCGTTAAGTGTCGCCCTTTCTATCTCCCTCGGGAATTCACTGCGGTCATTGCCTGCACTGTTTACATTCCGCCTCACGCGGACTCGGACACTGCCTTATGTGAGCTACATGAGGCTCTCACAGATCAACAAACACTTCACCGAGATGCCGCACTCATTGTTATGGGAGATTTTAACAGAGTGAATCTCAAACGGACATTTCACAACCTTCACCAGCACATCAACTGCCCCACCCGGGGCACGAGGACATTAGACCACTGCTACACCCCATTCAAGAACTGTTACAAGGCTCAACCCCTGCCGGCATTTGGAAAATCGGACCATTCCGCCATCTTCCTCATACCTGCTTACAAACAAAGGCTAAAGCAGCAACCACCAATCAGGAGGGAGGTCGCTCGCTGGACGGACCAATCGGTGGCCGCGCTGCAGGACGCACTGGATGACGCAGACTGGGACATGTTTCGGCGCAGCTCTGATGACATCAACATGTTTACGGAAGCGGTTGTGGGATTTATCGGGAAACTAGCGGACGACACAGCAGAAAGAACTATCATCCGAACGTTTCCCAACCAGAAGCCGTGGGTGGATAAAAACATCCGCGACGCTCTGAGATCACGCACCGCTGCCTACAATGAAGGGCTTGTCTCCGGTAATATGGACCTATACAAGGCTGCGTCCTACAACGTGCGCAGCGCGGTCCGAAAGGCAAAGCGGAGCTACGGGGAAAAACTAGAGTCACAGCTACGACAGTGCGACTCTAGGAGCCTGTGGAAAGGACTGCGGACTATAACGGACTATAAACGACCAGCTTCTTCAATGATGAATGCCGATGCTTCACTGGCTGATGAGCTGAACACGTTTTATGCTCGCTTCGACGCCGCAGCAATTAAAACAACAAACGGCTGCGGGCGCTCGGAGTGCACCAGTGAAGAAAATGCTTTCGTCATCACAGAGCATGCCGTGAGGAACACCTTCAGGAGGGTGAACACCAGGAAGGCAGCAGGACCAGATGCAATCCCTGGCCGGGTCCTTAGAGCCTGCGCTGATCAACTAGCACCGGTGTTCACGGAGATCTTCAACCTCTCCCTGGCCCAAGCTGTGGTTCCCACGTGCTTCAAACGGTCCATTATTGTCCCTGTTCCAAAGAAACAACAGCCCGCTTGCCACAATGACTACCGTCCAGTAGCACTGACTTCAATTGTGATGAAGTGTTTTGAAAGACTGATGAGAGATCACATCACTTCTTCACTTCCTCCCACCATCGACTCACTTCAGTTTGCTTACCGGACTAATCGTTCCACAGACGATGCCATATCTCACCTGCTCCACACATCCCTGAGTCACCTGGACACTGGCAGAGGGAATTATGTTAGGATGCTGTTCGTGGACTACAGTTCAGCATTCAACACAATAATTCCCTCTAAGCTTTTCACCAAGTTGACGGATCTAGGACTCAGCTCATCACTGTGTCAGTGGATCCTCAACTTCCTCACAGACAGACCCCAATCAGTGAGGGTAGGAAAACAAGTCTCCCCCTCCATCTCACTCAGCACTGGAGTGCCTCAGGGCTGTGTTTTAAGCCCCCTGCTGTACTCACTGTACACTTATGACTGTGTAGCCACATCCGACACCACCTCCATTGTCAAGTTTGCTGACGACACTGCTGTTGTGGGCCTGATCTCCGACAACATCGAGACGGCCTACCTGGAGGAGATTAGGAACCTGGAGACCTGGTGCCAGGAGAATAACCTCCTCCTAAACATCAGCAAGACTAAGGAGCTGATCGTGGACTTCACTACAAAGCAGGCGAGGAATTACAAACCCCTCATCATCAGTGGCACGCCAGTGGAGAGGGTGGACAGTTTCCGATACCTGGGTGTCCACATCACTCAGGACCTGTCATGGTCCTGTCACATCAACACCCTGGTTAAGAAAGCCCGTCAGCGTCTCTTCTTCCTCAGAAGACTTAGAGACTTCCATCTGCCACTGAAGGTGCTCAAGAACTTCTACTCCTGCACCATCGAGAGCGTCCTGACGTCAAACATCTGCACCTGGTTTGGGAACAGCACCAAGCAGGACAGACGAGATCTGCAAAGGGTGGTGCGCTCGGCAGAACGCATCATTCAATCAGAGCTCCCTGACCTGCTGTCCATCTACACCAAGCGGTGCAAGTCCAAAGCTAGGAAGATTATGATGGACCTCTCCCATCCCAACAATGGACTCTTCTCACTGTTGAGGTCTGGGAAGCGCTTCCGCTCCCTTAAGGCCAAAACAGAGAGAATGAGGAGGAGCTTCTTCCCCCAGGCTATTCGGGCCCTGAACCAGGTGTAGGACTGGACTCTCCCAAACACGTCACTATAAGACTGGACTCTCACACACGTCACCACACGCACCACCACACATTTCCTATAATCCTATAATTCCTATAATTTATAATCCTTATCTTTATAATCTCTTCTGCTATTTGCACATTCTTTACTGTAAATTCCTAAGTTAATTTGTAAATTTTTGTAGTAAACTGTAAATTGTAAATATTGTAAAACTTTTCTTCTGTCATTTAATGGTCGGGCATTGTACAGCTACAAGCATTTCACCCCCATGTCATACTGTGTATGGTTGTGTGTGTGTGACAAATAAAATTTGAATTTGAATTTGGTGTGGATTTTGCAAATAGGATGGAATGGCTGAATGCGGAAGTGCAGAGGTTAAGAAAGGAGGAAGTGAGGGCAGCTATGAAGGTGTATGAAGAGTGAAAAGGTGGTTGGTTGGAGATGTGTAGGAGACAGGGCAGTGGACCTTTGACTGTTTAACAGTCACAGAGAGTGAGAAGATGCCTGAGGAATGGAGAGTTTTGAAGAACAAGGGTGGTGTGCACAGATGTAGTAACTACAGAGCTTTAATGCTGATGAGCCATACCATGAAGTACACTATGGGAAAGACTGGTTGAAGCCAGGTTAAGGAGAGAGGTGGTGAATGCCCCAGATCTCCTAGGCTCTGTCTTGAGGTATCCTGAGGTAGATGCTGAACCCTGAGTTGACCCCAGTGCCTGTGAGTGTGTGAACACGCGGGTAAAAGTGCTTAGGCACAGAAAAAGCTGGTGTATGAATGCAGACAGCAGGTGCTATGTAAGCGCCAGTCTATTAAGTACAGCATTAAATGTTATGTCAGACAAGTTGAATAAAGAGGTCTTTGGCTGAGTGTCTCGTGTGCTCATCGCAGACAGTTTTGAGCGTTATTAGCAGCTAAAAATGAAGTGACAGAGCTCACACCGATGTCAATATTTATACCCGTAACCGTAGTGAGATTTGTTTGTTATAGGACGTGTACAGTTTACTCTCTTATTGTGGCTTCGAGCTTAATCGGGTTTCTACTTTCTGAGTTTTTGTTTCTTCTTCTTGTCTGCAGGAAAATGGCACCTGGGCCTGAACTGTGAGAGCCGTGACGATCACTGCCACCACCCTAACAACCACGGCTTCAATTATTTCTTCGGTATCCCTCTGACTAACCTGAGGGACTGCCAGCCTGGACATGGCACCATTTTCCAGTTCCATAAATATTTGCCATACAGAACAATGGGCATCGTTTTGCTCACTACAGTTGTGCTGCACTACAGCGGGGTCATCGGCAGAAGGTCGATCCTGAGCTTGATGTTTCTGTTGCTTTTGGTCACTGGTTTGCTAGTAGCGTTCATCATGGTTGTCCCATACTTAAACTGTGTTCTCCTGAGGGACCACAGCATTGTGGAGCAGCCATATAAGTCTGAAAACATGACACAGAGGATGGTCCACGAGGCAGTGGACTTCATAGAGCGGTACGTGAAGCTTTCCTGATTCACCTGGATCTGAAAACTCTCTTGTTGCAATGTTTCATATTCATTGTTTGTTTCTGCAGAAATTCAAACAGGCCTTTCCTGCTCCTTTTCTCTTTCCTCCAAGTCCACACAGCCATCTTTGCTTCAGCAGCTTTCAGAGGAACGAGCCGCCATGGTATCTACGGGGACGCTGTGCAGGAGGTGGACTGGAGTGTGGGTAGGTCATTCTGTCTGTTTAAAGGAAAAGCTGCTTTTCTATGTCTGTCAGTTCTTTCAAATCCAGTAAAAAAAGCCCAGAAGCTTCCGACCTCTCCTCTTTGCCCAGTTCAGTCAAATGACACTAAGAAAGAAAGAGCCTTCAGGAATAATCATTAAAGTGGGAACAGAAGATAAGTGTGTAGTCATAGCAATTACATCTTGTCACGATCTTATCATGTTAGGAGGGTAGGCTCTGTGAAACCCCCCCAGCTTCACCTGCTGCTGCAGAGGAGAGAAGAACCAGTGAGTGAGGCGAGATGGAAGATGTGAGGAGATCCACTTAAAACCTTGTGGATGGAGAACTGATCTCACTGTGCTTTGTAGTGTTTATCATGACCTGACCTTAGTATACTGCATGTCAGGGAGAAGCCCTAATCAGACAAATCGCTATGAGTCTCACGTGGCGACAGTGGGAAGAAAAACACCTTTTTAAAAGAAAACCTCCAGCAGAGCCAGGCTCAGGAAGCTCAACCATCTGAGCCGACTAGATTGGGGTAAGGATTACTAAATATTAAATGCAATACTGGTGTATAGAGGAGTATAAATAGGAGTGAAGAACTGCATCATCATCAACAACTATTACAGCATAACTACTGCACTGACAGGGACTCGAAAGAGAGAGCAGATTTCTCCTGTCTTGGCTTCCCTTCATTGGCTTCCTGTTAAATCCAGAATTCAAAATCCTGCTCCTCACATACACGGTCTTAAATAATCAGGCCCCATCTTATCTTAATGACCTTGTAGTACCATATCACCCTATTAGAGCACTTCGCTCTCGCTCTGCAGGCCTACTTGTTGTTCCTAGAGTATTTAACAGTAGAATGGGAGGCAGAGCCTTCAGTTTTCAGGCCCCTCTTCTGTGGAACCAGCTTCCACTTTGGATTCAGGAGACAGACACTATCTCTACTTTTAAGATTAGGCTTCAAACTTTCCTTTTTGCTAAAGCATATAGTTAGGGCTGGACCAGGTGACCCTGAATCCTCCCTTAGTGATGCTGCAACAGGTGTAGGCTGCCAGGGATTCCCATGATGCTCTGGGAGTTTCTTCTTCACTCACTATGTGTTAATAGGTCTCTCTGTCATTACAATTATAATAGTCATTACTTCTCCGTCAGCACTCTCAAAGCCAACAGTTTTTCTCTATATTAGGGTCTAAAAATAAAGCCCCTTGAAGTGACAGTTGTTTTGATTTGGCGATGTATAAATAAAGTTGAACTGAACTGTTTTTGGCGACTGAAAAAAGTTAATGTCCAGTAGTAATGATGGACATGATCAATACAATCCCTGTGTCAAGGCTGATGGGCACGCTGGACTCAGGAGATCAAAGTTCAGTGTGTTTGTTTACAGCGAAAGTATATTTGCACAAAGACACAATGCAAATAGTGGAATAGTGGTCCAGGGGTCCGGGGGGAAGAGAACCCATGTAAAACCGTCCATCTCAGGGTTCGACCCACCACACACCAAGGAGGGGAATCCAGGGAAATGTACAGAAGAAACACACTTAGTGTTCGAGGATGTCGGAGGCACCACAAACACAGAAGGTTTAACTCATTGTGTTGTTGAACGGTCCAGTGAAGAGTGGCCTTGATGAGATGAGGACACAAACACACGTGCACAGATAGAGGAGAGAGGCACAGAAAGAAAGCAGAACAGCCAGCGAGCACTGATGCCTACTTTGACCAATCTAATATAGAAGATGTATTTTTCCTCCTTCTTTAAGCTGCTCCGTTTAGGGGTCACCACAGTTCATCTGCATCCATCCCGCTCTGTCCCTCTGCCTCTGTCACACCCACTCTCCTGCTTGACATCATTGACGACAACACGAACCTCCTCTGAGGTCTTCCTCTTTTCCTCCTGCCTGGCAGCTTTAACACATGTGTTGTTTTACAGTTTCTCTTTCTCGTTCTGTTATTCATACTCAAACGGAAAAATGTTTCCAAATAATTACAGACTGGAGTTTGCACTGTGTGTATTCTCAGGTCAGCTCATGGAGACGCTGGACAGACTCAGCTTGAGAGGAAAAACTCTTGTTTACTTGACTTCAGATCAAGGGGCTCATCTGGAGGAAATCTCTGCCAGAGGCGATGTCCACGGGGGATCGAACGGAATATATAAAGGTACACCGAGAAGAAAAACGGAAAACTGTTCTTGGTTGTAATGCTTAAAGCTGAAGACCTTTCTGCCTGTATACATCAGCAGGATTTTACCATTTAGTTAATAATTATAATTGCAGCCACCGGCAGAGCAAATGTAGACAATGACAGTACCACCTGTGCAGACGGCTCAGTGGGGATTTGGTGCAGTGCTATCATTTAGGCTTAATTGGTAGCCGGATGAGAATTATTTTCATGACTTCTTGTTCTTTTTTTTTCTTTTACCGAGCAGCAGGGAAGTCCACGAATTGGGAGGGAGGAATCAGGGTCCCTGGAATTTTACGTTGGCCTGGGAAAATCCCTGGTGGCAGACAGATAGATGAGCCCACCAGCAACATGGACCTGTTTCCTACTGTGGTGCAGCTGAGTGGAGCTTCAGTCCCAGAGGACAGGTGAGGCTGCACAGCGGTGAGACTGTGCTCCTTCCTTATGTCAGCCTGAAATCTAGGTCACATTTAAAGAAAGGAGAGGCAGTGAGAGCGATTCACAGTGAGGGGAATCCTGGATGTGAGCAGAGGGAACATGTTTTCTAATGAAGAGTGGGGTGTTAAGGTAATCCAGAGGCTTTGATCAGTTGCAGCCACCATTGTAATTCATGTTCACTTTCTTTCTGCAGGGAAATAGATGGTCATGACCTCATGGATTTGCTACAGGGGAGAGCTGGACGTTCCAAGCATGAATTTCTCTTTCACTACTGTAATGCCAACTTGAACGCTGTCAGATGGCATCCCCAAAACAGTAAGTGTGCAACAGAGAAAGATGAAGCCGTATTGATAACCTCTACCGTTTGTTGACAAGTGCAAACACACTTTGCACCAGGTCAGGCAGCATTTTTAACCTAACCTGCAGGGTCAGGTTCAGTCTGTCCAAGTGACACAGCATGTCGACCAAAAAGACCAGATCCATAATCCACTTGAGGTCCGAGAGCTCGGGATAGTCCTTCTCTACCATTAACAGTTTCATGGGCGACCGTGGCTCAGGGGGTTGGGAAGTGTATCTGTAACCGGAAGGTCGCCGGTTCGATCCCCGGGCTCTCTGTCCTGGTCGTTGTGTCCTTGGGCAAGACACTTTACCCTACCGCCTACTGGTGTTGGCCAGAGGGGCCGATGGCGCCATATGGCAGCCTCGCTTCTGTCAGTCTCCCCCAGGGCAGCTGTGGCTACACCTGTAGCTGCCTCCACCAGTGTGTGAATGTGAGAGTGAATGAATAGTGGCATTGTAAAGCGCTTTGGGTGCCTTGAAAAGCGCTATATAAATCCATTCCATTATTATTATTATTATTATGGCATCCAAAAGCTCAAAGAAGCGAGAGAGTGCCTGGGTTTATCACAGCCACCTCACAGTGCAGTGCAGCAGCAGGTCACCTGGAAGCCTCGGGTCCAGCTCAGCGATGAGATTCTTGAATTGCATGTGGTTAAGTGCATGTGTGTGGATGCAGTTGATGATTTCCATCACAGGCTTCATGACGTTGTCTAAATTCAGTGATTTAGACGCGAGTTGCTCCCTGTGGATGATGCAGTGGAACCAAACGTGAAACATGGGGAGGGCACAGAAACAGAAACTCCAAGCTTTGTTTGCAATAATCAAGTATAAATCAAACACAAACACAGGGTCACACCCATCATGACACTCGCACCTACTGGGAAACTTTGTGGTATTTCCATCTCACGCACATTTGCATTTGATGAAAATACAGTGTTAAAGCACTTTGAATCACCTTGTTGTTGAATTGTGCTATACAAATAAATTTCCCTTGCCTTGCCTTAAACTCAAACGAAGCGAACACGCAGATTAAAAAAACCACAAACTTCAATATAAGAGCTGCATGAAACCAGGCAAAGAGCTGCATGCGGTTCAGGAGCCGCGGGTTGGCCACTTCTGAAATGGATTAATAAACTACTAAAATGTAACATACCAAACTAAAGGACAAAGATCACTTTGTACCAGACAGATACAAACTCTGGTATTTGAGGCCATATTCCTGGTGCTATTTGAAGTCAACATACAAAGATGAAAAGAGGCTGGCTTCCTCAAGAGAACAATCATCCAAAGCAGACTTAAATATTTGTAACAGTCCCCTGGCCTGAATATCAAAGAAGGTCTCAGGGGAGATCTGACACCGCAAGACAGTCTGAAAAGATCTCTCAGCTGAAGAGATCTGCAGGAGTGGCAGCTTAATATTATTAACTGCCACCAAAAGTGTTTACAGGCTGCAGCGTGAATGACTTGGTGTCCACACTTTCACAGATTCCACAGTTACTTATGTAGTTTTTCCAAGTTAATAAAATACAGAATGGAGTTCATTAACAGCAATGGTCTCATTTGAAAACCTGAGCATGCTGCTGCATTTCTATTTATGGTCACTTTTAAAGACAGCAGTTTGGCCAAAGTGCCCGACCACTGCTGATGTGTATCACACTGAAACATATACTATATTACTACACATTATAGAGTTTATGGATAATAAGTATACCATGGCCCCATACTCGTGTTTGGAGTTAAAATTTAAAAAGTGAAAGCATGAAACCAGCAGGTGATGTGAGCCGTCACATGGACCAAATGATACAAGTGCATGGATGAAAACAACTTCAGACGTTTCCTGCAGATTTCTCACACTCAGCTCAGGCTGAGGCCGTCCGAGCTTCTAGAAGGCTCTTTAAGCCTTCTGCAGGAAATGTTTGACCAGAGCTTTCAACAAATGAGGAAACTGACCAACTACAATCCCAGGTGTATTGTAGCAACTGCTCATTTAGCTGAACTAGATCCAGGGGCAGCACCGTGGTGCAGTTGTTAGTAGGGCTGTGCGATATGACAAAAATCTCAGACATTTATCGTCCTGACAACGATATAAATCACAAAAATGTAACATTTTCTGTAAATTCTGTGAATCTCAGGCAGCTCGACTTGCGTTTAGTGTTTCCAGCTGCGCGTCATGTAGCTGGAGTCGAGTGTTTTAACCGATGCATGAAACGATACATTTTTAGACATAAGTTGTAACGGCGCCGTTTTCTCTCAAAATTTGAGTCTAAGCTTTATTTTTTAGCACCTGACGGCTCTTTTTTTGCTTCTCATCCGTAAACTCTCTGCATGCTCTTTCACGTGATTCAGTTTATTTTGAAAAGTCTCAAAAGGATCTTGAGCTTTATTGTGAAAGGTTTATGTGGAAAACAAACAAGCGGACAGCGGAGCCACGATGAAAAACAATGAAAAATATTGCTGTAAACAGTTTATTTTGCGACACCACGAAACAAACGATAGACGCTTTTATATCGTCATCGATATATATGGTTATATCGAACAGCTAGTTGTTAGCACTGTGTGCAGAGTGTGAGGTTAACTGATTATTCTAAATTGTGAATAGGTGTGATTGTGAGTGTGAACGGCTGTCTGCCTGTAAGTGTTAGCTCTGCGACCGAGTGGCGGCCTGTGCAGGGTGTAATTTTGTAATGTACCATATCAGGTCATGAAAAAAGGCAAATGGAAAATGTGTTTCTCTTTGATATTATTTGACAAAACATACATTACACACTTTACAAAAGGTTGATTCTGTTCATCAACCTTTTGATAACATGTGGCTTCTGCAGAGATCCAGTAGGCTGGTCATCTACAGTTAGGTCCATAACTTGTTGGACAAAGACATCATTTTTTTGTAGTTTTCAAACCATATGTGACTGAAGTATTTCAGCTTTCATTTAAGGGGTTTTACAAACATGCATTAACTGAATTACAGCCACTTTCATGCAGAGATCTAAAATGAATTAGGTAGTTCAATGACAAGCAGTTTCATGACCATGCGAGGTTATTCCCTCATCAAATGTATCAGATATACAGTGCTGTGCATTTGCCACATCCTGTTTCAGATCATCAAACAAATTTTATATTAGACAAAGACAAAGTAAATACAAAATGCAGTTTCCAAATGATGATTTAGGAGAAAGAAACTAAACCTACGTGGCCATAGCTATTCAAGTAATCCCCCCCCTCATGTCAAATCAGCAACTGACTGTGATGAATCCATTTTTATGGAAAGCTGAGTTTAACTGGATACTGTGTGACCTGATGAATCAAGGAGGATAAAAGATCTCAAAAAGTTGCACATCATGACACAAAATACACTCTAGAACAGATAAGAACCAAAGTCATTAACATGTATGAGTCTGGAAAACATGACTTTGCAAAGCTATTTTTAACACTTTGGGACAGCAGCAGTAAGGCAGAGAGGGGCGTCCATGGAGAGAATATTGAATTAACAGTTTATAGCTTCTCGCTGTAATTTTGAATAAGAGGCCCAAACACGATGAAGCTAATGTTAGCTTTATTAGGGTGAGCTGTGACGTGCACAGGGCTGTACTCTGCTCAGATTCAGACAAATGCTGCAGAAACCTGATCGAAATCTTGCAGAGCAGCTTTTCAGTTGATAACCAGAAGGATCCACAAACTGAAGGTGGATGCAGTAAATGCCTGACGGAGCGTCTCTCAGGAAGAAATGCTGCATTTGTTGATGTCCATGGGTTTTAGACTCCAGCTGGTCATTTTCTACAACAGATTTTCATCCAAGCATTAAAATAAAATTGTTAGTTTGTTGAATTAATGCATCTGAAAATGTATAAATGTTGTGCTTCCTTTGGTTTGTAAAAGTCTTACATTTAAGGCTGAAAGTCTGCACTTCAACACCCTGCTTCATGGAGGGAAAGTGGCACTGAGTGCTTTCATTTATCGTTCTCAGGTAGCTCGGTGTGGAAAGCTTTTTACTTCACTCCAAACTTCTACCCAGAAAACAAGACGGGATGTTTCCATACACATATCTGCTTTTGCACGCCGGAGCACGTTACCTTCCACGATCCTCCTCTGCTCTTCGATCTCTCAAAGGACCCATCAGAGAGCACACCGCTGACCCCAGACACTGAGCCTGCCTTTCACTTTGTCCTGGCCACAATGAAGGAAGCTGTGAAGATGCATCGGCGCTCACTGAAGCCAGTGGAGAACCAGTTAAGTCGCGCGAACCTGATGTGGAAGCCCTGGCTGCAGCCCTGCTGCTCCACAGTCACGCAGCTCTGTCAGTGCCAGCTGTACCAGTAAGCTTCTGTGGAGGCGGCACTGGAAGATCCTTGCTGCTGTTTAGAGTCACACTAATCTGAATATGGACACTTCATATGAACTTCTCAAATCCACGATTAAACCTTTGTTTTGTCAGGGCGCAGTCATCTGTTGCACTGATTTTATTTCACTTGATGTAGTAACAAAAGCCTCACATTCAGAGATCTAGTCAGCACACAGGTGGCAATTATAAAATACAATAGACTGGATAACAACAAAGCTGAGCGACTAACACAGTAAAGTTGTCAGCTGTCAAATCAGAAAATATATTATGAGACTTAGACCTCAATAAAAGTTCAGAGAATCGTCTTATACAAGTCTAAGAGCTACAGTACGAGCTGCAAAGGGGGGGTCATGAATGATTAACAAATGTTGTGATACCCACGATCTGATACTGATTTTCTGGTTTAGTTGAGGCAGCTGAGGTAAAGAAAATCAGTCTTGGTTGAACTAATTTCCAGAGAATATGGTGACCATCCGTGAGCTGAGCAACAGTTTGGACTTTAAACACAAAGTCAGCTAGATTTCAAAAGTCTAGTGTGGTCTGACATGTTTGTATACAGTTCAATTCAGTTTTATTTATACAGCACCAAATCACAACATTTGTCTCAAGACGCTTTATACTGTAAGGTCGACCCTACAATAACAAAAACGAAACAGAACAAAACCCCAACAATCAGATGACCCCCTATGAGCAGCACTTTGGCGACAGTGAGAAGGTAAAACTCCCTTTTAACAGGAAGAAAGAACCAGGCTCAGGGAGGGCCGGGGCCATCTGCTGTGATTGGTTGGGGTGAGAGAAGGAAGACAGGATAAAGACATGCTGTGGAAGAGAGACAGAGATTAATAATAACTAATAATTGAATGCAGAGTATGAACATGATGTCAACTGTGACTGAAGTAGAAACTCCCAGTGCATCATGGGAATCCCCCGGCAGCCTACACCTATTGCAGCATAACTAAGGGAGGATTCAGGGTCACCTGGTCCAGCCCTAACTATATGCTTTAGCCAAAAGGAAAGTTTGAAGCCTAATCTTGAAAGTAGAGATAGTGTCTGTCTCCTGAATCCAAACTGGAAGCTGGTTCCACAGAAGAGGGGCCTGAAAACTGAAGGCTCTGCCTCCCATTCTACTTTTAAATACTCTAGGAACAACAAGTAGGCCTGCAGAGCGAGAGCGAAGCGCTCTAATAGGGTGATATGGTACTACAAGGTCATTAAGATAAGATGGGGCCTGATTATTTAAGACCTTGTATGTGAGGAGCAGGATTTTGAATTCTGGATTTAATAGGAAGCCAAAACAGGAGAAATACGCTCTCTCTTTCTAGTCCCTGTCAGCACTCTTGCTGCAGCATTTTGGAATATTGAAGGCTTTTCAGTGAGTTTTTTGGACATCCTGATAATAATGAATTACAGTCGTCCAGCCTGGAAGTAATAAATGCATGAACTAGTTTTTCAGAGTCTCTCTGAGACAGGATATTTCTAACTTTAAAGATGTTGCGCAAATGGAAGAACGCAGTCTTACATATTTGTTTAATATGTGCGTTGAAGGACATGTCTTGGTCAAAAATGACTCCAAGGTTCCTCACAGCGTTACTGGAGGCCAAGGTAATGCCATCCAGAGTAAGAATCTGGTTAGATACCATATTTCTAAGATTTTCAGGGCCGAGTACAATA
Source organism: Mchenga conophoros (assembly GCF_057382185.1). Taxonomy (NCBI): domain Eukaryota; kingdom Metazoa; phylum Chordata; class Actinopteri; order Cichliformes; family Cichlidae; genus Mchenga; species Mchenga conophoros. Next base: position 13,122,965 of record NC_140536.1, read on the forward strand.
ACCTCAGTTTTATCTGAATTAAGAAGCAGAAAGTTAGCGGCCATCCAGGTCTTTATGTCTTTAAGACATTCCTGCAGTTTAACTCATTGGTGTGTGTTATCTGGCTTCATAGACAGATAGAGCTGGGTGTCATCTGCATAGCAGTGAAAATGTATGCTATGTCTTTTGATGATACTGCCTAAGGGAAGCATGTATAATGTAAACAGAATTGGTCCTAGCACTGAACCCTGTGGAACTCCATAATTAACCTCAGTGTGTGAAGAGTAGGAGTGCAACGATACACAAAATTCACGGTTCGGTTCGGTTCGATACTTTGGTGTCACGGTTCGATATTTTTTCGATACAAAAAAATGTTCATGCATTTTTAATTTGTCATTTATTAAAATTATAAATATATATTTTAACTCAAAAGTACAGTTTTTAAATTTAACCCTAACCCTTGTGCGTGTTTTTTATTTTGACAGCGAATGCGCACCTGTGGACCACTTATGTGCAGCCCTGGTTATTTAGCTCATCATATCGCAGCCACAGAAATTCTTTTGTCCATGAAACCATAAAGCTGCACTTTCTTTTTGCCTTATAGTCTGATTTGTCATAACTTCTCCGTTTTGTGGTAAGCTTTTCTTTGGCTGTCACTTCTTCACCCTGACCTGTCTTATTTGGCTCAGCAGAACTGAAATGCTTTTACACGCTCACTCACATAAGCTCAGCGATTCTCTGCGCGATCAACCTCTCACATGTGTAAGCTGCGGGAGATTTCACTTGTCATGTTTGCATAGTAAGCTAACGATTAATAAGACGATGTCAGAGGAATTGGTGCACAAATTATCATCACTCACAGATCAGTGCTGTCGCTCTCTATACACAGTTCGCACGATTGCAAAGTGAAAGCAAAAAAACAAGCGCAAATTCAAACGCGACTTCAATATGTCACATATTGACAGTGGCTCACCGATGCCAATGACATAATTACCCAGCTACATTTCTGAAAGAATGCAAAAGCATTGACATATATTTTTCCTACAATAGCCCGACGGGCAGGGAAGAGAAAGATTTTGGTAGCCCGACTGAAAAAAATCGCTAGCTCCAGGACGTCGGGCTAGCGATATTGCGAGCCCTGTATCTGATTGAGGAATCACTCATCTTTGGAAAAGAGAGTTTATTACAGAGAAATGGCTCTTTCCAAAATAAAAGCTATACTATCCGCTTCTTCTGGGCTATATTCTCAGCAGCATAAGGAGAATCATGTGCTAACAGCTGTCTAAATGACTCGGCTAAAGTTAGTAGCATGCTTGCTTTTTTTGTCTGCTTCCACTTGTCTTTGCACTAGGATGATGTCGGCGTAAATGTGCAGTCATATTCGTTGTGTTCCCACTAGTGCTTTCAGGTTAATCTCGTTGAAATGACCTTAACGCCACAACACGGCAAATCTCCGTTAACGAGCTACCGCCGATCGCTCCGTGCATGGGGCTAGACGGCCAACACGTTAACGAGCTAACTGCGCTAACACACTAGTTCACACCAATGTAATTGAGCATTGCATGGCACATCCAACATACTGTTTTACTTTAGTCCATGACTCGCTTACCTTCAGGGTCATACGTCACATGAAAACCAAAATAATTCCAAACGCCAGATCTGAATGAGGTTCAATTTGCCTGTTGCAAGTAGAGCTTAACTTCTGTCTCGCTAGCTTGCCCTGCGCTCTTCCTTCTGACTATGCTGTCTGTGTTGAGCGCTCAGTGGATCTGCGCTCGACAGTGCAGCCTAGGCGGAGTAGTCGAACACAGATTCACTGAGCGCTCAACACAGACAGCATCGTCAGAAGGAAAATTGATAAAATAAATTACAAATGTTGTATTGTTCGATACATATGCGTACCGAACCGAAAGCACTGTATCGAACGGTTCAATATCGATACGAATATCGTTGCACCCCTAGTGAAGAGGACTCTCCATTTACATGAACAAACTGGAGTCTATTAGATAGATATGATACAAACCACTGCAGTGCAGTACCTGTAATACCTACAGCATGTTCTAATCGCTCTAATAGGATATTATGGTCGACAGTATCGAATGCTGCACTAAGGTCTAGCAGGACAAGCACAGAGATGAGTCCACTGTCAGAGGCCATAAGAAGATCATTTGTAACCTTCACTAAAGCTGTTTCTGTGCTGTGATGAGCTCTGAAACCTGACTGAAACTCTTCAAATAAACCATTCCTCTGCAGATGATCTGTTAGCTGTTTGACAACCACTCTTTCAAGGATGTTTGATATGAAAGGAAGGTTGGAGATTGGCCTATAATTAGCTAAGACTGCTGGGTCTAGAGATGCTTTTTGAGTAAAGGTTTAACTACAGCCAGCTTGAAGGCCTGTGGTACATAGCTGATTATTAGAGATAGGTTGATCATATTTAAGATCGAAGCATTAATTAATGGCAGGACTTCTTTGAGCAGTTTTGTAGGAATGGGGTCTAAAAGACACGTTGATGGTTTGGAGGAAGTAATTATTGAAGTTAACTCAGAAAGATCAATTAGAGAAAAAGAGTCTAACTTAACATCAATGGTACTAAGAGTAGCTGTAGATAATATTACATCTGCGGGATGATTACTGGTCATTTTTCCTCTAATGATTAAAATGTTATTTGTGAAGAAGTTCATGAAGTCATTACTAGTTAACGTTAAAGGGATGGTTGGCTCAACAGAGCTCTGACTATTTGTCAGCCTGGCTACAGTGCTGAAGAGAAACCTGTGGTTGTTCTTATTTTCTTCAATCAGTGATGAATAGTAAGATGTTCTGGCTTTGCGGAGGGCTTTCTTATAAAGCAGCAAACTATTTCTCCAGGCTAAATGATGATCCTCTAAATTTGTGACTCTCCAGCTTACGAGTCATCTGCTTTCAGGTGAGTGTTTGAAAGTTATACCTCTGATGTGAGAATTTCTTTTTCAGAGGAGCAGATTCGTATGTAGTAAAGAAGTGAAATTGTTAACAAGATAATCGACCTCTGTGGGATGGCATGAAACCTTTTGGAATCCAAGATAACGCTGACCTCAACCAGGGGGACAGTGACAACCTTCAGCAGGACCAGGAAGAGAGCCATGTTGCTGCCGTTTGGGTTATTTTCCCAGAGAAGACCCATCTATAGCACCAGTTCACTGATGGTGTCAGTGGTGCTTTATAATTACAGTGAAAACTATAAATGTCTTGTGAGCAAGCACTCTACAATAGTGGGAAGGAAAAACACCCTTTTAACAGGAAGTAACCTGCAGCAGAACTATGCTCAGGGAGGGGCGGGGCTCCCGGGCCCCTGCAGCCAGTCTTACCTGAGCCCTTTTCCACACCCCACCACCCTGTGTTTAAGTCAGGACCTGCCCTAGCGTCTTTTTAACCATCAGTTACTGTGTGTGTGTGTGTGTGTGTGTGTTCCAGTTCAGGTTCAGTCACTGGAGCTCGAAATTCAAATAAACTTATTGGAACCACATTTAGATGTACGGCTGAAAAATATCATTTTGTGCAGCACCGTAACAGGTTCAAGCCTGACTTCTCTGAAAAGCTCCATGAACAGTGCGTCTGTGGCTGATGACAGTCGCAGGACCTCTGTGATCATATCTGGCACTGGTGGTAGTGGAGTGAGAGATCAGAGAACAGCAGTATCTATTCATTCCTCAGAGCTGAGGAAAAAAGTTAATTTGAACTCATCAGTATCCAAAGAAATCAGCCTAAACTGCACAGAATGTGAGCGTGTGAACAAACAACCAATGAAAGCTTAGTCGGGGGCTGAGCATCGGGGCATGTGACCTGTAAATGTGTTCAGTGTGTTTCAGGCATAAAACCTGCCCACAGCGTGGAAAGAAAAGCGTCTGGACTTCTTTGAGTTGCTTGAAGACGTTTCACCTCTCATCCGAGAAGCTTCTTCAGTTCTAGTTATTGTCTGAGTGTGTTGCTGGGTCTGAAGTACCCGGCCCTCGAGGCCTGGAGTGTGACGCCCCTGGCCACACTCCAGGCCTCGAGGGCCGGTGCCCTGCAGGTTTTAGACGTGTCCTTGATCCAACACAGCTGATTCAAATGGTTAAATGACCTCCTCATCATGTCCTGAAGTTCTCCAGAGGCCTGGTAATGAACTAATCATTTGGTCAAGGTGTGCTGACCCAGGGTGACACCTAAAACCTGCAGGACACCGGCCCTCGAGGCCTGGAGTTCGACAGCCCTGTTGTAGTTGGATACACTGTCTGAATGTGCCTGCAAAAAAATAAATAAAATCAACCCTCAGCATCGCTAACAGACCTGTAGCCTGGTGTGTTTCAGCAGTGACGTGAGCTCTTTGCTTTGAGGGAACGTGGACAGGCTGACTATGATGAGGACTGCAGACCGTAAGTCACATCAGAGCTCGTGATAACAGACTGTCTGTTGAGAACACAGGGATATCACGCGTCCTGATTCGCCCTCAGTTTAGGCCATATACTTTAATACATGTCACGCTCCTTCATGCTCAGATAGTACAGTGTAGAAAACAATCAGGAAATAGCCGTTATGTTTTGCTTATTTCTTCAGCGTGCAGGCGAGGGTAACAAAGAAATCTTTGCAGCTTGTGGAGTTGTTTATTAGCCTGTGCAAAGGTACCAATCATATCTGCCGAATGGATCTCCCAGCAGCCCCGGGGCACAGCGGGAGCTTCTACTGCAGTATTGTGGTTACAGCCCAGAATCCCATTTCCTCAAATAACTGTGGACAGAACAGCACAAAGGGCACGGATGTTCCTGGATTGCATAAATACTAGACCTCCATCCTCTTTGGGCCTTTGTAGAATCAGTTTCCACTGCATTCGTTTAGGACCAGAGGACAGTGCAGCTCGCAGATGAAAAACTTCCAGGAGCTGAAAAGCATTCTCTGCTTTCCAGTGGATCTGAACGGCTTATCACACAAATAACACATTGCAGGTGTGAACAACAGCTTTTCAGTCCCATACACTGAAGTCAACAGCTGAATGATTACACTAACAAATGAGCTCCTTCAGCTGGCCTCCGCCCACACAGCAGTCCCCTACTGTAGTTCATTACGAGACTCAACATTAGGGAGAAAAACATAAGCCGGGGTTTCTTTGCCGCAGGCGCAAGCTTTAAATGAGCCTTATTACCACAAGCAGCAGGTGAGCTTACATAATAACACAATACGCACAAGTGAGATATGTGTGTGTGTGTGTGTGTGTGTGTGTGTCGAAATCAAATTTAGATGTTACAAGTTTAAAATGCAAAACAATCCTGAATCGTTTCAGTAAGAACTCAAACACAAACTCAAGCCTGTCCTGGTGACTCAGGTCATGTTTGTCTGTTGACATTAGTGTTGAAGACTTTGTTGTTAAAGGTAAGAATAAAAGTTGACTGATTACAGCAGACAGTAGGATGACCTCTGTGTTTGCAGCAGATCTTCACAGATCTCTGTTACTAATAATGTTTAACTGACGATACAACATTCAGGTTCTGTACTATTCAGGACTGTTCATGATGCACATCCCTGGGTGGACTTCTGCACGTCATAAATCAGCTACATAAACTGACTTGAACTGAATTCATGATGATCATTGGTGGATTTTCCCTGCACATGTTTGCCAGTCGTCTTTGTCGTGAGTCTGTTGAATATTTCAGAAAAAAGGGGCCGCACAAAAGCAACTATTTTATCTTAATAGATCAATTTTTAAACTTTTTGAAAAATAAAGTAAAAGTCTTTTTCACTTAGTTACATCTGAACAGTTTTGCTAAATCTTGGAACCCATGAGGCTGTGGGTCTATAGCTTTGCTCTTTTACTTTCTCCTTTCTCTCTTTAAAACTTTAAGACACAGAGGAACAGAGCCTTTTACTCCACTGGTTGTACTTTGTGTGTTTATTTAACTTTTTTCTCATGATTTCCATTTACTTACATTAGAAACAAATGAGATTAGGCCACATTCACTCATCATAGTGTGAATGTGGGGGCATAGTGTTTGTTTAAGGTTTGAATGGCCCAGGGGAAGAAGCTGTTAGTTTGTCTGGAGATGTGGGTCGGTGCCTCAGAGACACAAACAGGTGGTGGGTCAGGTGCAAGGGGCTCACCTTTGATGGTCCTGGTTTTTCTGAGACAGGAGGATCTGGCGATGGCCTCCAGGGGTGGCCGAGGGCAGCCAATGATTTTTGGGGCGGTATTAATTACCCGTTGAGCAGCCTTCCTGTTCTCAATAGTGCCCACTGTGTACCAAACACCCAGGCAGTAGGAGAGCATGCTCTCTCTCTAATGAGAGTGGAGCGGACCTGTCTGTGCCTCATGAAGTCCATTATGAGTTCTTTTAAGGACGTTCAGCTTCCGGTTATGAGCACAAGCGGGACAAGTTCTCTCCACCCTGTCCGCTGTCTCATCTCAACAGAGAAGAGTCCAATCATAGTGGTGTCATAGGCATACTTGATAAAGACGTTGGTTGGATGGGTTGGTGTACAGTCATATGTGTACAGGGCATACAGCAGGGGGCTGAGAACGCAGCCCTGAGGGGATCCGGTGCTGAGTGACAGTGGGGGGAGAGGTGGGGCCGAGTTGGACTGATTTAGACCGGTTTGCAAGAAAAACTTTGATCCAGGAGGATCACGGAGGATCTGAAGGTGGTCCAATTTGGCTGTGAGGATTTCTGGTATTATGGTGTTGAACGCTGAGCTGTAATCCATAATAAGCATCCTCATGTAGCTCTTCCTGCTCTCCAGATAGCTCAACTCTCTGTGAGGGGTGATGGTGGTGGCATTCTCTGTGGATCGATTTGGTCTGTACGCAAACTGGTGGGGGTCGAGGGACGGGGGGTAGACAGTCTCTGATGTGCAGAGACACTATGTGCTCGAAACACTTCATGATTACAGACATGAGGGCTATAGGCCTGTAGTCATTGAGGCTGTCTATGCCAGTTCAGTCTTTCTTGGGGATGGGAAATGGTAATTCATTAGGTAGTAGAATATGGGGGCAGAAAAGAATAAATATCACTGATCACAGAGAGACAGACAGAAAAAAATACTCTCACTTCTACATATAACCCCTAATTTAGACCCTTCAATCAACTTAACCTTTCTGTCTGTGTACTGTGAGGGAAACAGGAGAAACCTCAGAAAACTCATGCAAATGCAGACCGCTTCACTGGTATGCAATGATCACACTAGAATACCTGCAAGATTGGTACAAACATCAATAAAACTAGCATTAATCAAATAACTAAAAACATATAGTGTCACAGTAGAATTTGAGTTGTAAAGGAAAGCATCTTTAAGAACAAAGTCAAAGGTGACAACAGGAGAGTACAACAACAGGGCCATTTGAAATGTATTTGAAATTGTGCAGAGTTCCTATTGGTAAGCTGGATGTTGAGGTGTGTGTAGGTGGCACTGATCACATAGCTGGTTGCTATAAAAGCAGGGTGATTGCTGTTCAGCAGCCACGGATCACATCATAAACTGACTGACAGCAAATACAATCTCTGAAAACTGATCTGTGTGGCTTGTTGTCCAAACAGGAGCAGATATGGGGAAAAGAAGAAGAAGAAGAAAGTGTGTACTTTATTGTACTTTATTGAGCCCCGTGGGGAAATTGCTCTCTGCATTTAACCCATTCACTCAGTGAAGCAGTGGGCAGCCATTGGGCGCCCGGGGAGCAGTGTGTAGGGACGGTACCTTGCTCAGGGGTACCCCAGGGTAGCTGTTAAGGGGAATCGAACCCCCGACCTTCCGATCATGGGGCAACCACTCTACCTACTGAGCTATCCCTGCCCTATAGCAACTTTGAACTGGCACTTTGCCTCGTACTAACGGCTGCCTGTGGCTTAAAAGGAAACATTGAACGTGACACACACATTTTTATTGGGAAAAAGAACTGGACACAAGCAAGACTATTCTGCCAGACACATTATGTTGACTTGGCTACTTTGGACATGATAAATATGAAAGTTATTATACCATTTTTGGTCCAAAGGAATATCCCAAACACTTGGATTGGTCTGCTCAGAGATCCTGAAGATGACTCATTCTGGAAGTCTATAAATCTAAGGTGAGTGTCAATTTTGAAATGACCTTTATGTCAATATCCATGTCTGTTTATGCTGATTTTGAGATGATTGTTGTGTTGATTTCAGAACAGGTGAAGGTGTCTCAGGTGATGACCTCTCACATACCAGCAAATGGGCCTCTGCACAGCAGGACTACTGTGCAGTTGTAGGAGATGACCTCATGTGGTACAGTGCACAATGTTCAAGTATCAATAATGTCTACTGTTCCCGAGGTGATGTAATCCAGTATCACACTGTTATGCTCAGTTGGTATGATGCTGTAAAGTTCTGTATGGAAAACTATGGTTACCTAGCCACTGTCACCCAGGTAAACTCAGGTGATGTTGACAAACGGGGCTGGATTGGACTGTATCGAGTGGGAGGCAAGACCTGGAACTGGACGGGTAGTTTAGCATCTAGCTACAGAAACTGGGCACCAGGACAGCCACTCACTGCAGACTGTGGCTCTTTGCATGCTTTTATCGGAGGCTGGGTAGGCTATGCTTGCTCTGAAAAGTTTAACCCTTTTTGTTTTGTTGACAACCTGGTGGTGGTGAATGAGAACAAGACATGGGAGGACGCCTTGATTCACTGCAGAGAGATGAAAGCATCATGTGCTGGTTGTACGTACGACCTCCTGAGCCTGACCGATGTCTCTCAGTACAACTATGTCAGAGACAGGATCTACAGAGCAACCACTGATGAGGTTTGAGTTTATTAGTTTTGAATTATAGATGTTCTTCTAAATGCATCACTTGTTCATAGATTCTGCATTAAACACCAGAGGAGTTCACGTTCAAGTGGCTTTACTCTTTCTACTAGTTCAGTGCTTTAAGGCATAAATTCCAGGCTGTGCTGTGGAGATGTCCTTTCATGTCCAATGTGTTGAAAATGTATACTCTAGAAAAGAAGTGCGTGTAAAATATATATATATATATTTTATTTTATTTTATTTTTTTAAAAAAAGGATCAATATTCATTTCAGAAAAAGCTTCACTAAAGCCTTAGTAATCAGCATTTGTGTCTGGCTTAATTTGCAAATATAAATCTTTTTGTCAGTAATTGATTGATTTGCCAGTTTATTTGCATTTTTCAGCTTTCTCAGAAAACTACCAACACTTCCACAGCCAGGAGTGACTCTCCCAGTTTTGTCCTGTATTTCTCAGGTTTGGATTGGCTTGCGCTTCCTGGGAGGAAAATGGTTTTGGAGACAAACCAGGTCCCAAAGATATGCTGCCGGACTGTCCGTCCAACTGGGAACACTGTGGGACAAACAGCACGTGGATGATCAGGGACTGCGCAGACAGAAGAAACTTTGTCTGCATTCAAGTAACCCCTCAGTGAATGAAACTGGCAGCTTAACATCAAATGCTACAATAATGCTTGTTCTATCAGTTCTTTAGCATATATTTAATTATTGTACACCTCTAAGTTTGATTCTAATATTATTAATCCTTTCATTTTATGCAATATAACTGTAACAATCTCTGAAAACAATGGTGTACTCTGAGGTTGTAGATACTTTGAAATGAAAAGTGCAGGTGATGTTTCACTTGTTGTGTTTAAACCTCTGCATCCAGCATATAAATTGTTTTGGTTTGCCTTGCTTTTCATTTATAATTAATTTTTCATTAACATGAAATCATGACTTACTGCTGCTACAGTGATACAGGCTCCTATAATGTTGGCTCTGTTAAGGTTATTGTAAAATATTTCAATTCAACAACCATCTCAAACAACTCTAGCTCTCAAAACGTAAGAATATTATTTAGTTTTTTTTTAAAAATACTCAGTCTATACCGAAATATTTCTTGTTTGCTGAAGACAGATTGCATCATTTTGATGTTTTAAGCAATTAAATAACATATTAAGAGAAGTATAACTGACCACCTGGGCTCTAGTGGTGGGAAGGGTCTTTGCGAGCCTCCATTAAAGCAAAATCGCACCAGAAAAGAAAAAGAAAGGGAGGGAAGAAATGTCAGGGAAGTCTGCTGTGTGGAGAGAAAAGCAGAGCAGAGCAGCTACAGGTTAAAATATATCATATAACATTTAGAAAAATTTAATCTAATGCAATTTAACATTCTGTTTTTAGGTTGACTCTACTTTAGAATTACAGTTTCATGAATATGAACTATATCTAAAAGTTTGGACAATCATTTAAGCTTTCATAATAATCAATAAAAAATGTAATTACATTATTAACCATTATTATAAGTTTCATTAAGTTATAACTGGTGAAAAACTACCCGAGGTTGGCAATGTCCCAAGATAGGGCTTGCACTTCTCACCACTGAAATCCAATAGGCCAGATAATTTAGTTTTAAAGATCTAATTAGTGATTTTGCTAAAAAGAAAATGTGCCAAGTGGTATGTTACTGAGGAATAAACTCCATCATCATCTATACATTATCATTATTGATTTATTATATTATTATTTGCATTTATTATATTATGATTTTTTTAAGATTTCTTAACACTTACGATTTTTTTGGCCTTCATGTTTTGAACCATTACACTGTAAATTAGGAAATCTGATGCTTTGTGTCCGTTACTGCAAATAAAACATGGCTCCAATGAATTGTTCAGTTGTCTTTATCGTAAGCAGTTTCTAAATGTGAGCCTTACAAAGCTAGGATTGCCTTTTGACGCCCTTTTATGCAATAAATGAAACAAAGTAGATTTATTTACTTATATTAAAATCAATCATTCACGAGGGAGATGGGTTAAGAAAGGAAGCAGGGCCACAGATTATTTATACATACAGTCCATAGTTTTGCGCTAAAGGCCCCCGGAACCAATTGTTAGGTTCCTACAGTAAGTAGAGCATTGTCGGATGCATTCCGAGGTGGAGCTAAGCTTACTTCCGTTTGTCATTCAGCTAGAGAGCTGCTGGATACATGGTGTGTCGCTTGTCAGGTATTTAAAACGCAGTAACGTTCTCCTTTTCTCTTTAAAAAGTCTTGATACGTCAAAACAAGGAAAGAAATGAGATTCGTAATCACAACATAGGAAAAGAAGGTGCCGGAGGGTTTGTTACCTGGATGTCGCGGTGTGTCCGCACAGGGTGTGCGGGATGTAGCTTAGCCAGCTAATGCACTGGTTATTCATTTCCTTTAGGACCCTACACTACTCTGTAGCTCTGCTAATATTCATATAAAATACACAAGCTAAACGACTCACTCAGAGACGGCAGACTGTCTTTGAATTTTTAACATTTTAAATTCCCGCGATCAGTGCAGTGTCATCAGTGAGGAGTTGATATTAAAATACTTTTACAGTAAAGAAGTAAACGCTGGCTAAGGTTTAAATGGTGCTGAATGAACCAAAAACCCAGTGACGGTAAATACAGCAGATATTATTAAACTGTAACTGATAGTAATTCAAACCCGTAAGTGAGCTATTTCGAACTTTTTGTCTGCTGCGGGAGTGAGCAGCTTTTCTGTGTTTTAAATCACTATAGTATCATATATAATTAAAGAGATGTTTTCTCTTGTTTTCTAACACAGTAAGTGGTTTTACTGACTTAAACTAATGCAATTGTTTCCCCCAGTCTTTGATCATTCTCTCTCTTTCTCTCTCTGCAGGAAGCTGCATTTTGTGACAAGACATCATGACACTTTTTCACTTTGGGAACTGCTTTGCTCTGGCCTATTTTCCGTACTTTATAACCTACAAGTGCAGCGGCCTGTAAGTGTCTGTGTGAATCAGTCAGTAATGCTTGACGGTACAAGATTTAAATGCAGTTACAAGTAACACACTCATACATGGGCTCACATAGACCCTTCTTTCACATTCTTCTTCTTCTTTGTGGTAACATATGTTGCCAGACTGGGAAGTGTCTGCTAATAATCTTCTTAGAAATGTTCGAGCTTTTGGAGAGGGTCCACATAATCCTCTTAGACCTGCATAGTGTGCATAGTACGTTCATTAAAGGCATAATGTAAACCCTTTCTCTCACCATTACTGCATGGATATATTAAAGCTCTGTTCATCTAATTCAGGCATGTCAAATTCATTTTAAATGATGTGCTATATTCAGCCCACGTTGATTTTAAGCAGGCTGGACCAGTGAAAGTACATAATGAATATGTAAAATTACAGAATAATTTCTATTAGTTGATTGCCAAGACTAATTATAAAAAATATAAGTTTCATTAATTTACAGAAGTTTTTTATTTTTAAAACTGTGGCCTCATTGTTTGTTTGGTTTTTTAAACATAATATAATAGATGGTGGAAAAACAGAAACCTTTGTCTATTAATTGTTTGTCAATTAATTTCGGGGTGTCAAACATATGGTGCGAGGGCCAGATGCAAGTTGACACAGTAAATGTAAATGGACTGGTTCTTATATAGCGTAAATGAACAAAAACTTTGTCTTTTAGAATTACAGGGTATTCTAGGCTATGAGCTACTATTACATTTTCTGTACAATTATGCATTTATTCCTTAATTTAAGCACTTTAAAAGAAATATTAAGCTATTTAAGAGGTTAAATGCACAAAGGGAGGTTTCACTGGTCCAACCCACTTAAGATGCAAGTGAGCTGTATAATACCATTCATACTATACAAATTACTTTTGTATAGTATGAATGGTAAGCTGTTTTTTTATTGATATGGAAAGCTGTTAAATGTATGAAAATGCATAATAATAAGTTCATAATCTAAGCTGTTCAGTGGGCTCAATTGGAGTTTTTTGCTGGGGCTATTCTGGCCCCGGGCCTTATGTTTGACCCTCTTGAACAAATGTTCTCTGTTTAGCTCGGAGTACAATGCCTTCTGGAGATGTGTCCAAGCTGGAGCAACGTACCTGTTTGTCCAACTTTGTAAGGTGAGACATTTTTTGTGGTTATGAAAATGGATCATATTTTTTTGAGGCAGGAAAAAAAGCACAAAGTTAACATAAGTAAGTTTGGGTTTCAGATGCTGTTTCTAGCCACATTTTTTCCCACGTGGGAGGGAGGAGTAGGAGCGTATGACTTTGTAGGGGTGAGTGTTTAATGACAGTAACAACACCAAAAAGGAAGATAATCGTTCTTGTCATGTGTATATCATTAGAGAAAGGAAAGCATACAGAATACCAGCTTTAGCATTAGGCTGTAATGTTCTTGTTTGCGTTTCAGGAATTCATGAAAGCCACAGTGGACCTGGCAGACCTTTTAGGCCTCCATCTCGTTATGTCTCGCAACGCTGGCAAAGGAGAATACAAGATCATGGTGGCTGCCATGGGCTGGGCAACAGCAGAGCTCGTGATGTCGAGGTTAGCACTAACGTCTCATTTTATCAAAATGTGCTACACATCTACACAACAGGGGCTCATTCTGCATGTACGATCACACGATTAAAGTGCTGTCACAGTGAAGTTTGCATAAGCTCAAACAAGCTCAGGAGACGTTTTCTGTAGCATAAGCAGCATTACGTGAGGACCTGAAACCGTGTTGCTTAACCATGGCTGTGCCGTTCTTGTGAGAGGAACTGGTTTTAATCGAGCCAGTGATAACGGGAGGATTTAAGGGGAAGGAAAATAGCTCAGTCATTAAAATCCCTTTGCCTGCTCATTTCTTTTAGAAAGATGTCACTTAAATAAATGATATGAAATGCATTCTCTGCCCACAGTATATGACACCATTTCACCATGACACCAGCCATTTCTGCTGCCTTGTTTTTAAGTCAGACAACAGTTAAAAAAAAAATCCTACATAACATTTAAGTAATATTTAAAGCTGATAACTTTAAATATTACTTAAATCCGTAACCTGTTTTATATTGGTTTTTTTTATAGTATTTCATTTTTAAATTTTACTTTGTGGCCACATGTCTGAGAAAGGCTCTTTATAAATAAATGTTATTTACCTTGAATATTAACGGAGTACATAAGAAAACATGTAAATGATAACTTAATTAACATGATGGACACAGAAGTTGCAACAGTTAATGAATATCTTACTGCAGCATGCTTTTTGATTATTAGTTTCCTGTTACTTTTCCCTCACTACAAAGTAAAAGAAAAATATCCAAGACAACTGTTCCTATTAAAAGCGGAACAAACATACCTGTTTCTTCTCTTATCGATAATTTTCAATTTTAAGTTTCTCACAGACTTCTAAAATATTTACTTTTGTCTTTATGACAGGTGGCCTATTTAAGTTTATTAAGAACTGTATATATGTAAAATCATATTATATAATCACCGAGTGAAACATGAAAAACAGGTCCCATAACTCACTATCCTGCTTTTCAGGTGTCTTCCCCTGTGGGTCGGAGCCAGAGGGATTGAGTTTGATTGGAAATACATCCAGATGAGCTTTGACTCAAACATTAGTTTGGTGAGTGACTGCTGCTCTTCTCCCTTTTTAATATTTTCACATTAGTGACTCATCTTGTTTGTAGCGGTTTTACAGAAACATCACAGTAGAAACAATTTGGTCTTTGCATGTTCAGAGAAATTTGAAGTTTAAACGACTTCATTCCTGCGTTTCTTTTCTCTGTTATAATTGGCATTATCGCCATTGTTGTAATATGAGTGATTTTATTCTGGTACATTATTAAGGTACATTACATTGCTACGGCATCAGTGGTATGGATGTTTACACGATACGACCTTCCAAAGAGCTTCAGGCTGCCTGTGACTGTGCTGCTGGCTCTCTGTGTCTATAAGGCCTTCTTAATGGAGTAAGTCTTGGATGTTTCATATTTCATGTTACCATTCTTATATTATATAGGCTTACACAATATAAGAATTATTGTATTTTTACCACATTAAAGTCATTTTTTACCTACAATAATATATTTAACATTTATCTGCCCTGTGTGGGTGTAGCAAGCATATTACTGTATGTACAGTAATATGTTGTATCCTGGACTAACATTGTTATGAAGATGTAGGAACAGCATCGACAGAAGGATATCAGATCACACTTGCAACAATTTGAGTAACTTGAATAACTCGAATACAAAAAAATCCCTGATGCAAATTTTTTGCTTCGGTACTTCATTTAATGCAACAGAGATTGTCTGGGGTACCTGGATGTCCATCATGTGCATGCACAGAGGTACCAACAGACTGTTTCTGTTGTGGTACCTCTGTGCATGCAGGTACTACAAAGTTACATGTGCAACCTGGGTGCAGGGGAAGAGCAGCAGCCAGCAGTCATCTCCTTTTCATTGTTTCACCTTTAAGCGCATACTGTGTATGTTGTTACCATTAGCTAGCTGCAGTGCTTACCACCTGTGCCAGTAGCCTCGATCCTTCAGTTGGAGCTCATTTTTTCTCTCCCAGAGGCTTCATAGATCACAACTCTCTGCACTCTGTTACTCAGAGTCGTGACAAAATGACAGGAGACGCAGTTGGGTGCAGTGACTGTCCAGGTGTTTCACATTGCCTGCAGCAGTTATCCAGAATGCATAGAACCCTAGTTATATTTGTAACTCTGATTTTACATCAAAGCCAAACGTCCAACTTAGGTGGGAGTGCATTAGTCCACCAGTGATGCTCCAACAATATAAATCTAGGAGGTGTAGGATTCATGAAAGGCATCAGCACAAAGCCTGTAATATTTATCAATTTTAAAAATTATTACAAATAATGTTCGTAAAATCATAAAATAAAAAGTCTGTAAAAAATACCTGAAATAGCTTTTAGGAAAAAATATTTTTGACTCGATAAACTGTTGCTTTATTGTTTGAAATTAGTTTTTGGGATTGATCTGCTGTTGAGTTCATGGGATTCATATACCGTACTTTCTGGACCATAAGCCGCTACTTTTTCCCTAGGTTTTGAGCCATGAGGCTTATACAAAGGTGCGGCTATTCTGTGGATTTTTCTTCCACCACTAGGGGGACTCTAACCAGAATTAGAATAAAAAACAAGATAGATGAAAAATCAATGCAAAGAAGAATACACTACTTTTTCTTTAGCAGATAGAACACGCACAACAAATTACCAACTGGTAATTATTTTCAAATCCTCGCCCCTTCATCATGGAAACCACACGAAGAAGTTCGTATGATGCAAGTTTTAAGTTGAAGGCCATCGATCTTGCTATCCAGGAGGGAAACCGTGCTGCTGCATGCAAGCTTAGCGTCAATGAGTCTATGGTGAGACGTTGGAGGCGGCAGCGGGAAGAGCTCATGCAATGCCAAAAGTCGAGAAAAGCTTTCAGAGGACATAAAAGCAGGTGGCCTGAACTTGAAAATGTCCTGGAGGAATGGGTGAAGACACTGAGAGCAGGTGGCCGAGGTGTATCCACTGTACAGATCCGACTGAAAGCCAAAACAATCGCCCGCGAAATGAATATTAAAGATTTCAAAGGTGGGCCGTCATGGTGTTTCAGATTTATGAAACGTAAAAACCTGTCCGTCAGGGCACGGACCACTCTCTGTCAGCAACTCCCCCCTGACTATCAGGAAAAAGTTGAAAACTTCCACAAATTCGTTGAAAAAAAGATACAAGAAAACTCCATCGGACCAGACGATATAATCAATATGGATGAAGTACCTTTAACATTTGATCTGCCTCTGACTAGGACCGTTAACAAGACAGGTGCATCATCCGTGTTGTTGAAAACAACAGGCCATGAGAGGACGCACTTCACCTGCGTTCTGGCATGCACGGCATCCGGACAAAAACTTCCACCAATGGTGATTTTTAAGCGCATAACTATGCCGAAAGAACAACTCCCGAAAGGCATAGTGGTCAAAGTTAACACCAAAGGGTGGATGATAGAAGGTCTAATGAAGGAATGGTTAACGGAGTGCTATGGGGAAGCGCCCGGGAGGATTTTTTCATCGGAAAAAAGCACTGCTTGTTTTGGATAGCATGAGGGCCCACATCACAGATTCTGTGAAAGCAGCGATCAAGAAAACAAACTCCATTCCAGCTGTGATTCCTGGAGGTACAACAAAGTTTTTGCAGCCACTTGACATCAGTGTAAATCGGGCATTTAAAGCTGCACTACGGGTTGAGTGGGAGACTTGGATGACAAGCGGTGAAAAGTCATTCACAAAAACTGGCCGCATGCGAAAAGCATCCTTTTCTGATGTCTGTCAGTGGATCCTAACAGCGTGGAGTGCTGTGAAAGAATCCACCATCACCAATGGGTTCCGAAAGGCTGGACTGCTGCGCGAAGAGAGTGGCGCACCTTCAGAGCCAACTTCACCGGAGGATGACAGTGACACGGAGAGCGAGACTGATGGAGACAGATGTGATGAAGCGCTTCTGAGCCTGTTCAACTCCGACACTGAAGAAGACTACTTCATGGGTTTCAGCGAAGATGATTAAAGTGACATGTGGTTTCAAATACAGGAAAAATGGAGGTAAATAAATAGCGGTTATTTTCTCTTGGTTCTGTTACGTTTTAATCAGCAAAGTTGCTGCCGTGTTAAAAGGCATTGTTCGGAAAGAATCTGTTCAGGTACATACTTGTACATTTGCACTACAAGATTGTTCTGTACATGCAGTAAATATCTATTTTTTCATCATAGATATCTGCGGCTTATAGCTGGGTGCGGCTTGTATATCTTTTTTTTTTTTTAATTTTTTAAAAATAGAGCGGATGCGGCTTATATACAGGTGCGCTCTATTGTCCAGAAAGTACGATAATAATGAGACATTTTTGAGAAAACAAAGCATGGAGTGGAGCTACACTCTCAAACTTATACATAGCTTCCTAAGTTTTCCATTAAAAAACAAAGTAAAACATATTTAGAAATATCTTTTCTTTTTCTTTTTTTAAAATTGGAGACATAATTACTAATAGAAATATGGTTCCGGAATCAAAATGATCTGTTTCCATAATTTTTACTGGTTAAAATAAGTGAAAAATTGTTGCAGTACAACTGCAGGATTTGTGGACTTAAATACACTTTAAATGAAGAGAAATTATTTAAAGATGTGGCAGCAGAAGATAAGATAAGCTAAGATAAAACTTTATTAATAATCCCTCGGGTGGGTTCCTCTGGGAAATTCGGTTTCCAAAAGCACAGCACCGACAAAAGTTACAGTTACAGAATATTATATATATATATATATATATACACACACACACACACACATATATATATATATATATATATATATATATATATATATATAAAAATAGACGAAGGGGATAAATAGAATAAATAGGAATAAAGATAAAAATACAAGTGAATTGCACATTTCAAGTATTGAGAAAGCCTTTGTGAAGCACAAGATGGCAGTACAACACTGGACAAGTATATGACCTAATATTTTTATATATAAAGGACATAATTTGCAGGTAATTGGAAGAATTGCTAACTTGCATGTTGTGCACCATAAGTGCTAAATTCTCCAATGAATGACTTCACAGTTTGGCATCTTTAGAAACTCTTGCAAAGAAAAGTTTCTTGTTCTGTTGGTGTGAGTGGAGTGAGTAGAAAATGGGGTCAGAGTTTGAATAAATGTTTTGAATATACTAATTATCCCTCTGTGTGTTTGAGCAGTGTTGTTTTGCTCTTTTAATTTGAAACTTACACACATTTTCCCTGGTTTTGTCTTCAGGTTGTTCGTTCATGTCTTCCTGTTGGGCAGCTGGACAGTGTTGCTGGTGAAAGCCGTGCTGACTGGGGCCATCTCTCTGTGCTCACTTTTCCTCTTTGTCACTCTGGTTCACTCCAACTAAATAACCCTAACCCCCCACCGGGCCAAAGCCTTTGACAGTCTTTCTGGTCCTGATAGGACCGGGGTTGTCCTGAATCAGGAGCTGACACCACATCAGTCTTGCTGTCACCATACAACATTCAAGATGGCTGAAAAACTACAGTTGATATTGAGCAGAAGTTGGGCAGGTCTGCCTGGAACACTTACCAGTGCTCCCAGTTTATTGTGATGAACCCATTGTTAAAAACTGTGTGTGCTTTCAGTCCATCTGTTGAAGCTGCAGAGCTGCGGTGGTGACATCAGAAGGCTTCTGTAATACGATTGGCTTACCTAAGCTGTGTTGGTTTCATGGAAATGTGACTTTTATATCAAATGAATCAAGACTTGGTTAACAGCATATTTAGTTTTAAATGTTTTCCAGCATTAATGCTCAACGTAAGAAGTTTAATATATAACAAATAAATGACATCAGTAGTTTGTTTGCCCACATGTGTCTTTTTGTTTGTATAAAAGTAGTAAAAACATGCATTCTAGGACTTTTTTTTTCTAATTATTGAAAAGACTTGAGGTCTAAATAAAAAATCAGAAATGCCTTGTTGTAAAATTAATGACAGGTTCTGTGATTTTGACATGAATAAATGTCTTTGTATGATTTTGACATGAATAAATGTCTTTGTATTCTTTCTCTCAACTGTCCTTTAACAATCAGCCTAATTTGTTTTTAATAAAGCACAGTTGCAGCTATCTCAAGAAAACAATCTAAGCATTGTTTCCTTGGTTTCTTTTGTATTCAAAGATTCACACTTTGGGCTTTGCAGGCATTAACCGATCATCTGGGGTTAAAAATCACTTTAGAGTAACTCTCATTTTCTGTTTTTCATCTTTTTAATTGAATTTGTTCATGACCAGCACGGTGGGTGCCGTGGTTACCACTTTTTGGGTTTGTTTTTTTTTTAAAAATAGTTTTATTGAGAAAGAGGAATATACATTATTCGTTCACAGTTACAATACAAGCTGTTCCCCGCACACACGTTAAAAAAAAATACAGTTTTAAAAAATTCATTAAAAGGGGGGGGGGGTGATAAACTAAGCGACTGAGCGAGAGGGCGGGGCAGCTGCTGCCTGCGAGTGCGCTGTTAGAGAAACGGAGCCAGCCATACTAAGGAGAGCTTAAGTTTGACCAGGTACCAAAGCAAATCATTAGTACCGTACAAATAATGTAAATATGACAGTGCATCACGAAAGATTGATATGAAACTGATCACTTGACCCATATTACGTTACTTGCTGTTCAAGTGAATCAACAAATGGCGAAATGAAAAGCCGAACAAATGCTATTTTTTTTAGAGAGTCTTAGCTTACGTGTGTTTATTCCATATTTTCAGTACCCTCCCCGACTAAATCGGTTTCAGTTATGTACTGAAATATAAGAATGGACATTAGAGGGTTCTTTCAAAGAAAAAACTCAGGTAGTATTTTATATATTATGCTTTGTAAGTTGTTCAGTATATTTCTATGCAAAACAAGAGGGATTTCAGTACACAGCAGGATATTCACATTTGTAACCAGATATTTACATACACTTTAGGGAGAAAACATAAAACATTTTTACTGTACAACATCAATTTAGAGTAAACTTTTGTTTTAGATAAATATTGAAATATATTTTGAATTAGTTAAATGTCAGAATAAAGAGAGACAGAGCTGTCTATTTTTTATCACTTTGATCAAATTTAGGAGTCCATGTACACTAAGTTTATTGTTAATTATTAAGAAAACTGCAGACGATTCCATTCTGAGCTGAAGAAGCTTCTGATAGGTTAGTAGAGTCCATGTGAGTAAATTGGTGGCACACCTGTGGATGCATATAAGGCAAAACACAGAGCCTGTTTCTTTGACATGGGAAAATCAAGAGATGTCAACCAAAACACCAGGAAAAGAATCGTGGAGCTCCATAAGTGTGGCTCAGTTTGAATACAATTTGGTGCCATTTACAATTAAGAAATACAGATAGTTTCTCTCTTTACTCTTAAAGTTAACAAATATGTTTTTTATATTTATCAATCTAAAAAAAAATATTTAGTCTGATTTGATGTTACAATTAAAAAAGTGTTTTTATCTGAAGAGTTTGTAAATATCTGGTTTCAACTGTATATTTGATGATTGTCAGCACAAAGAGAGAGAGAGAGGAACAGAGTGGGAGATGGAGAATGAGGACAGAACAGAGATGGAACAAGAGCAGGTGAGACACACATGTTAGTCAAATGGTTGTTTACCAAAAGTATCACCGTATTATAGGTACTCATGTATCTCGTACCTAGTGTTTCTTTTTAGGTTTGTTACGTTTCAAACTCTATTAAGTTATACAGGCTTGTTTGCACAACAAGGCTAAATAATTATATAAACTTTTCTCAATCTAAATAGTGGACTTTGGTAGAATTTTAAAAAAATAAGTGTAGTGCAGGTCTATGATGATTTTTAGTGCTGCTATCATCTAGTTCTGATTCTGGTTCTGTCTTTGTTAAATCCTCAGTAGTCCTGATTTTGAACTGTTGTAGTCCTGTTTTAGTTCTGGATCAGTTCTGGGTCTGGTTGAATTGGGGTTTAGTCCGCCTGTCTTGATACAGCCCCGACATTGTTCTGCCTTGCTGCTTAATTAAAAAACTAGTTTAAGGTGTCCTGCATATGTGATATATATTTTTCCTATATGAAGCCATTCTTTTTTGAACAAAACTCAAAACAGAGCCTATTAATCTTTCAGTCATTTCTAACTCCCCCCCCCCCCCCCCCCCCCCTCAAAAAAAAAAAAAAAAAAATCCCACATGCATACTACCCTTTAGGGCTAAGCCCTGGGTGTTTCAAATGTCTGGCTCCGCCTCTGCGTGCATTTATCGAGACTTTCAACCCCAGGTAGGCCAATTATGGATCTTCGGATCCACATTATGTCAGCAGCCATTCTCCACTGTGAACTATGTTAAAAACAAACACAGCTCACACCCCACAGATGACAGCTTACAGTCCTGCTTAAAGATGAAAGCCCCACCGCTTTTCACACACGATTGCTGTACGCATACAGCCGGCTGTAGCTTTTCAACAGCAGAGAGAGCACAGACTTTAAGGCAGCGAGGCGTGATTGCGGGTCCCGCTCAGGTGCGTCCGCCTCCCCTGCAGCGGCGCTCCAGACCACGCCCCGCCACACACATTAACCAGGTAAATACATATTTAGGCAGAATTTTGCAAATATCTATATATATATTTTTTTTTTAGCAGCATAGTGCTTTTTTTTCAATTATTTTTTAAAAGTCAGGTCAAGGCTCCAAAAGCCCAAAGACGATATAAGGGTGGCGGCTCACAACAGTTTTGTTTGCTACATGGATCATTTTAGTTAAGCTGGGTGTCTTTCCTTTTGTTATATTTCTTTAAGAGTTCAAAATGTGTTATTTACGGTGGCCCCTAGAGACAAAGCAGTACAAACTCCAAAACACATGCAAACCCCAAAGCACATGTAAATTCCAAAACACAACGAAGTGCAAAATAAACGGCAAGTTTGTCTGTATGGGACGGTCTAGTCTCCGTCGTGCTTCCCAGGTTGCCTAGCAACCATGATACTAACCGCTGGAAACGTGTCATACAACTTTGTTTGACAGAAATGAGGGAGAACATGTTTTGTTCATTTGTTTGTTTGTTTCTACAAGAGCTTTGTGTGATTTGATAAGTATCTGAGGCTGAGACCACAGGACAGTAAAACATGATTTTTGGGCTTCATTTCTGTACTGAACAGTCATTTAAGATTAGTTAGTAAATAACAATTAGCTAATGTTGTTCATGAGACTAAAGTCATATCACTTTGGTAATGTAAATATAATATGGCCAATATTATAGTTATTATATTAATCATTATTAGCTATTACAGCAGTGAACATGAACTCTGTCAAATACTGAGCTTCAGTACAGATTCAAGTTGCAGTTATTTATGTCTTATCACCTTAAATCTTCACTCAAAGACAAGTATCTTTGACAGTGCATATATAGGTGTATCATATATAAGAGACAAATGTTGTTCCTTCAGTATGTTGGCATTACTAAATTTGGCTCATTGCTTACATATATTTATAAAAAGAAAATGTACAAGCTGTGATAACTGTTTCTGATAAAATGAAGAGTAGACTGATATATGAAATATTCCTTTATTGGGTGAGAAAATCAGACCATGTCATAACTGCTTTAAGTCATACAGAATAGATATCAGAGCCTTAAACAGGCTGACTTCTGCTAAATGGGTCAAACTGGGCAGAAAGTATACAAACACATAACATCCTTATAGAATATGATGTAACACTAGATCAACTTACCTCAGAATATATAAAGCATATAAACAATTACAGCAATATGATGCAACAAACACAGCAGTGCTACTAATCCAAAATACTCAAAGCTTCATAGAACTGAAACAAACATTTGTTTTTAGCTCCATTCTGCTGCTGATACATACTTTAGGTTTCTGAACATTAAACTTGTTGCTGCCTTTCATAGTGTTTCACTTGAAGGCCCTGAGTACTTTCTCCCACACTGAAAACACTGGAATGATCAAATTATTTGACCATTACCTAATAAGACTGATTCAGGACAGACAATTAGTTATTTTAAACTTTTCTAGCAGTCCTTCACAAACAGGGAACAGTCTGTCTATTCTCTCCATCTGTCAGCTGCTGCTGGCTCTTCCTCCTCTTCTTCCTCACACACTGCTGAGTTTGTCCTGGTGGATCATCAGGGGTGCAAAGCCTCACAGATGATATGCAGCAGTGGGTCCCTCAGTCTGTCCTCACTCTGGACACTTGCAGTCGTCACATATGGAAATCAAATGTGTGATAAGCTGCAGGATTCAAACACAAGTGTCACTTATAAATACATGTTCATACTTTTATTACACAATCAGAGAGAAAGAAACAGAGAGAGAGTGCAGGACAGACAGACAGGTGACAGTCTCAGGTGTATACACTGCTACAAAACAGCACAAAAGAAGGAGGATTGTGTTATTACGAAACAAGAAGAGTTCCCAGATGGTACAGTGGACACATGTGTGACTCCTGTGATTAAAGCATCTTTCTTTCAGCGTAACGAGTGAACCGCCAGCTCGTTCAAACACACGTTAAAGTCCGTTTAGCTCGACACCACCGAACAGAGGCAGCAATATAACATAGCTAACATTAACAGTGCAGTGAATCCTGCTTGTGCCGTGATATTCATGACTGCAAACCGAGCAGCATCACTGACTTTCAGCTTGTTGTGTTTGTGGATATATGACTGACTTTAATTATACATAAAATCATCACATTCTCTGTAAGATTAAAGTCAACTATTGAACGGCGTATATTTTGAAGTAAAGGCTTTAAAAACAAGTTAGTACAAACATCGCTAATGTCACATAACTTTCCCGACATGTGGCCAACAGTAATGTTTTAATGTTCTTCATTATAAAAACATTCGCGCACAAATAAGTGACATAATATTCAGTACTTACTTCTGAAAGTTTACTCTTCGGCGGCTCCGTTTCCGCTGTTTTTTTCGGCAAAATTATCCACACTACCGCCACGCTATGAAATCTGGGATATGTTGGGCCATGAAGGCTACACCGACCCATCCTTAAAATTCAGGGAAATTAAGGACGCATTTGAGGGCCACATTGTGTTTTGGAGTTTGCAAGTGTTTTGGAGTTTTTACGTGCTTTGTCTCTAGGGGCCACCGTAGTTATTTACATGAATAAAATGTAGCACTTCATGGATTTCATAAGCAACACACTTTAGTTGCTCTGTGGATTCTTTTAAAAAGCAGTTAAAAACTATTCTGTTCAAACAAGCCTTTTGTTGATCTACGTATTTTATATTCTTTACATTATTTACATTTGATCTTTTACATTGTGTATAATGTTTATTGATTGTATTGTTTATTTTAATATTTGTGTACAGCGCTTTGTGACTGCCTGTCTGTGAAAAGCGCTTAATAAATAAACTTTACTTACTTACTTTAGTTGTTCACACAAAGCATAAAGGTAAAAATATATATATATATATACAGTGTTATCTTCATTTTAGATTTCAAAAAGTATTTGCGGCTCCCAGTGTTTTCTTTTGCGTGGAAACCGGGTCCAAGTGGCTCTTTGGGTGTTAAAGGTTGCAGACCCCTGGTCAAATCAAATCAAATCAAATCACTTTTATTGTCACATCACATGCGCAGGTACACTGGTACAGTACATATTACTGAATGTGTATACTAAATATGTATATCTACGTGTGTGTGTGTGTGTGCATATATGTGTGTGTGTGTGTGTGTATACATATTTTACAAATTAAATAGAGTAAAATAAAATAAATATATAAAATATACAGAGGTTGGTAGTTGGATATTGTGCAAAACAAGTGGCATTTATATACAGTATGGAGTGCATAATGTTGAAGTTCCAGTAGTGAAGGTGAGGTGTCTATGAAGTGTTCAGCAGTCTGATGGCCTGGTGGAAAAAGCTGTCTCTCAGTCTGCTGGTACGGGACCGGATACTGCAGAACCTCCTTCCTGATGGAAGTAGTCTGAACAGTTTATGGCTGGGGTGACTGGAGTCCTTGATGATCCTCCCCGCTTTCCTCAGGCACCGCTTCCTGTAGATGTCCTGGAGGGAGGGAAGCTCACCTCCAATTATCCGTTCAGAGCACCGCACTACTCTCCAGAGAGTAGTGCGGTGCTGTTGCCGTACCAGGTGGTGATGCATCCAGTGAGGATGCTCTCAATGGCACAGCGATAGAAGGTCCTCAGGATGCGGGGGCTCATGCCGAATCTTTTCAGTCTCCTGAGAAAGAAGAGGCGCTGCTGCGCCTTCTTCACTGTTTTGTTTGTGTGTACTGACCACGCAAGATCCTCAGCCAGATGTACCTCAAGGAACCGGAAGCTGCTCACTCTCTCCACAGCAGCGCCGTTGATGGTGATGGGGGTGTGTACTTCTCTGCACCTCCGGAAGTCCACTATCAACTCCTTTGTCTTTGCAACGTTGAAGGTGAGATGGTTGTCTTGACACCAGTGGGTCAGGGCGCTGACCTCCTCCCTGTAGGCCGTCTCATCACCGTTGGTGATAAGACCCACCACTGTAGTGTCGTCTGCAAACTTTACAATGATGTTAGAGTTTCTAGTGGCCGTGCAGGTGTAGAGTGAGTACAGGAGAGGGCTCAGTACACACCCCTGTGGAGCACCAGTGTTCAGTGTGATGGGGGATGAGGTGATGCTGCCCAGTTTAGCCAAAAGTGATGTAAAGGCTAATATTTTGAGGTGTGTAGGAGTAGTTAGACCAGTATTAACTGGAAGCCCAAAAATAGCCAAAAAAGGGTTCATTCTGACCTGGGTCCCAAGAGTCTTGGACAGAATAACTAAATAATGGCTCCAGAAGTCATGGAGTCTTGGGCACAGAAAGAACATGTGACTCAGGTCACATGGGGTGGCATGACATCTCTCACACTGATCCACCACTTGTGGGTAGATCTCGGACACGCGAGATTTCGAATAGTAAACCCTGTACAATACCTTGAATAAGTTGTAACCTAGCACCAGTGTTGGGACTAACGCGTTACTTAATAACGCGTTACAGTAACTACGTTATTATTGTGGTAACGAGCACGGTAACTAGTTATTATGCCAAAACCAGGAACGCGTTACTCGTTACTGGGATTTAGATAGGCTCGTTATTCGTTACTTCGTGTGGTGGCTATCGCGGAGCTTCCACAGATTCAATAACATTAGCAAGTGGTGGAAGCCAGCAGGTGGATGAAGGAAAAGGGAGGCAAGAGGAGAGACCCGAAGTGGCCGCTGGTCCGAGAGTGTCAGGTGAACTGAACTTCAGGTAAGAAGTTATGACCTGCAGTCTATCTGAGTCAGATATGAACCAAGTTTAGGTGGAGTTTATTTTCGTTGTGCTGACTTTTTCGTACTGCGTACTAGCTAGCATGATGGAGTTTCTATACAGCTGGGTGGGTGCTATGATGTTACTGATGTTGAACTTTATTTTGTTCATAAGGTTAATTATTAGAGTTGCCAACTGTCCCGTAAAAAACGGAATCGTCTGGTATTCAGAGAAAATATTACGCGTTTCGTATTGAGGTGAAAAGGAACAGTTTGTCCTGGACTTCAGCTACAATGACAAAGACACACAGCTGGAGTTATTCTGTGTTTACGCTGCACAGCTGCCTCTTCTTCTCTCATCCTCTCACCCTCCCTCTCCTGTTTCTACTTCAATCACAAAACTGATCAGTGATCAGCTGATCGGCTTTTCTCTCTTGTTTATTTATCGCCCACTTTGCGCCAGAAAGAGGAAACCAGAGGATGTCGCGCTAAACAACAGCAGCACGTTTAAGCTTGATCAGCTGATGTTAGAATTTATTTAATATTACGTTCTAGTATCAGCTGATGTTTGCTGGAGCCAGGGCCGTAAAAGCTGCTGGTCATGATATCGGTTTGGTTATCTGGTGAGAGGGAAACATGAAGATGAAACCAGGAGATGTCCTTACTGAATCATCACAGCCGAACAGGTGATGGAGAAACAGGTTTACCTTTTAGGTGACATGAATGAGTTGAAGGGAAGTTATGAACTGTTTCTGAGAGACAAATAACACCAGGATCCTTTTCTAAGTAGCTCACAGCTGGTAACTGTGCAGGGGCGGATCTAGCAAAGTTTTGTCAGGGGCCCAGGTAGGGCATTAACAGGGAGAGGGGGGCACAAGGAAATACTTTTCTTTCTTATTCTCATTTAAAATGTCTAGCTTTTAAAAAAATAATTATCTGAGTCTTACAACAAACAATTGATAGATTGATGCATATATACCATCAAGACAGTGTACATCACTGTCACAACAGTGTTTGTTTTCATTCAAAGTCTTTATGATTTTTCCTATAATGATGGGCCGTAGTCAAATTCCCCGGGACGATTTTTTTTTTGTCCCAGTCCAGCCCCGTATACAGTTCATCTGCAGTCTGGTGTTACCTACATCTTCCTATTCAGAAGGCAGAATTTCCGAGTTCTGAGTACAATCGAAAGCACTACGACTGCAGTTTTTGTGTTGGATGTAAAAAGCAGGCTAGAATCATGCGGCGGTCAACGACGGTCCAGGCGTGGGATTTCTCTCGTGGAAATGTGCACATTATTTTTTTCCTTTCTATTGGTAAGTGGCACAGTGCACTTCTGGCAATAAGCAAGCTAGAAGACTGGCAAAGTTATGGAAGCAACACATTAATAAGAGAATTCTGAGTAAAACCAAAGTTACTTTCCCTAGTAACTAGTTACTCTGAAAGTAATGAGTAACTTGAAGTAACTGAGTTACTTTTGATAGAAGTAACTAGTAATGTAACTAAGTTACTATTTTAAAGTAACTTACCCAACACTGCCTAGCACAGGACGTACTATAACAGACATTGGATACTGCTTTCTCCCACTGCTGATCCAAAAAGATTATTCCTAACTCCCACTCCAAGCCCTCCTAATAATAACCACCAAATGGACATCTAAATCCATGAGTTGTTTATATATTACAGATATAATTCATTTCTTATTGGGCTTAAGGGACAATTATTCCTCCCACGGTTGGACATCTGGAAGCTTGGATGCTGTGCCTAAAAATAATGAAATAGATGGGCAGCCGAAAGATTTGTTTCTGAAGAGAGGTCTTTAAGTTAAGAAAGTGCCATCTTTAAAAAGATATTTAAAGGTGTTAATACTATTATGTTTCCACTGTACATAAGTGCCATTGATAAGAAAAGGGGTAAATAGGTGGTTCTGTGTGATGGGCATGTGTACTGATGCAAAGACGTACTTAAAATGACTCCTGTATTGTGACCAAATCCAGTACCACAGTAGTGATGTGCGATACCACTGATTTCCTTTCCGATCCAATACCAAGTAAAATTCAGGGTGGTATCGACGTTACTGATCCGATACCGATACTTTGTACAAAAACGTATTTTATTTATTGTATCTTTTATTGTATCTCAAATTATAGCGTCATAATGATTACAGGATATCAGATTACTTGTTCTTATCACTTAATAATGCAGAATTCATCATATAGAAATAAAAAAAATGAAGTTGTGCGCAATTTGAACATGTTGCCTGTCTGCAGCACTAAAGGACTCCGCGAGAGACGTACGGTTGGACCGTTGGAAAGGATATTTGAACCTTAACAGACGTCATATTCTGTGATATGATTTACCCTGAGGTGTTTGACGAGGTTAGTGGTGTGGTGTTACGCCCCAGTCTAGGGGTACAGGAACGCAACATAAGTTTGAAAAGACTGCCCCGCCCTGGTCCCCAAAACCATACACAGAGGGAAACCAATTCCTTAGTGAATCGTGTTTTATTATCTACACTGCAAAAATGAAGCTCCAGGGTGAACAAAGGCCAAAATAACAAACAAAACAAGCTAAGTCAGGAGGAGGTGCTATCTAAAACCCTATGTGAAATCAAACATCAAACAAAAGACAAGCGCTACACCTAACTCCCTAACTGAAATAAACAGGAGAAAACAGTGCAAGGAAAAACAATACGGCAGCTCACCCCTTCTGTTGCAGTGCTATTTACAATGTGCTATGTACAATGAAAGCTAATATACACACTATATACAAAACTCAGAAAAGCCGCACAAATCACAAGCACAAAAATCTCAAGTTTTGAAGGCCAGGGTCAGGTCTGCTGCTGCTGTCAGTGGCTGCCCCGGGACAACTGCTGGTGAGGGATTTGAAGAAGATCACATGGCCAGGGGACCAATCAGCAGCCGTCAGCTCATCCACTCCGGGACCTGCAAAGACTTAAAGGCACAGACAACAACAGCCACCAAAACAGATTATGGACAGGGCCATAACAGTGGCCACAACACCTCACTTTCTTGCCACATGTATCACAAACCACGTCTCGGCTGTTTGTGGAGGTAAAATACGTCCACACATGACTCCATTCACGCTCAGCCATTGTTGTGAGTGCCATGCCAAGGGGCTGCAACACATTTATACAGCCATATTTCGCATATGACTATGAAAGGCAGAAGAGGAAGTAGTTCCTTCCAATGTAGACAATCCAAATGATATAGTTTCTTTCCACTGTGTTCCTGTTAATGATAAACTACAAATTTACCCTAAATTACTAAAATATCGATATTTTAATATGAGAATTGATTCAAGAACATAAATGACTGGTATCGGAGGAATCGATATTTCAGTATCGATCCGCACATCACTATACCACAGATTTTTGGGTTTTTTTTTGTGAAATGAGAGGGGTTGAGTGGTAGTGGTTAGCACTTTTGACTTTCAGCAAGAAGGTCCTTGGTTGAAATCCAGCGTGTTGCGTTTTCGTCCTTGTTTGTATTGCTTCTATCCAGATACTCCAGCTTTCTCTCTCGTGCCAAAGACATCCAGTTAGTGTAGTTGGGTTAATTGGTGATTTTAAGTTGCCCATAGGTGGCTATCTCTCTTTGCTAATCCTGCTATAGAATGATGATCTTTCCAGGATGCACCTTTCCTGCCACCCAGTCAACCTGCAAACCTGAACTGAATATTTATTATACTATTAGAAGGATTTCATTAAATATTTTAAATGGATTAGTTGGTGTTTTACATGCTAGTTTTCTAGTTAAGAGTTTTACGTGTTGATTTTAGCTTTCATTAGTGCAATCTCACAATAATAACAGTAAAAGCTTAAAATACTTCACAGCTGCATGATTGGTTGACTGGATTTGTAGAAAGATACACTTGTGGTCATAAGGTACATACGCTCATCATGGACATGAATACCATGGGCTTTGATCTTTAGTGTCTTAAAAAAAAAGAATCGTGGTCAAGTTTGAATTTATTTTGGATTCTTCTACACAGTCAAAAGTACAGATGCATAGGTGAAATGTAGGCATGAACTCAAATCTTTTAATAAGTGGTTCTGAATGAGCTGCACGGTCTTTTAAAATTGCACCACACATCAAAACTGGAACGGATGAAGAAGGTTAACATTCCCCAAAATCTGAGGACTATGCATAAAAACCCCCTTTTACATTCTTCTGAAAAGAAAACCTCATTTCTGCTGTTCAATACTGAACAAATTTAAACTTTTTAAAATTATTCAAAATGCAAAACGCTTAGCCGTGTCTCTAATAAAACCGCTGTAACGTCAGAGGTAATGTTCATATGTTGATTAATGGTTTTCTTTCGTTTTTGATGTACTGCAGAATATTTTTTATAAAATCCCAGGCCAGGAAAATCACCTTCATGTTTTTCTGTGTTTTATCTTCAGCTACTTTGACACAAAGGCATCTGCTGTGACGCTTACACCTGTGATAAAGTCTTGCGTGTGTCAGCTTCCTTTTTATTGATACAAAAATATGTAAATGTACTGATCTGAATTATAATATTTCTGACTGTCAAAATTTCCCAGATTTAAATCGAATCGAATTAAATCGAATCGTGGATCGAATTGATTTGGGACCTTGTGAATCGGAATTGAATCGATTCTAGAAATCAGTGACGATACCTATGGGCAGAAATCTGTGCCATCAGAAACTGAATTTGAATAAGTTCAATTTGAATTTGAATTGCTTACAATCTGAATTGTAACTTGAATAAATGCTTTTGAAAAATGAATTTGAATTAGTCTAATTTGAAATTGAATTTATGCTTTGAAAATGATCATCACTAAAATGAAATTTAATTTTATATTTTGAAAATGAATTGATTTGCTTTGAAACTACATTTTATCCTTTAAAAATTCAGCTCTCGAATAATTTCAGTTTCACTTCTCACCATTCAGTTTCAGTTCTACAATTCAATTTCAGTTCCAAAATTCAGTTTTTTGGAACTTACATCCACATCCACATTATATCACTTCAAACAGAGGTGATCCAGTAATGCTGCACTAATGAATTAGACTAACTATTCACTTTAGCTAAAGTTATTAAGTTAGCTAAAGAGTTGGGATGCTGTGTAAGACATAAATGAAGCTAAAATACAAAGGTTTGGGCACCGTTTTGCATGTTTCCCTACTGTAGGGGTCTCTGCAAGCATACAGAGGGGGTACTCTGAGAGGGTACAAGATGACAACTCTGGAATTCTACTAGAAACAGTCGATCATATTTGTTTGTCAAAGCTGAATTCAGGGCAAACTACGCTAAATTAGCGTTTTTAGCTAACAGCTACAATAAGCATAAAAGTTACTGCACGGCTATCATTTGTTAACATGACGCTTGTTCTTATACATGTAATACATTTATTACCAACCTGAGAGTTTATCCGCTGGTCATTCGACATGACGAATGACTTCTGAAGTCTTAATTCAGCTCAAGACGCTGTAGATTCCCGTCAGTAACACTTTCGGTCTGCTAGTAAAACGTAGTTCTATTAATCTGCGCTTGAACCGGAATCGGATGTAAGTTCCAAAAAACTGAATTTTGGAACTGAAATTGAATTGTAGAACTGAAACTGAATAGTGAGAAGTGAAACTGAAATTATTTGAGAGCTGAATTTTTAAAGGATAAAATGCAGTTTCAAAGCAAATCAATTCATTTTCAAAATATAAAATTCAATTTCAATTTAGTGATGATCATTTTCAAACCATAAATTCAATTTCAAATTAGACTAATTCAAATTCAGTTTTCAAAAGCATTTATTCAAGTTACAATTCAGATTCAATCGGAGCAATTCAAATTCAAATTGAACTTATTCAAATTCAGTTTCTGATGGCACAGATTTCTGCCCATAATAGTGCCCCTGTATTGACCTGATATTAATATATATATATATATATATATATATATATATATATATATATTGCTGTATCGAACAAAACCTAATTGTAAATCAGGCGCCATACAGAAAATCACGTGCTGCCTTCACGTTACCCTGTAAAATCTGGCTATTACTTTATTCGACATGATTGTGGGACAGTTAATTGCTATTAGTCTGAATAGTAATTTTGAGGTCATAAGTAACATAATAAATAACTTTGGAGATGTTTAAGGAATCAAGCACTGGGCACGAGGAAAGTAAATATTTACTGTTTGATTTGCATTTTCGCCTCCTCTGTGATTTCCCACCGTGCGTGAACGTGGCGGGGAAGTACGACGGTTACTGACAGCTACACTTTCTCTGCATACTTCGAAAAATGTCGATTTCCGAGGAGATGTACCTGCACTATCACGGACTGATTGTGCCCAAGGAAACTCACTCTTATGAGAGTTTGGAGTTTGCTCAGGGATTCAAGTTTGAAGACGACGACGTCCTGGCTGTTACCTACCCGAAGTCAGGTGAGAGCTTCTGTAAAACACTCAAGCGGCTTTTACTTCACAGAAAACTGATGACTAAACCTTTGTGATGGTAGAATTTGATGATAGACGCTGCACCTGCGCATTTATCTGTGTAAGTGGTGTCAGACAGAGCACGCAGAGTCTGCGGGTGAGGGTGAAAATAAATGAGGTTCGCGAGTGAATTGTACGCCGTTGTTGTACAATACAACAATTGTTGTACAGTACAACAGTTGTTCTGCCAAAAAGTGATTTCCGGTATTTGCCAAAAACTGATTGCTCGTATTTAAACTGCTATAAGTGTTGGCCTATAATATGTGAAACATATGTCAAATGCATCCCTTATGGATGACATAAAGTCATCTTGAGCCACAAACAACATTAGTGTAAGAAGGTAGAAGCCGCAATCAGTTTTTGGCAGTGACTTTTACGTAACCTTTATTTATGCAGTTAAAAAAATGTCATTAACATTAAAAATGTCTTTTGTAAGAGTAAGCTGGCCAAGAGGACAACAGAAATGGCAGCAAATATTACAATAGTTCTGTAAAAATATTTTAAGTGGGGATAAACGACCAAATTGGTTATAATGTAAGTACAATAACACAGAGTTGTAAAGATACTTGAAAAACAGATAATTTTTTAATTCTATATATAACCCCTTTGTAAACCCTGTTCACCGAAGTCTGTTTACGAACATACGTAAAGATATTACACATAAAAAATACACGGAAACATTGGAAATCAGTTTTTGGCAGGCAATCACTTTTTGGCACAACACCGTCCTTGAACAGTTTGCTGCTCAACCTGAATGTTTACTATTACCAGTTTGCCTTTGAAGGCTAGAGACTGCATAAACCTATATATGTGGTTAAGTAAGCCTAGATACTGTGCACTATGCAAGAGTTATGCAAAGTTTTTCCAGTCACTCCAAAGCCGTGTGTCAACTGTTATGATATTGTGAAAAATGATGCAAATGGCTGTGGTGAACACGTACTTCAAGAAGAGGGAGGAACATAGAGGGATGTATAAAAGTGTATAAAATGTGCAGTTTGAAGGAAATGGGAGTCTGCAAGGTAGTGGCAGGTGAGAATGTAGCTAGGCAGATGAGTCGCTGAAGTTGAAGAGCAAAGAATGTTGCACAGAGTTCAGAGAGGATTTAAGATAGCTCTGGGTAGAAGGCAAGGGTTATCAGATGTCTGGGAAAACTGCGCAGAATGTATCCTCTGGATAGTTTCCAAACAACAAGTAGACTTGTTGTGAAAAGAAGAACTACAGAAAAGTATCCAAAGTGAAGAAAGACCTGAGTACTGGGAGCTTGTCATACAGCAAAGAGAGCGCTTATGAAAGGAAATGGTTTATAATGAGTTGTATGTGAGGCTGCACACTAAGAAAAGAAAATGGGGCTTGTAACAACTGGCTAGTCAAGACAAGGTAGAAAGGATGTCCAGCAGATTAGCGTGGTTAATGATAGAGATGAAATATACCAACAAGTGAAAAGAGTGTGTTGAGATGATGGAAAGCACTGCACCTGGCAGTCATGTGTGTGTATGATGTGCAGGATCTTTAATTGGAGAGCAGTTACAAACTGTGCTCACATTTACTAAGACCGATTTTCATAAGCGTTCCTGATACTAAGCACCGGTTCCCACTATTGTTTCTGTTAACCCGTTATGCAGTTATACTTGAAGACCTGGGCCCTATTTCAGGAAGCCGGTTTAGAAAACTCAGAGTGAAAAACGATACTCAGGGTTGAGTAACCCCGAACTGTCCAACTCGGAATATTCGGTTTCAGAAAGGCTGATAACAATTAGTTCAATCAACACGGAGTTGCTTTAACCCCAAGTTAAACGCGCGCACAAGGATACATAAAGCCCTGATTAGTGGAGCACAGATTAAGCGAGTCACCATGGAGACGGAGGGAAAGAAGGCGCGGTCAATGTATTTTACAGCACTTGAGGCCGAAATTCTGATGGCAGCATATGCCGATAACATGCAAATTTTGCGGAAAAAAGTAACACA
The DNA here is from genome assembly GCF_057382185.1 of Mchenga conophoros. Classification (NCBI taxonomy): domain Eukaryota; kingdom Metazoa; phylum Chordata; class Actinopteri; order Cichliformes; family Cichlidae; genus Mchenga; species Mchenga conophoros. The sequence continues at coordinate 13,157,959 of NC_140536.1, forward strand.
GCCTCAGCTGCAAAAGAAAGGGAGCATGCATGGCAAAACATAGCCGACAGAGTCAATGCGTGAGTGTTAATTTAAACATTGATCTAGGGATTTCCACCCATTTAACACGTTATTTTATTATATTTTATTTTATATTTTATACATTTTATTTTGTGATGTGACGTGAGCGCAGGTGCAACCCAACAGGCCCCAAACGTTCCTGGCAGCAAGTAAAAATGAAATATAAAAATATAGTCCAAACAGGTAAGGTGTAATTGTATTATGAGCCATAGTGCTTGGTCTGTTTGTCCGATGTAAATCAATTGCAGTTAGAGGCTACATTTAATTTCCCCTCTGTAAGCACTTATTGAAATTATCTGAGCACATTACAATTACATATTTGCTTACTCTGTATGCTCAAATGTGACCCGTTATAGCCAACAGAAAAAAAGCGGAGGCCCGAAAAACAGGTGGAGGTCGTCCACCACCACCACTCACAGAGGCTGAGCAGTTGGCTTCCACATTTGTGATAATGTTGGCAGCATCACATATGATCTTCACAGTGCAGAGAACACAAATTAGCATCCATTACTATAATAAATAATTTGTTAGTTTGAAATGCTACAGGGAACTATGTACCTGTACATTAATGCTGTGGAAAGACTTCCTGTTCACATAGTCTCCTTCATTTACTGAAGGAGCAATGATTGGAATGTGAGTGCCATCTATACAGCCAATCACGCCTGGGAACCGTGAGAATAAATGTAAAATTTAAGTAGTAGTTCAAGTATCACCACATCATGAATTAAGTTTCGTTCATCCTGCTACCTGCAATTTTGTGGCATCCCTCTTTGATAAATCTTGTGGGTCTATGACCGGGGAACACCACAAACGAGTACAGGAGACGTTTCAGTGCAACTGTAACATTCCTGACTGCCCGACAGACGGTAGCCTTGGAAACGTGCTCAGCGTCACCAATATTATACAGAAAGCTACCGTTTGCAAAAAACCGAAGTGCAATACAAATAATATGTACAGAACTGAGAGGATGTCCGCGATGTGTCACATGAGCAATATTAGGCCTGAGGATGTTATTCAAATAAATTATAGATTGTGCTGAAAAACGGTGACGTTCACACAGAAAATCATCAGGAAATGATAAAATGTCCAAACGCACTCTAATCACTCTCTCCCGGCGGAAAGCTCTGCGGAGAATTTGGGCTTCAACATCTACAGGCTCTTCAAGGAAGGGGCACGCCATGTCTGACACTTCCTACAGTCAGGTTTCTGACAAAGAGGCGGAGAAGGTCAGGGTTAGTTGAAGTAAACCTGCTAGGGGGCAGGTTAGCTTCACGGAGTGTGTCGTCATAGTAACTCACTCAGAATCAGTGTTGGGTAAGTTACTTTAAAATAGTAACTTAGTTACATTACTAGTTACTTCTCTCAAAAGTAACTCAGTTACTTAAAGTTACTCGTTACTTTCAAAGTAACTAGTTACTAGGGAAAGTAACTTTGGTTTTACTCAGAATTCTCTTGTTAATGTGTTTCTTCCATAACTTTGCCAGTCTTCTAGCTTGCTTACTTGCCACAAGTGCACTGTGCCACCTACCAATAGAAAGGAAAAGATAATGTGCACATTTCCACGAGAGAAATCCCACGCCTGGACCGTCGTTGACTGCTGCCATGATTCTAGCCTACGTCACAGAGTCATGTGCGCCTTTTACATCCAACACAAAAACTGCAGTCGTGGTGCTTTCGATTGTACTCAGAACTCGGAAATTCTGCCTTCTGAATACGAAGATGTAGGTAACACCAGACTGCAGATGAGCTGCATACAGGGCTGGACTGGGACAGAAAATTGGCCCGGGCATTTTGACTAGAGACTGGCCCACCATTATAGGAAAAATCATAAAGCCTTTGAATGAAAATAAACACTGTTGTGACAGTGATGTACACTGTTTTGATGGTATATATGCATCAATCTATCAATCGTTTGTTGTAAGATTCAGATAATTATTTTTTAAAAGCTAGACATTTTAAATGGGAATAAGAAAGAAAAGTATTTCCTTGTGCCCCCCTCTCCCTGTTAATGCCCTACCTGCCCCCCTGGCAACACTTTGCTAGACCCACCCCTGCACAGTTACCAGCTGTCAGCTACTTAGAAAAGGATCCTGGGGTTATTTGTCTCTCAGAAACAGTTCATAACTTCCCTTCAACTCATTCATGTCACCTAAAAGGTAAACCTGTTTCTCCATCACCTGCTCAGCTCTGATGATCCAGTAAGGACATCTCCTGGTTTCATCTTCATGTTTCCCTCTCACCAGATAACCAAACTGATATCATGACCAGCAGCTTTACAGCTGTGGCTCCAGCAAACATCAGCTGATACTAGAAATTAATATTAAATAAATTCTAACAACAGCTGATCAAACTTAAACATGCTGCTGTTGTTTAGCGCGACATCCGCTGGTTTCCTCTTTCGGCGCAAAGTGAGCGATAAATAAACAAGAGAGAAAAGCCGATCAGCTGATCATTGATCAGTTTTCATGATTGAAGTAGAAACAGGAGAGGGAGGGAGGGGGGAGAATGAGAGAAGAAGAGGCAGCTGTGCAGCGTAAAGACACAGAATAACTCCAGCTTTGTGCCTTTTTCATTGTAGCTGAATTACGGGACAAACTGTTCCTTTTCACCTCAATAAGAAACGCCTAATATTTTCTCTGAATACCAGACGGGACGGTTGGCAACTCTAATAACTTATGAACAAAATAAAGTTCAACATCAGTATCATAGCACCACCCAGCTGTATAGAAACTCCGTCATGCTAGCTAGCACGCAGTACGGAAAAAGTCAGAATAACGAAAATAAACTCCACCTAAACTTGGTTCATATCTGACCCAGAGAGACTGCAGGTCATAACTTCTTACCTGAAGTTCAGTTCACACTTGGACCGGCGGCCGCCTCGGGTCTCTTTTCCTTCTGCGTCCTCTTTCCATCCTCCACCTGCTGCCCTCCACCACTTGCTAATGTTACTGAATCTGTGGAAGCTCCATAGCCACCACACGAAGTAACGAGTAACGAGCCTATTTAAATCCCAGTAACGACTAACGCGTTCCTGATTTTGGCATAATAACTAGTTACTGTAACGCGTTACTTAATAACGCGTTAGTCCCAACACTGCTCAGAATTAATCTAAACTCGCTTTGTGAAACCGAAAACCCAGAGTTTTCGTTAACTCAGGGTATACTTACTCAGAGTTTGCACTAAACCGGCTTCCTGAAATAGGGCCCTGTAGCTCATACTCATTTATTTTTTTATTGCTATTTCTTCAGGTACAATCTGGATGCAGGAGATCCTCCCACTGGTGCTGAATGGGGGGGATCTGACCCCCATCCATACCATTCCTAACTGGGAGAGAGTCCCATGGCTGGAAGAGAAACAACTGGCACGGGTGGTGGATAAGCTGGCATCTCCACGGGCACTGGTCTCACATTTTCCCTACAACCTCATGCCCCCTTCCTTCTGTACCTCCAAAGCAAAGGTAATGACTCTGTGTGATATTCCCAATGTGTTCCTGATTGTGTAAGAGACTTTACACACACGTATGTTTTTGCACTCTTTCTGCTGTAGGTGATCTACGTCATGAGGAACCCAAAGGACATCATGGTGTCTTCATACTACTTCCACCAGATGGCTGGCTTCCTTGAGGATCCAGGAACCTTTGATGAGTTCATGGATAAATTTCTTGAGGGCAAAGGTCAGAGATCACATATGCACAAGAGGAGACATGCAAGAAAATCAATATTTGCAAGTTCTATCACAATAGTGGTTGGATCTGTAACTGGTCAGCCAATGTCTGCTTCATTTGCAGTGATGTTTGGAAAATGGACAGACCACATGAAGAGTTGGAGAAACAGTGAACTGGGAGACAGAATAATGTACATTACATATGAAGAAATGGCTCAGGTAAAACACTTCCAATGTTTTCACTGAAAGGAAAGTATTTCATGTGAGGTTTTTTTTTTTTTCTTGACTAAACTACCAGACACAGTGTCTCATAGTGCACCGCATTGTCAGTGTGTGCGTGCACACTATGAGAGACAGGTGTAACAGAGAGCTGCCATTACCTGCACAGAATAAATATTTTAACTCACACTTTCTCTTGTTATATTTTCAATTGTCATATTCTGCATTGAAGTAAACAGAAAGTAATTGGAGGACTGTTGAAACTTTTATTCATTATCAGGTCATCAGCTGAATTACATGAGCAGCTGTTGTTAGCTGTGTGTGTATTTGTGGGTGCGGTTGTCTTGCTCAACTTCAGCCTGCACCTCGTCACTACGGCATTCGCCTACAATATACAAGTAAAGAAAGCGATCTATATCAATATACTAGAGCTGGGCGATATGAGATTTTTTCATATCACGATATGTTTTTTTCATTTCAGGCAATAACGATATCTATCACGATATAAGCCAAATAACTATATTTGTTAGATTTAAATGTGCCGTTGCTCACAAGTAAAATGTGAAATAATCAGCAGCTTGTTTTGATTTAAATATTTATTTCCCATAATAAGTTCAACAGGGTAGATGTACTAAAGGAACATGAGACTTTTTCAGATAAATAAAGGCAAATATTGCAAACTACACAAAAGGCAGCTGCTAAAGCGTTTAAGTTTCAAAATAGAACAAACGAAACAGACTACTAAATTGTCAATTCCACTTAGAAACAAAATATTAATTCTAAAAATAAATCTTAGTTTGTTTTACAGAAGAACAGACAAAATTGACTAACTTTTGTCAATATCAAATAAACTGAGAACTAAAAGGAAATTCTCAATCTCTCCTTGTTGTATAGCTTAGCTTTTCAAACAGTTTTAACAGTTACTTTAGTCTGACAAAAGCCGAATGACGAATTAGCGCTTCCAGTCAGAGATTGAGCATGCACCGCTTTATTGCATTTCCAGACTTGCTTTTGGCACAATTTACAGTGCGTGCTACTCTGTTTTTTGTCAGACTTGAAATAGCCGAAATACCTTCACACTACGGAACTTCTATGGCTCTTCCGTTCGACAATCTCTCCGGCATTGGAACCATCATCTGTTTTCTCTTCGGTCACGCTCTCGGTTGATTTTTCTCTAGTCAGCACACTCATTTCCTCCGTTACCCGGGCGGCACGCCGGCTGGCTGCTTCCCAAAACAAATACACATGTGCGGCTTGGCACTTGTGCTGTACGTAACAAGTCACGTGACGTGACGCTGCGGCTGCGATTGGTTCGGCTCTGCGCTACTTAATTTGGATTGGCTGTTTTTTTTTTTTTGTTTTTTTTTAAGAGGACAAGAGCGGCGAGGTCTATCGCAATAGTTTAATTTTTCTATCGAGAAAAAGTTATTTCGCAATACATATCGTTATCGTTCTATCGCCCAGCTCTACAATATACAAATCTGTTGGTTAAATAACATGAATTTTTGCAAACATAAATCATAGTAGTCAGCTAGAACATCATAGAAAGAAATAGTTTTTTCAGCCTTTTACTCACCTCTGCTGCTTCCTGGTTGCAATGTTATGATCGGGGAAGATTGTGCCCCAGGCAGTGTTGGGAAGGTTACTTTTAAAATGTATTCCACTACAGATTACAGAATACATGCCCCAAAATGTATTTTGTAATGTATTCCGTTACGTTACTCAATGAGAGTAATGTATTCTGAATACTTTGGATTACTTAATATATTATCATGCTTTTTACAACTGCATGAATGTACTGTTGCTGTGTGATTTATTACTATTACTGAAGGTCCGTGGCTCCGAACCGTAGTAAAAGGACCTCTGGCTAATACGTCGGTTCCGAGTCGGGCTCGTAGCCGAAAAATAGAGACAGAGAGAAGCGTTGAAAGGCTGCTCCAACGGAACTTATTGTTTCGGAGGAAAACACGAACACAGTGTACACTCGAGTCTTAATAGCTTACTTACAACTGGGCTCGTCAGGCACTCTTCTTGGCTGCAGTGGTTATTATTGTTTCTGCTCTGTGAAAGCTCGTACTTTTCCACTCACATTTTTCTCCCTCCTTCGCTCACAGACACATAACAGGTATGGCAGTCCATTCTCCCTGCAGCACGGACTACACTGCCATAAGGCTACATTCTTTAGGCCAATTAGCTTAGCACGAGAACAACAACAACAAAAAAGCGCTCTCTAACCCAGGAAACACACAGTCGCAGAGAGAGCGCGTCACCATGGCAACCGTAACGCTGCCGCCTGGAACAACAGAACATAGCTGTCAAACAAAACCCAAACAGTCCTGACCCGCCACAATATGAAACAGGGAAGTACCGCCGTGTAATCCATTTATTTCAACAAAGTAACTGTATTCTAAATACCACCTTTTTAAACGGTAACTGTAACGGAATACATTTACTCATATTTTGTATTTTAAATACGTAACGGCGGTACATGTATTCCGTTACTCCCCAACACTGGCCCCAGGACCCGCAAACAATTTATTTGTTCCGGGAGGAGAGTAAGGCACGAGTATAGGGTATGGGAATTTATTTATTCATTCATTCATATTTATAATAGGATTATTGTTGGTTATTATTTTAAATGTGGCCTAAGTTGGAAATGTTTGTAAATAGTGTATTTTTATAAATATTTCTGTGTTACAATGCAATTTCTTTTGTATCATCTATAGTCCTGAGTGAAACCTGCAGAATGGAATATGCTGTGAGGTTATTTAAACCCATCTATTCCATTCAGTCAAAGACTCTTTGGTTCTTATGTTGGATGTCTGCTTCCATGGCCACTCGACCAAGCTGACAACTGTGTTTTTAAAAATTGTTACTTACCTACATCTATATTGTGTTTTGAGTAGGGGTGGGACTCAATTAAAAGAAAGTTAATCTAATTAACTAGAGGTTTTGTAATTAATGAATTAATCTTGATTAATCACATTTAATCGCACAAGCAAATGTGCCTCAAAGCGCAAATGTTTTTTTTGATTTAAAAGGGTTTTAGTGGGCGACAGAATAAATAATAGACATGGTCATGAAAATTGTAAACTCAAGCTCTTAATTTCTGGGGGGAAAAAAAAATTAAACTGCATTTCAATTCAAAACAGAGAAGCAAAAATAATATCTCTGGCCAAAATTGGGCAGACTTTAAAATAAAATACTGTTATAAGTACATTTTCAAAATGGTATTGTCTTTCAATAATAATGATAAAAATTTCAACATAACGTGCAGTTTTTCTTCTTAAAAAAATAAAGCAGAAATATAAAAGGTTATTTGACCAGTTTCACCTTTAAACTGTGAGTAACCTTAGCCAAAATTATTTTGTACATTCCGCTAAAACAGTGTGATCATCGACTATTTTAGTGCAAAAAATAACAAACCCATTGGACTCACAATACCTACGTACTCCATACTGTCTGTGTCTTTTAACCAGTTACTTAGACAAAGTAACTGTGCTTTTATCTGTTTTTATCTTGTAAGGTATGAAGATTCATGTGCTTTGTGCTGAGGTGTTTTTTTCTGTTCTCAAACTGCTCTCCTCTCAGGAGCTCAGTCTGCTTTTCTCCTCCTCTCCCCTCATGTATTGTGCATTTCATTGTTTTTCTTATCATCCTTTGGGAAGACAGCTCTCTGACCTGTCTTCCCAATGTGATGTTTTTGCAGTGTATATAGTTAGAAGGGGACCCATTTCACTGCAGGTAACATGTACATGAAACATTGCAAGTGACAGGTAAATGCATAACCATCATCATCATCGCTTCCAGGCCAGGCCAGACAGCTGTGGGTGGGTCTCTGCTCGACTGGACCACCACTGCAGCGGGGAGTCTGTCTCGCTGATGATGGATTCTGCTCTGTACAAACTCAGAGCCCTGTTGCACAGGGCATCCTCATCTCAATCAGAGTCTGAAGACAAAGAAGAGAGGAGGAGGCCCATTGTCTTTGCTGCCTCCTTTGTGGTGGCATCTTTACGCTATTCCTGCAGCAGGGCTTCAAGGCTGGTCCAAAACTCTTCTCGCTCTCCGCTTGCAAGATGCTTTAAATCCTTAAAGCGTGGGTCAAGCACAGTAGCTATCTTGAGCCACTGATGGTTGAGTGTAGCTACACGCTGGGATAGGTCCTTTGTGAAGGCAGTCTTAAATTTCACCATGTAGTTTGAGTTATCATTGGAGACCTCCATGGTGTGACGCAGGTGGCAGAAAGCAGGTAAAACCACGGAATATAAGACATATGGCTCACCTCCAAGAAGCTCAGTCACAAACCTGTAGTAGACAGTTCAAGAAAATAATGTCCTAAATTCTTTGTTTAATGCTACCGCATCCGGGGCAGCCGATGCGCCAGTATTGGGGAACAAGGATGCTGGTGAGAAGTGGGCTACTGGCCGAAGGAACCGAAACATCATCACACCGAAAGTGGAAATACAAATTTGAAATCATTGCCAGAACTACTGAACTGCAAAATCGACATCAGAGCTTTATCCAAATTATGACTCACAGGATCAGGGCAGACGGTCGTCAAACCATCACTCAACGATGACCAGATGGCACTCTACTACTCGGGTGGAGAAAAACGAAAAGCAGGAGTTGGTTTCATGGTTGCCCGTCGCACAGTCAAGAGTGTTGTCTCATTCCAGCCAATCTCCAATCGCCTTGTAGTGCTCACCATCAACGGTAGCATCAAAACCCACCTCATTACCATCTACACACCAACCGAGACAAATCCAGACCCGGCCAAGAACAATTTCTATAACCAACTACAACACACGTTGGATTCAATCGGACTGGGTGGGAGAGCACGGGGTCGGGTCATTTTGGACATGATGTAATGAACAACAACGGTTTGCGCCTCTTGTCCTTCGCCAACACCAACAACTTCATCATCGGAAAAACACCCAATTTTAACATCCAAAGAAACATCAACTCACATGGCAAAATCCAACAGGTGATGACTCAGCGATGTTGGATTACATCCTGATTGACTCCTGTTTCCGTGATAAATCTTCTACTACAAAGAGCCAAATGCAAATCGCACCCATTGGCAAAGCTCAACTGGAAATGCCTGTCAGATCCCGCTTACAAGGCAGAATTTCAAATAGCATTATCCAGCCATTTTGCTGCATTGGTGCCATCCGAAGATGTCAACGTCAAAGAGCAACAAGTTTTGGACGTCATCATGGAAAGCGCCAAAGACCTGTGCCATCCCACACGCTGCCGAACACAGCCGTAGATATCCGACGAATGTCTCGATATGGTAGATGAAGCGAAATATGTGAAGCTGGTCGACTTTAAACGATATCGTCAGCTCAACAAGGACGTCTGACGCCGATTGAAGGAAGAACGCGAGGCTTACTGGAACCAAGTAGTGGCTGACTTGGAGGAAGTGGCCTCAAAGCATGAGTGCCACACCATTTATCGAATGCTCTGATGCCTGAGTAGAAAAACCAAATCAACAAATGACAACATCTGAAAGGCTGATGGCACCTTTGTATGATCATCAACTGAGCGGTTACAGTGCTGGACGGAGCCACAAGGACCACCAGCAGAGCCGCCACCCATCGAAGCACCAGAGACCCCGATGGTCCGATGATGAGTCAACCCTGGCAAAGGTGAAGACAGCCATCGGGACTTTGAAAAATGGAAAAGCGCTTGGTGTGGATGCAATTACAGCGGAATCGATCAAGGCTGGCGGTGATGTTCTTCTCCAACAAGTGCACCTTCTTCCGCAAAAAAATGTGGCGCACAGAGACGATTCCAAGAACATGGGAGAAGGCCATCATTATCCCAATCTTCAAGAAAGGCAACAACCGAGAATGCCAAAACGAATGCGGCATCAGTCTGCTTGTTTTATTCAATTTTAAATCATGCTTTTTATTTGTTCTTGTTTCTAATGTCTCTGTAAAGCACTTTGAATCACCTTGTTGTTGAATTGTGCTATACAAATAAACTTGCCTTGCCTTGCCTTGCCTTGCTCTTGATCAGTGGAAAAGTCTTCATGAAAGTAATTCAATCATGCCTGCAGAAACATCGCGAACAAACGAACCGCAAAGAGCAAGCCGGCTTCAGATCTCACCGCGGGTCCTGTGACCAGATGTTCAGTATTTGCCAGGTGAGGAGCAAATTTTATGTGGGAAACGGACGGTCATCATCTTTATTGACTTTCAGCCTACATTCGACTGCATCGATTGGGCAACACTTTGGATGACACTGGAGACTGAGCACATCCCACCGAAAGTAATTAAGCTCCTACAGGAAAATTAGAACGGATCATTGAGCCAAATTCGCATCCGAAACAAGCAGTCGACTGAATTCGCCATCCGCACAGGAGTCACCTTACTGCTGCTCTTCAACATCATGGTTTACACCATCATTTGACCGTGTAGTAACATCCTGTGTGAGTGGCTCTTTCTGTTGCTCCAGTCTTGTTTGCTCCTGGTGTAGTTCCTCCATATTAGCAGGGGTGTCTGTAATGCATCTCATTTTGCTTCCCTTTCAATATCATAAGGCTGTTCAATTTTACTTGAAATAGTCTTTCGGCACAGCAGTTGAAAGTTGGATCACCTGATGCTAACTGTAGCACATTTTCTAACCCCTTATCTTCTACCACTGATAGTAGTCTACAGTCCAGAGCAATCCTTTTATGCGAGAGTTGGTAAGTTTGTCCAATATTGGCTTACTAATTTTGGTTCTGGGGCCAGTCATTTCATCAAATTTGGACTGTTCATATGTTTTATTGTCACTGCCAGTGCTAGGTTCTGTGCCTCCTGCAACATGTTTTGAATTTGGATGGTATCGTAAGGTTGAGGTGCTTCGGTGGTACGGAAACTCCTTTTTGGACAGCTTGCACAAAACCATGCTTTTATCAAGGCTTCTGTCAGGTAGTCTTTTGAAATGAAATTTGCCTCCGATCAGTCCTAACAATGCGCGTTCTTCTTCTCCCTTTTTGTACATCTGATGTGTGCATTAGTGTAGTTGGTATTCCAGGAAATTGTGCATTGACAAAAGTTCCCCTTTGCTTGAAATGCAAAGTGTGATTAAATGCGTTATTTTTTATTTAAATTATATTAATAAATTATTTTACATGTTTAAATTCCCATCCCTAGTTTTGAGACACAATTTCCCACATATTTTGATGCTCCACCTAAAGGCCCGAGTGCACCAATGTTCCCTCTAAGCTGCGCACATGCACAATTGCGCACTGCTGGCACGGTCTCTGCGCACAGAAAATCTGTGTTGTGCACAAAAAAAAATCTAACCTGAATTGAAATTAAAATTAAAACTTTAACAATTCTGTTTTGCAGTGTTAGTCAGTGAGTGACTGGCTGCTCCTGTATGGGATTAGAACGATGCCACCATATTCCATAGTCCAGCCAATAATGCCATTTACATTCGCAGCTAATCAATGTGGTTGACAGGCTATGACAGCGTCCTTATGTGCCGACACCGGTGTTTTAGCTAGCAAAGCGGCGTGGCTTATGTGGAGTGAAGCCACATTAATGACAACGTGTACAACCATTGGAGATGTGAGCAGGACAGACGAAACAATTGACGGAAAAAGTGTGGACTTTATACCAGTTTTTAAATTGTGTTGATAGGCCACCTAAAACCAGAGTTATGATAAAAAGATATGCAATGTTTGGTTTTCTTCCTGAATACTATCGTTGTTTATATTTACTGCGGGAAGAAACGGTAAAAACTGTGTTTTATAAGGAAAACGCTCGAAAGCCTGTGAGCAAAAACAAAACCAAAAAACCCCCCACCCTTTCCTATTGGTCGAAAAATATACCATGTTGACCAATCAAAAATGATATGGCAACATGGCATTTATTGTTTAGGAAGGGGGGAAGTTTTAGGAGTGACCGCAGTGTTTTGCCAGGTGAGTGATTTGCGACGTTTAGCACAAATCTTGTGTAGTTAGCGTGTTGTCTTGTATAGTTAGTGTGTAGTGTAGTCAATAGTTTTGTTGTGTGTGTCAGAACAATGAGGCGACTACTGAATGTTACAGGTGTTACAGGAGTGATACATCTCCTGTTGTCAGGCAGGTATCAGGCTGTTGTTCTCCTTTATCTCATAGTGGACAGAAATAATTTTTTGGAGTGACACAAATAATTTGTGTGGCATCAAATTTGATGCAGAACAGCTGATTGTTCTGTAAATAGTTTGAAATATTTATTTTAAAAAATGCCTTGGCTACATTTTTAGGTAAACAGCTGCAAAAAACTCCGTTGTTTGCAAAACTCAGTTACTTTTTTGAAGAAGTAACTATATAATTAATTGCCCAACATTGGTCATTATATATTGTATTTTGCAAACAGAGAATTACAGGAATCTCTCCCAGACCACAGACTCATACTCATAATTCAAGTCAGAGCTTTATTTAAAAAAGAAAGAAAGTTGTGTTTTCAAAATTGGAGTTAGAGTTATTTTCACTTCCAATAGTGTTAACATACTAAACAGGTCATGAACAAGATTTTTTTTTGTTCAAATTTTCATTGTCAGTGTGCTGAAGCAGTTAATTAAAAGTAGTCTAACATAAATGCTTTAATTTGATTATTTTAATAAACCATGTAACTTGGATGGATTCGATGTTGGCGTGACCACAGTGCACACTTCTAATGTTGCTCACAGTGGTCCAAGGGACCGCGCAGGGAGTTTGTGTGTTCGCTCAGACACATGAAAAATTAGAGGGAACATTGGAGTGCACCCTCCACATTTGTCACTTTGAGCAAAACAAACCCAGACTTATGTTTAAGTCACTTGAAATTGTGACTTAAACTATTCAAACCCCTGACCTTTCAAAGTTTGCTCATGAAATGACTTTAGAATAAGTTTTCAATAAAAGCCAAATTTAAAAAAACACTGACTGTTTCACATTATATAACGAGCGTGTTTCTTCCAGGACCTGCCTGCGGCTCTCAGGCGTATTTCTGATTTCCTGGGCTGCAATCTGACTGAAGAAGTAATTCAGAAGGTAGCACAGCATTGTTCTTTCAAGAGCATGCAGAACAACAACATGTCCAACTTCAGTCTGATCCCCAAGGTGTACTTGGACCATGACAAATCTCCTTTCCTAAGAAAAGGTGAGTTTCCATATTCCATTATGACACATCTGACTGGGTTGAAAAATTAGTGATATTGAACACAACACACCAACTTGGACGCATTTGTTATCAAAGATGTCTTTTCAGAGTTTCTTCCATGGTCAATTTCTGTTCTCATCAGGTGTTTTTATGTTTATGTGACTCTTTGCATGCGTGTTTTTGTTGTCAGGCATTGCTGGAGACTGGAAAAACCACTTCAGCTCAGAGCAACTGACCCGATTCACCTCTGTGATTTCCAAAGAGCTGGAAGGTGAGAGCTTCTCTCTGCCATGGAGCTTGGATTGACCACCATCTGAAATAGTGAGATGGAGAGATCAGGAGTGGTAAAGACAAAATCGAGACCTATATCGCGAGTAATGTTATATTTCTTATAGGAGGCACATCTAGTATACATAGAGCTGCCCCAAAAAAACAAAAGAGTGCATCGACCAGCACAACAAATTTTGGATCCTTCGCTCTGATTTAGCGGTGAGTGCAGCGCATGCCGTTGTGAAAGGGCCTTTATGCTCCGCAGTGTGACTCACAGGTCCCAGGTCAGCCCTGACTTTGTGTTAGGTAATACTAAAGTAATAATGGGATTTCTGGTATATCACAGCTTTATCCTTTCAACAGCTACCGGAAGTTAAGGGACCTAGCTTATAATGAATATTCATATGGAAATCCTCCAGCTTCAAACTATATTACCCTTCCAGGACCTGCAGCTCAGCAAAGCACCCCTTCGACAGCCCAACCCATCTGTCTCTGATTGGATTGTTAAATTTGTGATTGACCTGACATTGACCAATCAGCTGAAAGGAAGAAGAATTTGGTCAAAATTTTTAAGTTTAATATATAGTTTTTTGCTTTGCATCTGTAACCAGACCTTAAAAAACAAATTTGTAATGTGTAAATATTTTTTTACAAATACAAATCTCTTTTACATTGACACAAATTCTCTTCCATAGATGCACAAACATAAAATTTTCAGATATTTGGTTTACAGGTTACAAAACTCAGTTCACAACTATGCTGTCTGATTTACAAAATATTCGTACTTGTAAAATATTTATAATAAATATTTTAAAATATTTATAACCACAATTTGAGCCCATAAACTAGTGCCATGAACTAGTGGTAAAAAACTAAATTGCCGCAAAATGACGTCACTTCCGGTTTCGAACAGGTCATGACGGACATGCGATAGTTCGCGCTGATGGATGTAGGAAGTGTTACAAACAGCTGATCGGATTGGCAAAGCGTGTTTCTGTAATATTATGTTTTTGTTGCTACAAGTGCTTTTTATGCAGTTTTTGCAAAGCTATATGTAGAAGGAAACTGTGACCTAGGGCAAGCTGATGGAATAAGATGTAAGTACAACTCCTCCGGTTTCATATGCAAAAAAAATTATTGCGCTAGCTTACGTGGTTGCAGTGCTACCGGGATTTAAAAATAGTTATGTAAAACGGAGCGTGCCCGCTCCGACCGGCTTTAAAGGGTTAATATATATTGTTTTTTAGTGTGTAATACTTATTGCATGTTAACCTTGTATATGATTAACTTTTGCCATCTAGGACCTCCATATTCTGGATCTGCATGTATTTGACATTTAACTGGTACAATTTTTAAAGTTACTGAGCATAGCACATTCACGGCACAGTCCACATGTTTCTGCTAATACAAAGTTATGATACTGCAATCTTAATTAACATGGATGTAATGTTGTATTTAATTTGTTGTTGAGAATTTTAACAAGAAGATCAATAAAGTCATTAACAGTAACTTGTCTTATTTACTTCTTTTATAGTTTTGATGAAATAGTAGTCAAATTTTAAATGCTAAACATCATATTGTTCTCCAGACGTATGATAGACACACAGGCTTGTTTTTATTTCAGCTGTAGCTGTAATAACAAGAATGATGGATGAATCTTTGAAAAGACACATTTCTGTTGGATTTTGTAAAAATAAGGCCTACAAATAAAGCTCCATTCCCCTATATCTGTAACGGGGTTGCTTTTTTTCTCTCATAATGAATCAAGCTACTTTAGCCACTCTGCATTCCTCTAATCTGATTTTCAAGCCTGTACATTATGTGTACATAGTGACTCAATGTGCTCTAATCACCACTTATATATTACAGAGCTGGAGCTTTTAGTCAGCAGGCGAGCTCACACAAGTTGATCCTTCTGGGATGTTGCAATGGTAGACTGAAAAAAAAGCTAGGATACTAGATATAAAAATGCTTTGCTAACTTTATGGAGCAAGTCAAAGCTTGAAAATGCCTTGCCTTTTTATGTTTTGGAGAAAAGTTATTTGCAAGCATATTCAACTTAAAATGCAACAGCTATGCAGATTTGAAGCTGCTAGCATATACAGGTGTGCTTACAGCAACATTTTATGATGAACTGTATCTTGGAGACAAATGCAAACACATTCCTACATGTCAGACCACAGGGGTTGGAAGCCCACACAGGACATTGGGTAGACTAAAGCAATTGTCTGTCTTAAATGAACCATATCCAACAAATGTTGCACCAAATCAGCCGTGGGCTTTCAGTAATAGTAATAAATCACACAGCAACAGTACATTCATGCAGTTGTAAAAAGCATGATAATATATTAAATAATCCAAAGTATTCAGAATACGTTACTCTCATTGAGTAACGTAACGGAATACGTTACAAAATACATTTTGGGGCATGTATTCTGTAATCTGTAGTGGAATACATTTTAAAAGTAACCTTCCCAACACTGCATATACTACCTTATTAAGTTTGTGTTTAGGAATTCTGTCTTTGGGATGAAAGACAGAACTCCTATAATATTTAAAACTTTACTTTCTGTATTTTGAAAATACACACCATGCTTATATGAATCAAAATTTCAGTGAGTCTTCTGCAAAGAGTTAGCAGCCAGGAATGCTGCAAAAATCTGAAAGTAATCAAATTTGTATCTGGAACAAGCAAAGAATAACACATTCCTGAACTTTCACTCCAAATGCAGGATAACTTGTATTTCTTTATAAACTAAAGAACTACTGGTGTGAAACTTTGCCCATTAATACAGTCAGATCCAGTATACTAATAAAAAGATCACATGTGGACAAATAGGTCATCAAGGAGAGGAGCCCATTTTTCACGCAGGATTGTTTTTCGGTAAGAAAAAACTGAATAAAAAGGAGGACGTACAAAACGAATGGTATTCACTCATTTTTTGCTAGTTCAGCTCACACGGCCCAATTTTTTTCTGTCTCTCATTTGTTGTCCCTTGAGTCCAATAAAGCTGTCATTGTTGAAAAGGCACAATGGTCACAGACACAGACATAAACACAGGCACACACACTACTTGCTTTTACGAGCTTGCTGAACAACGCTGTAGTGTTTACACTGTCGTGCTACTTTGCTGCGGTTGTGAATTCCAGTGAGTCATATCAAGCCAGGCATTATACTAACACGGAATCACTCCAACTTTATGTCAAGACACAGAAAGGGAGAACATAACTTGATGATTACAACCCAACAAAATTTCAAAGCCTATGACCAGTCAGTAATGTCTGCAGCATGAGGTTGTTTATGTTTTATTTTCTTTAAGTCAGTTTTACTACATAAAGCCAAGAGTAATCGAATAAAAAGACAGTATACTATTTGAGACCAACCCGTGGTCATTAGGTCTTGGCTTCAACCTCTGAAATATAAAAGCAGTTTGGAATACAAAGTTCCCTTTCAGGAAGGTATACGTACTTGGGGGAGAATGGTCCAATCATGCCAACTAGATTATTAAATAAGGAGGTGCTCAGGGAAAGGGCACTGACTACGTAACAGGAGAAAGTCTCTAACGAAGGATAGGAGAAAAGTACAGAAGACTCACTCATCCAGAGAACTGTCATGTCTGCCACTGAGTACATTAAGTACCACGGTCTCCTCCTGCCCCTGGAGGCCCACACCACGGAGAGCTTGGAGTACGCCCAAAATTTCTGTGTGGAAGACACTGATGTGTTTGCCATCACTTATCCGAAGTCAGGTATGTGTTTGTTCTCATATCTGTTGTCGCTTTTTAGCTTTTCTAGTTGTCTCTGATGGTTTTTGTTGATAAGCTTTAGTTTCCACATTTTATATATGGAGGAATTTATTCCTGTATATTTAAGAAATTTGTTTTGATGGCAGCAAAACATCTCAAAAAAGCTGAGATTTGGGCAAAAGAACACTGAAAAGGGAAGTGACACTAAAAATAATCACATGGAGGAGCATTTCAAAACTTATTTGGTTAATTAGCGACAGGTCGTCAGCAACATGACTTGGAATCAAAAGATCATCTCAGAGAGGCAGAGTTTCTCAAAAATGACGCTAGGCAGCGGTTCCTTTCTGAAAACAGCATTCACAAGTTGTGGAATGGTTTCAGAAAAATGTTCCTGAAATTAATGCCTGCATATCTGAAGGTGTGGGGGTCTGTGCTTATGGAGTGAGTGCTTGCACATCTGGAAAGGTGCCTTCAGAGCAGAAAAGTAACTTTTAGTTTAATTTTTCTGTGCTTTTCTGCCTCTTTTTCTGTGATATCCTGCCTTTTTGGCCTAAAGGGACCACCCACCATTGGAGAGGAACTCCTCTAATAAGCACATCAGGGCTTAGGAGGGTAGCTCAAATAAGTCAAACGATATAGACCAAAAGCAAATATCCATTACAGAGCACATAAATGAACCGGCTTGGTCTCAGAAGGATATACAGGTTTCAGAGGAACATACACTGCCGTCCAGGCAATATCTTTTTCAGGGAAGGTCTTGCATATTTCAGCAACATAATGCTAAACCACATACTGCAGCTATTACAGCATAGTAGAAGATTCTACTTCAACTGGCTCCTTTCAGTATGGAAGAGTAGCAGCTCTACCCTGAGGCACAATCTCTAATGGAGAGACCAGCCTCCCTTCAGAGAAAGGCCATTTCTGCCAACTTTCTCAAACTTAGAGGTGCTGATTCTCATTCCCACCACTTCATACTCAGCTGTAAGACAGGACAGCAGGGGGGAAAGTGGGAATTTCTTGAAATTCAGAGATTATACATAATGTCCTTATTTATTTAAAAAACAAACTGGAGTATACTCTCTGTATCCCATTCAGAGGTTGCATGAAAATGCTATGCAGTTAAGTGAAGGCTCAACAAGTTAGCTTACTGTTTGTAATAATGCACCTTGTAGGACTGGTAGAGAGCAGACTGTGGGCTTCATGGTCAGTTTAACAGACAATGATGGTGGGAATATTATTAGTAGTCCACTCACTGAGCTTGACGTTTATAGCAGCTTCATACTCTGTAACATCTAGCATCTCTGTTGGCTAAATCCATAAACAACAGTGAATCTCAGAGCAGCAGCATACCTTAGCTGATCACAGCATGTACTCAAAGAAAAATCCTACTGGAGCTCACATTGGGAATTGTTCTTATGTGATTCTTTTCCCTATGCCCACCACTCCAACAGATCTTAGCATTCCCCCACCTACTAAATCCTAATGTAATGTTGGGCTACATAAATTTTTTCTGTTTACATGTTGATGCAAAGTCACCCATCTACAGTGCAGGCAGCAGCAACAAATGTAAGGCTGAGTTAGCTTAGCACAAAAATAGCTGGTAGAAATGTTTTTCAAAGAGCTGTTTTTTTTTTTTTTTTGTACTGAGGGTACATTTACATCCAGTATAAGTACACATGCTTTACGTATACTTGGTCAAAGAAGTTGAATCATCTGGACGACCCTTTCAAATTTTGATTTGTCAGACCTCTGGAAAATCTTTCACTTAAGTCTTTGTTAGATGAAGTCAGCCTCAAAGAAGACAACAGCCTTTCTGGATCTTTTTTCCCTTGCAGGGCAGGATGTTGTTTTGAAGTTGTGGTGCAATGACAAACTGTGTTCAATGGCATTGTTTCTCAGAAGGGTTCCTGAGCCCGGGCATAGTTTCCAATACAGATTGTTATTTCACTGTTATTTCTTCAGGTACAATCTGGATGCAGGAGATCCTCCCACTGGTGCTGAATGGGGGGGATCTGACCCCCATCCATACCATTCCTAACTGGGAGAGAGTCCCATGGCTAGAAGAGAAACAACTGGCATGGGTGGTGGATAAGCTGGCATCTCCACGGGCACTGGTCTCACATTTTCCATACAGCCTCATGCCCCCTTCCTTCTGTGCCTCCAAAGCAAAGGTAATGACTCTGTGTGATATTCCCAATTCATTCCTGATTATATAAGAGACTTTACACTCATTATGTTTTTGCACTCTTTCTGCTGTAGGTGATCTACGTCATGAGGAACCCAAAGGACATCATGGTGTCTTCATACTACTTCCACCAGATGGCTGGCTTCCTTGAGGATCCAGGAACCTTTGATGAGTTCATGGATAAATTTCTTGAGGGCAAAGGTCAGAGATCAAAACTGCACTTCTATTATCACCAGTAGAAGAGTGGTTGCATGTGAATGATTTGCCAATTTCTATCTTATTTGCAGTGATGTTTGGAAAATGGACAGACCACGTAAAGAGCTGGAGAAACAGTGAACTAGGAGACAGAATAATGTACATTACCTACGAAGAAATGGTTCAGGTAAAACACTTAAAATTTTTTTTGTTAACAACGTCTTCCATTGTTTTCCATGAAAGGAAAGCATAACAGATCACTGTACAGAACACTTTATCTTCGAGTATTGTGTTGTCAGTATGTCTGCAATATTCCCAATAGAAAAGGTTATTTTAACATTCTTGCTGTTAAAAAAACCCTCAAAGTTCATATTACGTTTGGACGTATAGTATTCAACTAATAAAACTCGGACTTTTTATCGTGCCAAAAATGTGAAGCTTAAATCACTCAAATCGCTGACCTTTCAAAGTATGATCTTAAAATGACTTCAGAATGAGCTTTCATTAAAAGCTAAATTTGAAAAACACACACTGTTTCACATAATATAACAACCGTGTTTCTTCCAGGACCTGCCTGCATCACTCAGGCATATCTCCGATTTTCTGGGCTGTAATCTGACTGAGGAAGTCATTCAGAAGATAGCAGAGCATTGTTCTTTCAAGAGCATGCAGAACAACAACATGTCCAACTTCAGTCTAATCCCCAAGGTGTACATGGACAGTGACAAGTCTCCTTTTCTAAGAAAAGGCGAGTTTCCATATCTTCTATCAAAAGTGTATTTTTAGATTTCTTCCCAGAATCAATTTCTTTTCTCATCAGATGTTTTTATGTTTATGTGACTCAAGCTTGACATGTTTTTGTTGTCAGGTATTGCTGGAGACTGGAAAAACCACTTCAGCTCAGAGCAACTGACCCGATTCACCTCTGTGATTTCCAAAGAGCTGGAGGGTGAGAGCTTCTCTCTGCCATGGAGCCTGGACTGACCACCATAGAGATCAGGAGTGGCAAAAATCCTGGCCTGTTATTTCAGACCAAGTAATTCATGCTAACTGAGCCAATATTCTTAAACTTATTTATGGTTTCAATATTAGGACCATGAGTAAATAGCATTAGAAGTAGCAACGTTTATTCACATGTCTTCTAATACAATTAAACCAGGATTCAGAAGCCTCACTGAGTCCATTAAAGTTCTCATGACTGGCATGCTTTAAATTAAATGGAGACTATTTATAGATACAGATAAAACTAGCTTGACAAAATATTTAGTGTATCCTGATATAAATCTGAAGCCACAAGCACTGGACATTAAAGATTGTACAATTTGTGCTGATTTACCCACAAGGAAATACTGTTGCAACATTTGAATTCCTCACAAATTAAAGTGAGATTTTTATACCTCTATACTGCTGTTTTAATTTTATTTTCCAGTTCACATAATATGCTGAAATCTGTCATTTTTTAGTAAGCACTTTTTAACTTATTTTTATCTCTAATAATTATTTACATCTTCATTATTTTAATATGTTATTTTTTGGAGGGGGGAATTGAATAACTACTTTAGATTTAACTTTAAAAAAAAAAAAAGTAAAAAATTATAATTTGCCCAGTGAGTCTAAACTCATGCACTAAAATGTACTATGTGAATACTTAATTTCTGTTACTTTGGTATTATTTAATCATAAAATACAGGTTATCGCTTATTTGTGTGATAATTTAACAGAAATGATGCCTAGCAAGAGGAGTAAAAATATAAATCTGATGTCTGAATGTACTGAAAAATGTTGGTAAAGTCCTTCAGATTAAAAAAACCTTTTTTTTTCAGGACCATTTCTTTTTAGGCTAATAAAATTGGTGTAAGAATTTATAATCTGATGTAGTCTCAGCCTTCACTGATAAATGATGGCTTTTCCACAGCCATAGCAGAGATGCTTTTATTTAGAGTTGCTCTTAATGTAAACCAGGTGTTATTACTTTAAGTGTAATATACTTAATTAAAAAAATAATGCAGGGCAACTTTAAAGGAAAATGTGTTACAAGAACAGTCTAGAATCTAGATTTTAGATTTATTGTTATGTATGGTCATTCTTGGACATTTTCTTTACTGCACCCTGTGAACTCCTAGATTGCGCACTTGTTCTTTGTTTACCTCAACTTTGGACTAAATGAAGAAAAGGCTCAGTACACCTGGAACTCAGTGTAATTGGCAATCAAAAAATATAGTTAAACATTACATGAGCGATTACAGACTTTGCACCACATAGCGTGCACTTCATCTACTCATAATGCACCAGATCAGTACCAGATGAGGAGTCTCGTAATACCTGATCCAGCTCGAATTTGAGCCAAATGTGCACAAATTTTATTAGATTAGAACGTTCAGTGTTATTCAAATCATATTCCTTTTAGAAACTATTGAACAACAAAACAGTAAAATGGGAGACAACAGTGGAGAAAAGTTAGCTTTTTTAAAAGTATCTATTTTAAGATAAATGAACATATTTGTACATTTTGTTTAATTAATTAATAATTTATTCTGAAAATATATAAATTTTTAACAGCATTTATTTTAAAAACTCAAATACAAAATGAAATGTTGCTTTCATTTTACAAGTAAGAAAGGGCAAGCAACAACAAAAAACAACACAAAACTGTACATTTATTATTAAAATTTCACACAAACACACAAATAAAATGCAATTGTTCAACACTAAACAGATCAAACAGGATCTGTGCAGGATTGGATCAAGAATGATACATACACTCCTAACAATCTAGCACAATTCGACATTCCTTCAATTCCTCACATTTAAACCCATTTAAAATATTTTCTAATATGGCATCAGACATGCCAAAGTAGAAAACAATGTGGCAGCAACTTTAGGTTAAGGCTTCTTTGGCTTTTTGGTGTTCTTTGGGACCTCCACGATCACCAGCGGAGGGCAAAACAGTCGAGTTCAGTATCTGCTGCACTTGCAGACGAGCGGTTCTTCCACACAGCTCCTGTGAAGATGTACCGTTTGACAAACATACCCAACATTCCAAAGTGAAGTTCATTCATTGATGGCTCTGCTGAAATGTGGAACATTGAAGAGTTAAACACATAAATGAGGTAAATACAAATTTAATACGGTTAAAATCAGACAATCGTATAAGCCACAACCACCTCACTACACAGTTATCATGGTCCTGGGTCAGTGATCGAGTGTTTTCTGTATTATTATTATTATTATTCTGTGATTTCATCATGGTTTATGATTAGTAGTGGTTTAGTTCACTTTTAATGTTAATTATGTTGTTCGCCCCTGTCAGTCGTGTCTCTCGTCATTCCTGTCCCTGTGTCCCACGTTTCCTCTGTTCTGTATCAAGTCTGTGCCTGTTGTGTGTTTCCTGTTTTACTTTGAAAGTCTGTGTCTCATGTCAGTGTTGTTTCCCTTGTCTCGTCAGGTCTAATTTCTCCCAGCATGTTTCCCTCCTGTCGCCCATTCCCTGATTACTCCAGTTTGTATTTAAGCCCTTTGTTTTCCACGCCTTGTGTTGTGTTGTGATGGCTGTGAAAGCTGCCGTTTTAAATTCATGCCTTTGTGTTCTGTGAGTCCTGCATTTAGGTCCAATCTCCTGCCTGCACATTTACACAGCACATGATATCATGACAGCAGTAGCATTTGTTAGAGGATGGAACCACAGGTACATGTAGGTGAGCTGTTTTGCTGAGCTGCTCTCCAGGACTAATCAGTTTCACTATCGGTGTCAGTATCACCAAAGATGAGTCTACCAAACAAGCCTTGTTACTTTTAAGCATGGATAATTGAAACGTTTGCTTCATTTATGATTACCGATAAATCAGTGATGAAACTACAATAATCAAGAATTGCTGACATTTCAAATACTCGTCAGTCTAATCTAAGAAGCCCTGGGTGATTTGGCCTCAAAAGCACAAAAACAGTCCAGTACTGGACTTTATCTGTTCTTTTTTTATATGGAGTTGCCATGTGCTTTCGTAAAGTGAACTAAGAGAATAAAATACACACACATTAATGCTGTTTATGACACATTTAAAGCCATATAAACGTTGACATATATCTCCATAGACTTGTTGAATTAAGTGGTTAAATGATTTTAAAACTGTCTGTCTCTAAATAATTCCTAAAGATTTTCTCTCTTTGGGACCAAACCTCGGTTTTCTCTGGCTGGCCGGCAGAGCCTGCAGGCTCATCGCCACAACCTCCTAGGGCTTCTGCAACATAGTGGCTGGGTGACCCCCTTCCAGGGCTCCCCTCTTTGTATTTGTACCCGAATACAAAGGGACAAAGACTAGACTCTGGGTTATTAGCTTACTGCAAGATAAATTAATTAATTAATAAAATAAACTACCTAATGAAAAGAGCAAATATAACAAACATGCCACCCCATGTGCAAGTGAAAGATGTGAGGGGAAGGGAGTGCAGTCCTTATTAATGATAATCTGTACCACTTGATTTCACTTAAGGTAAACAGGAACAAAGGTGCCAATCAGAGACAAGGAAATGTGGACAGGAAGTAACTAAAGCCAATTCAAGCCCAGGATCATATTAATGTGGATTCACTCCAACTTGATGTGAGGATACAGAGAGGCATAATGTTGTTGATAATGTGTTTCCTTCAAATAGCAGTTTGCAGTATTACATTGTTCATTATTGTTCATTATTTTTTCCCTTTAAGTAAAGGGAAAAAGACACAACTGGCAGTCCAGCACACATTGCTAATACCACTGAGAACATTAACTACCACACCCTCCTCCACCTCCTCCACACATTGGACAGCTCAGAGCAGCAATAAAATGTTCTGTATGGCAGACCCTGATTCCCATTGTTTCAAATGGTTTTTGCAGCTTCACTTTTGCTGATAAACTTTATTTTTCACATTTTATA
Organism: Mchenga conophoros; assembly: GCF_057382185.1. Classification (NCBI taxonomy): domain Eukaryota; kingdom Metazoa; phylum Chordata; class Actinopteri; order Cichliformes; family Cichlidae; genus Mchenga; species Mchenga conophoros. The sequence continues at coordinate 13,182,324 of NC_140536.1, forward strand.
TACATGTCAACGTCTCGGATAAAACAAAAATGAAATTAGCTAACAAAATTATATGATTTGCAAATCACATAAGCCCATGTTTTACAAAATATTAAGCATATCAAAAGTTTAAAATGAGGAAATGCACCATCTTATGAAAAAATAAAGTGATTTTGAATATGTTGGCAGAAGTGCTTTGACAGCTGTTTCTTTTTAGTACCTAAAAGCTATTTTTCTTCAAACTGTCAATAAGACAATTATGAGATTACATTTTATACAGCTTTCTAACTTTTTAAAAATGGTAACAGATGTTCAATAATACATTACTGAGATGTTCAGTGGTTCAAATTCAGTGGTCATGTTTTGGTTTTATGAAGATGCAACAGATGCCCATAGTTTCTACCTGAAAGCATCTCAGATGACACTGGAGGCCAGCAGTGTTACACATAAACTGGGTAGCTGAGTAAGTTTAGTTTGGTCTGTGGGTTTTGTGCTTCATTACAGGTCTTTGAAAAGAATTTAATGACATGCGAGAGAAATAGCTGTCACAGCATTATTCATGCCCTCATGATCATGGTGCAATCAGCCGCTTTTAGTTTAATATAAAAAAATTGAGATAATTAGTAATAGATTAGATACATTTTGACTGCCAGATGAAACAAAGACAGAGAGGGAGTTCTGGAACAATTAAACTCTTTACTATGTCGATATGTCAGCTACTTCAGATCAAGTATCTACTGTTAACTGACTCAAAATTCTTAGATTTAACACCCCCCCCCCCAAAAAAACCCCAACAAAAACCTGCTGCTCCAAATTATTACTAAACTTAACAATGATTTGATTCAACCAGTAGATGGCAGCCAAGTATCCTCATGAACAAAGCACAGTAACCAGCTCCTCATAAAACACAGACACCGTGGCTCATCATGATGCTTTTGTGCCCTAATATAACAGCGTGAAAAACAGTAAAATGAAAAGAAAAACAAAAGAAACAAGAAATCATTTTGCAAAATGAAACCTTTTATTAAATAAAATACCATTGTGTGTGTTTCTACTGTTTTCAATCTGTTTTCTTAAACCTTTTGTGTTTTGTTATATATATTTGTTATATTTTTTTGTGTATTTGCATATTTTGTTCTTATTATTTGCACCTAAGGGGCCTCCACGAGCAAGGCAAAGTAAAAGAAGCCAAACTCAAGTGAGCTGAACGTGACAAAAATGTATTTTTTGCAGAACTGTGCAAACCAATTCACATGAATATATAATACTATTAATAACATTGTGCAAAAGAAGGCTTACAGAACAGAATGCAGACAAAACGAATACAACAGTTTTATATATAAATGAATAAACCAAATCCTTCCTAACTTGTATCAGCTCTATACACTAACAGATTTTGTTACAGAGAAACTCTGAGTTAAAGAGTTTCTTTTTCAAGTTTGTAATAAAAACAAAAACAACCAAACAAATTAAATATTTAACCAACAAAACCATTTTATGCATAATACTGCACATTTTCTAAATCGTGCATAACATATTACCAAGTTGTTACCAGTTATAAGTTCATTAATTATCAAAAACTCAAACAACACTAGATATTGAATTTCTATTAATTTGGTTCCACAAATCAGTGCAATCTTACTAGTCATCATAAAATAGACTTAATTTCTGTTCCTGTTTATTTAATAAATCTATTTTTATTCTTTGGTGTAAATGCTAAAGAATAAAAATAGAGTTTGATATAAATATATACTTGTGTGTATTTTTTAAACAAATCAACATAAATTATCTTCTCTTTATAACTTAATTTCATACCACTGCCACTCTAACTGTCCCATGCAGCCTGTGGGTTGTTTGCAGTACGTGGGCGCATACACGTTCAGCATCTTCGCCACATGATGGGCCCTCTTCCTGACTAAACCAAAACTAATAGTATGTTCATATTTGTAACTTTTTCATTTTGGCCTACGTTTTGTTTTTCCGTTGGCATAAAACACGATGGAGCCACTCCAGTTATGTCCTGCATTATCCATTGGAAGGAACATTTAATTTGTCAAGTTTTCATCAGTGACTATCATTTAAGAATTAACTTAAAATACATTTATCCATTACGCTCAAGATTTCTAAGTTTATTTTCTGATATTTATTTTTGTGAGACGTTTTTTCCCTCTGTATCTGCTAAATGCAAACATAGACTTTAGCAATCATTGACTCAAACTACTAAATTACTTTAAAAAAAATGTTGATGCACTCTCCTTAATTATTGCCTATTGTCCTTCAGTTTTTTCTGATGTTTCTTTTTTTACATAGTTAAAGTTAAGTTAAAGTAGTTTCTGGAACAGCTTCTCTGCATGTGCCTCTCCCCAGAGTTCTGACACTATTTCAATTACATGGTGGCCTTTTGTCCCCAGGGGAAGAATTGGGTGTGTGTGGATCTCAAAAAGTAAATGATGTGCTCTAGGACACCCACCTCGCTGCCGCCTTGTACCCGCTGGTCCTGCCCTGGGCTGCCCACAGGATGCTATCCTGCTTTGATGCTCTCATCATACACACACACACAGCATACAGTACACAAGATAACTAATAGTCCCTTAGAAGATCCTGTAATCTTAATAAAGTTTGCGACAAGCAGCCAGCATAGTCTTCCTTAGTGTGTTGACTTCCATCACCCAGAGCACTGTTCACACTAATCAAATGATTTTGCATTAAAGGTGTTTTTGACCAGCCTAAAAATGACAAAACTGTTTTTGTCCAAAAATAATTTGGACAAAGTTGCTTTGAAATAACATCTAGCAGAAACAATTAACTGGAATAGATGTAAACGTGAGCCTGTGATGTGGGCCTTGTGATGGCTAAGCGGTACTTAGCCATCACAAGGCCCCCCCCCCCCTCCCCCGCCCCGTTAAACAAGTGGTTGTCTACAAAAATATCCTGCTGTTGTCTTTATAAGACACATGCCGCCAGCCCTCCCTAGGGTCATATAGCCTGCTGTAGACATCTGCAGATAGACCAGTGATAGCATACAGTGCATCTAAGCATCCGCCCAGTCTGTATGACCCAGTCCCAGAAAGGCCAATAAACTGTCACTGTTGCGTGTTGTGTGGCATATGTTACAGGCCGCTATCATTCATCACAAATACAAAGTGGGTGTTTCTCCATAGCTCCATTTTTATTAATTTAGAGCTTATGTGCATTTGATGCTTGAGACTGTTCATGCGCTCTCTGGTTTTTATACCTAATGCTTGCATCTCGCTTACACTTATCTGTCTGTGCTCTCCTTTATTGCCTTTCCCTTCACCCCTACACCAATCACAGCACTGCCTGTCACTGAGTCTGACTCTCCCAGAGGTCTCCTCGTGTTAAAAAGGGATTCTTCCTTCCCACAGTTGCCAAGTGCTTGTTTATAGCTAATTGTTGGATTGCAACGATTTTCTCGCTAACATTGTACGGTATATACCTTATGACAAAAACCACCCTGAATTTGACTGTTATTGTGAACTGCTGGCATATAAATACGATTGAATTTCACTCAGTTATCTACATATTTCTTCTCTGTTCCTCTGTTGCCACTGTTAAAACAGCACTCCTATATCTCAGACATCTGGTCATAAACTCATAAACAGGTAGTTAGCATTTGCAGATATATGAAAACTTAAATTTCACAGACACACACACACACTCACATAGACGAACATACTCCTCAGTCACGCCCCACCCAGGGTGTCTGCACAGTTCCGGGCCGTGGGGCAATTAGGAATAATGGCAGGAAGCTAGTTAGTGTTATCTCATGTCACGGCGGCCTCCACTGGCACTGAAAGACCCGGGACCGGTCACGTAGAGACACAGACAGTCAGACAGGGAGCCTGGACAGAAAGAGAAGGAGGAAGAGGAGGCGGAACTGTAAGAGAGCCCTTGGGCAAATGGCCTAAAAAGACACCAATATTATTATTATCATCCACTGGGCTGTATGTTAAATTAGAAGTCACACTTGAAAAAACCAAGTGTTGTCCCAAAGAGTCTTCTAATGTGAAGATAAAATTTAAAATCCACACGTTCACATATCAATAAGCTCATAGTCCAGCGCAAAGGGTTCCAGAAATTTGGCAAAAGTGACCTAATGTCTCATCTATGTGCCACTGCTTCGTCTGCAGTGTGGCTCCTGGCTGCAGTTAAGATGTCTTTCTATTGTTTCAGCAGCACATTCCATTTCCTGTATGCATGACACTGTGCACATGCCTAGGACTACGTGGGTGTGTTTTGATGGGGGGCGACAGGGATGACGGTAGGAGTAGCGCTGAAAAAACGTAAGAGGATGTGGTCAGGGAGGCCCAAAAAAGACTAAAGAAAATAAACAAAGAAATCCCTGAATGAGGCTCAGGCACAACAAACAGTCACGTTCACCAGCTTCAGGTCACATCGTCAGACTGGCAAGCACACAGTGCTTGGAGAAGTCATGCTTCTGCAAGATATGTGTCAAGATCTGGCATTAATGTGGTATGGATTAATAAATTAGCAATGCTATGAGTGGGCTGTTGCTGAGAAGAAACATGCTGACGACATAAAGACAATTTTTAAAAATCCTATAAAAGTAATTTTGACAAATATGCCTTGTCTATGTGAATCCATAGTCTGTGTTCCACTACAGATTTTATCAGAAGGTTTATCGATGCTGACACTGGCCTGTTGTTGTGGACACAAATCTGTTGTGCGGAGTGAACTTTCATATCTCTTTGCGGCAATCTGTACTGAGTTTACTATGTATGAAAGTGTGGGGAATAAAGTGAGCTTACCGAATGTGTTTATTTGTCAGATCTTCTCTTTTCCCTTTTATCGTCGCACCATTTCAACAAAAGAAAAGGCCTCTGTCAATAGAAGAGGCCGAGATAAGACCGCAAAATACCCCAACAAACGATTTACAGTAATGCCGCATGTTACGTGCCAGTTTGCAAACACTGTCTTTAAAGTACATGAAGGTCACTGTTGCCACTATAATGAACTTCCTACGTATAAATCTGTCGTGTTTGTGCTGATTGTTGCTAATCTGCAATAATCTAAGTGGGATGACTTTCCAAACCTTCAGTGAAGCCTGTGCTCGCAAGTTCCCGACTGTATAAAGATCCGCTCTTTATTTTTTCTCACTCTGTCCAGATCAGAGCTTAAAAAGCAGTTGTTTGTCAGAAAGCATCCTTAACGGAAACCCTAGTAAAATATCAGCCACTGCCAAAGCGCACTGTTTGGACATGTGTTCATTCACTCATGTAATGGCAAAAAAATAAACTATAAGACAAATAAACAGGCCTCTATTTTGGTAAAGTTTGTATTTGAGTTAAGAAACTGGGCTGGAATTGAAAACTTCCCACCAATTAACAATGTCAGCGTTTGGGTTATTTATTGTTTTATAAGCAAACTTTTTTTTCCCCCAAATGGCCAAATGATTAAATTTGAATGACCTCAGAATAAATGTGTGATTGAAATTCATCCAATGGCCAAGGCCAAACTGAGCCCATGTGTACGCTGCTGCAGAAGCTGCTTGTAGATAGGTATGTCCCTCTGTTTGTGTGCAAAAATAGCTGATTAGACTAAAGATGTTTAATTTTAGATGAACTGTCTTCAGAGCAGCCTACCATCTGTCTTCCTTCTATTGTTGTGGCTGATTGTATTTTGAATTTCAGTGACGTACAGTAGCATCGGCAGGCTCAGCTATAGTAAAACTAATTCCAGGGGAGTGGCTCCCAATCACAGACTGATGATGGATTGTGTGAGTGAGGAAGAATAGTGAATTTCTGAATAATAACAATGCTAAATACTTTTCACTCGTTTGAAAGCATGCCTGATATGCTGACTTCTTTAAGAAGAAAATATCTTGATGTTCTATCAGGAAACAGCTCTATTTTTAAGTTAAAATAAACAAAATGTAAAATGATGTAACTGCAATGCTCTGATGTTGGGTTTTTTAAAAAAAAATCACAGCAAGGAAACTTCACCGACTCATCTGCAGCTGGATCTGCCAGAGTGGGTCTGGATGTTCTCGATGTTCAGATGAAAGCTCTGGTGAGAGACTTTATGGCGACATCCAAGATTGTTTAGACTGTGGGGCTGTTTGATGAGCGACATGGCTTTGGCTGAAAAACCATTTCTTACAGTACTTTGTTTAGTCAATACATTTTAAGAAAAACATCTAAATATTTCCTGTTGCCCCTCTGGGGTCACTGGAGTGTAACTATAGTGCTTTACCTCTGACCCAAATCTTTCGTGATATCACATCTCATCAGAGAAAACCAAGCAATCAAATATTAGAAGGTCATGAGTATCACCTGTCTTTGTCCTCTGTGTATTCACTATGAGTTTCCTGTATGGCAAAAGAGGTCAGGAAGAGAGGAGCACCGAGCAGGAAACTGTGTGGGTGTGTTACTCCCATTACGACCTGGAGAAATGTGGAGGTGCAGGGTCGCACAAGATGCTGGATGAGTTCAGAATAGCCACACACAATGCACGTAAAAGTGGTATACACACAGACAGCCCACTGCGGTGTTTGTTTATTAGGTATTTATGTGACAACAATGGCTGGTGTAAACAGGGTGTCATGACCTCAGGGCATCTTTCTGTCTGTATTTCTGTGTATAAATACACTTTGTATAAATTTAGCAAGACGCTGCAATACTATCACTATCACTTCTTTTGTTTAGAGCCCGGTCCAGCGTTATTTTAGTAACAATGGCTGTGTCGCAATTCAGGGTCTGGATCCTTTGGAGGCCGCATTTGAAGGCCGATTATTTCACAGCGATGCGATGAAGGCGGTCCAAATTGGAAGGTTGCTCCAAATGTGGCCGACAAATGCATCCTTCATTGCCCGAATTTGAAGGATGGGTTGGGTGTCCTCCGTGGTTTGAACACCCGGTCAGCTATCGACCTGACTGGGTGGTCAAGGCTCACTAGAGCCAGCGAGAACAGCGAACTCCTGGCACATCATTTTCAAACCCTGCGCGGTCTTTATCTACTCAGGTTATAGATAAGTCACTTAGAACTTAAAAAATGTCATTGTTTGGCTTTTTTAAGTGTTTTATGAGTAAATTGGTTTGGCTGAGATTAAAGTTATAGTTTTTACACAGCTGAATAGACGTCAAACAGAAAACTGATTAAACAGAAGTGTGAGATGGTCGAGAATTTGCTCCAATGTCCTGTTACATTGGGGCAAAAAAGTATTTAGTCAGCCACCGATTGTGCAAGTTCCCCCACCTAAAATGATGACAGAGGTCAGTAATTTGCACCAGAGGTACACTTCAACTGTGAGAGACAGAATGTGAAAAAAAAATCCATGAATCCACATGGTAGGATTTGTAAAGAATTTATTCGTAAATCAGGGTGGAAAATAAGTATTTGGTCAATAACAAAAATACAACTCAATACTTTGTAACATAACCTTTGTTGGCAATAACAGAGATCAAACATTTACTATAGGTCTTTACCAGGTTTGCACACACAGTAGCTGGTATTTTGGCCCATTCCTCCATGCAGATCTTCTCGAGAGCAGTGATGTTTTGGGGCTGTCGCCGAGCAACACGGACTTTCAACTCCCGCCACAGATTTTCTATGGGGTTGAGGTCTGGAGACTGGCTAGGCCACTCCAGGACTTTCAAATGCTTCTTACGGAGCCACTCCTTTGTTGCCCGGGCGGTGTGTTTTGGATCATTGTCATGTTGGAAGACCCAGCCTCGTTTCATCTTCAAAGTTCTCACTGATGGAAGGAGGTTTTGGCTCAAAATCTCACGATACATGGCCCCATTCATTCTGTCCTTAACACGGATCAGTCGTCCTGTCCCCTTGGCAGAAAAACAGCCCCATAGCATGATGTTTCCACCCCCATGCTTCACAGTAGGTATGGTGTTCTTGGGATGCAACTCAGTATTCTTCTTCCTCCAAACACGACGAGTTGAGTTTATACCAAAAAGTTCTACTTTGGTTTCATCTGACCACATGACATTCTCCCAATCCTCTGCTGTATCATCCATGTGCTCTCTGGCAAACTTCAGACGGGCCTGGACATGCACTGGCTTCAGCAGCGGAACACGTCTGGCACTGCGGGATTTGATTCCCTGCCATTGTAGTGTGTTACTGATGGTGACCTTTGTTACTTTGGTCCCAGCTCTCTGCAGGTCATTCACCAGGTCCCCCCGTGTGGTTCTGGGATCTTTGCTCACCGTTCTCATGATCATTTTGACCCCACGGGATGAGATCTTGCGTGGAGCCCCAGATCGAGGGAGATTATCAGTGGTCTTGTATGTCTTCCATTTTCTGATGATTGCTCCCACTGTTGATTTTTTCACACCAAGCTGCTTGCCTATTGTAGATTCACTCTTCCCAGTCTGGTGCAGGTCTACAATACTTTTCCTGGTGTCCTTCGAAAGCTCTTTGGTCTTGGCCATGGCGGAGTTTGGAGTCTGACTGTTTGAGGCTGTGGACAGGTGTCTTTTATACAGATGATGAGTTCAAACAGGTGCCATTCATACAGGTAACGAGTGGGGGACAGAAAAGCTTCTTACAGAAGACGTTACAGGTCTGTGAGAGCCAGAGATTTTCCTTGTTTGAGGTGACCAAATACTTATTTTCCACCCTGATTTACGAATAAATTCTTTACAAATCCTACCATGTGGATTCATGGATTTTTTTTTCACATTCTGTCTCTCACAGTTGAAGTGTACCTCTGGTGCAAATTACTGACCTCTGTCATCATTTTAGGTGGGGGAACTTGCACAATCGGTGGCTGACTAAATACTTTTTTGCCCCACTGTATATTTTAGATAGCAACGAGCAGACGGCTGAGTTTATTAAACTCCACCGAGACAGCAGTGACGCGAATCTGAAGCCTAGACCGTCCAATTTCACAGCGTTGCACAGCCTCTGGATGCAGCCCCTGCATTGAGACACAGCTAATGACTATCTTACAGACATGACTGCAGACCACGGCATTTTTGCACCTCATACATTTAACTACGGGACAAGCAGAAAAAAAAAATCTTCCAAAATTTAACTCTTAAACTGGTGGCAGGCATTTTTTCCCACTTAGATAGAGTCTTGTATTAGTTACAATGTTTTCTTTTTTGTTCAAGTTTTCTGTTTCATCCCTTTTGCTTGCCCTTTTCCATGGTTTTCTTCCTTCTCTTCTCTTTCACTGCACCGATCACCTATTTCAATATGCAGTCGCAAACAACGATTTTTACACATCTGCACGGCATAATCGTGCACTCAGCATCAGCACATCCACTACAGCCGCACAGCGTATACAGACATATAGGACCCACACGCACAAGCGCCTACACACTCGCTCATACAAATTAATATGCATACACATAATCAGACTTATGGAGCCTCTTGCCACATATTTTTTAAAACTTGACTGATAGATAGTAGTGCCTTTTTCCACACTCACTACACATACACAACTATGGAATATCACATGGAATATGCATGGAGCTTGCTCCAGAGAACAGAGGTTAAAGATATGTAACCAGCTTAAAAAACTGCAGGCAGATGTACTCATAGACTGTCACAGCTACAGATGAACTTAAAACACCCGAGTTTCCTAATGTGTTCTCTGCCTGCTATAACTCTAGACAAAGGGGAGTAGCATTTTAATACACAAAAATATTAATGTTACATACTCACAGTTATAAATCCAGAGGGCAGATTTCTAATCATTAAATTATCTGCACTTAACAAAACGTTTTGTATTGTGAGTACATATACTGGTATATAAACTGTTTAAAATCTACAGTTCTTTCAATTAATTGCTTCTTTTGTTATTCTTCTTCTACCCAACTGCAATCTGGAAATGTTAAATATTCCTCCTAGGCTTGCAGATGTAACTGCATTAAATCACATCCCACTTTTAAGGAAAGTAGAAGATGATCTAGATCAGGGGTGTCAAACTCAAATACACAGTGGGCCAAAATTCAGAACTGGAACAAAGTCGCAGGCTAACGTTAATATTTATTGGGAAAAAAATCGTCCTCTAGATATAAGAATGAATCTTTTCTTATGGACTCAAACAAGTTTTGCTGAAAAACTGAATATGGAACGAGCAAAGCTTAAAACTAAACAATATATATATTAGCTGTATAATACCAGTAGGCCAGCTCTAATAGTAATTTGGTATGGCTTTGCCAAATTTGGCCCGTGGGCCAGAGTTTGACACCTATGGCCTAGATGGAAGTCTCTACCCATATCACTCATGGGAAGAGTCGCTTCAAAACAAATGAGGGTTTTGCCAAGAATCAATTATTTATTCTCAATGATCCCGTGTAAACCATCTCCTGACTGTTTTAGATCTCTGGAATTTTCCATTTCTAAATTCCTTGGGAAGATAAGCTCTTAAAAAACCCTACAAAGGACCAAGGATAGAGGAGGACTAGATCTGCCTAACTTTCGCCACCACTTCTTAGCCAACAGGCTACAAATTCATCTCAGGAAGGTTAAAATACACTTTCTTAGATGAGCCCTGGCTAGATGTAGAACAGCCATTATGCAATTATATAGAGCAGGGCTCTCAAACTCACAGCCCGTGGGCCACTTGCGTCCCACGTTGTACATTAACGTCAACAAATATAATGCAATTTGGTCCTTACTTTACTTTTTTTGTTGGGGAGGATTTGATTGTTGTTGAGTGCAATGCTAAAATGCGTTCTTTAAAAAGCAAAAAATGATTTAATATGCAGGCAATATGAGCAGAGAGTACAAACATGTTGAGGGATTGGCTGTGTTAGTTCAGTGAGAGAGTTATTTGTAAAGAAAACTTTTCTTTCACCAGCAGTCAAAAACTAATGTGTACACTTTAGTACGCAGGCTTCAAACTACCAAAACTCTCCTTTAAAGAGGACAAAGTCAACGTCTCAAACCTGTCAAAGACAGTATAGCAAGGAACACAGACTGAGGGGCCATGAGCAGAAGGAGAGATTTGAACCCTAGTGGAGAAACCTTCTCATTAAAAAGTGTAAAAGAAACTTTCACAGGCTGCAGGGGAGGGCTCAATACAGTCAGTCTGCGATGCACTAAGAACAGAGTCAATGATCTGAACTAAAACACCCGGATTGTGACACTTAAACCTCACTCGCATCTGACAGCTTGGGTCATGTCGTTCAGCCAGGGCTCAGATTTAGTTTTTTATGCAGCTCAGCTCTTTAGTCTGGCCGCATAAAAACTCTATAATTCGTTATTATAGATGTGCTGAAAGCTCCCTGAAAAGCCTTCAGTTGATCCAAAATGCAGCAGCAAGAGAACTGACAGGGTCTAGAGAGAGAGAGACCATTCATCCTCCCATGATGCACTGTGTGTGTTTCGTCTTCACTCACCTTTTTTCACTCACTCTGGATTTATACACCTCTCTACAATGAAGTATTAGTTATTATTAATCTCTGGTTCTCTTCCAATGTGTTTCTTTGTTAAACAATTTATATAAAATATAAATTTTAAAAAAAAGTCCGAATTTCATGCCCATGTTTTATTTACAGTAGAACATAGAACGTATATCAAATGTTTTAAATGGGACTGGGGCATTTTGAATTTAATGGCAGCAACATGTCTGAAAAAATTTGCGATGGGAGCAATAAAAAGCTGACAGTATAGGGGGTACTCAAAAGAAACATATGGTTATTATGTTGGTAACAGATCAGTAACATGATAAAGATAAAAAAAAAAGGGCAAATAATCACCAATCTGCTAAAATATGCATCTGCAAATTATGAAATCATTTCAGAATAATGTTGCTCAATGTAAAATTGTGAAGACTTTGATTACCTCATCTATAGTACATAATATCACAATGCAGCATGCAGCACACAATAAACTCAATTAAGACAACACATACTCAGACAGCTCGATGGATTCGGTCTGTACTTAATGTCTACCGTTGCGCACATACACAGACACATGTACACAAGCCTTTGCAATGTCGTACGTGCACTGGCTAAGCATCCGTTATCATCTGTGTGCAAGCACTAAGTACTTCCTGCATCGTGATGTTAGAGAACAACAATACTGTGACCGCATGAATAGATTTCTTGGCAATGATAACACGATTCCTCCTCATTATATTTTCTATTAATATTTTTGTCTGGAACTTTTAATTCACCCGTGTCTGCAATATAGTTTTTATAAAGAACAAATTTGCATAAATCCTGAGAATCTGGAGTCATTTATGTAGTCTGATCTGATCAGAGATGAATGAAACTTGGATGGAGCAATGTGTGTTAGGAATGAAAAACTGTCCTCTGGGATTTGGAAAATTATTTATCCGTTACATCGCTCCATTGCACAGTTTTTCATATGTTCATAATCTGCCAAATTCTTTTGTTGTACTTGCCTCACTTTTCCATTCTTCAAACTGGAACGAAAACTTTTGCCTTTTTTCGAGACTCTGAACATTTGGAAACTGTTTAAACTTTTAAAAAGTTGAACTTAAAAATGTATCTAAGTAGCTTTTTAAAAACAATACAAAAAACATGAGCCAGGATTTTCAGCATAATGAAGACACTTGAGGACAAGCACATACTCACAGCGGTCTGTTTTGTTCACACAAAGGGGAGAGCGAGGGTGGGCCTCTCCTCAGTCACGAGAGCCTTGCTGTCTCTCACTCCTTCCTGCCTGTCTCGTCCTCATATCTTCAGCTGCTCTTGTTCCTGTCAGTCTGTACATGTTCGTGTATGCAATTCTTTTGTGTATTATCTGTCCTTAGACACATTTAAGGTCCTCTGTGTCTTTGACACTGAAACATGTTTTTTTAATAAGGTCTTTTTATCTTAAAAGATACATAAAAATATATACTTCTACACTTCTAAATTTCTTCAAATCGAACTTTGCTTACCTGGTTAACTTTAACGTACAACTTAAAACTAGCTAAAAGAGATCTTGGGATGTTATGTTGAATTTTTCTTTTCTTTTTTTTTTACAGACTTACCTGCTTTTAAAGATTTTGTTAAAATGTTTGTTCTTCTGTGAAAACGAAGACAAACAGCAAGTTTCCAACTCATCTTTCTTTATGTCTCAAACTCCAACAAAGAAGGAGAATTTAGTTTTTTTTTGCTTTGTTTTTTAATCAGCATAGTTTAAAAAAAAATTATTATTCTTTACTATTTTAAGTCTATATGTCTACCATTTTAACTTATGTGTAGCCTTTAAACACATGAATTGAACATGAAAGAAGAGTTGTTTTTATTTGTATAGCAAATATTTGTTATATTCTGATCCACCAGAAAACCCCTTTAGCATCATTTTCTTACCTGAAAAGCCAACAAAGGAGACATGTTGGCCCATTGCGTGACCCCAAAGCCAAAGACAGTTCACATCCTGGAATCAGTTTTTCTTTTACACTTTTTAGAATTTTATTTCATTTTTTTGTGGTTGGGTTTAAGGATGGATGCGTCCTTCTAGATTTGGAAGACAAATTAGGCTTCTGTTATGTACATAAGAAAAACAAATCATAAGCCATTATAAAATTTGATTTGTTCAGCTCAACCAAAGGTGCTTTTTTTGTTAGATGTTTTAGCTATCGTGCTATGCTTGGCACCACCTGGTTGCTGATACTCTGGAACCTGAAAAAGCAGATTATACAGAAGGAATATTGTTTAATAAAGTCTTAAATGTTTTGTTAAAGATGATCATACTGTCATTATTGGAATATTTACTGAATTTCAGATAAGAGATAAATGAATCTAAACAACTTCCAAAATCTGGCTTGCATTCTTTTCAATAGTCCTAAAGTATAATAATTAGTATAAAGTATAATAATTTAATCAATTTCAATATACTTCTCCCCTTGATGTTAGAAAACCCCCCAAAACAAAACAAATGGATTCCACCATCGACAATATGGTACACAGCTTTACTTAGTTTCAGTATATTTTGTTTGAGTATATTAACTGGATTTAGTCTGTTTTTGAGCATTTGCTTGTGAATTTGCATGTATGTCAGAGACAGTTTGGCTATAAATATATGTAGTTATAAATATAAGCGTAATGTTGAGGTTTTGGCACCAACAGCTGGAACAATTGTTCTCAATTTGTTTATTTATTGGCTACAAGGACAAAACAGAGGACGTGGACACCGTTACCATGCTGTGTGTGTGTGTGTGTGTGTATATTTGTGTGTTTGTGGATGGTGTGTCTTCATCGAAGAATGTTGTCTTGGGTAAATAAATGGCACATAGAAAGTACGATAGAGTTTTTATCTGGGAACGCTCTGTTACCGGATGTTAAATCTGTTTGTTTCCCACTAATCTCTGCAAAATGTTCCAAATGGAAATAAATTTTACACATTCTGCCAAGTCCTTCTTGGTCTTGTTAAACAGAGAGTTATTAATATAAGTACAATTTTGAGTTTTTGACAAAATCACCTGTTGTTCTAAGTTTATTTGTTTATTTGCCACAAGATCAAAAAGAGGGGTTGCAAAAATTCTTAGATGTCAACAGTGTTAGAGTTAATATTAAAAAATACTGTCTTGGGTTAATGTATAACTCACAGGCAAGAAATAAAGCTCTTGGATAATGTAATGTGTAACAGTTTATGGCCACTAGATAGCCCCAAAAAATGCTGCTGAGACCAACAAATGGAAAAAAAAAATGAGACAAACATATATATGTTCACTATTTACTGATTAGTCAGTCTCTCTGTTCAGGTAACATATATGTTTATGTATTTAAAGCTGTTATATTGAAACTTTCCTTTAGAAAAAAAACAAAATAAAAACAATGTGATATTTAGGGAGGTATGTAAACTAATGTCGTCTTTGCAAGTAATGTACTCTCAAAATTCATACTCACATTTACTTATGCTTACTACTTACAGTTTCATTTTTAGCTGACAGTGCATTAATACACGTTAAGCTTTAGCCTCACTAATTACTCTAACATGCATGTCTTTGGACTATGGGAGGAAACCCTAGTACCCAGAGAGTATGCAGGCCTCCAGTCGTGGTTCTAACCAATAACCTACTAGCTATAAGGCAACAGTGCTAATCACATCATTACTCCTCATGATCTTTGTGTGACCACTTAGATGTGTGGTTATTTTGGATTTTGCCTTCATAGCGCCTTGGGCCTGAACTAATAAATTGTTAGCAGCACCATGAATTAAAGCAAGACTTTTGTCAGTTTTATAAATTTTGCTAGTAATCAAGCAAAAAAAAAAAAAAGACTCAAATAAATATGATGCCAACAAGATCTGTGTGTGTGTGACCACCGTCGTTAAACGCCCTCGTTATGAGCGCACTCTGTTCTAATGAGCCATAATAACACCTCCTGATAATCAACCTGATAGGTGTCCCCTTTGGGCTCTCCAACCTTTGACTGGCTGGCTGGACGTTGGTGTGGAGACACTGATAGGCTATCAAAGGGAAAGAAGGAGAGGCAGGCTGGCAGTTGGCCAGTGGAAGTGATAGGACCCAAAGGAACAAGACTTGACTAACATCACATAGATGAAACACAGTGGCATAAACTGTATGCGTGCATGTGTGTACACTTTTACACGTTTAAGTTCATAACACTGATCATCATTACGATCTTTATGGTTATGATCAAAAGGGATGTAAAGTGTTCCCTATTGCTAGTTACTGTGTTTGATTTTGTCATAGTGGATTCCACGACACTCGGTGGACAAAGGTATTGGACGACACGATCTCTCAGTTTTTGAATCCAAGTATTTTCAGTCGCATTTCCACAGGTGTATGAAATCAAGCACCTAGTCGTGCAGTGGACCTGAACAAACATTTGTGAAATAGTGGATCGTTCTAAAGAGCTCACTGTAGTTCAGCACAGTACTGCAATAGGATCCACCACTGCAATAATCTCAGGCACAAAGTGGCAGATAATGTGAAGTTACAGAGTGAGTCTCTGAGCACTGAGATACATAGCGCATAAAAGTCAGCAGCGCTCCACTGCCTCAATAACTGCAGAGCTCCAAGCTCCTCTGACATGAACATCAGCGCAAACACTGTACACCAAGAGTTTCAAGGCATGGGTTTCCCTGACTGAGCAGCTCAAACAAACAGTGTGGCCCAAACAGTCTTTGCTATTTTGTCCCATATACATGGCAACCATGTAGTATATGGGATTATGTGGCAGACCAACACTTGAATTTAGCACATTTATGGTGATGTAAACAATCGTGTTGTTTTTTTGAAACCAAGAGTGACCAATTTGGACTAAGTTATGAACTAATGTTGTACCGACTTTGGTTAGCAATAGATAGTTAAATCCACCCACTATAGATGCTGGATCCCAAAGATCATATCTAATTCTTGCTGACATCAAAATAAATTAACACATTAAAAATGGGCACAGGCACAAAGATGGTTAGAACACTTAAAGCAAGCCTTATTGAAACGTAACTGCATTAAAAAATGGTCTAAAAATGCTTCAGTGGGGAGCCAGGACTCTTTGCACACCTTTAACAATGCACAATTTTAAACCCTGATAAGATTTAAAGATAATCCTCAACAACATTAATCAGTTCTCATGAAAGGCACTGCATTTATATTTTGATATATCAGAAGTTGTTAAGAACAGAATCACTGATTCAGCAGTAACTTAACAGACCATGATAGATTCACAGAGCACGTAGTACAAAAAAAGCACATACATCATTTTGCTTTTCATTGATTACCCCTGATTGTTTATTCTTGCTTTAATCTGATGTGAGTAGCACACGCTTGCTCAGTGGCATGTCTCATTTTGAGAGTGACAAGAGAAAAAAACCATTCTCCCGTGAAAACACAACATTTATGTCACCTCGTCACTGTATACACTTCGCTCCTTTGATTTGACGTCGCTTTCACATCTCAAACAAAAGCCTTTTTTTTCAAGGTCTGTGATCAAATGTAGCCAACAATTAACACTACCAAAGGCGATCCCAGAATACGAGCTGTTTTGCAAAGTTAAGAAATTGTTTTCTTTGCAGCAGAATGGGCATCACTGTGGTTTGTTGATCTCAGCTTCCTGCAGGATGTAAAATGTCTGTGAATGCGAGCGTTGCCATGCTGTATGTGCAGTCTGGTGCGCTTTCTTGAGAAGAATGTGACCCTCTTTAAATGAGAGGAACAAACGATGGAATGATAAAAATATCTTTCTCCATCTCTTCTTTCCCTTGAGGGCTGCCTCCCCTCACTTTCATCCGGCAGCCTGAAGGGACAAGGAGGGAACAGGGTGGAGAAGGTGAGAGAGAGGGAGCGAGAGAGGGGGAACGTGAACTTTAGCAAATGTAACTTTTTAACTGCAGATTTTAAAGAACCTAATGCCTCCTTGGTAATGAGAATAATACAAATATTCCCATAAAATGAGATAACGATTGTGTCCTTACACAATGCAAACTGAAGGACAGAGCATGCACATACACACACTGATGTGATGTAGAGGTATATTTAGCGATATATGCAATGTAAATACCGTACCTAATTTGTGCACATTGTTTATTCTGAAGAAAAATGTTGTTTTGCAGTGTTATAAAAAGTGCAAATGAAAAGATAGAAAAGAAGATAAATATGAATTAAAACAGGCCAACCCAACAATACTGGCAAACATACACTGTTAAAAAGAAATCCTAGAAAAACAGTAATATTCTGGCAGCTGGGGCGCCAAAATAATACCATGAAATAACAGAAAATAACTTTCCCATAAAAATACGGTTATTTTCAGTAATGACAATACAGTTGGTTGCCCTAATTTTACATGGGATTTTGCCTTTTTCAAGTGCTTTTAAACATTAAATTAGGAACATTTTAATGTGATCAAGCAATGAAATTACCTATAAACAAGGTCAATGAATGTGGCAATATGAATAATAATACTTAAATGTACAGAAATATACAGTTAACTTAAATAATAGTGGATTGCATGCCTGGGGACAGACTGACAGCTCGAACCGGCAACCTTCCGATTACAAGGCGAACTGCCAACTCTTGAGCCACGATCGCCCTATATAGCAATAACAATTATTATTTGATGTAAACAAAGTTTATAGGAATCATGTTATATATTTTTCCATAGCATTACATTTGAATT
Organism: Mchenga conophoros; assembly: GCF_057382185.1. Taxonomy (NCBI): domain Eukaryota; kingdom Metazoa; phylum Chordata; class Actinopteri; order Cichliformes; family Cichlidae; genus Mchenga; species Mchenga conophoros. The sequence goes on from NC_140536.1 coordinate 13,200,347, forward strand.
TAACAGTTCAATCCTTCACATAACGGACAAATATTTGTGCAATCATGATACATCTGTGAATGTATTTTAACAATCTAAATATGCATATGTACAGACAAATACATTTAAAAAACAAGGACATTATGTTTTATTACATTACAGTGATTTTACATTAATTTACATTTGAAATGTGAAATCACAGACTATTGATGTAAATTTAATGATATTCTAGAAGAACAGAACAAAACTGCAAAATACACAGTAAAATACTTTTATATTAGGACTTGTTCTTACAGTGTAGGCAGTCACATGAAATGAACTTACAAACATATAAACAAGCAAATCTACTATAATTGCAATTTTTCCCATTCTTGATGCACATTCATGGATTACCTATTAGATTGAGCTTTTCTGTGTCACACATTTTCAACTGCTCACGTGACCTATGCGCTGATAGAGCGTGCCGAATTGAATTGAACTGGCCGAGAAACTGGAGGGGAGCAAAGCAGAATGCGGTGAAAAAAATGAACAAAAGAGATAAAGATAATAGAACGTGGGGGACCATTTTGAGCAAAACAAAAAGAGAGAGATTAAGGAAAAGATGAGAGGAGCAATGATGTCATTCACTCACCACATCCCAGTTTTCTTCCTGAATGACCCAAAGTGACTCTGCTGGAGTTTTAGGAGGGATGAGAGACCATAAGTCTGTTCCCCGCCTCCTCCTCCTCATTTCCTCTCATCTCTTTTGCCCTTGTGCCCCTATATAACCACTGACATAGACCCTGTTTCTCTCAGAGTGGTGCTCGGTGGATAGGATACAGGTGTTTGCCTGTCAGTTTCATACTCAGACAGATTTATTTTTTGACTAGCTGATTTTTCTGAATTTGATTTGCTGACAGCACAGTTGTCGTTTGAAAGATCGGTAATCTGCAGACAGGTGAGCAAGATGAACCAACCAACTCGCATCCTGACATTGGCCTTGCTGCTCCTGCAGCTGATGGACAGCATAGGTAAGATCTGCTGATGTTTTTAATGATTTTGAAGTGGAAATGCAGAGTTGTCAGAGTGGGAAAACTGAGACTGTGGTCTATGAAAACTGTGAAGTGTAAGGATGAAATTATTCAAGAAAACTATGCTTTATTGAGAGACACATCCACAGAGCGTTGGAGTGTTTGAACTGGATTTACTGGGGAGAGATGTGTTGTGCATGTCATTCAACTGCTGTCTGTTAAATGTTTAACAATGAACTAAAAAGTCCTGATAGGTGATTTAGGAACAACAGTGTTACTGTGTTTGCTTTGGATGAGATGTTGCTCTGTGTTTTTCTTCTTCCAAAGAGAGGAAAAACATCCCAGACTAAAACCAATCTCCTCTCCTGTCTTCTCCTCCAGATGCTAAAATGAGCATCATTTCCACTAAACTAGATATTAAAGTTGGAGATGAGATCTTGCTGTTGTGTAAAGGTGAGTCGTTTATATTTCTTATCTAATTGAAACGATTCAGCATGAACATATTTTGCAATCCAGCTTTATACTCTTGTGAAGGTATTAAAATAAGGCTACAAATTATATTTTTTTCCCCTCTCTTTTTCTTTTTGACCTTCTTGTCTCTCCTCTCAGCTGGAGCAGAGGGAGACATAACCTGGCAAAAGGATGGGGAGGACATAGATGATGAAGAGATTGTGAATAAGTTGGACGAGGCCTCCTCCAAATTGGTAATTAAGAAGGCTACAATGCAGGATGCTGGCAGGTACACCTGCCACTGCGATTTTGACAGCGGACATAAAGATGATGCTCAGATACAGCTGTTTGTTTATGGTACGTAACAGCTGGCGGCACTTTTTCCATTTAAACTTTAAACTCAGTAAAATGTATGCTAGGACTTGTTGCTTTATCCTTAATCTTTTCCTCTTCTGTCAGATGGGCCATCCTTTGGAAGCACTAAGACCTACCATGAGTTTCTGGAGGGTACAGATGGGCTGGTACCCTGCCTGGTGACTGGACAGCCACAGGTGGATGTTCAGTGGTTTAAGAACCAGCAAGAAATCTCTAATGGTAAGAGCAAAAAATGGGAACATAGGACCTGATGCTACCCTGCAATATGAAGGCTTGCTTTGTGATTTAAAAAGAGCGTTTTGTGAACCTTTTGTGAACATTCAGTTTCCCAAGCAAACTCTCCTGTAAACTTTAGAGTCGTAATAAGCAAAAGTTAGTGTATGACTATCATAGCCAAAGCTGCTCTAATCAATATTTCTGCATCAAAATAGTTTTTAGTTAATTTTTTCTGCCTTTCTTCTCTTGCTTCAGTGGGAGGGCATATGCGTAAGCAGTCTGATAACACGCTCCGTATTGAAAAGGTGAAGAGAGAGGATGCTGGGACATACGTGTGCAGAGCTCAGATCAGAGGGAGGCCGTCAATCTTTATGGAACTCTCTGTTTCTGTTGTTGTCAATGGTAAGTGACTGTTTTGCACCAACACATTCATGAGGCTGAATTATTATCATCACTTCCTCATTGAGTTTTAGAATGAGATTAACAAACAAAAAAACCCACCTGAAAATGTACTGAAACTCAACCCTCTCCTGCAGCTCCCCCGACTGTGAGACTGAGAGAAGAGGTGAAGAAAGTGTTGGCTGGACCTGAAACTAACGTCTCTTTGTTGTGTTTGGTGGACGGTCTGCCACAACCCAACATCACCTGGACCATGTAAGACCACATTTTATGATTTAATAATAAAAATCAAATGTATGGGCTGAACACGATCTGAGCACGTTACATCCCTCTCTCTAACGGCATCACAAAATCTCTAAGGTTAAACTTGTCAGATTTTTCACACAGTTCATCCTTTCCTTTTTATTTAATTCACATATATGCATGCTTGTCACAAAATGTAAATAATGTTGTTGTTGTTGTTGTTTTTATTGGTTTTAATTACCACCATAGCTGAGGGAAAATGTACAATCAGCAAAGAAACTGGGTCACGTTGTGTTGATGTTTGGACTAGTCCCCCTGACGCTCTCCGTCACTAATGTAGCGTGACATCTACACTGTGCATCAGCGGGTGGAGCAGAGTGCACGTGTCTAAGGGGGCTGTGTGTGTGTGTTCCTTGATTTCCAGCTTTATCTCTGCCTCCCTCTCCTGGCCTCGTTTTCTCCATTCCTGATATCTAAACAGTCTCACTATCTCATATTGCATAGCATATTAACATGAAAAAAATAAGCAATTTTCTATTTATTTCATTTTTTCCAGGCCTGTTCAGTTTAACCCCTCCCGTCATCACTTCAACTCAGACAGCAGCCAGCTGACTATACAGTCTGTTGTGAGGGAGGACTTTGGGGAGTACGTCTGCACGGCCACCAACAAGATTGCTGAGAGCAGCGCTACCATCATGCTTCATGTCTTTGGTTGGTTTGATTGTGTTTCACTTTAAAAACAGCTGTGCTAGAAAAACTCTTTTTAAATCTTGTTTCAGCAGTTTGTGTCACGATCATTGACGTGTTTCATTTCAGAGGCCCCCGAGGTGTTTGTCTCAGCAGAGCAGCAGCGTGTGTTGGTGGGTGAGGCTGTATCTGTGTCCTGTAATGTGACTGGCCATCCCCACCCTGAATTACACTGGCTCAACAAGCAAAATGGACAAACACTGGTAAGACTGTATAAACATAAATACTTAGATTCAAACAGCAAATTGTGTAGCTGAATTCAAGGACCTATATGTAAGCACTAATCCTGAATTGAAAAATTTGATAGAGCCCATAATGTTATATGGTTAAATATATGTAATGTTTTTTTAAAATGTTTTTACCTTCTGTCTTTTTCTCTCTGTCAGAGTTCAACTTCAGGCCGCGTGCGAGTGGTGGATAATGTGTTGATGATTGATGAGGTGGTGCCCTCTGATGGTGGATTGTATTCCTGCATGGCCATCAGTTCTTCTGGAAATGCATCAAGAGATGTCGCCGTATACAGTAAGACGTTGTCTCTGTCATATATGGTTAAATGGAGAAAGTGCCTTTATACTTTATTTATAACACCAGTGCATGTTCTGTTTCTTTTATATTAATTTGTGTTTTGCTGTTCCCTTTTTCATTTTTTTCATTTTACACCCTAACTTCAGCTCAGCCCGGTCCACCTCTCTACCTGTCAGTCTCTGCGGGTCCAGCTTCAGTCCACTTCTCACTGAAAACCACACCTGTGAGTGGAGGAACACCCATCACAAGTTTTGTCCTGCAGTGGAAAGAAAAACCCACAGAGCAGTGGAAGGAGAACACCGTCCCGGCTACAGGTGAAACACCTCCTCTTTCCAGCCGTGTATATGCATCAGTCATCATTTACACTTTCACCTGCTCACAAGTAAAAGTTTTATGAATGTGTGAATGAGTAGTAGGACTTGAATATGTGCAGTATCTGATGCTGTTTGTGTGTTTTTTGTAGATCCTCTTGTTATCAACCTCAAGCCGTACACTTCGTACACAGTACGTCTCTCTGCACTGAATGCAGTGGGACGTGGAAAGTTCTCTGAGACACACAATGTCCACACACAGGGAAGACGTAAGTTCTTCACACATTACCAACATATTATATAAAGCATACATTATATCTCTAATTCATTCCATAAATTTAAATAGGAGTGAATGAATTACTGGTTCACACTGTGCAGGATGCTTGCTGATGTTTTTGTGGTACTACATCCTTATCTGCCATCATTACTTTTTCTTTTCCATGTCATCTTCTTCCGTCTCCTGATATTCACTCGCGCTGTTCATCACATGATGTAATCCACCGTCATCCATCCTCAGAAGGTAAAGTTCTCACAGTTTTTTGCTAAACTAACCTGACATGCTAGTTTAAGTAAATCAGTCAAATGCAGTGATCAGGTTTTAAATATTGTTATGAATTCTTCGTGTTTTTCTTGCGTCGTTCCCACAGGTGAACCTGACAGTCCAGTTCTATCCTCTGATGAGATGAAAATAGAGAGCAACACCTTCTCTGTCCCTCTTAAACACACGGTAGATGGTGGCAGCCCTGTGTTGCAGTTTAATGTTCGATACAGACAGGTAAGAGACAGCATGAGCCTGTCTTTGTGTTTGTCTCCATCAACCCATATCCCTTGATTAAGTCCTTTGGTTGCTCTGCTGTCTTTAACCAGGATAAAGAAGAGGCTGAGTGGAAGGAACTGCAGATGCCACCTGATGCTGACTCTGTTTCCCTCAAAGACTTGGCTTTTGGCTCAAACTATCAGCTGGAAGTCTCAGCAGTCAATGCCAACGGTTCCTCCATACCTGCCACATTCAACTTCACCATCGCAGAACAGTCTGGTATGTGGCCTCTTGAGATCTGCAGCATATACGGAGCTAGAAGTTATTCTTAGAGTGTAATTTATACATTGAAAAACTGACACTCATACAAAATCACAGCAGATCTACCTGAATAATAGAATTTTCTTGTCAGAATAAAGATGTTTAATGTTTTCTGTTTGCGCATTGAGACTTTTTCCTCTCTCCCACCAGCCAAGAGCGGCATGACCAAAGGCGCTGTGGTTGGCATCGTCATGATCATCTTTCTGGTGGTATTCATTGCTGTCGATGCCACCTGCTGCTACAGAAACCACTGCGGCCTGCTCATGTGCATTGCCGTGAAGCTCTTTGGGCAGAAAGTTCCAGGAATCAAAAAGCTGGAAGAAGGAGGTGAAAAGGGGTAAGTGTTTGGAATAACCTGGAGGAGATGAAGCTTATATCATATATTTCCATGATCATAACTCATATATTTATGTGTTTTGTCTGCAGAGAAGTAAAGCTGAAGGGCATGTCCACTCTGAAAAGCAGTATGCAACAGGTGGGGGTCCCACTCAAGGAAGGGAAATGTGACAAGGCCCCACTCACCAAGAATGAGTACGTTCATTTTCTCCCACACACTGTAAATCTACACAGATATGTCATAAACATGCGTTGAGAATCTCACCGACTAATTCTTTTCGTCTCGCAGGAAAACCCAACCTGATAGAGACCTGCCCAGCATTAATGCATGAGACAAGAAAACAAAGACGGGAAGATTTCATGTACTTTACAAAGAACAGAAGAAGAAGTGAAGTAATGATAGGTGCCATGGGAAAGGGCAAACACTTTAACACTCCGTAGGGGACTGGCTGACTTTGGCCTGACCCAAACCTCTGAACGGTTTCAGTCAGTGGACAGCGATTCTTTGTGCAGCCTCTCGTGACAGCACCGTCCTCTCCTCAAGCTTCTAGCTGACCTGGTTGATACGTGACTGCAGACAGGAGATTAGCAGAAGTTTTTTTGTTACTTTGTCTGCTTTTACAGGGTAATCCTCATGTCTGTGGTTTACAGGCTAAAGCCATTGTTGTTACTTTCTAACTTTACACTTGATTTATGAAAAAAAATCATAAAGACACAACAAAGGTTTGCCTTTCACATTTGAATGTTACACAGGCGTTCATTTTGGTTTTTGTTACTAACTTTTTATTATTACTGCACTGTGGCAGCTCTACTAACTTATGTCTATGACAAAATATCCTATTAATGTAACACCAAATATGACAACTTTACCATGTGGACTATTTAAAGGGCAATATATACTAAACCTACACATAACCAACCTTAATTTAAAGTATGCTAATTTGTGTTGGTATTTATTGGGTTTAAAAGCCGTACCGTGACTAAATGAGAAATGTTGTAAAAATGAAAAACATAATTGGACTTTTTAGCCAGTTTTGTTCTCAAGCACTTTTTTAGGAAAAGTTTTGAAGCTCTGCTAGTGTCACTGACCACTTAGGGGACCTTAAAATGAGATCCCTCTTTAAAGTACCTGTAATAATAGCCGACATGTATGATATGGTTGCTAGACACAAAACTGATTGATGTAACTCATTTTTGTATTTATGACCAAATTAATGATTACAGGACGCAAGCTGTTCAAACGACAATTTATTTGAAGTATCTTCGAATTTTTGAAGGCGATGCATGTTTGTTTTTATATTATGTTTTTCACTGTACATTCTTGTAAATACATGTTACTTCTTTCTCTTTGTGTTTTATAAAAAACTTTGACTTGGAAAGCAGCTGTATGTCTCTTTTACTCACCAAATGAATGTTTTTCCCTTTTTCCTGGTGTAATTATCTCATACAGTAAAACTATGAACACTGAGAAAACCTGTTTTTTCTTTATTGACTAAGCCTATCACAGTTACATACACTGAACAAAAATATAAACGCAACACTTTTGTTTTTGCTCCCATTCCCCATGGGATGGACGTAGAGACCTAAAATTCATTCCAGATACACAATATAACCATCCCTCCCAAACAGTGGTCACAAATCAGTCCAAATGTGTGGTAGTGGGCACATCTGCTATATTGAGATAATCCATCCCACCTCACAGGTGTGCCACATCAGGATGCTGATCTGACATCATGAGTAGTGCACAGGTGTACCTCAGACTGCCCACAACAAAAGGCCACCCTGGAATATGCAGTTTTGTCTCACAGCAAAATGCCACAGATGCCACAAGCAATGAGGGAGCGTGCAATTGGCATGCTGACTGCAGGAATGTCAACCAGATCTGTCGCCCGTGCATTGAATGTTCATTTCTCAACCATAAGCCGTCTCCACAGGCGTTTCAGAGAATATGGCAGCACATCCAACTGGCCTCACAACCGCAGACCTCGTGTAACCACACCAGCCCAGGACCTCCACATCCAGCAGGTTCACCTCCAAGATCGTCTGAGACCAGCCACCCAGACAGCTGCTGGAACAATTGGTTTGCACAACCAAACAATTTCTGCACAAACTGTCAGAAACCGTCTCAGGGACGCTCAACTGCATGCCCGTCGTCCTCATCGGGGTCTTGACCTGACTCCAGCTCGTCGCCGTAACAGACTTGTGTGGGAAAATGCTCACATTCAATGGCTTCTGGCACGTTGGAGAGGTGTGCGCTTCACGGATGAATCATGGTTCACATTGTTCAGGGCAGATGGCAGCTGAGAATGTCCCAGTTCTTGCATGGCCAGCATACTCACCGGACATGTCACCCATTGAGCATGTTCGGGATGTGCTTGACCGGCGTATACGACAGCGTGTACCAGTTCCCACGAATATCCAACAACCTCGCACAGCCATTGAAGTGGAGTGGACCAACATTCCACAGGCCACAATTGACAATCTGATAGACTCCATGCGACGATGTGTTGCACTGCATGAGGCAAATGGTGGTCACACCAGATACTGACCGGTTCTGGGTCCCCAGACCCCCAATAGCGCAAAAAACTGCACATTCCAGGGTGGCCTTTTGTTGTGGGCAGTCTGAGGTACACCTGTGCACTACTCATGATGTCAGATCAGCATCCTGATGTGGCACACCTGTGAGGTGGGATGGATTATCTCAATATAGCAGATGTGCCCACTACCACACATTTGGACTGATTTGTGACCACTGTTTGGGAGGGATGGTTATATTGTGTATCTGGAATGAATTTTAGGTCTCTACGTCCATCCCATGGGGAATGGGAGCAAAAACAAAAGTGTTGCGTTTATATTTTTGTTCAGTGTATAACACCTGGCTACTATATTTAGAGAGTTTAAGAATATAATATGTTCCATTAAAAAAAAGCCCTGCATGGAAATGACTGTGCTTCCACAGCTCACTGAGCGCCATGTTCAAATTTAATGTAAATGTATAAAAAGAATGATGACATGTCTCTGCTTCCTCCCACTTTACAAAAGTGAAGCCAAAAGCTTCTACAGTCACTGAACACAACATTTATTTAGCAGTTTTTAATTCCAGATCAACCAAGTATTGACTCCAGTTGTGCTGAATGGATTTCTGACTTAAATCCTTCAAGTAAGCAAGATGTACTATGTACTATAACTCACATGACTACAGCATTAAAAACCTTATTGTTCAGTCGTGGTATGCTGAGCTAATGTTGGTATTTTGATATCCAAGCAACTTTTTTGATACCAACTTTTTATCTTTCTCGAAATCCAGCTGTGTATAAACAGAGTTAAACTGTAGTCTCAGTTGCTTTCTTCATGTTTGGATGTTTAGGATGTGATAAACTCCAGTCACGTAAACATCTGTTGACTTCTGAAGAAAACATCAGGACTAGAAAACAAAGAAAAAAGTCTGTCTGCAGATGCAGTGCTGTGTAATAGTGAGTGTGATCAGCATGAGTATGATGTGGCTGCTAATCTGAATTTCTTCTTTCATGTAATATAAAATGAGATTGACCACAGTTATGACTGATGGCAGTTTTTTCTGTACAATGTGAGAATGGCCCATCATGTCTAAGATTACACACCACCTGACAGGCAGGCCACAGTGCTTTGTTTTATATAGTGGTGAGCGGCTATGCTGTCTCTATTCCTGTTCACCTCATACACCTCAAACTGTCAGTACAGCTCTGCACTAACTCAGTGAAAGCTTCTGCTTCTGAAAGTGAAAAAGCACTGAAAACTCCTACTTTTACAGAGGGACTATTGAGAGCGTCCTGAGCAGCTGCATCACTGTCTGGTCTGATGATAACTGCACTGTATCGGATCGCAACACCCTACAACAGATAGTGAGAACAGATGAGAACATCACTGGAGCCTCTCTTTCCTCCATCACAGACACTTATCGCACCAGCTACATCCGCAAAGCCACAGGCATTTTGGAGAAACCCTCACGGACACTATTCGCCCGGCTGCCTTCTGACAAGAGGTACCGGAGCATTCGGGCCCTCACTGTCAGACTGACAAACAGTTTCTTCCCCCAGGCTGTTAGACTCCTGAACACTCAGTGACTGGACTGACACACACACACACACCCTCATACACGTCACTACCAAGCACTTATCTGCACAATTTCATACACACACAGACAGCACACCTTCATACACCAAGTTACTTTTTGCACAATGCTCAGTCATTTCTATTGCAGTTGTGTCTGCACTGTCTTGTGTCTGTAACGTTCTGTTCTGTCTTGGTTTTGTTTTTGCATTTTTTGCACATTGCACTTTATGTAGTCCTGCGTTGATTGTGTGTTATATGTCATATGTAGCACCAGGGTCTTGGAGGAAGGTTGTCTCATTTCACTGTGTACTGTACCACTGCACATGGTTGGAATGACAATAAAGCCACTTGACCTTGACCTGTCTATCTCGGGCCAGGATGTTGATATGGAGCAGTATAGATGCCTGAGCATCCACATTAACAACAGGCTGAAATGGAAGACTGTATACATTGACTTTATTCTTCAGCAATTTACACTGAACATTGAAGTTACCATTTTAATGTCTTATGATTCGATTTCTGTGGGCGGGGGGGGGGGGGGGGGGGGGGGTGTTTGTTTTTTTTAGCTCCTTTGTTTTACTTTATTTCATTTATATCTAAATAATTTAACTATTTTCTTTTGAGCATTTTTTTAAAGCTATCTTATTTATGTAACTTTTTTATAGATTGTGTTTTGGCTGATTGAGCACAATAATTTCTTACTTTCAGGAACAATTAACATATATTTTATCCTTTATATAGTAGAACTGTCCATTCATCCATCCATTTTCTTCCACTTATCCAGGGCCGGGTCGCGCGCGGGGGCAGCAGCCCAAGCAGAGAAGCCCAGACCTCCCTCTCCCCAGCCACCTCCTCCAGCTTGTCCGGGGGAACACCAAGACGTTTCCAGGCCAGCCGAGAGATATAATCTCTCCAGCATGTCCTGGGTCTGCCCCAGGGCCTCCTCCCGGTGGGACATGCCCGGAAAACCTCACCCAGGAGGTGCCCAGGAGGCATCCTTGTCAGATGCCCGAACCACCTCAACTGGCTCCTTTCGATGTGGAGGAGCAGCGGCTCTACTCCCAGCCCCTTCCAAATGGCCGAACTTCTCACCCTATCTCTAAGGGAGAGGCCAGCCACCCTTCGGAGGAAGCTCATTTCTGCCGCTTGTATTCGCGATCTCGTTCTTTCGGTCACTACCCACAGCTCGTGGCCATAGGTGAGGGTAGGGACGTAGATTCACCAGTAAATTGAGAGCTTCACTTTTACACTCAGCTCTCTCCTCACCACAACAGACCAGTACAGCGTCCGCATCACTGCGTCCGCTGCACCAATCCATCTGTCAATCTCCGGCTCCTTTCTCCCGTCACTCGGGAACAAGACCCTGAGATACTTAAACTCCTCCACTTTGGGGCAGGAACTCATCCCCGACCCGCAGTGGGTACTCCCCCCTTTTCCAGCTGAGGACCATAGCCTCAGATTTGGAGGTGCTGATTCTCATTCCCACCACTTCAGGGGTACTGCCCCTGATCTCCACGCAACATTGTAGAGGTGTGTCAACCAAGACAGCCCTACAACATCCAGAGCCTTCAGGAACTCGGGGTGGACCCCGTCCACCCCAGGGGCTCTGCCACCAAGGAGTTGTTTAACTGCCTCAGTGACCTCGCCCCCAGAGATTGGCGGGTTATCCCCTTCGTCCCCAGATTCTGCTTCCACCACGGAAGACGTGCCAGTGGGATTGAGGAGGTCCTCGAAGTATTCCTTCCACTGCCTGGCAATTTTCTCAGTCGAAGTCAGCAGCACTCCACCTGCACTGTACACAGTGCAGGTAGAGCACCGCTTTCCCCTCCTGAGTCGCCTGACGGTTTGCCAGAATCTCTTTGGGGAAGTCCGAAAGTCTGCACTGTTAATAAGAAGTTTATCAGTCCCATAGATGCTGGCCTGTTGTTGTGTGTGTGTGTGTGCAGCGGACGTTGTTATCTATCTGGGTAGATCTGATATGTTTACAACGTGTGAGAGTGTGGTGAAGAAAATTGGTTTACCAAATGTGTTTATTTGTTAAGTCCCCTGTTTTCCTTTCATCATCTCCCCAAGGCGGCTGCCAAACAAAAGAAAGAACTTCTGTCAATAGTAGAGGCCGAGATAAGACCCAAAAATACTCCAACAAACAACTTACGGTAATGCTACATGATGTTACGTGCCAGTTTGCAAACTCTGCATTTCTTTGACTAATTTCCTCCATTTAAATTTAACTAATGAGATTGTTACAATCTAAATGGGTTGACTTTTGACTAAAACCTCCCGAGTCGCCATCAGTAAACTCCACTGTATAAAAATACATTCTTTAAAACAGACGCTTTTTTCCCTTCTCTGAGATGTTTTTTTGACAAACAACCACTGATATCTGCTGCTGGCAAAACAGTGTTATATAATGACAACCAAAATAAAAATTAAGTCAAAATAAACAGGACTCAATTCTGGTAAATTTCATAATTGTTAGGTTAGGATGGAATAAAAAATGTCTGCAGATGTTTATGTTATTTCTCTATCTACAGGTAAACTTTTTGTTTTTCATAAAATGGAAAACAAGTATAACCATGTCAGAACAATTATGTGGTTCAATATCATTTACACCACATGTAATGGAAAAAGAAAAGCACCATCCATTCGCTTCCGGTCATCCTTTTCGGGGTCGCGGGGGGTGCTGGAGCCTATCCCAGCTGTCATAGGGCGAGAGGCAGGGTACACCCTGGACAGGTCGCCAGTCTGTCGCAGGGCCAACACACAGGGACAGACAACCATTCGCACTCACATTTACTCACACATTCACACCTAGAGGCAATTTGGATTATCCAATTAACCTATCCCCACAAGCTGCATGTCTTTGGGAGGAAGCCGGAGTACCCGGAGGGAACCCACGCAAACACGGGGAGAACATGCAAACTCCACACAGAAAGATCCCGGCCTGATGTTGGAATTGAACTCAGGACCTTCTTGCTGTGCGGCAACAGTGCTAACCACCGTGCAGATAAACTTATCTAATTAATCACACAGTTCATTCTTTTCTTTTTAGTTAGTTAACATATATGCATGCTTGCCATGAAAGTAAATTTACCTTCATTTTTTCCAGGCCTGTGGAGTTTAACCCCTCCCGTCATCACTTCAACTCAGACAGCAGCCAGATGACTATACAGTCTGTTGTCAGGAAGAACTTTGAGGAGTACGTCTGCACGGCTACCAACAAGATTGCTGAGAGCAGTGCTGCCATCATGCTTCAAGTCTTTGGTTGGTTTGATTGTGTTTCATTTCGAAAGCAGCTGTGCTTTAGTCAGATTTCAGACCAGAAAAACACCTTCTGTCTTTTTCTCTCTGTCAGAGTTCAACTTCAGGCCGTGTGCGAGTGGTGGATAATGTGTTGATGATTGATGAGGTGGTGCCCTCTGATGGTGGATTGTATTCCTGCATGGCCATCAGTTCTTCTGGAAATGCATCAAGAGATGTCGCCGTATACAGTAAGAGTTTTTCTCTGTCATATATGGTTAAATGGAGAAAGTGCCTTTATACTTTATTTATAACACCAGTGCATGTTACTGTTCCTTTTAAATTAATTTGTGTTTTGCTGTTGCTTCTCACTGAAAACCACACCTGTGAGTGGAGGAACAACCATAACAAGTTTTGTCCAGCATTGGAAACAAAAACCAATCACTGACAAAAAGTCATCATTTACACTTTCAACTGCTCACAGGGGCGTAATTTCCAGGGGGGTTAGGGGGGTTACAGTGTCACGCCAAATTGTCATACATCCAACTGCTCTAAGTAAAAAATTCAATCAATTCACATGCACATCAACAGGCTCCCATATCCCAACACTTCCAGTGAGACGGCAAACAACGCAAACAGAACAGACAAACAACAAAACAAAACAAAAAAAGAAATCCAAAAGAAAAGACAAAGCAGCAGAACTTCTGTCAGTGTAGCCCGGAGAAGCAGTGGCGCCCAAGCTATAAAAGTTATCAGCCACCCACTGAGGCCTACACTTCCGATCAAACAGCGTCGCTCAATTTGTTAACAAAGTAGCCCATATGAGGCTTCTGCAGAAGCCAATAAACAGTGTTGGGGAGTAACGGCATGTACCACCGTTACGTACACTCAACAAAAATATAAACGCAACACCTTTGTTACTGCTCCCATTCCCCATGGGATGGACGTAGAGACCTAAAATTCATTCCAGATACACAATATAACCATCCCTCCCAAACAGTGGTCACAAATCAGTCCAAATGTGTGGTAGTGGGCACATCTGCTATATTGAGATAATCCATCCCACCTCACAGGTGTGCCACATCAGGATGCTGATCTGACATCATGAGTAGTGCACAGGTGTACCTTATACTGCCCACAACAAAAGGCCACCCTGGAATGTGTAGTTTTGTCTCACAGCAAAATGCCACAGATGCCACAAGCAATGAGGGAGCGTGCAATTGGCATGCTGACAGCAGGAATGTCAACCAGATCTGTCGCCCGTGCATTGAATGTTCATTTCTCAACCATAAGCCATCTCCACAGGCGTTTCAGAGAATATGGCAGCACATCCAACCGGCCTCACAACCGCAGACCTCGTGTAACCACACCAGCCCAGGACCTCCACATCCAGCAGGTTCACCTCCAAGATCGTCTGAGACCAGCCACCCAGACAGCTGCTGGAACAATTGGTTTGCACAACCAAACAATTTCTGCACAAACTGTCAGAAACCGTCTCAGGGACGCTCAACTGCATGCCCGTCGTCCTCATCGGGGTCTTGACCTGACTCCAGCTCGTCGCCGTAACAGACTTGTGTGGGCAAATGCTCACATTCGATGGCGTCTGGCACGTTGGAGAGGTGTGCGCTTCACGGATGAATCATGGTTCACATTGTTCAGGGCAGATGGCAGCTGAGAATGTCCCAGTTCTTGCATGGCCAGCATACTCACCGGACATGTCACCCATTGAGCATGTTCGGGATGTGCTTGACCGGCGTATACGACAGCGTGTACCAGTTCCCACGAATATCCAACAACCTCGCACAGCCATTGAAGTGGAGTGGACCAACATTCCACAGGCAACAATTGACAATCTGATAGACTCCATGCGACGATGTGTTGCACTGCATGAGGCAAATGGTGGTCACACCAGATACTGACCGGTTCTGGGTCCCCAGACCCCCAATAGCGCAAGAAACTGCACATTCCAGGGTGGCCTTTTGTTGTGGGCAGTCTGAGGTACACCTGTGCACTACTCATGATGTCAGATCAGCATCCTGATGTGGCACACCTGTGAGGTGGGATGGATTATCTCAATATAGCAGATGTGCCCACTACCACACATTTGGACTGATTTGTGACCACTGTTTGGGAGGGATGGTTATATTGTGTATCTGGAATGAATTTTAGGTCTCTACGTCCATCCCATGGGGAATGGGAGCAGTAACAAAGGTGTTGCGTTTATATTTTTGTTGAGTGTATTTAAAATACAAAATATGAGTAACTGTCCCTGTACTAACGCTCGGAGCCGCGGACCTGTTTTATATACACGCGGAATAGTTTTCTATACGAGATCGCTGCAAAAAGTGCAGCCTTACCTAATGTCCACCTTACTGTTACTCATTTATTTTATATTAAAATTTAAGAATCTAGTTGGTATTGGTATGGCGATTATCCTTCAGTAATAGTAATAAATCACACAGCAATAGTACTTTCATGTAGTTGTAAAAAGCATGAAAAAATATTAAGTAATCCAAAGTAATCAGAATACGTTACTCTCACTGAGTAACGTAAAGGAATATGTTACAAAATACATTTTAGGGCATGTATTCTGTAATCTGTAGTGGAATACATTTTAAAAGTAACCTTCCCAACACTGCCTATAAACACACTTATTTACCACCAAGTAAAATAATAAATGACACAAAATAAACACATACCAGCCGCGATGGGAGGCTTCAGGAAGATAATCCGCAGGTGATAACATGAGTAACACCAATCAACAAAAGTACAGCCAATTCAGGCTGAGGAAGTCGCAACATGTACGCAACTCCTAACTGTAACACCCAGGGAAGTCAGGTGACCGAAAGGCCGCATGCGGATAACAACAGGTGAGCGATTCAGGGACACTCAGATGGCAGCTACTATTTATAGCAGAGCCATCTAATATGATTGGTTAGTAGTTGGATTAAAAACAAAAGTACTGCATACAGTATTCATTCTGCTACACAGAGAAGTAATGCTGAAGAGCATATCCACTCTGGAAAGTATGCAACAGGTGGAGGTTCCCACACTCGCTTATGAGGTCGGTCAGTTCACAGAGATGAATATGAAAACTGTTTAATATGCTGTAGGCTACAAACAACAAAAGAAGAGAGAGGTCAAATATACTAAAACGGTCTGATTTGGGGGTGAACCAGAGCTCTGCATTTTTGCAGTGAGAGGACGGTGGTTCTGAATGTAGCCTCTTTGTCTTTGACAGCAATGTCCACTCCTCAGGCTTCTACCCGACAACAGGGTGACTACAGGGAGGAAATTCTGCTGAATGTTTTGTTGTTTATTCAATTTGTTCACTGCAGGGGAGTAAACGAGATGAATCAATGCTGCACAGTGAGACCAGCAATTTATTTCATATCAGCAAGTTTTCTAATTATATGTCTTGGTATAAGATACACTGCTGTAATATGCAGACTCTACTTCATCATTCCTGGTACAGAAAGCTTATGTTAGTCTTTTGAAATGTAAGCAGTGAACTTCCTCAGGAAATAACTGATGTCCAAGTCTCTTTTGTCCCAAATTTGTGTGTATAAACAGAGTAAACAGCAGTTCTGGTTCCTTTCTTCATGCTTAAACAGTGATAAAAATGATAAAGTCCAGTTCTGTAAACAGTTGCAGACTGCTGAGCAGAACGTCACAACCAGAAAACGACAAGTGAAACATACATATCTTACTCTTCAGAGAAGCAAACCTGAGAAAATGTCTTTTTCACCACCTAGTGCTGATCTTTTTTTTTTTCTTCCAGTATATTGAATAAAATGCAAGGTTTTTCCCCACCCTAGTTCTATTTTTCTTAAATGAAGCTTATGGGAAGGTTCAATGTCTGCTCGCTCCCATATGCTGCCAAATAAATCTAAGATTTATCCACTTTCCCACGCTGTCAAGCTGCTTGTGTCATCGCTGGGCTAGTCCAGTCATCTTCTCTCTGCCTTTTCCCGGCCAATCAACATTCGTGTCACGTACTTAAAATCTCACTGCGCATCTGTCTTTCTCCTTCGCGGACTCCTTTGTGCAACCCACCTCCTCCCCGTCTCCACTCACTCATCACTCAAGCTCCATTCAAGCCACCTTCATCTCCACCACCAGCATTTAGGCCATCTGAGTCTAACTGCCAAACATTTATCTGTATTATTATTGTTGTTGTTATTATTAAGTCTTTGTTATTATTTATTTAGTCTAAAATATGTTGGCATAAAAATTAAAAAGGGCTATTGTAAAATTGCTAAAATCAATGTCAAATATAGATTCGATTCTTTCATTGCCTGCTCAAAATTTGCCCAAAACTTTTATTTGAGGCAATTTAATATTTCATTTTTCATGTTTTATTAAAAAGAAACTGACAGGCACAAATTCACTATTTGGGACTCAAACACAGAGTTTGTATACTTGATGTTTTGTGCTGATTAATAAAGTGTCTTGCATGCAAATGCTCCAAATTAAAGAGATGGTCCTCACCTGCATCCATCAGATAGAGGAAGAGAGGGAATCAAGATTACCGCATCCATTACTGATGAACATTTTCACTGTAGCTCTCTTTTAAAATGGCCATATATGTATTTAAATGACTTCTGAATATATGTTTAGTTTTGACCAATACAATCTGTTGATTGTTTCTTCACTTTCTGTGTATAACTTCAGTTACCTAAAAGTATTAAGACAGTAATTTGGTTTAGATTTTCACAGGTCAGATTCGGGTTGCCTGCATTATACACTGGGCTGCCATGGCAAACTATATGCTGTAGTGACATTTTTCCTCCTTCAGTGATTGGTCGCCAACAGCTTTGAAAGTCAAAGCTGC
This sequence comes from Mchenga conophoros, assembly GCF_057382185.1. Classification (NCBI taxonomy): domain Eukaryota; kingdom Metazoa; phylum Chordata; class Actinopteri; order Cichliformes; family Cichlidae; genus Mchenga; species Mchenga conophoros. The sequence continues at coordinate 13,218,182 of NC_140536.1, forward strand.
AAAGCATTTGTTAAAGATTAATTAAGATTATTTAAATCAAGCATTTTTTAAAACCTGGACAACAGTGTGTGGCTTGCTCTTTGTCCTGCAAAAGAATGCTAAAAATCCCAATTTGGGGCGTTAAAAATGTAAAAAGAATCTTTAATGCAACATCTATAATCTCTCCTTAGCACCAAGACAGATACAGTCGACTGTTCTTTCTTTTTCTGATTTCCTCTCACAACAAGTTCAACACAGGACCTACAAAAAATGCTTAAAGGTGCGACAAATGTCAAATGTTGAACTATATTTGTTAATAATTAGGCATGTTCTATGCTTTCTATTGTTAGCTAGTTCATTTACATATCTTTGGACTCCAGTCACAACTCTATCTGTGAACACTTGGTCATTATTATAGTCCATGGTTAGACCAACGAAGAAAACTAAAAACAAAGAGAAAAAACTGAATCTGCACAGAACTCTTAAGCACTGTAGTTAATATGTAATGAAAACTATCATCACAGAGAGAAGTGAACAAATAACGACAGAGGTGAAACTACTTCCCATGCGACAATGTTAGGGTGGATCATTAGATGGCAGTATTTCCCCACGATTTTAACTATTGCTCCAAGAGACATGACAAATATTCTTTTGGGCTTTTAAGTAAACATTTCAATCTGTAAAGTCTTTATATTCTTTTGGAGATGACATTTCCTGCACACATTTAATTTGTGTAGAATTAGAGCACAGTAACCAAGTCAAGATTGGAATTTGTACTTTTATTGTTTGATGAAATAATGTGGTCTTTTCCCCAGTAACCCTTGTTAGAGTCCTAAAAGACATAAATATTAAATCTATAGTCAGAAAAAACATCTACTTTATCAATCAATCAATGATTCAATCAATCAATGAATCAATCTTTATTGACAGACGTTTCGTCTATAAAAGGATCATACCCTTTTTTTAAAATTCATAACCACAACTCCATTACAGTATGGAGATTTGTTCTATTAGTACTAGTATGTTAAAATTGCGTTTGTGCTCCATTTACACTCACACTTACGCTTGAATGTTTTTCTTTGAGTAAATCACATCAAACACCCACATCCACTTTATCTTTTTTTAGCCGTTTTTACTTTTTTTTTAAATAATGAATTATGATGAGGTACCCAGTTTACCCAACAGAAATAAATACTAATTTGATGACGCACTTGAGCAAGTCAAAGTCTCGATACCTCTCGGTAGCAGTGAAAGTGGCAGCTCTATGTGTTTCAGGTCTGCACGCTAGCCACGCCCCCTGCCTGATGCGTTCCTGCTGACTGAAAGCACATGACCAAGCGTGTTTACACCTGCAGTCTTTAGTCAGGCGCTAACGTCAACTGTGACACGGATACGCAAGCCTGTTTTTTAAACCAAGATAAGACTTGACCGTGGGGTGAGAGATTATTGTTTGGCAGACCCTCGGCTGGTAAGTTAGCCATATTAGAAAGGCCGCTGTTTTGCTTCAATAAGAAGGCTAGTAGCTCTTCCGTAGCAGCAGCTGCTGCTAGGTTAGCACACTAATGACTCTTGAGTAGGTTGCGACAGCAGCATCACCACCAAAGCAGGTAAAAGCTAAAGGTTTAACAGTTCACTCATGTATAAGTGGCTTCACTTCAGGCACTCTACTTAGCTTAGCCCACACGGTGTGTTTGCTTGCAATGTCATCGTTCTTTATGGTATAATCAACGTAAAATTACAATAAATGACTGAACGAGCTAGCAACGATTCAGTTGTTGGTTATGTTAACCCTTTAGCACAGCAGGTGTGGCGGACTGATAAAAAGTTAAGTCCTATTGACCAGATAGTGGCAGTTTTTGGTTGAATACAGCCTTAAACTCATTAATAGGTGTTAGCGTGTCTCAGTGTGAACTTGTCACAGGTCACAATCAACTGTCTGCTCTCAGGTAGCTTCCCGCAGGTTCCCTGTGTCTACGTGAGTTGTTGTAATCAGAGGTTAAACTGAGATTTGGCAGGTGAAGGCACAAAGATTGGCTGCAGCAGGGCCAAATAATTACTGTGAGTTAGAAGTAAGTTACATAAAAATGTGTTCTGTGATGTCCAGTAGATGTTTCTTTGTCTGCAGATTGTGATCAGCTGAACTGCCATGCTACTCCGATATTCCCTGCTCTTTATGGATTTAACCACCTGAATTCAACAAGATATAAGCAGATGTTAAGACAGTAAAAGGTAGACTTCGGTGAATGAGTCTAATCCGCATCAACTTAATCACCTTAAATATAAACTCATGTAACCCATTAGCAGTACCCAAGATATATTCAGTTCAACATACTAATTCTCTGTAAACTTGATAACAATACTGCAAACTAACCAGTGTAGCATGCAGTAAACTGCCTACTGCCATATTTTCATGTAAGCATTTGCAAAATGTTAGGCAAAAACATAATTCAACAACACATCATGCATAATCCAGTATCTGATTTAAAACTCAGAGACTGCTCAGCATGTGAAAATCCCATTCTTTAAAAATAAATAACTCATCTTTCTGGCATCTTTCTCCATATGTCAGTGATGCATGTTAACATTTTTTCCTCTCCCTGGGAAAAAAAAAGCAACTGAGCATTTAGCTCACGGATGTATTTTGCAACACACTGCACGGATATAGTTTGTGCATTTGTTGATATTTGTTGAGCTGTTTTAAAGTTACTTTTTACAATACTTCCCCATTAAAAATCATTTCTTACCTCTTCTGTGGCACTAACTAGATGCAGACTACCGTGAAACCTTATTTAAATCAGCACCATTAATTGCATCACAGGGATGAAAAGGAAAAAGGGATGTGTTTAAGATGTAAATGAACCATGGGATGTCATTGTTTTCTTATTATTGAGCAAGTGTCTCCATGCCATCACTGGAAACAAGCACAACTCACTCAATAGTAAGATGCACTAACCTCTCTATCAGATGTAATTAATCATTAACTGAAGGCGGTGGGATGCTATTTCAGATTGTTCCAACCCACTTTAACCCCTGGTTGTCATGGTTTTTGCATACATTACTGCACATATTTGATAAAGGAACATCCATACTGGGATGGTAGTATGAACATTTTAAATGAATCAAATGATTTTGGTTGCTCCCAAGTCAAAACAGCAGTTTATTTCCAATGAAAAAATGGCAATATTAAGAACAGTATTAACTGTAAATACTGTATACTGTCTTCGGTAGCTCTAGCCCATCTGTATCCCAGGAGAAACAACCCCTCTTTGGCCTCTGGCTCCAGGAAGCCAGAGCTCCTTGCTGTCCAACATGGATGAGACGGATGTTGAACGTGAGTCTCTTCCCTTCCCTACTGAAGGCTAAGCCACATGTATTTGACATTGGTCAATTCAGCTTTCTGAAATGTTGTCCATCCACTTATGTTTACTCCTTTTCTGCTCCGATATGCTTCTGAGGTTGTGTTTTCCTTTCAGAGGTGACCCTGGCTCTTCTTGATGCAGCCACCGATAAAGACTCAGAAGTCCAGGAACAAGTCAGGAAGTCTATTTTGACTCTGGGAAAACAGCAGCCAGACCGAGTGTTGGCCATGTGTCAGGACTACCTCCTGAAACACCCTAAGGTAACAACCCAGAATAGTGAGAGTCCTTAGGAAGACGAAAGTCAGCCATAATTACGTAACTAAGAAAACAACTGCAAAGTCGTTTAATGTTTAAAAGCAATATGGACTGTTAAATCTATTTTGAGCCTGTTTTTCTGCATTTTTTTCCCGCACACAGATGCAGAGACTTTTGATACCGTTGTAGCCACTGAATTCATTCAGTTCATTAGTTGGCTTTTTTAAATTTAGATGGTGTAAAATGTTCTTGGTGATATATTCTTTGCTTATCTAAAGGCAGTCCCTGACATTCAGCAGAAAACAGAGTCATGCTGTTATGTTTCAGATTAACTGCTCCTGTAGCATTTTAATTTCCTGTTTCACTCCATTGTGTTCCTGTTCTCCTTTATGTTAATGACCTTGTCAGTGAGGCTGATACTGTTTTCATCTTATTAATCCGTCAGTATCATCATGCTAAAATGTGCTTAGGGAGACATATACTATAACAGAAACTACCACAAAGGCTATTTTGAAAGCTCTGCCTTTCTATGGACAGATTTTGACAACAAGGTAACACAGCTTTGGGAGATGCAGTCATCAAATTTTACGCTTGTACTGACATCAAAATGAAGGCTGATTTCTGTGTGGTCGGAGAGCTTATTGGCATAGTGACTGATGTTATTCCATCGCAGACCAGCCTGTGGTCCTCCTTTTTTTTTTTTTTTTTTTTTTCCATGCTTTTATATCGCCTCTTCATATCTTCCTCTTCTTCATCTCATCTTTCTTCTGTAGCTGGTGGTGAGCCACAGAGTTGTGATTCTTCGGACTATTGAGCTGATTGTTAGCTGCAGGATAGAGGAGATCAGTCCTTCCAGGATAAAGAGTATTATCTCCCTGGCCTCAGATGAAATGACTCGATCAAAGGTAAATTATTTATGTTTGTGAAGGTTCTCAGTCGCCCAGGTCATCGTAGTCTAAGGAGCTTGGAAAGAAAAGCATCTGGACTTCTTTAAGTGGACCTTTCACCTCTCATCCGAGAAGCTTCTTCAGTTCTTCTTCTTTAGAGCTAAAGAAGCTGAGAGGTGTAACGTCTTCAAGAAACTTAAAGAAGTCCAGATGTTTTTCTTTCTAAGCTCCTTTGACAAAGGTAGAATATTTACTTTTAATCATTGATTTTTGTGTTTTTTAAGAGTGTGGACATTACATGATTGAGTTTTGATTAAGATATCTTAAAAGCCTTAGTCATACAGTTTCATGTGGCCCCTTTCTTACATCCTCTTCATTGTTGTTCTGCCTTCATGGTTGATTCAGGAGGTCATCCCAGACTGGCAGCAGGCAGCCAGTAATATCTTGGTCGCGGTGGGTAATAAGCACATCAATGACATCATGGAGGAGATACTAAGCAAGTTCCAGCCAGGGGTCCTGCCTCACTTCTTTGTAGTTCAAACACTGGCCAACCTCTCTGATTCAAATGGTAAGGACATTTTTACTGGCGTACATGAAAGGAAAAATGTGCAGTCTGTCTTTAAGGAAGCCCACATGCAGGCCAGGGTAGGATTTTGGCTGAGAAGAAAGGAATTGAGCGGTTGCTGAGAAAAGCTGAACCTGTTAAACCTGTCCAGTAAGAGCACTTGCAGGTCAAAGATTTTGCACAACACCAGGATTTTTTTCTTTCTCTCTGTTTTTTAGGAGCACTCTGTGATTACAAATGATTAGGGCTCATTTTTTCCACTAAGTATGGAGTCATACTGGCAGCAGTAAGATATTTTTCAAAACTTCTGAGCTGATGTGTACTTTTCTAATGGATTAGTAAAACTTATTTAGAGCCCTGAACTTCAGTGTCTGTGCTCCAAGTATGGCAGCTACCAAAGTAGCATGTCAGGTAGTTAAACAGAGTTTGTCAGTCTTTAAAGGCCCTTTAAAGTGCGGCTGACGTTACTAATCCTACATTTGAATTTGAGCATGTGTTTTATGGCATGAATGAAGTTGTTGTTTTTTTTCTCCCCAAACTCCATAAAATGAAATCTGGAATAACTTAAAAGAAAAATAATCAGAGTTGTCTGAACTACTCATGTCTGAGTGTCACTTATTGTGGTAACAGCCAAATAACTGATAGACAAATCCATTTGAATTATTGTATAAAAATTAGTCTCATAGTGCAAAAATAATGCCAATGTATGTCTCACTGCTGTTATAGAGGAAGAGGGAAATGTAAGCGTGCCATAAATGTGTAATCTGTTCTGTTCTCTAGTTTATGGCATGGTGCCGTTTCTGAATGCTATTCTGGGAACCATGTTACCCATGCTGAGCATGGCAAAACAGGACAACATAAAGTGGGTCTTCTCTTCTGGTAAGAACCACCTGACCTGTTTTCCAGTGGTTTCTTAGATTTTGACTGAACAAACCAAACAAAAAGTGCAGCTTCACGATGTTCGCGTGTTTGCTTTGCCTGCTCTTTACAGTCACACGGCTTTTCTGTTTCCTGTTTTGTTGTTTTTTCTCTCCCTGCAGCTCTGTCTCATTTCAGCGACAGTATCTTGGAGTACCTGGCCAACTTAGACAAGGCTCCAGATCCTTCAGTCAGAAAAGACACGTTCTCCAGTGACATCTATGCTGCTTTTGAAATCCTCTTCAATAACTGGTTACAAAGCAGAGAGCCCAAGGTAGGTTGATCGTGCAAGATGATATGAAATGCAGTGGACTATACAACTGAAAAACCACCTACATTTTGCAAGAAGTCATGGGTTGAGGCATTGTTGAAGGAAGCTGAATCATTAAGGAAGCAGAAGTAAGCCATCCAAAGCTGCAATGACAAATAAAAAAATAAATGATAAAAGCTAAATTAATTTTCTCACAGAGAGAACACTTGGTGTAATTTACTCTCCTATCCTGGAGAGACACTGTTTTATTGGGAAATTCCCAAAAAAATGTTTTTTGAGTTTTCTGGAAGGTGCAATCTGTTTTAGTCAACAAAAGAGAGTCACAAAACTCAACTAGAAGAGGGTGACATCTTTACTTTTTGTACTGACTCTATATTAATCTGTGTTACTGAACCAAACAATTAAACCGTTTGTTGCACAATTGGGAAGATACAACTGTTTATTAGAAGAGTATTTAGTTAAATTATCTCAGAAAGAGGCTTGTTCTGGGAACTAATATTTATTCAATCACAGGTTATTGATGTGAAGGTCATTCTTATTACACATATGTCCAAGTACTCACCTAATCTTTGTCATCTCTATCACCTCATATTCTGACTTTTCTTTTCTGTTTGGCTTCCAGTTGAGGCTGACAGTGGCTGAGGCGGTGGGATCAATGTGTCATCTGATGGCCAGCGATAAACTGGAGGAACAGATTCCCAGACTTGTTCCTGCCATCCTGTCCCTGTACAAGAAAAACAACGAGCACTACATCATTAGCAAGGTGGGCGCAGTGTGATGCATCAGTGTAGGGATTGTTTATTATGGGTTTTTGTAGAAAGTATAATTTATGTAAGGAAATGGAGGACCATTACTCTCTGAGCATCTCTAAACTCTGTCCTGGCTTTAAGTAGAAGTGCATCTTAAACTGAGTCTGAGCCTTTGGGTGAGTGTACCTGTTTTGTTTTTCTAAACAGAGTCTGTGCCAAGTCCTAGATGCATCTGTCAACATGGGCAGCAGGGTGCTGGAGGCACAACTGGAAGCTCTGCTCTTTGCACTGCACCAACAGGTACACCTTAAGTGCATTTCTTTGCATGGTAATAAATTGGTATCATTGATTGTGTAGTGTATTGATGAGAAACAAATGGTTAGAAGAATTGTTTCTCAGTATTTCTGTTTGGTGCTGAACTACTTATGGTATTGAAAGCACAAATCTGTGAATGAATGGACTGGGTTAATTCTTGCGAATTGCTCACCTGTGCTGCTTTTCTTAGTTGATGAATCAAATGACCGTAACTGTTACTGAGGTCACACATTTTCACATCCTTGTGACTCAGCTGACACTTGGCCTGATGCCTGCGTGTTGCAAAATTTCACCTCAACTACGTAATGTGATGTGATGGCATAATGTTACAGCAGCAGTGTCTGTTACAGTTCCTTTTGTAATTTTTTTCCCTCCATTTTATATATGTAATATTTAACGGTGCTGTTGCTGTTAAGAATGTGTTCCTACAACATTTTCAGTTCTTATTTTCAGCTGAGAAGTGTACCCGAAGTGGGAAACAATAAACACATGTGACTTTGTGCTGTAAAAACAGACCATGTGCTCAGACTGTTAATTTTTTTTATTATGGTTTTCAAAAATGCACTGGTCCATGCAAAAATGAACTCATGTTAATATTCTCCCATTCTTCAGCAGCAGGAGAACACCATCATCCCTATATATGATACAGCTGCAGGAGAGCGTTTATACAAATGTTTTATTGCCTTTAGCTGCTTGATTTGCACTCTGACTTGTAGATTATGAGCAGAGTCCTTGTTATGTAAAATTATATCAGTCCCATTTTTAATATACAAATGCAGTGATTCGTATTAGGTAGATATACATTTCCTGGCTGTCACTGATCCAAACACACATCTGCACCCATGACACCCGAAGCCACAGAAACCAAATTAGAAAACTGTATGTTATCCATGCTGAATAACACATACGCTGTTATTATCACAGCTGTTTTAATACAAGGGATAAAGGTAATGGTAAAAATATTATTTAGAATAATGCGACATGTAGCACAATTGTGTTATAGTGAGCCATTTTTAATGACATCTAAAATAATCTAATCTACCGCGACCATTATTTTCCTGATGTAACTAAGTCACCAGAATAGACACCATGATGCTCTTCCCTTGTTTCTACCAGGTGTCTGCCCCTGTTGACTACAGTAACCCTCCTACTGTCAAGAACCACAATGAGGTCCTGCGCTGCTTCAGTTTGATTGGTACTAATTTTACTTTTATTTTTCTTCTTATGTTGATGTGGAGTGCACAGTGACAGCTGAATGTTGTCCGGTCAAGCTTTTCTATCTGGTTTAGCTCTGGAGAGTCACAAGAGCAGTAATGAGATGTGCATTAGCATGTTAGACCCAGTTTCCACCACAGGATAATTGCATTAACTGTGGCAGTTTGTGGACTGCTCTTATCCTCTGTCTTGCTTTGCTTGCCTTTTTTTGACCTGATTATTACATCTGTGTCAATTTATGCATTTCACATTTAAATGTATTTATTTTATTTTTTTTAAACTTCTAATTCTCTCCCTTTAGCGAACTCTTTCCCAGATCGCCTGGTTATGTTTGTTCTTCAGAAGTTGGAGAACAGTAATGAGAGAAGCAGGATGGGCTCCTTGGCTGTCCTCCGTCACCTCATCAACTCCTCCAGTAAGGAAATACAATAACAGCTCCAAGCATGACACACACTATTCCCTGATCACACACTTGCCTGTTTTACGGCACACAGACATTTCAAGACAAGTAAGAAGCAAATTGTTCAGTTTACCTAAATCACGTGATAGTATTTATGTATCTATGTGTGCATACATAGAAGTGTTGATTCATTTGATTATTTAAGACTTTGCCTTTATTAGTACCTGTGCATTACAGCTTCTACTATGGAGAGCAAGAAGCTGCTGATTCTGGCCAGCATCAGACAGCCGATGGCTGACCACAGCAACAAGGTAACACACACACACACACACACACACACACACACACACACACACACACACACACACACACACACACACACCTTTTTATTTTATTTTTTTTGACTATCATGCTGTTAGATGGATGAACATATTCTTCTTGTGTTTTACTCTTTTCCTTAAGCTTTTAGTTGTTTAGACAATGATGTCATTGTTTCCCAGGTGAAGAAGCGTGTGGTCCAAGTGATCAGTGCCATGGCTCATCACGGCTACTTGGAGTTAGAGGGAGGAGAGTTACTGGTTCGATTCATAGTTCAACATTGTGCTTTACCTGACACGTATCAGGTACAACTCCTTTTGTGTTCATTTCCCCCTTTTTTTTTTTTTTCCTGATTTGTATGGAAGTTCTCTGTTAGTTGCATTTTCAGTGCTGTATGTGTGTGTTAGTATGGTGGCTTTTTGTTGTATATATGTACACAATGTACAAAATGGTAACAGTAAAAACAAATATCATTTTCTGTTTTCCATGTGATTAAAATCTAAGGTGCAAACATGAATGATGACATGCAAACAAGCCCATTAATGCCCAGACATTCATAATCATTCACAATTCATAATTCACAAATGAGCTTTAATACTTTATCTTAAAGTCTATAAGATTAATGAACTATATGGAGCTGAAAATGACAGATTCTGCAGATGTGAAACATCAGTCCTCTCACAGATAACCTGAGGACTTTAGCACCCCAGATTAAGGAAGAACTGTACAGAAGGACCAGCAAAGATGTTTTTAAGTAAAATATGTATTACTACCTGTGCCCTTTTCTGTGTGTCTTCAGCGGAGTCAGAGGCCCACAGATCCAGAGGAGGTAACTAACGAGTCACTCAGGTCAATGTGTGACAACACCCTTCATCTCCTCACTACCACTGTTGGACGACTAGCCGATGTATGTACCCTTTCTACCAGTCTGATCTGATCAATATTGTGTATATATATTAACATGTGTTGTTCAGGAAACGGTGTTAGCAGCAGGTGTTTCTTATGTCTTTATTTTATGCTGTGCATGTGTGAAACTTCCCTGACTAGTAGTGTAGGTCAGTTAAATTTGATTTGTACTACTAGTCAGTTAAAAGTGTTACGTTTAAGAACTTTGCTGTGATATTTAACATGTGTGTTTTCTTGTTTGAAGGTACTATGGCCAAAGTTGCTGTTTTATCTGACCCCTTCACAGTACAGCAATGCCACTACTCCTCTTTGTAAAAGTCTCATAGTGCTGGGCAGCAAGAAGAAAAATAACCAAGAGCCCAGCTTCAAAATCGACTTTACACGGGAAGGTACATGGCTATAGACACTTCTTTATGTAACGTGTGGAAAGCAGTGTGCTGTAAGGGGTCTATGTTGAAATGTTGTGTGTGGAAGTGGAAAAAATAATATTATAAATAACTTTATAAGCATTGAAATTTGTTCTTACGTCTCTTGTTCTTGTTCTGAATGATCAGTTTAACCTAAACATGTCTCATCTCTGTCCTTTAGTCAATCTACCATCTCCACAAACACTGATGATCAGACTGCTGGTAAGCAAATATAGAAGCATCGGCTAAACCTAATTCCCTTTTTGCATCTTCAGTATTCAAATAAAGGCTTGCCAAGCATCCCATCTAATAATTGGCTGGAGCAAAATTTTTGTAATAAAATTTAAAAAAAAGAAAATTAAACAAAAAGAAAAAAGGACTGCATGGATTTATTATGCTAATTTAATCCCCGGGGTGTGTGTGTGTGTGTGTGAGTGTGATCTGCATATAATGATGGGGTGTTATATGCATACTGTGAGTGAAAGTTAAGTCTGTATGTGTGTTTTTTGTGTGCGTGCATGCGTTTGTTTCACTCTCTATGGCTTTTAATCCCAAATTCTTTGTAGTTGCATTTTTTTCTCTAGCTCCTCCTACCACGGAGCAATAACCAAGTTAGACAGATTTACTGCAATTGTTTGTCTTTTATGTGATCTGTGATATAAATGATACGTATCTGTTTTTGTAGGTGAATGCAGCTTTTCCATTCAATAACAGAGATCATGGCGCTCCGTCCCTCCATCTCCTCCAAATCCTCAGTATTAACATTCACCCCAATGCTGAGGCAGTCTGGGACAAAGAAATAGCTCCACTGCTTACAGTACTAGAGGGTATGAAAATATGTGCACATACAGTAATCATTTTATGCATTTATTTGTATTATACTATATATGTGCTTTGCTGTAGTTACACAAACTGGCACTTTTGCCCTTCAGGGGTTCTCATGCTTGGTTTTTTTTTTTTTTTTTTTTTTTCTTGTAAAGATGATCATCACCTTGAGTGTCATCCTCATGCACAGTATTTTTCACTATGCTGCTGCCAGAGCTTTCTGACTGTGGTTTTTGGTTTTAACAGAGTCCGCTGCAGAGAGTCTGGATAAGAAGGAATGGGACAAGAGGTTACTGGAGGTGTGTGGGTTTATTTTTAATATTCCCTCTTCAAATGCATTAGTGATTTTCAGCTGAATAAAACAAAAATATCGTCCCACTTATTTGGGAAGAGAGTGAATGATGGTTGTCATCATTATTAGATTATTTATATAGTTAGACTGTTATGATCCCTGCTTCATCAAAAAACATTTAAGTCAATTAATTTGATCAAAGTCATCCTAACGGTGCTAAAACTGTCCACAGCTCTTGTCTAAAACCCTGACAGCACTTGATGATGATAAGTGGGTATGTCAGTTGGCAGCTGAATCAACCAGATACCTCCCTACATATAACAACGCCTTAGAGGAGAAGGTAGGTACCTTTTTAACAGTAAAGGTTTATTAAATCAGTTCAGAGCTGCTAAGACTTCAAAGCAAACTTAATTTAGAAGTGAAAAATATGGAGCAGGTAGAGGGTGGTAATAAATCTAAGAAAAACGTCAGAATTTCTGACAGTAAAATTGTCAATTTCCAAGAGAAGAAAACTGCAATATTCTAAGATTTCCATCACAAATATGAGACCACAGTTCACACAGCACACATTAGCACTAAAATGATGCCCATGGTACTCCTTGTGCATATTTTGGCAAGACTGTGCAATGAGAGCTGATGCCAAACGTTCATCATCTCACCCAAATTACCAAGTTGTTTTCTTCTAAATGGGTCCATTTTTTTTCATGCTAATATTATGAATCATATTTAAATCACAAGTATTTCTTCATTCTTAAATCCAATTGCAAGGTATAATTTGATTTGGTCATCTGCTGCAGACATAATGAATGCTTAGCAGAACACATAAAATTTATATTTATTTATTTATATATATATTTTTTGATTGCATACAGAAAGTTGAAAAGTTACACCTGACCAAGGGTGTAGCTTGAAAATAAACAAAACTTAACTAGTAAATTTTGTATAGTATAATTGATATCACAGATGTTCCTCTTATAGGAGAGAAAGATATGAAAATGCTGCTTAGATATTTATATAATGAGCCTTTTTTTTCCCCTTTTTTTTAGAGCTTCCTGTATCGATGTATAGGAGTGACTCTCCAACACTGTTTCAATAAAGACCTGGTCAAAAAACAGCTGCATGAAGTTCTCCTCGCAGCTCGGCACAATGATGCAGTCGAAAGAGAGGTACCTGAAACTGTCACCTGACAATATTCTTTCGTACAAAACTCATGTCACTTTCGATGTTGTTGCACAGGTTTATAGTCTGACTCTAAATTCCCGTCATCTGCATCTCTCAGGGAGTGGCGATGGGCGTCGGTCTGTGTGCAAATAGCCACTTGGAGGGAACTCTGGCCAAGCTGGATGAGTTTGGAAAATCGGATGCCTTCAAGAAGTCACCGAGCATCTTTAACCTGCTGAAAGTACGATGGAAAATGTGCAAATAACAAGTTTCCTTATGTTTATTTTATGTAGAGCAGTGTTCATTTAGACGTCAAATTTTGATTTGTTCACAATCTTTTGACCAAAATCTCATTCTAAAAAAATCTAAATTCTTGTAGTTTTAGCTAAATATCATAAGATATGAGACCAAATCTGACGTTGGCTACATTATAAAGTGTGAAAGAGTGTCAAGTTTTGTTGGTGACAGTTTCTCAACACTGTTTATTTTCCTTGACATGAAATATCAAATGTGTCCATATGTCTACTCTTCTCTTCCTCTCATATGTTAATTTAAGATCAGAGATTACATCTGACTGGATCACTTCCATATTCCCACCCGTCTATACACCTGTCTCTTAGATAGTTCTTATTGGATCTTGTCTCTGCAGAATATTTTCAATATTTTTTTTTCGTTGACAAAAAGTGGCAACACATCCCGTCATCGTTTTTGTCCTCGAGCATTATTTTTTATTTCCTTGTCAGCTTGTTTTTATTAGGAAAAAGTGTGACAAAAATTATTGGTTAACAAAATGAATACTGATTGTACAGTTTTTTTTACAAAAAACAAAACGGCTGGTTATTCCTTTCTTGTCTAACCTCAGGAGCGTAATGATGTCGAGGTGGAGAAGGTGAAAAGCACATTAATCCTGTGCTACGGTCAGGTGGCTGCGAACGCCCCTCCAGAAAAGATTCTGAACCGCATTGATCAGGACATCCTACGCTGCATCAGTAAACATTTCAACACCAAGGTATGGAAACACAGAGAAACAGTCCTGTGATTTAGTAGTTTGCCATTGTTTGAGATGGTGTTGCTGGGTGTCACAGACTCCTGCATCACTTAGGTCAGCGGTCCCCAACCCCCTGGCTGGGGACCAGTCTGTGAGTCGTCTGGTCTGTGCCGCGAGAGTTGAGGCTTAGGTGTATATATTTGAAAGAAATATTTACGCATTACCATAGCGACCAGAGAGCATTAAGGGGCAGAGAGGAGGATGTTACTCTCAATGCTGTCGGCGCATTTCAGGAGGACGCTGCTAATAAAGTTACACAATTACACAGTGAATTTGCCTTTATTATTATATTTACAAAATACCACAGTTTTTGTCTTGGTCGTATCATTTTATTTTGTTGTATTTATCCGCAACACCTTAAAGGCCAGTCTGTGAAAATATTGTCTGACATTAAACGGGTCTGTGGTGCTAAAAAGGTTGGGGACCGCTGACTTAGGTGATCAGACAGTTCATGAGAAGAAAGAGAAAAAACAGCAAACTGAGCTAAGATCCAGGTCTGATGCTACAGGCAGTGAACAAGGAAACTCTTAATTTTAACAGCTTATTGATGAACATTTTATTTGACTGAATCCTGCAGGAATCAGGGCTGTGTTTGTATGTGAGCTCATTCCTTATCACCTTTTCTTTATGCAGGTTCTGGGGATTAAAGTAGAGACAAAGGTATCGTCACAGGAATCCAGGAGCTTTGTCTTTAATCCTTGCTAGTTAACATTTCCTCTTTCTTCAGTTTGATCTCACCCTCCTTTCTTAATATATTTCTGCATAAAATCTGCATACTTTTGGTGATATTGTCACTAAAATCATACATGAAAGTCTTCAATTTGAGAGCGCTGTGCAGTAAAACAGCCTTTTCATTATGCTTCAACCCAGCTTCACTGCATACATGTGAAGTTTCACGGTGCAAGAGCACCAGACTTTACTGTCCTCTGAAGGCATTCATGTATGATCGATCACTAACATGTTTCCAGTGTGGTGGTGGAGTTTATGTTGATTTTTAAAATGCAATTTAAAACTTTTTTACAATCACCTAATAGCAATGAGACTAAAATATATCCCAGCTAAATTTGGTTGTTGAACCGTCGGAAACCATATTGAGCATCACTTCTTATTGCAATAAGGGACCGTGGTGTACTTCTGGGAAATGTAGCTTCAAAGTGATGCATCACTGAAAATATCTCACACACTCACTTCAGGAAAGCTTGAAAGATTTTTTTATCTTTTGTTGTCGGCTCTCAGCTACAAAGAGCAGATGATAAGAAACTAGCAGACCACCTTTCTTACATTAGTCCTTACTAAATAATATTCAGGTTTACGACAATATTGTATTATGTGTGTGCTGTTAAGCTGTTAACATTTTGTCTTGTGATTATAATCATTTGGGGCAAAGAAACAGCTGTGTTTACGGCATTGTTCTAGTCAGGGTGACATTGATAAATAACACCTTCAGGTCCGTCTCTCTCTGTTCTTCACTATAAGCTCTACTCTTTCTTTCTTTTTGCCTTATTTGCTTAAAGGTTGATTGCTGTTACATTACTCACTGGTGACTCGCACGCTGTGTGAACGCCTTTTATGTCTTACTGATCAGAGCTTGCAGATGTTGTGTTGTTCTACTGATCACCTCACATTTCTTTCCATCCATAGGCATGGAGGATCAATCTGCAATATACATGTTGGATTGATTTAATTAATTAGCTGACTGATTTATTATTATATGTATTTTATTGTTTATTTTTACTATGCTTTGTTTAGAGTTGTGTCTGCTAAAACAGGTTTGCAGTGCATCTTGTTCATTCTTGATAACGGAGACTGCCTCTTGACCCGAATCATTTTCTCTCTTTGTTTTTTTTTGTTGTTTTTTTTATGTCTTTGTGCGTCATTTGTCTTTATTTTGTGCACCGTCATCTCTGCATTTTCCCAATACAGGACCTGACTATGAAGCTCAGTTTGATCCAGAGTGTTGGCCTCATAGCCAGAGCCATCAGTGAGTGTGTGAAGAAACAGGGCTACATCTTCTCTCGCAAGCAGGAGCTCATTACTGTTATGCTGGTCAGTGGAAATTAAGGGCCAGCTTCTTGTTACACAGTAATTGCAGACAGTAAGAACAGCAGACATGTTCTTGTCTTTTATTTTTTTCACTGGTCAGGACTTCATTAAGGCAGAGCAAGCTGATGCACTGAGGACTCCAGTACGCCAGCTTGTGATGAGCACGTGTGCCAACCTTATGTATCCTTCACTTCAGTGAAGAAACTGAACTTTGCAAAGTAATATGACACAAATTAAGTCCCTTAATAATAGAGACTAACAGCTACTGAATATATGTACAGAGCGCTTACTAATAAATGAGTGTTTGTAGTAGTTAATCTTACTGTTTGCACTGAATGAACTGTAAAACTTTGATTTGGGGTGACTTCCTTTTGCAGACTTAAATGATAACCACAGAACTCAAAGTCAACAGAAGACAAATACGAGGCAGCACTTTGCTGACGTGAAATGAATCATCAGTGACTGAAGCTCTGTCATCTCCCAGTGTTTTATCTTTGACCTTAATGCCTCAGTCCACTGGACCCTCCGATGAGCGAGAATGAGAACTTTGACTTGCTAAAGGTGTGTATCAACAGTGTGTTCTGTCTGCCAGCTGAGACGAACACTCCAGAGAAAACTAAAGAAGAGGAGCCGCTCGACCCCAAGCAGAGAAAGGTGAAGTGAGATAGACTGAGATCTGCTGTAGTTTGTTTGTACCACCTCTGATCTTTATAGCAAACTTTGTCTGTCATTGTAGCCAAGTATTTTAAATGCTGTCATGCTGTCAGTCAATATATTCTGGTGGATCTCTACAGGCGCTGTACAAAGACACGCTGGCTGCTCTGCAGGAGCTGCTGAAGAGCGTATTGGCTAAAGATCCAACACCCGACGGTTTACAGAATGTCTTTAAGGTGAAGCCTGCCGCTTCAGCAAATGCTCTTGTTTTCACTTGGCTATTCAATATGTTATTTATTTAATTTTTAAAAAATAAATGAGGTCATTTTGTCATAAGATTAAGGGGCTGATGAAAATCTTTACTAGTAGTTTTGGTCGAGCAGTAGAAGAATGGGGAATAAAATCAATACAGAATAGTATCACAGTGTTTTACATGGTGATAATAGATCGATTAAGGGAAACAAAATATCAATATTCTATTAAATAAATAATACTTCTATTAGAAAAATAATTTAAATACTCTCTTACCATCATCCTGACATAATGTTGACTCAGTTTAATGCAAGTGAGAAACTGTCCAACACAGCTAGCTCCTACTTCAAAGCACGCTGATGGCTCAGTCACAGCAGCCTCCTCACGCTCCAGCATTGACAGCAGGTTTTAGTGAAGGGTCTAAAGCAGGATCTGCTTAACAATCTCATTTAAAGCACAAAAAATAAAGGCAATAACTTTATCTTATAGAGTAAAACAAATACTGAAATAGTTTAACTTTGAAGACAAATCACCTTTTTAAACTGAAAAATAAATTCCAAAATATGCTTTTGAATATATTCAGCATATGTTAAAAGTACAATAATATTATATTGTGAGTGAAGTATAGTGACAATATTGTATCATTAGGTATCTGGTGATTCTAGCACTATTTATTTCTGGTTTTAAGTGCATGATACAAATTGCTCTTTCTCTGCTTTTAATTTTAGTTTCTGTCAGTCCTGCTCACGACTCCAGTTCCACAAATAACTTTATAAAAATCTTTAAGTATTGTAGACTGCCATACAGTAATGATTGACTTTAACATGCCAGTATCATATCGTAGTGTACGTGTAAAGCTCTTGTAAAGGACAAAGTAAAGCACTATACAAATACAGGCCATTTACCATAGTGTATGTAACCTGCGTTTTCTGATGTGACTTCCTTGTGCAGCACATTGAATCATGGTTGAGTTCTGGACAGGACCACGAGAGGGAGCGAGCTATCACAGCCACAGCTCACATACTGGCTTACTACCTGGATAACCTGACTGTCAAGGTACACACAAAAACATAGGGCAGATATATTGGTGACAAAATGTTTTTATAATTCAATGGATAATCGTGTAATTACCATTTAACAACTCAAACTTTGTGTAGAACATGGTGTCTTTCCACAACCTTGGAGCTCTGCTGGGCCGCCTGTCTCCACGCTGTTCGGACCCTGTCCCTGCCGTGCGCGCTGCTGCCGTCGAGTGCATACACACACTCCTTTATATACAACTTCGATATGAAGGTACAGTCATGTAACGCTTTGACATTTTATACATTGTTTTAAGGAAGTACCATGTCATAAAGTGGGGAAAGGTAAGGAGGCAATGATGAGACCCTGTCTGTTATTTTGTAATTAGTTTATAAAAGGAGCAGGGGTTGGATAATCTGGAGTTGAACTGTGAATAATTATTGTCAGTGTAAAACTTATTTAAATATTTCTATCCCTGTTCCTAGGATTCTCTTTGGATTATAAGGATGAATCTGTGGACTCTCTGCTGTTGTTAAAGGATCGGCTGGAGAACCCTGACCACTCAGTTCTGTACAAGACCTGCTCAGACCTTACCAAGGTACGCGCAGGAGAGCTGCAAACTGCTTTATTGCTCGTGCTCAATACTTGTTTTCTTGCCAGTGTGGATTTTATCTTTTAGTATGACACTCAACAATATGTTTGTGCAGTTATCTGTTGTAATGCGTATAGTCTGTCACACTCTGTCCACCATAATGTAGGTGTGTGTGTGTGTGTAACTGTATCTTTCCCTGCATGAAATCAGGTGATGAGTAAGCGTCTGCCTCAGCAGCAGCTGACGACATTGGTGTTCATGCTGTTTGAAGGGCTTGTCGACAGCCAGACAAACTGCTGCCGAGCTTCAACTGTCATTCTGAATACTCTGCTCAAGAACAGAGGAGGCGGACTACAAGATATGGTAACGCACGGACTGCCTTTAGTTGCATTTTCTTATGCCTGTACAGTCATTGCATATGATATAAAGTTGCAAAAGAGAAATCTCTGGAATCACTGACATTTCCTTATAAATAAATGTATACAACATTTGCCTACTCACAAATTTGGGGGATAGCTTTCACAGAACCTTAAGAAGAGGCATTTGAGCGATCCGCCAAGCAGGGAAAAGCAGCAACAAGCACTTCTAAAGATCTGGATGTTATTCAGCCCGCGAAAACAACTAATTGTCTACAAGTGAATAAAATTTAAGACTACTGCTACTCTCCTGGGAGTAGGCGTCCTTCAAACATCAAAGGGAATAACACTCAGTCTTGGGAGTTGAAGAAGACCAAAGGGCTGCAAAAAACAGCACTGTAAATCTTTAAACCTTGTTAAAGTCTTTGTTCATGTATTCATAAAAAACACTGATCGGGAAAACGCCTAATGAAGGGGAAAGGTTTTTTTTGTTTTTGTTTTTTTTAAAGACCACTTTGAAGGTACAAACTACATTTAAAAACTCAAGATTGGCTGCTTTGCAACCCAAGGGCCAAGAAATCTTTGAATCAATGAGTGAGCAATAAATTCAGAACAGAATTAAACAGCAAAGTGGTTTACAAAGAAAAGACAAAGAAAGGAGGAAATTCCACTTTTTTTGAGCCTCTTAGCTCTGACCTGATTCACATGATCTGGTGTGACCTGTAGAGGCCTGTTAGGTCAAGACATCCCAGAAATGTTGATGAAATATTTCTGAGAATTAAGCAGGACATGGAAAGTATAGCTGTTACTGGTTTAGTTAGATTGTGTTTGTCTAAAATGATCTTGATGGCCGTACAGATGACATCAAATCAAAAGTGCTGCTAAATGTAACCAGCTTCACAGACATGGTTTTGCAACTGTAACAGTGAAGTGCTTTACCTGCTGCTGTCCTGCTGGATCACCAAACACAGCGATTGTTTGTTTCTGTGTTGTTTGGTGTGTATGTAGGTCCCAGAGATGCTGGAGGTGCTGCATGTGCGTCTGCAGAGCGTCACAGAGGACCAGGTAAAGACAAACATGAATGCACAATTCATATATCACACACTTAAATTATTCAGATATTGAGCGTTATCAGCATTTACAATTTAAAGGATTTCTTATTATCCCCATGTTAAAATAACAAAGAGCAAATTAGAAGAATACCTTTGAGCCCTATTTTGCAATGATGAGCCGTTTACTTCACAACTCTCTTACTTTGTTTTCTTGCAGGTACTTAATGAACTCACTCGCTTTGCTAAGAATAACTGTTTTATTGTATTATGTTCAGGTGAGAGTGGCAGTGGGACAAACAGTACTTATCCTGGCTTCTCAGCATCTACAGACTGTTATCAATACACTAGTCAACCAACCACTTCCTTATGACAAGTAAGTATAAAGAACCTTTAAATCCTCTTCCTCAGCATGACCACATGCCAGCTGTTTTTTGTCTTAATATAAGAAAGAATTGCTCATATTTTAGCTGTAACAGATATTTTCTGGGACATGTGTGAACATGAAGCGTATTTGTTCGTGCAGCTGGATCAGTGAGATGTGGATGGCTTTGGGAGCAGACCCCATTGTAGCTAATCAGATCATGGAGATGGTGATGGAGAAACTTAGCATCATGGCACCCTACGTAGACAAGAAGGAGTCATTGATGAGAGGAGGAACAACAAAGGTGGCTACTAATCAGCCACTGGCTGTAAGTTACAAAGTGACTCACTACATGTAAATTGAGATGCAATTGTTGTGCACAGGACACACACATATCATGAAAGTCTGTTGTACAGACTACAAAGAAATTAGCTTGTGTTTAGTTTCTGGTGCTGTTTTTAAACTTGGTAAATTTACTATAGATAATTGATGGGTGTGAATGTTGTGTGACTTTTGTCATTCAGATGACATGCGGTCTCAAGGAGCTGTTATTAAACGGTCAGAGTCAGGAGCCAGCGGTCAGTCTGTTCCCTCGGCTATTCTCCTGCCTCACTGTGCGACTGGGAGCGAGCGTCGGAGTCTCAGCACCAAAGGACATCAACTCAAAACACACTGCCTCCATCCACGTCGCAGGGTACTCATCTTTTTTTTTTTATGTATAAAATAAATAAATAAAATCTGTCAAGTTAGAATGTCAGGTGTTTCTGTGGGTGAACCTTTGGATCCAATCCTTTCTTCTCTTCCAGGGTAGCAGCTGAAGCGCTGAGAATTTTGTTAGCACGAGCCCAGTTAGATGAGGTGATGAAAAAACTGGATGAGGATAACGCCTGGGATGCAGTGAAGGAAGCCAGTACACATGTTAAAGGAGTGACACTGCTAGCAAGGTACAGATATCTTCATGTTGCACATCAGTAAAGCTGTAAATCTCTTTTAAAACAGTACACTGGAAACACTATGCCCTTGTTTTGCATTTTATCCAAACCCTGTCTTATTAGGAGTTAAAATGTTAATTTAAATGTGCTCTAAATGTGCTATGGTGTCTTTGTAAACAAGCATTTGTTTGCCTTGTCCTTAGGGCGATGGCTAAGCATGCTGGTCCCAGATTGCCTGCAATCGTGGAGTGTCTGTGTCCATTACTGAACAATATCTATGAATGCCAGCGAATCACTGTCACTGCTTTCTTTTCTGAGGTGATAAACCCAGTGATTACATGTCTCCAATTCTTATCGTTATATCTAAATTGCAAATGACTAAATGAGTATCTTTAGCAGCTTCATTGGCCAGCAGCAGGAGAACAACAATAAAATGTTTTTTATTTATTTTATGTCTTTTGTCACGGTCTTATCTTGTGACTCCAGCTGTTGAACCATCATGTGGTGACAGAGCTGATGTTAGTAGATGTGTTAATGAACAACATGATGGAGAGGATATCAGATCCATGCTGCACGGTCCGCATGTTGTCTGTGCGAGGGCTGGGGAACATAGCCGTGGGCTCACCTGAAAAGGTACGCACACTCACAGCACTCGCACTCAGCCACCCTAACTGTTACGACACTCACTCACATGTAACTTTCATATTAGGTGAATAAATATGCCAAGGAGCTGCTGGCAGCCATGAGTTCAGGAATGGAGGAGAAAGATGATCCAGGTAAGTCAACAGCAGATTAAAAGTGAAAAAAAGTAACGCTAATAAACATTTGTATCTAATTCACTGCAGTGTTTCTTAAAGCGTACATGGTACAGTCATTAATCAGATCTCTCTCTTTTTTCTATATAAAACTGAAACAGGTAAACTGATCACACTTGAGGCCATGTCAGGCTTGTCTAAAGTTCTTGTCCACCTTGACAAGAAAAACGTTCACCTACTCGCGGTCTACATCTTCATGAAGATTAAACCTTTCTTGGAAAGTGTAAGCTTGGTCTTTATATATGTCCTGTATCATGTTATTAATCAAATATTAATCTAAATAAAGTAACATTTTGTTGTATTTTATATCAATATTTCTTAAAAGTTCATTCACATCTGAGGTCAGTTAGATTTCTCAAGCTTTGTTCAGTCCTTTGAGAAGATGACTTTTTAAATATTCAGACGCAAGGAGGCTTTATGAGACACCTGTACGTTTGTGGCTTTTCAGCAGGTGTGCCTACTAACAGGGCCCTTTTTGTAGGCACACCTGTTTACCTGCCTACACCTCTGTGCCTAATAAAGTGAAATTTCCCATTCCAACCTACATGAGACGATGAAACAGGCAATGCACTTTCTCTAGTTGTCTAGATAAAATGCTAAGTGCCGCTTCTGACTCTCAACCAGGAGAACGATGACATCCGCTGTACTTCCATCCATCTCATGGGTAACCTGTCCACGTTTGGCTCAGGAGAGCAAGTGTTCAAAGACCAGATCCACAATGTTCTGGTCAGCCTGCTGTTACACCTGGTTGATCCAAACCCGGAGGTGGTTAAGGTAAAGTTGGAAAGCACACACAAACTGTGACAGCAGCTTTCTCTCTTATTGCAGATACACTTTAGTACTAGAGGGTGAGCTGTTACATGCTGTCATGTAAAAGTGGATTGATTTGTTTGTTTAGGCGTGTAAGTATGCGATGCGAGTGTGTGCTCCTGTAGTGGGATCAGAACAGATCACAGCCATGTTTCAGAACCACCTACATGAAGATAAGAGCTTGCACTACGGAGAATTCATCAACGACCTCACAAAATACCTGGTGAGCTGAGAGACCGTCTGAGTTAAGCTTATTTAAATGTGGGGAGATAAATTCAAACCGTTAGTTTTAGATTTTGTCAGCTTTCTGTCCTGATGTTTGCTTTTCTCACCGCAAAGTTACAATAAATCATAATATAGATGCTCGTTTGTGATGCTTATTGTGTGTTTTGTGGGCTGTAGATTCAGGACTTTCCTGGCATGCTGAACTTCTACCACATTTCAGTCATCCAATTCTTCAAGAGTAACTGGCCTGAGGTCAGAGCAGGAGCTGCCATGTTTATAGGTATCACTGCACTTTAAAAGATCACTCCATATTATAAACTGAAGTTCTATCAATAAGCACGAAGTGTCAAATGAAAACCAGCCTCTGTGTCAGTTAGGTTACAGTATGATAGTTTACAGATGACATGTGATGATGATGATGATGTATCCATCATCAGGGTTCATGCTGGGAAATCTTCAAGAGGAGCATCACTCCCACCTCAACATGGGCACCATCACTAAAGGTAAAGTGAAAAAATCCCTTCATTTCCTCTCTGTTCTCATTCTGTTTGTTTGCTGGTTTTAATATTTGTGTGCGTTTGTTTACAGGTTTGGTGATGCTGCTTCAAGATCCAGATCCTGTTGTGAGAGTGAAGGCTGCTGAAGCCATGGGACACTTCCACTGACACACACACATACAAATACTAGTAATTCCTTTACACATCAGTGGTCGGTATAGATAGTAATTTAATTGTTTTTTTTTAATATTCAGCACTCTGTGTTCCAGTGTGCAGTCATTCTCAAATTATCCAAATAAACTAACTGCAGACTTTCATTAAGACCAGAACAGGGACCAAAGAGGAAGAAGTGAGGAGTACGAAACCAAACGGTCACATGATCATGCCAATGAAAACTAAAAACACTCAGTCACACACACATGCAGATGCATTTAGCTCTTATAGTCTTAATTTAGCCCCTCTCACCTTTTACTCTGGTACTTGAAGGAAGAGTCGATTCTTAACGGTATTTTAGTGACCCAGGACTGTGCTCTTTACAGATAGACCTCATCTGTAGCATCCTGTCAGTGTGACAGCGACAACGAGATACACTGTGTTCTCTCGATCAATATATTATACGTGAAGTTTCTAATGCGAACATGAAAATACATTTAAACTTGAGTAAAACTTTTTTAGAATAAATATAGTTTCTTTGAATACAGATATATATATGAGCAAGTGAAAGTTGCACATTTGAAGTACATGACTAGTTCACGTGAGCGTGGTTGGTAGCTTGTGTGTGTGTGTGTGTGTGTGTGTGTGTGTGTGTGTGTGTGTGTGTGTAGTCATGGCAGCATTTTGTGACCATGTCAGTGAATGTGGAGTTTAGTTCCAGAAAATCTCCGTTACAGGTAGTTGCAGTTTAGTGAGCTTGGTTTTGGTGTACTAAAGACCCCACCCTCCCCCTCACCTTTTGAATCTTTAGCCACTGCTGAGCTGTTTCCCTGCCCTCAGTGAAGACCCTGTGAAACGTGCTTAGATCGATTAGATTTGTGGTTCCACGTGGATGTCTTAAAGTGAAGCATAAAATAAAAATAAATGCACGAGAGCTAGAGCAGATCAGATTTGAAGGGTTGACAGTGTGTCTGGAGGATGTGAGTAATTAATCCATATCATTTAGCCACTAAATCAGCCACCAGTAACCAGCCAGTAGCTGTTAGTGTTTCTATAACCAGCAGGACTCAAGCTCAGTAATGGGAACTGGGTAAGAGTTTGCCTATTGACTAATGCCAGGCTCACCATCACTGTTTAATGATGCTGTTTATAAATCACTACCATCTCTACAGCTGTAACAGTCATGTCTTCAGCCGAGGCTTTTAAAACTGCTTTGATTGTTTTGTTTTATCAGCATATGGTTAATTTTGTTTTTTAATTTCACGTGAACTTCACATTAATCTCACGCGTACACGTTAATCGCCTGGAAAAAAAAAATCTTTGCCAAACCTCCTGTGTCAACCCTCATAAACACACCAGCCAAAATCATATCAATCCATAACGCTGAGAGGTGTCACATTATTTAGAAAACGAACTCAATTCCAATTAATAATTGTCAAAAAGACAATTGTAGCCAATAAAAGGTTACTAACCTAGTGTTGCTTTGTCAAACAGTCCAGCTAAACGTGATGAAACCAATGCCAAATATCTACAGCCTCATTATATTGTAGCAATGCCGTTAATGATTTTCCTTTATTCTAACTTCGAAAGCACTTGATCCTTGTTTAGTTTTACAGTTGTTGCCTCTATTTGTGTGCTTTTAGGTACTGATGTGGGTGTGCGTGTAAATATGTGTGTGAGCAGTGTCTTATACGAGAATGACTTGAACACAGGACCTTAGTATTTATGTCTCCAATCAATGTGCTCAAAGACAATAAGTCGAAAATAATATGTTGTGCATCCACATTCAAATCGATTTTGGGGCAGAAATTTCCAGAACCTCTGATTAAGGTGATAGCGATGCATCGTTTGTTGTAAAGTTTACCTCTGATATTTCCGTTGCACTTTTAAGCCCTGCTGTGCGGTTCCTGTTTGGGGAACTGGCCGGCAAACCTCTGCTAATTTTCTTCCAAAGTTCAGCATCACAAGTCTTCTTTATTTTTCCCTGTTTACTTTTGCACTTGAACAATTGAGACACATTTGTCTCTTAATACTCACATTCACACTATAAATGTATTAATCGCATACATAAGCTGCTCCTGGATCTGTTTTTGCTAGCCCTACAAACAGGGACTCGTGGCCTCCTGCACTTTCTAACACTATGGCTCGGTTTAGGGTAGTTGGTATTATTCTGTTGTTGTAAACTTTGTACAACTGATATTGATTGTTTCATGTCTTCCTGGTTTTTAACATGTTCTGAATGTCAGATGGTGATTATTTCAAATGTGTCTGCGTGTTGGAGCGTGAATGTGTGCATGTCTGTTTTCAATAGAGTGTGTGAGGACGATGGTAATCAGTGCATCTAAAACGAATAAATAAACAGACCCATTATAACATAACTAGTCATTTTGTATTTTTTTTTTTTTTAAATACCTTTTTCAAAATGAGTTATACTCTTACTACAGCAGATCAACTGAGTTCAGGACTTTGAACGAGACTGGATGGATAAATCTGAGCTAAGAGACCAGCAGATACCCACCTGTCTATATAAAGAGACATTTTCATCCTGTGTGCAGATAACACATGCCACCATTTTTTAATAAAGAGAAATTTTAGCTGAAATTCTTATTTCATATGTGTGACATAGGTGTACTCACCGTAATCATGCAGAAAACTTAGAATAGAAAGTGAAAAACTTCAGATGACTCCAACAGAGAGCTACAATATTCTTGTGTATTCGATGAGCCTCCAACCAGGAAGCATGTTAACAGTTACATTCATACTGTCCTCAAGTGCAGCTCAATGACGATTTCTCTTTATCCAACAACAGATGAAACTGCGCTGAAAAATCAGTCAAGCAATGCCACCAATGAGTATTTCACTCATTACATTAAATTCATTGAGTTGTCTGATCATTCAACATGTTTTCAATGTAAACAGAGGGTTACCAAATTATTACTTAAGGTAATATAACCATGTTGTGTTCTATTACATTGGTCCTTCTTGTGTTCTGCACACGAAAACATAGAGTGGTGACAGTTCTGTGACGGCACATCAAAGTCAGTCACTTGAATATGAATGAATGTTGTGAATGTTAGCACGTAATAGAGCAGGCAACATTATGAGCTGTATTTGTGTATAAAGGCAAAAATGAAAAGTATCTTTCATTACAAGTTTGTGAAAATTCAACTCCAAGCATGTGTGAGTCTTCTTTTTCCTGCTGTTCCCACAGAAGCCCCACAATTCATCTCTCACACATCTTTGCACTTTTTAACAAATCAATGAGGTAATTACTGCACACAACAGTCTGTGGAGGTCATTAAGGTATCCAGTAATCGACTGTTCAAATGCTGCAATACCACTTTTTTTTTTTTTTTTTTTTTTTTTTAATGTGTGTCCGTAAGTCTGCAAATTAGTAATGTAATTACACTGCCTGGCCAAAAAAAGGTAACCACCTGGATTTAACTAAGCAAATGGGTACAAGCCCTCCTATTGGATAATTACTGCATAGGTCTTTCAGCTGGCAACAAGTTGTTTAACCCCCACTGGTGCAATGAGTTGCTTCTCATTTCATAAACAACCATGTCGAAAGACTCATCTCGTGGTCGTGGAAAAGATGATAGTGTTTGGAAAGGGTCAAATCATTGGCATGCATTGATAAAAGATAACATCTAAGGAGATGCAGAAACTACTAAAATTGGATTAAGAACTGTCCAACGCATTATTAAAAAGTGGAAGGGTTGTGGGTACCCAATCGTCTTCGAGGAAGAAACGTGACCGGAAAAAATTGATTGTGATCGGATATCACTTAAACATTTGGTGAAATCTAATTTTAAAAAACAACAACAACAACAGTAGAACTCAGGGCTATGTTTAATAGTGAAAATAAGAGCATTTCCACACACGCAATGCAAAAGGAACTCAACAGATTGGGACTGAATAGATGTGGAGCCCAAAAAAAAAACACTGATCAGTGAGGCAAACTGAAAAAAAAAGAGGCTTCAATTTGCTAGGGAGCATAAAGATTGGACTGTGGAGCAATGAAAGAAGGTCATGTGGTCTGATGAGTCCAGATTTACCTTGTTCCAGAGTGATGGGCGCAACAGGGTACGAAGAGAGGCAGATGAAGTGATGCACCCATCATGCCTACTGTACAAGTCTGTGGGGGCAGTGCTGTGATCTGGGGTTGGGGTCTGTGTGTGTTTCAGGTACTGCCCTCTCAAAGACTGAATGAACCAGCATTACAGCCATGGGTCATTGTGAGCATCACAGGGAAGGTTGAAGCCGCCCACTGCACCTGTAAGGCCGGAGTCCCGGAGACCTGCACCCATGTCGCTGCTCTTCTGTTTAATGTAGAAGCAACAGTGTTGATCTGTGGCACAAGGACTGTTACAGATGAACCTGCATACTGGGTTTTGCTGGGTAATGTGACCAAGATACAGCCAGAGGTTGGCCATAAGATAGACTTCTCCTCTTCAGCTGCCCAAAAAAGGCTCTTGATCAAAACATAAACAGACCATCCGTATTGAAAGGTAAAAGAAAAAACACTATCATCATCAATACAAGATGTTGGTAAAAAAAAAATTATCCAACACTGAATGGAAATAAATCTTGTGACATTGCAGAAGCTTATTGAAACAATGCCACAGCGAATGCCTGCTGTAATCAAAGCTAAGCCAGGTAGTGTATCTTAGTAATTGTGAGACTTCTTCTTCAAAATGGTTCACTTATCTCATGGCCTCACTGGTCCAACTTCCAGTAGATTTGAATGAATCACAAGTAAGCCTGCAATCTGGGACAGAAGTACTCTATTGTGATAATATTTTAGTGTAAGGTCTTTAAGCTATGATGGGATTTTTCATTGTCATAACATCATAACTAATATTGGTAAGTTAATATCACAGTAAGTTGATAAATCTATGAATGATTATCTGTCTCTCTGCATTGGTCCTGTAACAGGCGACCTGTTCGGGGTGTCTCCTCTCGCTCTATGGCAGCTGGGGTCAGTTCCAGCCTCCCCGTGACTTTAAATTGGATAAACGGAAGAGAATTCCTTTCCACGTGTTCATCAAAGAGCACCTATCAGTATATTTATATCACTTTTGCCAGTTTCGCACACAAAGACTTCAAGTACAAATTTAATTAGAAACAGAGCCAGAGTTTAATTTGTCTTTCTGTTTTCATATTTGTGAGGAAGATAATTTTTTATTTTGCCCCTCATCAGCATTTAGTTCATTTCACCAGGAGATTTGTTTTTATTATTTTAGGGCTTTTTATTTTATTCACAGTACTCATCCTAACTTCATTGCATTAGGACTAACAGATCATTAACATAATCCACTTTAATTAATCCCCAGGCACGAACACAAACACTTTTAAAGGCAAAATGAGCTCTTTGAGACTTAAGTCTGATTTAAATTATAACCTTTTCTAGCTACCAGCTCCTTTGTCCCAATGCTAATCCCGGGAAAGCTATTTTACTTATAGTGGGCACAAATGAAAATGTTTTGGCTTTCTTTTGCTGAAATCCCACACTGGGTTGCACCAAAGGTTTGTAAAAAAAAGAGACATCCATTCTTTCTCTTCTGCAGTGATCAAATCTAACACTATATAGAGAACTGCCCCACCACCTGTGCCCTGAAACCATAAGATCATGAGACTGAAAAGAAAGCGTTTGAATTTCTTGCTGACATTGGAGGAAAACAAAGCTTTATTTGGAGTTTCACTGAATCTGTAGAAACAAATGATTTAATACAGAGAGTTAACCTTTATATATAATAAAGGCCGTTAAAAAAAGAAAAGAAAAGATTTCTAATCTGTAGATTTAATATCTGCAGCATCCTGATGTTATTGTGTCTGCCACTGAAGTCCATTATGCAAAGTCAGGGAGACTCCCAGGTATCAAACAGACAACACTTTGTGCTTGTCAAAACCTGTTTTGCCCTTTTCACACTGCAGCAGCCTGCCATGTTAGCCACTTTTCACCCAGTTCTCCCAGTTTCTAGCACGATCAAAGATTTTTGAATGATGTGTCACATTCAGTGTTGAGCATGGTGTGATATGAAACAACATGCTTTTTATTGTTGTGTCGTTTTTGTTTTTTTATTGTGTAATTTTATGAAGATTAGTTTGCAGAGGACACCTTAAGGGCACATTAAAAGTCTACAGATACATTCATACAGTAACGCTCAGTAAAATTAAGCATTTTAACAGTACTTTAAAATACGAATGTCTAAATCCTAAGACACTGATTTTTCTCACTGGAAATATATTTAAAGGGTGTTATGTTTAACAGCTTTTTGTAATTTTTGCCTTTTAACAGTTGAAGTTGTTGGACTTACAGTGCTAAACAAATTAATTAGATCTCCACCCAGTGTAAGTTTAATGTCACAGAAGCCCTAAATTAACAATACTGGTAATTGCCAAAATCATTTTTAATGTTTCTGTAATGGGTTAATCCAGCAGCATATTAATCGAAATGATGTTTTTAGTGCAGTTCTCAGAGCACTGGCTTAAATTTAGTCATATAAACATGATTTATTGCAGACTAAATGATAATCTTTTTTAGTTTTAAACAAGTTTTGACTCATTGCTAAAATATTTGTGATTTCTTAGTTAAGCTCTGTATATCCACTGAAATGGAAATGTGGCATTTCCCATTGTTATACCAGACCTACTGTTTCTTCACTGATCTGTTAACACCAAAAAGCTAACATTGCATTTGTCAAAAACAACTTAACTAACAATGAATTTATGGTAACAAGCATCTGCTGTGTAACCAATGTCTAATAGCATTAGCAGATCGTGAGCTACTCATGTAACTTTAAGTAAGAAAGTACTGCCAAACAAATTAAAAACTCTATGCTGGTTAGAAAATTACAGTGACCCCATATTTTAAGAAATCAAAACACCTTTTTTCCATGAAAAAACTTTTTTTGTGACTCATTTTTAGTGATTACCATCCAAACCACAGAGAGAGTGAGGGACTAAGAAAGCACTGCGGGATGGACAAGCATTGCTACCTTTGGTCTTAACAGCAACACAGATATACAATAATGTGCCGTAAGTTTTGGATTGAAGTTTGTGGTTCGTAGATTGAAGGATATGTGCTGAGATATACTTCTCACTAAGTCAGCTCTGGTGGGCTGAGAGTGCAGTGTGAAAAGGGCTCCAGGTTTTTTAAAATAAAAACTTTAACTGGTGATGTTGGAGGTTTTGGGCTCAGCGTTCGAAGAAACAAAGCCGTGCCTTCAGGACTAGTATTCGTACTCCTCTGCACTACGCCGTCCGAAGTCCATCCAGCCGAGATAATCTCTGTCCTTTATCCTGTGGTTGGGGGGGAGACCACTGGCTCTGCTGCTGAGGGAGGATCTGGTGTGGTAGGCAGAGCCTAGAGGAGACATGGATGAAACAAACTAAACAAAAGAAAACATTCACTGCATTTCATAAAACTTATGTTGTTCTTCTTTTTTTTTTTAAACTACCCATACTGTATGATAATAATATACGGTCTATCTTCCAAATGGCACTGTTGATCTAACTCATGCTGACTCGCTGTGTTTCTATTTCTGTCCATGAGCTCAGCAGGTCTCGTAGTCACACAGCGTTTACTTGAAAGAAAAAAACCGATGCGCGGTGACAGAGGAAGCAGAGAGTGAGGTCAGGAGGTAGGCAGACGACTATGATAGAGGGCGCAGGCAGAAATGTTAGGGGAGTAGCAAGCGTGGAAAGATGAAGAGAGGAGGCCAGAGGGAGGTGGGAAATGCCAGATGGTGGGACTGAAACACAGCATGAATGAACGCAAGCTGCAGAAGGATGGATGTGAGGAAGAGGGAAATATGAGCATGTAATGAGATGACAAGTAAAGGGAAAAGGGAAAGGCGGTCATTTTATTTTCTCTTCCCATCCTTTGTTCTCTTATTCTGTATCGGCAGTCTGATCACACCTTTCCTAGAGATGAGTCTGGCCAGAAGCTGGTTCAGGCTGTCTGGAGTGTCTGCATCCTCTTGGTGCTGGCTGTAGTTGATAAGATGCCCTGAGAGGGGCGCTGGAGCGGAGCGAGCCTGCCGTTTCAGGCTGGGAGAAGGGAGAGATCCGCTGCCTGAGAGAAGAGCCGTACTTTCAGCTGTCTGTGGAGAAAATGACACATTTATGAAATAACACATTTAAAAAGTAATAAAAAAAAAAAAATTCAAATGAAAAAAAATATTTATCCTCCAGTGGAAAATTGAATCCAATTGTACCACGTGGAGGCAATTTAGACATTAAAGTTTGTAATCAGGGTCCTACTCCACTTCCCTTAATTGGCAATGTACGCGCTGTTTAGCTCTGCATAATGTGTGTGTGTGTGTGTGTGTGTGTGTGTGTGTGTGTGTGTGTCTTACAATTGATTGTGAAGGCAGACTCAGGGAACCACTGGACAAAGCAGCCAGGATAACACAAACACAGATGCCTACAGTCATGGCTGGATGGAGAGACAGGGAGAGAATAACAGTTAAACAAACTCAATAGCACATTTCCAGTTAGTCTTTATTTGCTCTTTACTGCCTCTCATCTGCCCTCTTCTCTCTTTCTGTCTCACCTCAGCTTGCTAAGGGAAAACAAACCAATGCAGGCAATATTGGCTTTGCAAAAAGCAGCAATAAATCAATTTAAGGTCATTTAAACACATCGGGTGAGAAAGAGATGACTCTTTAATGGTTCTGCCTCGAACTACAGCAAACATTATTTCATGTTTCATAAATACTCTCCTGCTCTGCCTGTGACAGAACGGCTTCATGTTTACACACAGACACATACATGTATATGTATGTGCTGTTTGGAGTTGCGGTCTCTATAGTCGAATGTTGATCTATGTGCTGTTTTTTGAACGGGGCTCACAGGACAGTCGGTGTCACACAGAATCAATACATGAAGTTTACTCACACTGAAAGCAGAGGCATGAAACCTTTTTAACCCCTCATGTAAATACATATAATATTATTAAACATAATAATAAATACATTTATAGATGTTTCTTATTAATTTGGTTAGAAGATCATTTTGATGATTTATTTATTTTATTTTGATCTTGAAGCCTGCCAAAGCAGCATATTATCTTTGATGAATAATGTTTTACTCCCGAAATTTATTTCCAAAGGAAAATGAGTTAAAGTGGATAATTAGATAAAACCAACAGCAAAAGCTGCTTGGAGGCTTTCCATCTCAGATAAATCAAAAACCCCACTGCCTCAGTCTGTCACAGTGTTACAGCGCTCTGCTGCGTCTCTCTGTGTTAATATATTTACTAAGTCAAGGATGATCTTTTTACAGCCCATAAACACCAGAACATAGATATGCAGGAGAGCATAACTTTGCCATGGTTTCTACCTTTGCAGAACAAATAAAAAAATAAGTGTTTTAGATTTTTCATTTATTTTATGTACTGAGTCTTTGTTCTTAGTCTAGATCCTTTTGTACCGTTAACAGTCCAGAACGTCTTCTAGTCGTTGTTCACTGGTCAAATCATTACAGACGTGCAGGTGAAATCGCCCTCCTCTGCAGTTTTAAACCAACTGAAATGGAGAATTTCTTCTTGTGTGATTTTATCACCATAAGTCCAGTGAAACGTTTGGTTTGAATAATTTGTTTAAACGGACACAGCGGTGGTGTAAATAGCCATTCTGCTCATGCTAATATAATTCCTTTTAGCAGCTGGTCATTGTCTCTCAATCATTATGTAATAGGCTGGTAATGATGTGATAATGTAATGTATGTGACAGCTCTCCTCTCCTCTCCTCAGAAAACAAAATGAGAAAATAACACTTTTACCCATCACTACTTAGTTTATACACAGAGATTAAAAAAAAAAAAAAATAGCTCCTATGAAATGTGATGAGGAATTTCTTTCCTACTTTCTTTTAACTCCAACTCTTGGAATGATAATTTTATCCACAACAAAGGTCAAATGATGCTCACAGAACCAGCAGCTTCTGTGAGCATTTAAACACAAACACAGAGTTTTCCTCCAGATAAAAGTTAGGGGCAAAATTAAATTTCTTATGTGGTCATTTGGACACTCAGACATAATTCTCTTTCAGCTCAGCTTTCAGCATGGATCTATTTTTACTCATCTGTTACTTTTTAAAGACTTTTAATCATAAATATTGTATAATCTTTTAATAATTCTGTTTGGCTCGTGTATGAATATAATTTTCTTTCATTAAAACCCACCACTCACTTAAATAAAGAGAAGAAAAGATCCACTGTAATAAACATTTCATTTGTGCTCTAAAAAGGCAAAAGAAGAAAACGACATATAGATGGATAACTATCTATATAAATACCAGTCCAGTCTTTACTTGTCTACAGTATTCTCATTTTCAGTGTATAAATAACTGAAAATGAGGGGACAGGACACCTCAAAGCATTAGTGAGTGTGTGTAACCATCCTCCTGTGACAGGAAAACAGAGAAATAAAATGAAGTTTGAAAATGAAACAAACTGCAGAGAATATTTTAAACCTTACCTGCAGCTGTTGAAGTAAACCAGGAGAGGCTGATTTGAAAATAGTGAGCTTTGCTCCACTGATGAGGCTGTGACTGAGTATGAGATTGAGAGAAGACCATACTTTATACTGACAGAGAGGGAGGGGGAGGAGCCTCGGCCTGTGGGAGGAGCCTGGTGCTGGTGCAGAAAGTGACAGCGCTGACGCCAGTGAAGACACAAACATGCATGTAAACTTAGAAAGCATAATGAACGCTCACACACACTTCCACATGTACCCACGCCAATCTAGGAGAGAGAGGATTGGGACAAAGGTGGCAGCTTTAAATACACCTGTGACTGAAAATGAGGGGTTAGTATTTTGAATCCAGTAAAGAGACGCTTTGGGGATCTTTAACTGGTTTGCTGTAGATGATAACAAACTTGCAGGTCAGTGCCTTCGCCAGCTGCAGCGAGGCTCTAACAGCTTTAGCTGATCAAAAGCAGGGACACTGTTCATGTCTGACGGCCTGAAAATCATCCTGGGACTATCTTTTCTTTTTTCCACTGATGATCTCTGATGAAATTATGACAGAATGAAGTGGAGAAGAATGAAACTCTGAGACTTCTAACGAAGCCTTTTGGTGTCATGCACATGGATCCACTGTAATCTCGTGGATGTGTCATGCAATCAAACAGACGTGAGTGTTAAAGATCAGAAACACATACGGTACTTGCTTATATTATCTCCTGTCTGAGTGTGTACCTTCATCAGCGATGAATGTGTATGAGCTCTGTGTACAACAGCTTTTCTTTAAACAGTAAAAACATCCCCAGTGTCTTCTTGGCATCTTTAAATTGTTTAATTAAATAGA
Organism: Mchenga conophoros; assembly: GCF_057382185.1. NCBI lineage: Eukaryota > Metazoa > Chordata > Actinopteri > Cichliformes > Cichlidae > Mchenga > Mchenga conophoros. The sequence continues at coordinate 13,253,132 of NC_140536.1, forward strand.
AGTGGGATCATTTTGTCAATCTATGAAGTACTTAATTAAAGAAAAAATCCGAATCACAGCTTGTGGGTACAGCACTTATACACGAAACAGTGATGCACTGGCTATGAGTGTGAATATGTAGGGTTTATATAACACATGTGGAAGTTTTGAAATAAAATTCTGCTTTTTAATGTTTGATTAAAAATAAATAAAGTAAAATAACATAAAAATTCAGTGTCTCTGAAGGCCAGAATGAAAGTAACAGCATGAGGATCCCTTTCATATATATTTTACAGATTCGAACGCTGGAATAATAACACCCTGAAGTGCAAACTGTGCTTTTAAAAGTTCATTAAAACCTAATGATCTATTTTAGCTATCATCAAATTGTCTGAGTCAAAGGATTCATTTTACAACGTTGTTGTTTGCTGGAGCTGAAACATACAGGACTCAGGTACATTACACCTGTTGGGTAGATATAAATGGCTGCTTGCTTGCAGCATTTTTGTGAATCCTGTTAAATTCTTCAGTAGTTCAGGTACCGCTGAGTTTACAGAAAGGTATTAAAGTACTTTTGAAACATATTTTCACTCTCTGGCTCTTCCTTGAAAATCTAACTCCCCTGCGGATGCATCCTGGACCTTTAAACATATAAAGTTCTTTATTGCAGCTCCCTTTTGTTATGAAATGTTGCTTAATGTCAGTAAAGCCAGTGGACCTGCACAAATTAAAATAAACTAATATTTGCACAATACTGTACACCAATCATTCACTTGCTGTATATGAACAATAGATTTTAGCCATTCTCTGTCATTCTCTGTTGCGCTGGTCTTCATTTCTCATTCAGTAACTGTGTCAGACTGTTCTTTTTCCATTTATTTTCCTATTCAGACTTTTTATTTTATTTTATGTGAGCTGTGACCTGGCACCGGGAGGATATTTAAAGTAATTTTTTTTTTTACCCAGCAGCGCAGTCCCACCTCTGAAATGAGGAAAACGTATCTTTCAATTCAAACCTGCAAAAAAGAAATCAAAGATGTGTCAGAAAGTTGAGAGAGGATTGTGAGCTAGCTCCCTTTCACTCAAATTACACCAAGGTCTGACACTGTCAGATGTGGGAGGCTGCCAGTGGACAGTCTGAGTCTGTCCCGGGTGTGATTTAGCTCTTTAGCACTATGTTAATAAGGCTGCCATATGTCTGTCTCATAACACTGCCATGAACTTTTTGATCAGGCACGCACCTGTAGGCTGATACTCGTGCCCCTCTGCCCTCTGTCAAAGACAAACACCGCACTCACTTTGTGTTTTAAATAAGAATTCATAGATTTTGAGGTATCAAGTGGGCAGATGTCAAGAGACAACTGGAAGCTCACTAATCCACTACCCTCTCACAGGATTTCATTACAAAAGTCAGCCTGTAAGCCTCATCAGACAGGTTCTCTCTGTTATTGGGGAGGAAAAAAATGAATGTGAATTAAAAGCCAGAAAACAGAAAGAAAGTTTTTATGGCTTTTCTTCTCAAATATAGGAAAACAAACAGGGACTGCAAATTTTTAAGCTAACGCTGACTTTTCAGACCATGTCAACATTTAGCAGCTGTGCAACACAAACCAGAATAACTGATTTCCACAAAGTAGAAGAAGATTATATATGTGTTTGTGATGTAATTAAAAATGACAGTCAACGGAAATAGTGAGGGTGAGGCCGAGGTCAGGAAGTGTTAAGAAAAAACATTAGGGCAACTCAAAATGCACCGTTTGACTGCAAAACATATTTCAGGAGCCCTAGCAGCCTTCTTGACAGCCACACTTCACCTGAGACCATTTCTGATGAGGCTTCAGTAGATGGATCAACAGAATGGCCAGATGTATCTCTGAGGTCCTGTGTCAATATTTGTTTTCTGCACAGCATGCCAGAATATAAAAGTCATAGGCCAACAGCACTTTGAGAATCACCGTGTTAAAAAATGCTATTTTATGTATTTTTCTGCTACCTTTGGCTTTTATCGTAGATTCAGTCAAAGAAATAGGAAAAATCTAACAGTGGGAAATTAAGTGGTTCTTTGCTGAGTTTTCTGTTATGTGCGGACACAACGATGAATGATCGTTGAGTTAGGTGATCCCTTGAGTTAGGTGTGTCATGTGTCATGCTAGAGTGATTCATAGGTCAGCGTCAACTGATTCAAGCAACAATAAAAAAAAAATCTATGAAAATGATGAGGTAAAATGAGAAACGACTGCTCACCCGCCCACCTCTTAATGTGAAAACTGCAAATGCTACAACTAACTTTAGACCAAACTGTGGAAGTGGGTTTGTGTAATGAAGTGTTGTATTTACAAGCTCAGATTACCTCTTGTGCATCAGTCACACACAAAGTTAGAAATCGGGGTATTTTTCTGCCCATGCTGCAACACCAGGCCCAACCTAAAGGACCGCTCCGCCGACGACGGCTGAATCACTTCACCAACTAAAGTTTGCCTGTTGGTTTGAAGTTTGAACTCTTTCAGTTGCTTGCATGTTGGTGCCTGTGCTGCTCTGTGTCAGTCTGAGTGAAGGCATTTGCTCTCTGCTAACTAGCTGCTACTTTGTATCTGCCATCTGCCTAAGCCATGTGCAAATTTTCCATTTCTTCTGGTTCCCACTCTGCATGCTCATTATGGTGATTTATGCTGTGGTAAAATATAACCAGGCTGAAATGAACCCCGAGGGGTTCTTGCCTGCTTTGGCTGAATGGATGAGTGCAAACTTTGGTTAAGGGGTTATATTATGTGTTGGGCTTTAGTGATGTAAACGTAACATTAGTTTTTCATTACTCCCATCGTCATGTTTATGTATTTTTGGATTAGTCAATCAAACATTTCTCATAGAAAAACCTGCAGCTTAGAAGTCGACAACATCAGTCAGGCATAGTTAGAGTCAGATTGACATATTATTCTTCATCTAATTTCCAACAAACAGCTCAGCTCCAGTTCTGTGGTTGATGCTGTCGTCACTCTCTCTGCCATTCTGAGCTTAAACACATGCATTCATGAGTCTGGCTCTATGAACCATTTGATAATAAGAGATTCTTTGCAGACTGTTTGAAATTCATACCTAGCATACCTGCTTCTGCATATTGGATGAGCTGCAATCTCATTGCAGTAGACAGACAGTGGATATTCTTCCCCGTGGTATTAAGTTCACAGGAAGGGGATGGCTACATAATGTCTTCATGGTTTTGGATTCTGCTTTGGTTATGATTGTATTTTTGTGGATCTCTGATGCCGTAAACTTGAGTTGATCCTGGACTTTAAATGCCAGCTCTTTATGGAACTTGGAGCATAATAATTACCACAGGAAAGACAAGAAAAAGCGATTATAACAGCATAAATATTGCAAAAAGCAGCATCCAATACCAGTTTTGGTACTGAACACAGATTTGTCCTGATGCCAAGTTCACTAAGAATCACTTACAACATGTTGCGTTAATCTTCAGTGATTATTCTGCCTTTTTAAAAAATAAAATACCCAAACAAGGTGTTCCACACAGGCCTGTGGCTCATAATGACATCACTTCTCAAAGGAAACATACATGCACACAGATTTTTAAGGAATGTATTCATATTTATTCTCTCTGTCTCTCCTCCTGCCAGCGGGTACTTGATTTAATTGCACTCTTGTGGTGTATGGGTCACAAACCTCTTCAGTAGATGGACCCTCCATTCTTTAATTAACTGGTGCGTTTTCTATTGTTGGACATGAAGGGAAGGTTGGGTGCAGAGATGAGCACAGAGGTGGGGAGTGAGAGGGGGCAAAAATGATGATGATTATTAAGCATTAACTACATACACTTAAAAACATGCTGATTGCTGATGGAAACAGTTAGATGCTTTTTTTTTTTTTACTGGTAAAGGTTTTTTTTGCAGCCATGTGAAGACAAAGGCAAAATAATGAAATAAAAAACTGGGAGCTCAAGGAATGAGCAAGAATTTCATCTTCTTCAGCATCTGGATAGTTTCAGTGGCTTTTTTTAACCTCCAAAGTCTTCTTCAAATGTACAGAAGTTTCTCCTTTTCTAAACTTTTAGCCAACTATGACCGAGGGTGTCATGATGAAGTATCTTTTATCTGGAGTTTAAACACATGTAATCCTGGAAGCTGCTGGGACAACATGAGCAAAAGCTTCCAGGCAGACCCAGCAAAATCATTTTTCACAGAAACAGGAAAGGAACAGGAAAAAACTTCAGAAAACTTTGGGACCATCAGGTGGGAACACTGCAGCACACAACTGGAGATCGTTTGTCTGCTATTTCCTCACTACAGGAAACAATAAGTTTGATTTCAGGTGATAGAGCTGTCTGACTGGGACATGCAGGAGGTATAATTCGAGATACCGACTCGCTTGCTGTGGATTGTGGTACCAGAGCTGTTCTCTCATTGGTACAATCAGACCGATGGGGGCCATTCAAGTTAAAGGCCATTAAATGTGGAGGTGCAGACGTGCGCTCTGCACATTCATCTTAATCAGTTCTCACAAAGCTGAAATTCAGGATTTTTCTCAGTAGACATCCTTGAGGTTCTTCTACCCTTTGACAAGGACAACAGCGTTTGTACATGTATTATGAGAACTTCTTATTTCTGGTTAATGTAAAAAAACATGCAGTTACACCTTTCTCACTATAGGGTATTAAACAGAGTATTTTTCTTCTATTTCCTTGTTTTATAGTTTTCTTCTTTTAAAATCTTCTTTTATCTTATTCATCTTCTGATATCTTTTATAATCTGCTTCTTCTTCCGTCTTTTTCTTGTTGTCTCTTCTTCTTTTATTCCCAACCTCTATTTCTTCTTCTCCTTTCAATGTTCTCCCTCTCAGCCTGTTAACAAGCTCACATTTTCTCGTTAACCTGAAACATGAGGGAATTCTGAATGAATAGTAAAACCTGTATGGGCAGGCGTGATATAAAAACATGAACATGTTTTTTGTTGTTGTTTTTTATTTTTATTTTTTTTAAGGCAGAATTAATCTGCAGGAAAAAAGAAAGACATTTGCAGCTCCAAGATATGAGAAAGTGCAGTCCTGCCCTTCAGGCAAAGCCATAGTATTTTCCACCTACTGTAAGTTCTGTTCCCCAATACCAATGTTTTGCGACAGAACTGTGGGGGCATTGCGACAATAATGAACAGTAGTTGAGTTATTGTGCGCCTGTGCTGCTGTGTGATGTTATTTGTTCAAGACTGCTTTCTCAGAGGAAATAATCTTACTGAACTTTGCTGCTCTCTCTGATTTTCCACATCGTGGCATCGAAGCTTTCTAGCAAACCTCTAAATCATATTTGTCATTTGCAGGATTGTCTTAATCTGGATAACATCTTGGAACATGGTGATTAAATTCTTTTTCCGATTTGGGGAATTATATGAAAAGCTGTAAGCTATTTGAATTCAAATGAACAATTTGTGAGTCTGGAGCTGCGAGGTCTTATTGAAGCATCTTAAAAATGAGTTTCTCAGGGGAAATAACGTGAGACTACATTCAGCTGCTTTTTTTTTCTCTAATAGGTCCTTTAATCAGTACTAATGCTCCTCTCTGGGCCATAAAAAACAGTGTGTGAGTGTGTAAGTGTGTGCATGTGTACTATCCTGCAGTATCAGTTACATGTGTCGCCCTGTCTGTGCCACTGTGTGTGTAACAGTAATGGTAGAAAGTTCTGCAGCAAGTTAAACAGGGGAAAACTGTGCCCTGTTGATGGCAGAAATATTCATTCGGAAATGTTATTAGATTTTTTTGGGATGTGGGAAATATGTTTAAGTGTTTGAAATTACAGTATTAGCAGACAGGAAGTGCAAAATGCTGTCCTGGGGTGGACTCATTTTGTCTTACATAACCAGCAATAAAACATTTTTAAAAGATGACTGTGTGCTAAACATCACAATCAGGGATTTAGGGAAATATTTCAACCAATGTCTTATCTTATGATGTCACTAAGTTTGAGCAAAATCCTCAAGGCATGAAGCCATTATGTAGCCACCTGCTGTTTGTGTTCTATTATGGGGTCCAGCCAAAACTGAGCTTTGTGGTTTGTTTGCTCTTCTCCAGAGCTCAAACTGGTTCAAGTCAGATTTGTTATCCAGTTAATTTCCTTGATCTGCCTTTATGGTAAAAGCAGGATAGTAACTTCCTTGTGGAAAAATAGGAATTAGGAAAAATGAGGAAAAATAAGTGGTTGTCTGGTGATTACATTACATTTTGTTCTATTCAGGAACCAACTGGTCAACCAGAGGCTGAGCATGCAGCACCCTCGACCTCTGGGCAAACACTTTTGTTCACAAGAAGATTGCACAGTCATCTGTTGGGAGACTACCTGTCTCCAAACAACTCACTGCAATCACTCTCTGACAGACTGCTGAAGGTTTTCAAAGAACTGCCTTCTAATTAATAAACAGACAGATAACATGACAACATGTTGCAGTCAGTCTGAGTCAGTCTGCACCAGTGAGTGCAACTTGTCTGCAATGTGTCTCCTTGCAATAGGAGTTGACTCAACTGGTTGCCAACTGATTCTTTTCTGGTTGTACTGCTATATAAAATCAAGATTACTGCATATTTGCCCAGTTTTGAAATGAATTTGCCATCCTCCAGCAACTACATTACTATGCGTGGAAGAATTTCTAACTTCCAGTTTCTGGTTGTACAACAATGTCACTGGGAAATTTCTGTGTTTGTAGATTTGTGATTTTTGACAGTTTATTACAGTTAATCCATATTATCACAAACAGATTACATGTAATCGGCAGCTTGACCCCAGCCAATTACAAAATGATGAGCTGATTGCAAATTGATAGCAGATTGAGATGATTGCTGTCACGGCTGGGGCAGCAGTCGTGTGGTGGAGTTAAATGAGGACCCAAGATGCAAGAAACGGCTAGATGCAGGTGAGCGTTTTATTTACAAAGGGTGAAATATATACAGAAATGAGGGTGGCGAGGACTGCACAAAGACACGAACCTAAACTGGGACTGTTTTACAACACAAAACTCGAGGACCCGAACAGAGCACAGAGGACAGACACAGGTAGGGCTGATACAACACTCAGGCACTAAACACAAGAACCAAATCCTAAAAACTAAAACCAGAATAAACACAAAACACAAGGTGAAACCAAAAGGAAACACAAAACGCTGGGTCAAAATGACCCAGGATCATGACAATTGCCTTTTTATTGATGCACTAAAGTTTCACTGAATATGAGAACGGACACCGAGTGGTCGTAGAAATAGTTCCTATCTTCAAAACAACCGTTTCAAAGGCAATGAGCTTGGAAATTTATTGCACATTTTGATTAAATGTGCTTGTATCACAGTCTCCAACCACTGTTTTCTCTAATGTGACTGTTCTTCTGGAGTTATTAAATGCCTCCACCCTCCAAGGACAGGAGAGGTGATAATGGTGCATTTAAACCATGTGCAGCCAGCCCAGCCACCTTTTCAATCTTAGGTCTACCACAAAGCTGCTCTGCATGTAATGGCAACTGTGAGAGAGAATATGACGGTGGTGTTGGGTGCTGGGATAGATTTAAAATCACTTAGAAGCCTCACTCTGTTTGTAATGTTTATTCTGAATCAGCAAGGTAGAGAGAAAGGATCTCACTCCTCTATTCCAAACACACCCTCTTCATCGCACCCTCTTCTCTTCTATTTTAGACAATTGTATTGCCAGCCTGAGGCGGTCTGTCACTGGCAGGAAATTGAGAGTTTAGCTGGCTGAATGGAGAAAATGTGTTGAGAGAATTGTGGCAAGCCGCACACACACAAACAGCTGCAAATACTGAGAGAAATGCGGCGTTAACAAGACTGATAAACTGTAGAATACGTCCACATTTACACTATGTGAGGCACCGATATGCTGTAATGTGGAATTAATTATATTGTATTCGTGCTCGCATGTTAAGCTATGCTTAATGTCTCTGTGTGTGAGGGTGAACGCGAGGCTTTCCTGTTGACATCCGTGTTTCCCTTCAGATAACTGCGACGGCCCACACCAATAAAAACATGACAGACAATTTGAGCAATGACTGAAATGGGGCATCACACCTGTAGACGCCAACCAGAGCCTCACTGTTGTCACATCAGCTGCTCGGTCACTAGATTTAGATTAAAACATAAATAAATCCATGACTCTGATGTTTCTCGCTGGGCAGACGCAGCTCTTGCTCTGAGTCTGAGAGGAGCGGCTGTGCAGTATGTGGGTGGACGAGGTGAGGTGGAGTCAAAACGCATCCTATTGCTTCTCTCTGAGTGATCCACTGTTGTTAACTTTCTAACTTATGTGCATGTGTTGATGTAAGAGACCTGGAGCTTCACCAGCAGCTTTAGTGAAATGCAAAAGTAGCTACAATTTATGAGTTATCGCTGATATATGAAAAGAACAATACAGTGAATATGTAGCCGGCATTGGGCTGGTGGATTCCCACAGGCATATCTCCAAAACATGATGTTCACTGTCGTGGCTCATGTTTGTTAGTTGCGTTGCATCAGTTTTGAGCTGGCTAAATGGGCAAAGACAGTGTGATGAAGAGCTGAAAGACTTTAAAACAGCAAAACACAATCAGCCAAATTCATATTTTTGTAAACTTCTGTGTTTCACACTCATCCTTAAAACATAAAGCTACTGTACAAGGGTTATTCTATTCTGAACAGCTGAATATTTTTCTAGGATGTCCTATTTAAGAAGCTGAAAAACGTTCACGTTCCCATTTGTTTCCCATTTTATTTTATAGCAATGAAAAAATGATCCATGCTAACATTGGCCTAAATAAATCTGTTTTTCCCTTCATATCTTTTGCCTGGTTGTGCTCAGCCCACCTGCTGTGAGCCCGCAGCCCTGCCCCACAGTTAGAAACACTGCTGTAAGGAAAATGAAACATTGTAAAAAATTGTATCTTACTCTTGATGCCATCATTCCCATAGAGGTTTCATTCCAAAGATGCTTTCTCTTTAGTGAAGATCATCCCAAACATTACTGAAATCTTTCTGCTGGTTTTTCATTTGAAGTCAGTCTGCTATTTTCTTCTTTTTTCGACCTTTAGCTTGTTGTAGGATGAACCCTCAATCAGCCAAGCCATCGTTTAATATCACTTCTCATCATTCTTGCAAAAAGAATAGCCGAGGCTTTTCATTGGGATCTCAGTGACAATTTGGATCTTTGCCCCATGTTTCTTTGTCATAGGCAAATGTTAATGGGACTCAAATTAAAAACATGTCATTTGTTGGCATTGTTAGAACACAGTACAAATGCTACCTGTTAAGATGTTAGTAACACTGCAGGACTGACTGATCTCTGTGGGCTGGCTCAGTAGGTGAGCCATCATCAGCTGGATAACGAAATAACAGCATGGACACATCACTAACTCGCACACACACAAACACAGTGTTGCTGCCTTCTATCTGTTCTTACAGCTCAACATGTGTGCAAAATCGATATGAGTCCCAGCACCACCATAAGGTTCAGGAGGGAGTGACTTTAGAAAGATCACACCATTCTGTGATTAACCAGCAGGGACGGCTATATTGTCCACCCCTACAGTGTGTGTGACGCGCTGCTGTGTGTGGGTGATTCTGTATTTTGCGCCACGGTCTTTGTCTGTGTGTCCGTGTGGTCCTCCAGGCAGCACGGCACCAATAAAAAGGTGACAGAGACAGACCGTTTAAAAGATGGATTGAAAAGGGGAAATGACGGCATCGCACCTGTGTGCGCCGGCCGGGGGAAGAAAGGGAACGACAGACATGCGATATTACAAAGTGCGTGAAGACAAGCGTATCACTGTTATTGCCGCACTTTCTTAGAAATGTTGGGTTATACACTCTTTTGTTTCTTATTTTCCAATAACTGTGGTGAGCTGGGGCAAATAGAGATGAAGCTGAAAGCGCATCTCTCTTATAAGCTGGTGTAATTAAAGTTCATGGCTGGTGGTTTTCCCCCCAGAGTTCTTCCTCAGCGTGTAGCACTTTCTTAATGCCCAGAAACTTTAAGGTGGAATTTGAAGCTCCAAACTTTGCTGATGGAGCCACAGACAATGATGACATCCAGATAAAATCTGAAATTTCATCATTGTTTCAAACTGCCACATGCAATAATGTAGTTAGACAGTTGGTGCTTTTTTAAAAGATTTGCTCGTTTTTTTTACATCGCGCTGGAACACTCGACGTTCAGTGTTCAACAGATTTATTTGTTTTAAGAATGATGAGCATTTGAGGTTTGCATGTTTGTGACTTTTCCTGTGATGCTTTGGAGGAAGTCAGAGGAAGCTTAACACAGACTGTGCTGTTTTTATTCAGAGCCCTGAAACACAACAAGTCCTCCAACCTGAATTACCATAGAGGCTGCCCCTACATTCCCATGTCAAAGTCTAATGTCGCTTTAAGTCTCCTGATTACAATAGTAACAGATTACTGTATTTCACTGTAATACACAAAAGCTCACTCTATTTGTTTCTTTGTCCATCAGCTCATCCTACACCATCAGGAGCTGAACAACCAAAGTTGGCACACAAGTCCATGAAGGTTCATATTTGTATCAGATACCATGATGTTACCAGGCACCCTTTCATTCACCCAGCAACAGACTAAAATAAAGCACTTGTGCAGCTATAACATATTAGAAAAGCATTGTAACAACTTTATCCATTAATAATAACATCCCGTCCTTATAAACAAAAACTGAATTATGTATGATATGTTATGAAACCATCGCCTAGTAAAAATCACCTGCTGTTTTTTGTTTTCCTGCATTTTTAGGCTTTATTGGACAGCAACAGTAGAGTAGACAGGAAAAGCAGGGAGAGCGTGAGGGAGACTGACGTGCAAGCAATGTCCTTTTTTCAAGCCGAGGCCCCTGCAGTCTTTTGGCATATGGGTTTGCTGCTCAACCAAGTGGGCGCTGCTAAACAAAAAAAAAAAAGGCACCTATTTTTAGTATAAATCATGCTTATCTAACAACCACCTAGAAATGCACTAAAATGACCATTTTAAGCATATAAACAACATCTACCAACCTTATTTAACCTCCTGGCATCCATGTATGTAGACATCATATTTTGGGATGTCTAGAGCAAAATAATACATTTTGCTCTACAAGGGACTGATATCCAGATATGAGGACATTATACTGCCACTGTTCTATCAACATTTAAAACAAATGTCCTTATATGTGGATGTCATTTCTCTCAGAAACAAAAATCAGGTAAAAAAAAAATTTTTAAAAATCTGGAAATTCTTTGTTTTTACATTCATCAGGTCCCAACATGCCCAAATATCAAAGAGAAATTAAAAATGCATGCTGTGGAAGAGTTCAGGTCTTAGGAGGTTAAATATGTCAGTTTGCCAGCTGCACAACCAGGCAAAGCAATACAAAGAAACACGTATTAGTATCTAAAAAGGTATCCCCAACTGACATTTTTGAAGTGGTCAAACTGGCATTCTTATAATAAAAAAACATATACACTTAATATATACATGTGTAACAACAGTTAAACCCACTTCTTTAGGCTGTGGAGAGGTTCTGCAAAAAGGATTTAAAGCAGAACTTTTTTGCAGACGAAAGTTTCCTGTTTTTTACACACACATCTTTACAAACTTCTGGTTTGTTTTGATGTAATGCTGAGAGCTACCACTAGGAAAAATTGGCACTTTGAGTGGCAACACTCTCCGTGTAAGATGTCATAATACAGAACAAGAACCGTGCTAATATAGAACAACGACCTGTTCTCTTTGTTGTTTTCCTGTCTTGCTCTATGTACTTTAATGTGAGCAAACATAGTAAATTAAACAATGTTACTATATTCAAATTATAGAACATAGTGTTGCATTTATAGTCCTGTCGGTCTTATGTAACACTGTACACTGGTACTGTGTTGTTATTGAGTAGCTTTGGCTGTATTCTTAGGACAGTGTACACAATCAGGGTTTCTCTCCCTTTAGCTTAACCACAGGGGTGAGATATGTTTGTAAAAGGACTGCAGGCAGGAGGCACTTCATACTTTTATTTTATGTTCACACACAAAAAATCTAACAGTGCTGTCACCAGTGTTGGTTTAGTGATCAGTCTTCATAATGCAGACGACCCTTGCGTGTGAATCAGTGGATCAACAGGCTATTGTTACTCTGGTCTCTATGTAATTTGATACAGAGCAGCTGGATCAGTAGCGCAAATATTCCTCAATGATCCCGCTCTCTTATGATGTATTGGTTTTAGTAATAGGGTCAGTGGTTTCTCATTTACCATTTAACCTCTATATTTTATCTCTGGGTATCCCTTCTTTTTCACTGCAGTGCTATATTTAGTCAACAGTTTGGGCAGCGGATTTTAAATGTAGTAATCTATTTTTAACAACTCTTGGTTATCAGCTTTAATAGAAGTAAATATCTGTTTGGCATTTTTGGAACTTTTGCATTCTAACTTTAGAGAAGCCGATCAAAAATTATGAATGCAATACGAATTGCAACAAGCTAATTCATTATGGGACAACTACACAAGTACAAATTGGCACCAAATTGCCACTGTAGTCATACACTGGACACTGGATGGCATTATAGTGGCAGGCAATTGCAATTTAGCAAATATACTTTGTTAAGCAACTTCATTTATGAGTTTTTTCACAAGTTGTAACCATTTGAAGTTGAATAGTGAATATAAATTAGTCTTATATATGTCTTTGGCATTTCGTGTTTTTTTCTGATCAAACATCAAATAAAATCTTTTACATTTCATATAATATTTGTACATCTATTGAATGTTGCTACAAGTATCATAGGTTAGGTATAAATGACAGCATTTCTACACATTTTACCATTATTAAAATTGCCAGAGGAGTAAGGTAGAAGTGACAAAAAAGATGGTACGTCCAGTCTTTAAGTAAATGCACAGTAAAGACATATAAAGATAAAGTAAGGTGGGTGACTTTCTCCATAAGTTACTACTATAAGTAACATACTGCAAACTTTTAAGCAAACTAAACTGTAATATGTACATTACTTTTTTGTATAATAATGCTAACTCTGGTGTTCGGTGAATGTTAAAGTGCAGGAACCTGTGAAGAGCTAATAAAAGACAAGGACAGTTCACTTTTTAACAGAATCTAAATCAGTCCAGCTTTTATATGAGACTAAAGACATATCTTTTATGTTTGGGACCCCAGGAATCAAAGCCTTCCAAAGATGACTGCCGTATAATTGAAATAAAGAATAAATAAAGAATAAATGCTGTTTTTAAGCAGCAGGTATTTCATAGGCAAAACAGTTGAAGCTGATCAAAAATAATAAGTTGAACTAACTCAAATGAAAGAAAATGTTAGATGAACTCAAGATATTTCACTTATTTGGACTGTTAAAAAAAGATTACTGAATTTATTTAATTACTTGGATTTACTTGTATAACTCCATAGGCAGGCGGAGGTAACGCAGACATCAGTGGATCATTTGTCATCATGCAAACTGTTGTTTCAGACAGTTTCGTAATTGATCCACACTCGGGAGCTGACTCCTGACGTCAGCTTATATTAAGAAGACTTTTTTAAAAAGTAAAAATTAAAGAGCTGGGACTTTGAATCTTGATCGCTGTGGGCTAAATTGACAGCATCTGGCTTTTTCTCTGATCAAAACAGATTTACATATTTGTGTCACGACTGGGAATGCTTAATCTCCAGACACGGATGGGCATCAGGTACTCAGCTGGTATGTGCCTCAAACTCTATATGCTGCTCATTCTCACAGTTAACCAAAGGCTAATCAAACCACTAATGCAGTTTTTAATAAGCCAAAATACTCTGTTTTTCTCACACATTTGTGAAAGAGGGTCAAAGAGGGGAGATTGCAGTTAAAGCGCACATCTGAGGTCGTGATTGGAGAGACAATTGGTTGGGGAAGGCTTGAAGAATAAAGGCACTGTTAGATGGTGAGAGGCTTAATTGGGTCTGAGTCACTCTGCAGAGTCATTTGTGTTTCACCGAGATCAAAGAAATGCTCATCTGACATACACCCTGACAGTGATACTCATTTATAAGACAAACACTCTCCGGTGTAATGGCTGTGCTGCCACATTCAGTTGGAGTGTTGTGTGTTGACCTTGTCTGTCTTCCAGTCTTGCTAACAATCTCTGGGATTGTTTAGGCGGTTTGTAAGAGAATTACCCTTGAGCTCCCAGAAGGGGTAAAAGTTGTCAGATTTGGTTTTCAGCATTTTGGGTCAGATTCCGTTTTCATTCAAATCATCCGTGACTGATGAGCTGATTCAGTGGATACAAACAGAGCAGCAGGAAGGGTGTGAGTAATAAGGAAAATAGGAGGCTCACTGTCAAGAACACAACAGAAGTGACCAAAAATAATCAAAAAAGTACAAAAAAAACAATGGAGTAATAAAAAAAAAAACATGTTCATCTTGAAAAAAGTCAAAATTTCAAGATTAAAATCTAAATACTATTTTGAGAATAAAGTTGAAATGTGTAGATTACAGTTGTTCTTTCGAATCCAACTTCTACAGCTGCTGTACCCTCTGCAAAAGCCTTGTGTGGATGAGTTAGTGAAACAACCTGATCAGCTGTCCTATGATGCACGGGGGTGTTACCATCAAAATCCTTGCATTGGTGTATTAATTTTGGCCAACTCTTTTAACTTTGTGTTTTTTCCATCTGACCAAATACATCTTTCTGCACCATCTCTTCAACATCCTTATACAAATCACCTGACTGTGTTTATCTGCTAAAAGAGAAACCATTTCCTTGCTACTAAAACCGCTTTTGAAGTGCGATTTCACGAACTCATCTACACAATGCATTCTGTAGATTGGGATGTAGCCGTGGCAGATTTTGACTTGTAGCGGCAGCTTTAGTCTTCACATTGTGACTTTATTCTCAAAAATCGAGTACTCAAATAGTATTTTAAGTTTAATCTCTTTTCTCAGAATGAACAATAAAGTATTTTGTTCTTACTCTGGCCATGACATTCCTTTGTAGAAAACTTATCTATGTTTTTACATCATTAAGGCTAGCACAGTGACAGATTATAATCATTATATATGTTACAAAAAATTGTATTTATAGTAAGAGTTCAGAGTCATTGGGAAAATTATCTGGGAGGGAATGAACGCATCTTAAAAAAGAATTTAAAAAAATATTTTGATCTGATGTTGTCGGCACAAAACAAACTGCCAATCCATGTTATAAGTTTTTGCAAATGTCATTGTACATCAGAGGACTTCACTGATGGCAGAGTAAATGTACTGGCATGACGCACAAAATGAAAAGACGTGTCAGTATCATAGCAACTTAAATGCACCACAGGAATTTTAACAATGTTAATGTTAGGGTTAACAAATGAAGACCGTTAGGGGTTTTTTCTCATCAGTACAGTAAGATTAGAAAAGAATATTTGGATATAGGTGCCACACATAGTCCACACTTCAGCCACCATCTTAAAGAACAAAGACACTGAGTGTGACAGATTTACAAAGATTGTGGGCCCCAGGCTCTGAAATACATTTCAGCTGCTATTCAGGGAAGTATGTATGCACAAGCATCAAACTCCTGAAGAGGACATGGAGGAAAATCAGATGTGTTTGAGTTCCCAGAGCAAATCCGAGGAAACAGCGTTTTAGTGGAACCCACTGTTACAATACAAAAATTGAAAACTCAAAAATCTCCAGTATCACAGGTAAAGGAATGATCAATATTCAAAAGGCAAATTTTATTAAGATTACAAAAATGCAAACAATATCATTAATAACAACGCTATTTTAATTTAAAAAAATATAGAAATGTAAGGTGTATGTACATTATATATATATATATATATATAAACACCCAGCACGCCCCTGCGGGCGGTTTATCCTTCAAGCTCGGGTCCTGGGAGCTTGAGGGTCCTGCGCAGTATCTTAGCTGTTCCCAGGACTGCGCTCTTCTGGACAGAGATCTCCGATGTTATTCCCGGGATCTGCTGGAGCCACTCGCCTAGCTTGGGAGTCACCGCACCTAGTGCTCCGATTACCACGGGGACCACCGTTACCTTCACCCTCCACATCCTCTCGAGCTCTTCTCTGAGCCCTTGGTATTTCTCCAGCTTCTCGTGTTCCTTCTTCCTGATATTGCTGTCATTCGGAACCGCTACATCGATCACTACGGCCGTCTTCTTCTGTTTGTCTACCACTACTATGTCCGGTTGGTTAGCCACCACCATTTTGTCCGTCTGTATCTGGAAGTCCCACAGGATCTTAGCTCGGTCATTCTCCACCCTTGGGGGCATCTCCCATTTTGACCTCAGGACTTCCAGGTTATACTCGGCACAGATGTTCCTGTACACTATGCCGGCCACTTGGTTATGGCGTTCCATGTATGCCTTGCCTGCTAGCATCTTGCACCCTGCTGTTATGTGCTGGATTGTCTCTGGGGCATCTTTACACAGCCTGCACCTGGGGTCTTGCCTGGTGTGATAGACCCCAGCCTCTATGGATCTTGTGCTCAGAGCTTGTTCTTGTGCTGCCATGATTAGTGCCTCTGTGCTGTCTTTCAGTCCAGCTTTGTCCAGCCACTGGTAGGATTTCTGGATATCAGCCACCTCCTCTATCTGCCGGTGGTACATACCATGCAGGGGCCTGTCCTTCCATGATGGTTCCTCGTCTCCCTTCTCTTTCTTGGGTTTCTGCTGCCTGAGGTATTCACTGAGCACTCGGTCAGTTGGGGCCATCTTCCCAATGTATTCTTGGATGTTCGTTGTCTCATCCTGGACTGTGGTGCTGACACTCACCAGTCCCCGGCCCCCTTCCTTCCGCTTAGCGTACAGCCTCAGGGTGCTGGACTTGGGGTGAAACCCTCCATGCATGTGTAACCCAGATCATTGTTTGAGTATGGGATTTCTGATTATTTGTGGTCACTGAACGCACCACTGTGCCGTGCGCATAGCCACTCTCTAGTCCAGCTACAGAGTTTTTCCTTCCGTTCATCCGATGAGGCGCATGCTGCTCTCGTGCCCTCTACGAGCTGGAAATTCGGGAAAAAGTCTTGTAGCGGTTACAAACGTGAAGCGGAGCTGAGTCCGACAGCATTCGCCATTACACGAACTCCTCTGGCTGGTTTGTTTGCCCTTTTGGTGCCCTGGATCCTACTGGATGAACTGCCTTGTGGAAGTCCTCATCTGATGACTCTGCCGAACCGTCCTGGCAAATAGATGGTCGTTGCTGGATGCTATTATTGGATGCTACACCGTTCCAACAGAGCGGTAGGAACAATTCAAAGGGCCCCAACGATGCGCTTTATTTTTCCCTGAGCTCAGGTGATTTTCTTTTGGCCAAAGGACCTTAAAGGATACATATTTGTTTTTATTTATTTATTTTATTTTTCTTATGACACTGAGTGGAAAGACACTACAAAGAAAAGGGGTTTATTATTTAAAATTGTGTCTAATAAATGTGTTTATGTTAAGTAAGTGTGGTGTCCATTGTGTGCTGGAAGCCTTATTGTTCCTGTGGTGGAGCAGCTACTACCAATCTCCTTTACGAAACTAGCTTCTGACAGGATACAGGTATTTGGGATACATTTGATTTCTTGTAACCTATTTTTAGAGAAACTGTGATTCTGGGTTAAACATCGGGGTGAAATTGATGACACTGACACCTAGTGAACTGCCCAAGGTCAACAGTCCTGATTTCCACGCATTAAAGGTTTGGCGTAAGTACAGATTGCGTTACAAGTGGCGAGCCAGCCAGGAGATTGGTGAAAAGTAGCACCTTGACTTTCCAGCTCACAACACCTACCTCTTTTCCTTGACCCTATTGTGTTGGACATGGATCTTTGCAGACGTTTTGATGTAGATGGCCAGTGCTCACTTTTTGTGACTGGCGTTGAAGGGATTTACACAGATGATGACATTGCTAGTGTTTTTTCAGTAAATGGTAAAGTTTCTCGGATAGTTCGAATTCCAGATGAATCAAACCAGCCAGAGGGTAGAGTCCTGATACAATATTTGTCCGATCAAGCCATTTCCAAGATCAACCCCCAGATCTTAGGCGACTTGCCGAGCCCCAAGGATCCTGCTATCGGTTGGTCTGTCAAAACCATTCGAGATGTTGCTCAGGAAGAGGTAGGCAAGGAGTTAGCTCGTAGATATTTAGAAGAACTGAAGGCTGTTGGAGATAGTGGTAAAGCAGGTTTCTTGAGTGTTATTCAGAGTGAGGTCAAAGAAGTTCGACATAACTCTGAGATTCCTGACACACAGCCACACACAGCTCAGGATGGTGACACATCCCTCCATGACATTGTAGCTAGTGATCATGATGAACCTAATCACTACACACAGACCCACAATGCACCTGATAGTGCTGTGGTGAACCCTGTTAATATCGACCGCAGTCTCCTTAACCCACCTCAGATTCAAAAAGTTGTCGTTGAGCACGTTATCAGAAATGACTCAACAGCCCCGTGGTCTACACAAACCAGACTGCGCACCTTTTCTGGCCGTGCTCCTAGGCCCAATGGTGAGGTAGACTATGAAACATGGCGCACACAAGTGGACCTTCTTGTCAGTGATTGCTCTCTTAGTGATGTGCAAAAGGTTAGGAAAATACTTGAAAGTTTGCTAAGTCCAGCAGCCGATGTTGTTAAGTTGCTTGGTGTGAGTTCACCACCCAGGGCTTATGTTAGGCAGCTCGATTCCGCTTTCAGTGTTGTAGAGGACGGAGAAGAGTTATTTGCAACCTTTCTCAGCTCCAACCAGAATAGCGGAGAAAAGCCCTCAGCATATTTGAACAGACTCCATAGCCTCCTTACTCGAGCTATTTCTAGAGGGGGAGTCTCTGTCGAAAGTTTGAGCGAACACCTACTCAGACAGTTTATTAGAGGCTGCTGGGACCAGAGTCTCATTATAGCTCTCCAACTAGAAAACAAAAAGAACAGTCCACCAACATTCCCAGATCTACTCCTTATGTTGAGGACCGAGGAAGGTCGTAGATCTGCAAAGCTAGACAGGATGAAAAAACATCTGGGTGCTACAAAAGCAGCTGTACATGCCCACTCCATTTTTGATGTACCCTCCTATGATGATGAGCCCGTTCCGACACAGACTGCAAAGCAGAGCGAAGCATCTAAGCTTGAGAGGAGAATGGATGAGCTTTCAAAGCAGGTAGAGAAACTGAGTCAAAGGTCCAAGAATTCTCCTTTTGACAGTGAGGTTAGTGCAGCGTTAAAACAGAGGCAAGAAGAAACTGTTAAACTTGAAAGCAAAATAGATGAGTTGTCTAAACAACTCAGAGAGCTCACTCAGAACCAAAAATGTCCTAAAGAGAATAATAGTGGCAAAGACTTCCTTGCGGCAAGAAATAGCAGTGCCAGGAGACCAGTTAAGGTTCCCTCTATGCCAAAAGCATGGTTCTGCTTTAGATGTGGTGAAGATAACCACATTGCCGCTCGATGCCCAAATGAACCCAACCAGGCACTAGTCCGCCAGAAGAATGCTGAGTTAAAGGAAAAGCAAGGAAGGTTCCAAGCCCAACAGGTTACTGAGCCTTTTGCTTTAAACTTGTAGCGGCTCCTGCTGTGGGACGTCCAGGAGCTGAGACCAGCATTAGTCCCGCCTCAAGTGACCAAAGAATTGATGTTCAGAGCAAAATAAAGACCCAGACAACGGTTCAAGATTTCAGTTCCCAATCCCGCTTGCCACCCGGTCTGATAGGTCCTCGTTGTTCAGCTTCTGTTTTGGTTGAGGGTGTGCAATGCAACTCTATCATGGATAGTGGTTCACAAGTCACTACAATCTCCGAATCATTTCACAAGGATAAGCTGGCACATCTCCCCATTCAGCCCATTCAAGCATTGCTTGAGATTGAGGGTGCAGGTGGACAGCACGTTCCCTACCTTGGTTATGTTGAGACCCACATCACTTTTCCTCACAACATTACAGGCAAAGAGGAAGAGTTGGTTGTTTTGGCTCTTGTTGTGCCTGAGTGCCATTTTAACAGCAGAATACCAGTTTTGATTGGTACCAATGCACTGTTAAGACTCCATGATAAGTTATCTGAACGTGACGGTCCAGATTTCCTTCACAGACTGTGTTCCAGAGATGTAGCACTGGTTCTCCAGCACTTGGCTAAACAAATGGATGATTGCCACATACACCCAGTGAGGTTGCACGGGAAAGTACCAGTCACCATCCCTGCCAACCACAAGTGCTGTTTAATGGGCGATGTTAGGCTGAGAAAGAACACTCCTAACGTAAGTTTCGTCCTTGAACCAAATGAACACGACAAGTTACCTGGTGGTTTATTTCTTGAAACTGCTTTGATAGACATCCCTTACAAAGCTAAGAGTAAGGTTCCAGTCGTCTTGCAGAACTTGAGTGGGCATAGTATTGTATTGCAACCAGGAAGTACAGTTGCCCAGGTATGTGTAGCCCAGCACATTTCACCCCTGGTGCCTGTTTCAAATGCTTCTTCTCATGACAAGTTTGATGGAGAGAAGCTTAAGTTTAATCTTGATGAGTCACCCATCTCTGAGGAATGGAAAGAGCGCATCACCACCAAGCTCAAGTCTATTTCAGAAGTGTTTGCGGTTGATGATCTGTCTTATGGTCACACCACTGTGGTAAAACACCACATTCGGCTGAACGATGACACGCCGTTTAAGGAACGGTCGAGGCCCATCCACCCAAGTGACAGAGAAGCTGTCAAGCAACACCTCAAAGAACTGCTTAATGCAGGGGTTATTAGGGAGTCAGAGAGCCCCTACGCATCTCCAATAGTAGTTGTGCGTAAAAAGGATGGTTCAATCAGGTTGTGCGTTGATTACCGCAAGTTGAACGCACGGACCATTAGGGATGCTTATGCCCTCCCAAACATTGAGGAGACCTTCACGGCCCTTAGTGGTGCCAAGTGGTTCTCGGTCATGGACCTCAAATCAGGCTATTATCAGGTTGAGATGGCCGAGGAAGATAAAGCTAAAACTGCTTTTGTCTGTCCTCTTGGGTTTTATGAGTTTAATCGCCTGCCTCAGGGCGTTACAAATGCCCCAAGTACGTTTCAACGACTGATGGAGAAGTGTGTTGGGGATTTGAACTTGAGTGAGGTACTTGTGTTTTTGGATGATCTGATTGTGTTTTCAGACACCCTGGAGGAACATGAGGTGAGACTCATGAGGGTGCTGAACCGGTTGAGGGACTTTGGGTTGAAGCTGTCCCCAGAAAAATGTCATTTCTTTAGGCCCTCGGTGAAGTACCTTGGCCATGTGGTTGATGCCCAAGGAGTTCACACAGATCCTGATAAGATCTCAGCTTTGAAAACATGGCCTCGTCCTACAAACAAGAGAGAGTTAAAATGTTTCCTAGGCTTTGCCGGTTATTACCGGAGATTCATTGATGGATACTCAAAGATCGCAAAGCCTTTAAATAGTCTCACGGCTGGTTACTACTCACCCAAAAAGAGGGGTAAAGTGTATCTTGGAGAACATTTCAAACAACCATCAAACATTAACTTACCTTTTGGAGAGGAGTGGACACCTGAATGTGAAAATGCGTTTAAGACTTTGATTGAGAGACTGACATCGGCACCTGTCCTTGCTTTTGCCAACCCACAGCTACCATATGTCCTGCACACTGATGCCAGTCGTGAAGGCTTGGGTGCAGCGCTCTACCAAGAGCAGGACGGGAAGCTGAGAGCTGTGGCTTATGCAAGCAGAGGACTTTCCAAAAGTGAGAGAAACTATCCCACTCACAAGCTTGAATTTCTAGCTTTGAAGTGGGCAGTTTGTGAGAAGTTTAACAGCTACCTTTATGGCGCTAACTTCACCATTGTGACGGATAACAATCCTCTCACGTATGTACTGACATCTGCAAAGTTAGATGCTGCTGGTCATCGCTGGTTAGCTGCGCTGTCTACTTATCAGTTCACCGTTAAGTACAGGGCCGGTCATGCCAATCGCGATGCAGACGGGCTGTCCCGACGACCACAAGCTCCTCCTTTTGAAGATGAGGATTTCATCAAAGAAAGGGAGAGAGTTGATGACATGAAAAACCGTCTTCTAGAGGTGAGCAACGAGATGAGTCACGAGGTGGTATCTGCCTTATGTCAACGCCATCTTGTGGTGTCAAAGATCGAGCACTGTTCAAATCTAGAACAACCTTTGGCTGTAGAGTCTCTTGCTGTTGATCCCTCAACAGTTGCGGATGTATTTGGAGAAGACACATTACCATCTATGACAAGCTCTGACTGGTATAAAGCTCAGAGGGATGACCCGGTTGTCTCACGTGTCATTACCTTCGTTGAAAGAGCTCAAAAGCCCAGCTTCAGAGAAACAAACCTTGAAGTTCCTGATGTTAGGCTCCTTCTCAAGGAGTGGAGAAGACTCGAAATGAGAGATGGAGTATTGTACAGGAAATGGACAAATAGAGACAACACTGTATGGCAGTTAGTCCTACCTGAACAGTTCAGAGGGAAAGCGTTGCGTGGAGTGCATGATGAAGTTGGTCATCTTGGTTTTGAACGAGCACTGCATCTTGCCCGTTCCAGATTCTATTGGCCAATGATGACAAAGTCTGTAGAAGAGAAGTGCAGACAGTGTCCATGCTGTGTCAGGAGGAAAGCAGTGCCTCAGAAGGCAGCGCCTCTTGAAAATATTATAGCAACTTACCCGCTTGAACTCGTCTGTATGGACTATTTGTCAGTTGAGCCAGACAACAGAGACACCCGGAACATATTAGTTATCACTGACCATTTTACGAAGTTTGCTGTGGCAGTGCCAACTAAAGATCAGAAGTCCAGGACCATTGCAAAAGCTCTGTGGGAGAACTTCATAGTTCATTATGGGTTTCCCAGTCGTCTACTCAGTGATCAGGGTAGAGACTTTGAATCTCACACAATCAAAGAGCTATGTGCGTTGATAGGAGCAGACAAAATCCGCACTACACCTTATCATCCTCGCGGAAACCCGGTGGAAAGGTTTAACCGGACGCTTCTTGATATGTTGGGTACGTTGGAAGAGGAAGACAAATCTCACTGGAGGGACTTTGTTAAACCCTTAGTTCATGCGTATAACTGCACGAGGAACGACACAACTGGTTTCTCTCCTTATGAACTGATGTTTGGCAGACAACCCCGACTACCCATTGATTTAGTCTTAGGTATCCAACCTGAAAATGCCAACCATAAGTCTCATTCAGAGTATGTGAACAACCTTCGTCAACGTCTGGAGGAGAGCTACACCCTAGCTGCAAAAAACTCCCAGAAGATCGGAGAAAGGAATAAAGTTAGGTTTGACAAGAGGATTAGAGTGGCCGAGCTCTGTGCAGGTGACAGGGTTTTGGTTAGGAACATGAGTATCAGAGGTAAACACAAAATCTCAGACAGGTGGGAACAGAAAGTACATGTTGTGGTTAAACGAATCAATGATGGCCCTGTCTATGTTGTGGAACCCGAGTTGGGAGACGGACCAAAACGCACCTTACACAGGGATCTCCTTCTACCGTGTGGGTTCTTACCTGTGGAAGAAATAGCAGGGAGCAGATCTCATGGGTCCTCTAAAGGGAAGAAACTGAGAAACAAAGCCGAAAGAGAAGTACAATCTTCTGATGACCCTGATGGTCAGGAAGATGAGGTATACAGTGATGAGGACGAAGTGTATCCAGCTTTTGTGGTTCCAGAAATAATAACCAGAGGTCCTTTTATCCAGACTGAAAGGCAGGTTATCACACCTCAGCTGTCCACTGGGGATGTGCATTCTAGTTTGCCCCGTGCAGAGCCACAAGACGAGTCACACGCACGAGAAACACCCAGTCATGTTTCTGAACCTGAGCCTTTGTTACACTCAGAAAGCAATGAGGTGACCACATCTCCCATTCCATCTGATGAAGGTCCAGGTTGGGTTGTTATTGACATTCCTGAACAAACAGAACCTGTTGAAATGAATCAAGAAAGCAGCGACACTGCTGAGCAGAGTTCAGAGACAGTAGAGTTGCGGCGTTCTGGGAGAGAGAGACGCCAACCTCGTAAACTAACTTATGATGAGTTAGGTGAGCCTTTAATTTTGGCTCTCAGTTCCTTTTTGTCAGAGTTTCGCAATTGTATTCTCTCAGAGCACTTTCCTTCACACACCTGTTAAGTCAAGTGTGCATGCAGAGACTCATGCACTTTAGAGGGGGAGAGTGTAACCCAGATCATTGTTTGAGTATGGGATTTCTGATTATTTGTGGTCACTGAACGCACCACTGTGCCGTGCGCATAGCCACTCTCTAGTCCAGCTACAGAGTTTTTCCTTCCGTTCATCCGATGAGGCGCATGCTGCTCTCGTGCCCTCTACGAGCTGGAAATTCGGGAAAAAGTCTTGTAGCGGTTACAAACGTGAAGCGGAGCTGAGTCCGACAGCATTCGCCATTACACGAACTCCTCTGGCTGGTTTGTTTGCCCTTTTGGTGCCCTGGATCCTACTGGATGAACTGCCTTGTGGAAGTCCTCATCTGATGACTCTGCCGAACCGTCCTGGCAAATAGATGGTCGTTGCTGGATGCTATTATTGGATGCTACACCGTTCCAACAGAGCGGTAGGAACAATTCAAAGGGCCCCAACGATGCGCTTTATTTTTCCCTGAGCTCAGGTGATTTTCTTTTGGCCAAAGGACCTTAAAGGATACATATTTGTTTTTATTTATTTATTTTATTTTTCTTATGACACTGAGTGGAAAGACACTACAAAGAAAAGGGGTTTATTATTTAAAATTGTGTCTAATAAATGTGTTTATGTTAAGTAAGTGTGGTGTCCATTGTGTGCTGGAAGCCTTATTGTTCCTGTGGTGGAGCAGCTACTACCAATCTCCTTTACGAAACTAGCTTCTGACAGGATACAGGTATTTGGGATACATTTGATTTCTTGTAACCTATTTTTAGAGAAACTGTGATTCTGGGTTAAACATCGGGGTGAAATTGATGACACTGACACCTAGTGAACTGCCCAAGGTCAACAGTCCTGATTTCCACGCATTAAAGGTTTGGCGTAAGTACAGATTGCGTTACACATGGTAAGGAGCTTTCTTGTCTTTATGTCAGTGGCTTCTATCTCCTCCTTTGGCCAGCCTATTACCCCAGCAGGGTACCTGATCACGGGCAGGGCGTACGTGTTGATGGCCCGGATCTTGTTCTTACCATTCAGCTGACTCCTCAGGACTTGCCTGACCCTCTGCAGGTACTTGGTGGTTGCAGCTTTTCTAGCGGCCTCTTCATGGTTCCCATTCGCCTGTGGGATCCCCAGGTACCTGTAACTGTCCTCTATGTCTGCAATGTTGCCTTCTGGTAGTTCAATCCCCTCAGTTCTGACTACCTTCCCTCTCTTTGTTACCATCCGACTACACTTCTCCAGTCCGAACGACATTCCAATGTCATTGCTGTATAGCCTGGTAGTGTGGATCAGTGAATCGATGTCTCGTTCACTCTTGGCATACAGCTTGATGTCATCCATGTACAGGAGGTGGCTGACAACTGCTCCGTTCCGTAGTCGGTATCCGTAGCCAGTCTTGTTAATGATCTCACTGAGGGGGTTCAGGCCTATGCAGAACAGCAGTGGGGACAGAGCATCTCCTTGGTAGATCCCGCACTTGATGGTGACTTGTGCTATGGGCTTGGAGTTGGCCTCTAGTGTTGTACGCCACATCCCCATTGAGTTCCTGATGAAGGCTCTTAGGGTCCCATTGATCTTGTACAATTCTAGGCATTCCAGTATCCAGCTGTGGGGCATTGAGTCATAGGCCTTCTTGTAATCAATCCAGGCAGTGCACAGGTTGGTCAGTCTGGTCTTGCAGTCTTGGCTGATTGTTCTGTCTACCAGTAGCTGGTGTTTTGCGCCTCTGGTATTCTTGCCAATTCCTTTCTGTGTCCCGCTCATGTATTGACCCATGTGCCTGTTCATCTTAGCCGATATGATGCCTGACAGGAACTTCCATGTAGTACTGAGGCAGGTTATTGGTCGGTAGTTGGAGGGGACCGGTCCCTTCTTGGGGTCCTTGGGGATCAGGACCGTCCGGCCTTCAGTTAGCCATTCCGGGTGTCTCTCGTTAACTAGCAGCTGGTTCATTTGTGCTGCCAGACGCTCGTGGAGTGCAGTCAGCTTCTTCAGCCAGTAGGCGTGAACCATGTCGGGCCCTGGTGCTGTCCAACTCTTCATACTGGAGACCCTTTCTTGGATATCTGTTCAGGGAGGTCGCTGTGGTCTATCTATATATATATATATATATATATATATATATATATATATATATATATATATATATAATTTAAAACATTTATATTTTGGGATTTTTTTGTAATATTTTATAATATTATTTTCTTCTACTCAGCTGTTATAAATCTGAAGCTAAATACTCATTACCCGTGAGTAAAGAGTCCTGCCAGTGTTTCTTTAAATAGATTTACTCTATTAATCCATCTGTGTGGAACTAATCTTTAGGGCAGTTGTCATCATCATCAGTATACCCATTTGTGCATGTTTTTACTATATTAATCATCTGTGCATCCATTTATAGCTTCCGTCTTAGCAAAGCCCCATAAAGCACATCCAAAAATCCAACACAGAAGTACATAGACTGAAATGATGCCGGTTAAAGCAGCCAAAAAGTGCTGTTCACTCCCCTCAGTGGACATGTCTAATGAAATCATTTTTCTTATTTAAGCCAAAAGGAGACAAACACTGATCCTTAAATTCTGCTGCATTATACTGAAGTTTACCCAAAACTCTTTGGGTAAACTCATAAACTCACTGGCAGAAGAAATAATGAATCGGAACAAACATTTGTTAAGCATAGATAAGTTGAAAAGTTTCTAAAATATGAAAAAGAAGATCTGATGTGAAAAGATAATTTTTTAGTTTCAGTTCTTCTACTGGCTGCTGTCAGCTCAGATTTCAATTTCAGCCCAACATAAAAGAAACTTGTTTCACTTACATCTTTGACCTGAGAGTGGAGCCACTGCTTTAGTCCATCAGACACCTCTGCCTTCGCTAGCAGCTTCGGACACATTTAGACACCATGACTGCCAGTATAGGTTTGCTCTGCATGTTCAGCTGTGTCTTTGATGTGGCCTCAAGATTTTTATTTTGTTTTCAAAAATGGAGGAGTGAACCAAACTGTGGGGACGGAGAGGTCATAAAGAAAGTAAAATCAAAACACAAGAAAAGACAAACTCCAGAAACATCATGAATTTGTATAACTTGTATTGTATGAAATCTAACCTTCAGGAAGACAAGGAGATGTCACTTCACAGAGCAAACAGTTAGTGGTATCTGTTAAGGCCTTTATCTATAAGTTATGAGATGCATCGGGATCTGTGCAGCATAACACCTCTGCCTAGAAGTCCTTGAAAATGTCGTTGAACTTCTCAGGCTCAGAAAAGTTCAAAGTCTGTCAGCCTAATCATTTCAGTATCCCACACAGAGACAAGTTTCAGGGTGTTGAATCAATATGCAGTTTTTAGTTTTTTCCTAAATAACAACCCAACTTTAAAAGTAACAACTGTTCAAAACAGCCAAAGTATATTAATTTGACATCATCTGAAGATGTGGGAAACACTGACATCTAAATGTTAAAGCATTATTTAGACAAAACACTAAGCCAGCATAAACACTGTTTTCTATGGTTTAAAAACTTCTGTACTGAACAAAAGTGACTTCAGAGTAAGTAACAGAGTAGGAAGCAGAGCCAGGTAGAGTTATTGGCACATTTGCCGTGAGTTTCTAATCAACCTCATCCTCCGCCAGACACACTGAGACTCACAGCTGATAGGCTGTGCAGCAAATTAGGAACACAATCTTCCCGAGTTGCTGTGGAGCACACGTGCTTTCAATTGTTATCAAGTGTGTGTGTGTTTGTGCACGTGTGTGGATGTGTAAGTGTGTGTGTACCATGTTTATATATTTGTGGGGACCAAAGATTGGAAGTTTACTATACTTGTGGGGACCAACAGTCCATATGGGGACAAAATCCCCGTCCCCACGAGTTTGAAGGCATTTTTGAGACTCAAAATGCAGTTTTAGTGTCAGGGTTACAATTGGGTTAGGGTTAGGCATTTATTTTTGATGGTTAGGGTAAGGGTAAGGGGCTAGGGAAAACATTATGTCAATTAGATGTCTCCACAAAAATATGAAAACAATATGTCTGTGTGTGCTCAACCTGTCTGGTCTGAGAAGAGCTCTCAGGTTTAAGAAGTCTCTGCTACGCTGAAACCACTAGCAAACTTAACTGATGCAGCCTTTGCATTAAAAAAAACAAACCCGCTGCTCAAGCCCAGTAGGGGGTCAACTTAGGTGAGGTTTGTCCTATCAGGGCCAACTGGTTGCAGCAGATGACTTCCCTTCCCTGACCCTGGTTCTGCTGGAGATTTCTTCCTGTTAAAAGGGAGTTTTTCCTTCCCACTGTCACCAAGTGCTTGTTCATACTCGGGTCATCTGATTGTTGGGGTTTTTTCTCTTCTTTCTTGTTGGGTCTTTAGCTTAAAATCTAAAGAACCTTTTTGCAATTAGTGCTATATAAATTTAATTTAATTTAATTTAATTTAATTTAATTTAATTTAATTTAATTTAATTTAATTTAATTTAATTTAATTTAATTTAATTTAATTTAATCGCATTGAACTGAAATGCAACCCTGGCAGAAATGATGGGTTTATGTATCTCAAGAATAAATTAAGTTAAAGTCTTGCAGCAGCAGCTCCAGCACAGGTTGGGCTGGAGCTATCAATGATTGATATCTCATCTGCTGGTAAGCAAATATAACTGAAAGCCTGCAGCAGAGAACACGCTATCATTCACTAAACCGATTTTTTTCTTTAATCTTTGATCCTTTTGATGCGTATGGTTATGAGCTCCCATTAATAATCACAAGCACTGCCCTGCTGACAAGAACAAACCCGCTGATCGATCAGGGAGCCGCATGATGGAGTCGGGTTATTAGTGGCACAGGTGAGTCGTAGATCACATTATTGATGTTGAAGATTAATGATAATTGTGCAGAAAAAAAACAACTCCAGCATGAGTGTTCAGCTCATGTAGCTGTATATCTGACAAGATATCCACTTTGTTTTGACTAAATGAGGTGCCAAGATTTCAAAAAAGGCTTTTGCACGCACATCATGGTGACTGTTGTGTTTATTATAGGGTGTATTTTGTTTGAATTTTAGGTGTAAAGAGTGAAAAATATATATCCACTTGATACCAAAAAACAGGTCTCTCTATCACATGTCAGATGTTAAAGTTTCACTTCATACAGTCATGCTTGTAATTCATATAGTGAGTTTTGACTCTAGAGTCTGACGCTTCAGTGGTGTGTCTTTTAACGATTAATTTCCAAATGATATTAAAATTCAAACACTCTTCACTGATCTGAAGTATTTGGATACTTCTGATTTAAGGGCAGCTCCCCCAAGAATAACACTAATGAACATGTTTGATTAAACCATGAGTGAAAAATATGCAGCTTCATAATTTGCAGAAGTACAAGAAATTCTGCTCACCAGTGCACAGAAAGAAACAATAACACTCTCCGGGTCATACAAAGTGAAGCCGTGCAGTGTAGCAGAGACATAATGGGAGAGCCTAATGCAGACTGTGGTTTTTGACCCACCCTGTTTTGCAGTGACAGATGGAGTCCACTCATGATCCGAGCAGTCCTGATTAGCAAAATGGCGTGCCTTTGCATACTAACCACTGTCATGAGCTCAAAGTCAAGTGGTCGTACTGAAGAGTGAAAGCAGCACAGGCACACAGAAGTTTGTATTTGTTGTGACTCACTTTCTTTTCCATGAGCGTATTATTTTATAAATGTAGGAATTTGCTAATCTGTGTATATACGAATGTATCCTTTTACGATGCCTGCGTGAGTGTGCTGACGTCTGGTCCTTATGAATTGTGTAGCAGATGATGTCATGTGTGCTGTGACGAGGACACACGTTTAAATAAGGGCCTGAGTTTTTTCTTCGCTCTTGTAGTTTTGAGGATTTCTGACTAAATGAAAGTGGAAACATTTTTTTAATGGTTGGATACACACATATTTGCACAATCTCTTTAAAAGAGGAGGAGGTATTTCTCTTAAGGGGAGGCCTTAAATTGATTAGGCCTCCCGCTGCTCAGTAGTTACTCTTTGGATGTTTTTTATTCGATATGTCGCTTTAAATTAGATTCCAGTGTCCTGAAAATGCAAATCACAATGCCACAATGCATCAGGCAAATACCGCAACAAGGGCTGCAGAGCCCAAGAATTAATATAGATGTATAGGTCTTGGAGCTATTGCCTTATGCAAAGAAAAAACTAAGCCTCATATCACAAAATGCAGAATAGTGTGTGTTTCTGGCGTAGCAATATATAAGATGTCAACAGACTCTTATTAAAGTGAATGGAAAGGTTGCATTTGGATTTCAAAGAATTTTTTGTGTTTTGCTATTAGCTCATTAAAATCAGTGCAATGTTAAAAGCAGCATTATTCAACATTTGTAAAATTAAAAAGTAGCACTCTATAGAAAATAGATTAGCAGTGTGTGTGTATTTTAGGCACACAATCTCGTCTTCCTTCCATCGGGCTTTCCTTTTGTTTTTTTGTGCGTTGGCTATTGAAAGTGGCCATAAAGACATTAGTCAGCAACTGCAGAAGGTGGGAATCATAAAGCATCAGTTCAAATGAGTAAGATGTGGCCCCAGTGTGTGTAAAGTACACAGATCAGCCAGGCCCTTTTGATATCCAGCTGGCCATAAAGGTGAACAAATAAGAAAGCCAACAAGCTTCATTCATAAATGTGACATACAGATGGTTGATATGAAAATCTGTGTGAGACGGTAGAGTAATAATAAAACTATCACTTTGTCATTGTTGATTTGTTATATTAGGCACTATGCTGGCCTCGCTGCAAGGTAAAAGGAAAGCTCGTGTAGTGGTGTGCTAATTATGTTTACTTTAGTCAGCAAGCCGAAAATACATTTTC
Organism: Mchenga conophoros; assembly: GCF_057382185.1. Taxonomy (NCBI): domain Eukaryota; kingdom Metazoa; phylum Chordata; class Actinopteri; order Cichliformes; family Cichlidae; genus Mchenga; species Mchenga conophoros. Next base: position 13,284,062 of record NC_140536.1, read on the forward strand.
CATTAAGAGTGATTTCTGATAAATCTTAATAAATATGCACTACCAGTCAAAAGGTTGGACACACCTTCTCATTTAATACTTTTTCTCTATTTTTACTACTTTCTATATTGTAGATACACACTGAAGACATTAAATATATGAAGCATAATATATGGAATTATGCAGCAAAGGAAAAATTGATAAATAAATATGTCATATAATTTAGATTCCTCAAAGTAGCCACCTGTTGCTTCATAGACAGTGCTGCAAACCCTTGGCCTTGTCTCAGTGAGCTTCATGATGTAGTCACCTGAAATGGTTTTCACTTCACAGGTGTGCCTGGTCAGGGTTTGTTTCTGGAATTTCTTGTCTTCTTGATGGGATTGGGACCATCAGTCATGTTGTGCAGAGGTCAGGCACACAGCTGACAGTCCTAATGGACAACTGTTAGAATTCATTTCATGGCAAGAACCAATCAACTAAATAAAGACAAACGACAGTCCATCGTTACATGAATTGAAGGTCAGTCAGTCCAGAAAATTGCTAAAACTCTAAATGTGTCCTCAAGTGCAGTCGCAAAAACCATCAAGCACTACTATGAAACTGGCTCACATGAGGACGGCCCCAGGAAAAAAGAGCCCAAGCGTCACCTCTGCTGCTGAGGATACATTCACCAGTCTCAGAAATCGCAAGTTAACAACATACCACAGAGCAGAGCCCAGATAAATGCAACACAGAGTTCCAGTAGCAGACACATCTCCACATCAACTGTTCAGAGGAGACTGTGAATCAGGTCTTTGTGGTCAAATAGCTGCTAAGAAACTACTAAGACAAAGCAACAAGCAGAAGAGATTTGTTTAGGATTAAGAAACAGACGGAATGGGCATTAGACCAGTGGAAATCTGTGCTTTGGTCTGATGAGTCCAAATTTGAGATCTTTGTTTCCACTCCCTGTGTCTTTGTACAATGTAGAAAAGATGAATGCATGGTCTCTACATGCATGGTTCCCACCGTGAAGCATGGAGGAGGAGGTTTGATGGTGTGGAGGTGCTTTGCTGGTGACACGGTTGGAGATTTATTCAGAATTGAAGGCACACTGAACCGGCATGGTTACCACAGCATCATGCTATCCCATCCAGTTTGGATTTAGTTGGACCATCATTTTTTATTTTTCAACAAGACAATGAGTCCAAACACACCTCCAGGCTTGTAAGGACTATTTGACCAAGAAGGAAAGTGATGGAGTGCTGCGCAAGTTGGCCTGGCCTCCACAGTCACCTGACCTAAATCCTATCAAGATGGTTTGGGATGAGCTGGACCACAGAGTGAAGGCAAAAGGACCAACACGTGCTCAGCATCTCTGGGAACTCCTTCAAGACTGTTGGAAAACCATTTCAGGTACCTTGTGAAGCTCATCGAGAGAATGCCAAGAGTGTGCCTAGCTGTAATCAAAGCAAAGTGTGGCTATTTTTAAGGATCTAAGATATAAAACCCGTTTTGATTTCACACTTTGTTGTTTGTTGCATGTTGGTGCTGATAAAATGATTAAAAAAAAATACCATTAAGCTCTTGTTAAGTCCATTTGTGATGTACAGTTTAGATCAATGTGAAAAACATTATGCACTGGGAAACAATGACAGCTTGTGAAAGCTCAGAAACTAGCAGGTTTGCCTATATCAAGTAACTGCTGGATACCTTCGAGTTTATGTTTTGAGCAACATACAGCTGACTTTGATCTCTCAGTTTAGTTTTATTTATATAGCGCCATATCACAATGGTTGGCTCAAGGCTCACCCAGTGAAACTCCTTTTCCTGTCAGTCTAAAGAAGCTCAACTACAAACTGTAGTAGTTACATTGAGATTTCTTAATATAAGGAATAGAAGATCAATTTCAATCATACATCCCAGTTTTTCTACATGATAAAGAAATGCTGCTGTAGTAAGTGAAAGAAATCTGTCAGAATTACTCAGTGGGGTTAGGTTGAAAGAAATATTGCAGGAATACTGCCGGCAGCTCAATGCTCAGATTGTCTGTAAATATAAAATGAATTTTTCTTAATTCCCAACAGTGTTTTTCTTACTGAAAACGTTTTCTGTCATTTCATTATGTTTCTGTTACTTAATCAAGTTGCATAATATGACTGTAGCAACATTTCAGAAAATGCAGTTAAAAGGCTAAAATTTGCGCCCTCCTTCATAAAGCGATTCAGTGGGGTGGATTAGAGTCTTTGCTGGTCAATTCTGGCCCCCCAGCCTTATGTTTGACACCCCTCATTTAAATGATCAATATCCTGACTTTAACAGATTTCCGTATAAATGCATTACATTCTGTAATGTCTCGTTCTGTGTGAAAACAGAAAAACTAATGATCATGTACAATCTTACAGGAGAATATGGTCATTTTTATATCTGATCCTGTAAGTTCCCACTACTTTATTTTGCGCACAGCAACGTAAAGTAATCTTTAAAAAATACAGCAAGAAACTGTAACAAAAATACAGCAACGTAACAGTTTCACAGTAGCACAGTTACAGCTTCCTGAGGTTTAATTTCAAAGGCATGAAACTTGTTTTACTCTGATTTGAGTCAGTCCTGCAGACTTGTGTGCAGCATCTATAGTGTTTATTTTCTTTTTTGTCATATCAGACTTGTGTAGCTGCTGCCAAGGGACATCAATGTGACCTGGCAGTCTTGTCATCATACTGTAACAGCAGACGCTAATGTGTGACCTTGGCTGGGTTATTGTGGGACATTTGCATGAGAGCCATAGAGACAAATCTTGATGGTTTTTACCAAAGGGGGGGAAAAAACCTCCTTCTGAGACTATTTAATATTAAAAGTTTATGTCTTCATGTGTACTTGAAAAAATGCAAAGCACATAAACCCATAAAACTACGTCGCAATGATTAACAAGTGTTCAAGTGTAAAAAGGAAAGAAAAGACAAGTTAATGTGTTTCACTTACTCTAAATGTGACTGCTTGCATATTGCTGCAAATACACTTATGTTTATATAATGCTGGTACTGATGCCTTTCTCATAACTGTTCTGTCAGATTCACTTAAGATGCAATATCTTATTTTTGCATGCTTCCTCCACACAATACATATTTATTTTTTTAGGCACGGGCAAAAAGCTTCTTGCATTAACAGACCAAAACTGAATTTCATTTTTCAACCTTTCGTCTGTATCCCACTTTAAGTAGTACTGTATTTAATAAATGTCTAAATCATTCTGACAAACATAATCCTCTTCACTCACGCACAGAGATGCACACAAATAAATAACAGTGCCATCTCCTTTTTCATGTCATGTCATCTTGTTCTACATCCTTCTGATGACGCAGGTGATACGAGCAGGGTCTGCTAAATATAGCTTTGCACTGGAAATGTCACCACTGTCACATTCCTAGATTAAAAACCTCATCAAGTTTTCAAACATAAACCAGTTACATCCTGGTGGCCCAAAGTAAACTCGTGAAATCAGCTTACATCCTCGCTGTACATCAGCATGAATCATCTTTCCGTTTCTTACAATTGCCACCCGCGGTGTGTTTTGCTGAATAACACCTGCAATACAAAGTTTGCATACGTGAGTGCATGTAAATGACAGATGTCAAACAAGCCATGGGTAATCATGACTCAAGGGAAACGTAACATCAGTTAACAAGTAAAGCAAAGAATCAGTGCTGTGATAAAGCTAAAAAAAAAAAAAAAGATCTGACCTTCTGACGCAATTTATTAAAGGTCACAGATAATGAGTAATATTTGTTGAACATAAATAGTTATGGGCAATCTTTATGAGCATTTGTTTGCTACTGAATCAACATTAAAAGAGGTTTTTTTTTCTGACACATCTCTTACAATTATCAAAATCAGTCAAAATAAACAAAGTTTTGGCTCCTGTTCTCTCTTTGCAACTGTTAGATATTTTAGACGTTTAGGGACATTACTTAAACATGCATAAACCTAAATATTAATAACTGATAACTAGCCATTATTTTTATTTAATCTGTAAAGTCTCCTAAGCAGTCGGCTTTGGAGACTTGTGTCAGTCGGCTCTTTAATGTGTTATGGACACATAAGCATACTCTGTTTGGACAGAAGTACCGGGACACCCACACATTAAACCTACAGAAGCTGCTCAGCTGCCGGGTGTGTGTATGTTGCTTACCTGGGAATCAACAACAGGATGCACTATGAGAAGGAAGCATGCCGGGGATGCATGTGGGCAATGTTCAGCTGGGAAACCTTGGGTCACATGTTAAATGCACCTTGGGTACTTTTAACATGTGAAATACACATTTGATTGTTGCAGACCATGCACACCCTTACGGTATCTGTAATGTCCGTGGCCTCTTTCAGTAGGATAATGTCCCCTGACACAAAGTAGAAATGAATCAGTAATGGTAACTGTCACGGACCCGGCTCTGGAGGACTCGGGGGTCCGTGAGCAGTTTTGACTGTTGTTGTTGTTATTATTATTATTATTTGGTGATGTGTGTGTTTTTCTGCACAATGCTGTGTTAGTCTGTGTCCCACTCGTATGTATAGGCGTATAGGCAGGGTGTGGGTGTGTACGTGTGTATGTCTGCGGGTGTGGCTGGAGGATGGAGCACAGCCACCTGCAGGCCTGATGGGTGTGGCCCTGCGAAAGGATTGGCCACACCTGAAGTTCCTGCCACACCTGTTGGTGATCAGGGCTCGTCGGGGGAGCTACTTAGGAGAGTGTTGGAGCTCCCACTGGTGTGGGATTATTGAGTTATTGTACCAAGTTAGTGTGTCAGCATATGTCTGTGCTGTTTGTATATGCCCGCTGAGGGTTAGTGTTGACGGCTGCTTCTATGGTTTCCCTGCAGGAGGAAGAGTGGTCCAGAAAGGCAGCACGCACGGGGTGTGCGGAAACACAACAGCGGGGAGCACGAGCACGAGCACAGACGTCGGAGGGAAGCACGCACACGGGGTTCAAGGGAGCAACGGGGAGTTATTGTGTTTACAGCCTTTCACTGTAAATAAAGAGCACTGTTGGCATCGCAGAGTCTGCGTTTTGGGTCCTCCTTTCCCCACATCCCCATGGTCTGCCAGCCAGACCGTGACAACAACAGAGAGTTTGAGTTGTTGACTTGGCCTCCAAATTCCCCAAATTTCAATCCAATCGAGCATCTGTGGGATGTGCTGGACAAACAAGTCCAATCCATGGAGGCCCCAAGTTGCAATTTGCAAGACTTAAAGAATCCCTTGCTAAAATCCTGGTGCCAGGAGTCTAGTGGAGCCCATGCCTCAACGGGTCAGGGTTGTTTTGGCAGCAAAACAGGGTCCAGCATATATAGGTGGCGACAACAAGACTTAAATCACTAAAATAGTTTCAGATTGAGTAAATAAAAGTTGTGTAAATTTCCACTTTATTCCCTTGCTTTCTGACTTTGTAGGTTTGACAAAATCAGATTTTTGCAAATGATGTTTAAAGATTTAGCCTTTTTTTTTTTTTATCAATGCTGAGAAATGTAGGCCGATTGCATCCCGGAATAGAGGCTTCAGCATGACACGGACGGTGGCACTCTATCATGCTTTTGTTTAGGTGTTGTGTCGCTATTTAATTGTGATTCAGTCTTTGTGAAATCATTTTTGTTGTGCAAGCATTCAAAGGGTGTCAGGAGTAAATGTCAGCTAGCGTTTGTGTCCCAAGCAGACTGAGAGAAATGCAATTCTATTTCATTTGAGTTGATTCAATTTGCTGTCTGGCAAATTTTAATAATATGATTTAAATGTTGTTAAAGTTAAAAATGTCACAGTGAAACTGTAATAACTGGTGCAAGCAAGGAAGAAGACCTGCCTCACACAGAAGAGGAAGACATTAACCCTCATTTTGTTGTTGCCTCTGGATCAGCTGCTAATCACATGAAGGATGCTGCTGGTGAACAAACGGAGGGAAGATATTTTGTGGTCATATTCTCTCAAACAATACGAATATTACAGTGATTACATAACAGTGTGGAAATACTCTAAAAAGATACAGCAGTATGATTGTTATGATTATTAATATAGCAGTTATTGCATACATAACGTTATCAACCTAAATAAATGAAGCTAATGTCTCAGCATGTGTCGGACAGAGCTACTATTACAAAGACTCTACATAACCTGGACCGGGGTTATCACGAAACTAGAATTCCAGACTACTGATAATGCAGGAAAATACTTTTCAACACCACAGTGGGGAAAATGACAAATTTAAGAGGCTTTTATTTAAAAAATTAAGTTCTTTAGTATCTCCAGATTTCTAGTCTTTAGGTTCTGGTTAAGTGCCTTCACTGTGTTCCCTGTTATGTCTGTGCCTGTTTCCGTGTCCCACAGTTCTTGTCTCTATGTCTCAGTGTCAAGTCCATGTCTCTGTGTTATGCTTCCTGTTCGACTTTGACAGTCTGTATTTTTTGTCATTGTGTTCTGCTTTGCTTCCTTTGTCTCGTTAAGTCTGATTAGTCCCAGCTGTGTTTCCCTCCTGTTTCTCACTCCCTCGTTACTGCCTGTGTATTTAAGCCCTGTCTTTTCTTCTGTTTGTTGCTGGTCTGTCTGTGTTTCTTCTGCTTGTTATCCCGCTATGTTTCATTCATATTCCAGGCTCTAGGTTCCTTGTTGTCTGTCTTTAGGTTCTGTATTCAGGGCTGGACTGGGCCCACCAGGATAAAGATTGAAAATGTGACGTCATTCAGGGGTAAAACCGCAAAGGATTCTGGGAACTTGTGGCAAGAGGTACTAGCGATAAAAAGAAACCCAAAAAATGCCAAGAAGCTGTTGTATTATTAACTGCAATAGCTGGTCGCATGACAGCCATGGAAAGCCAACGGGTAAAGAGATCGTTTTTTTTTTTATCGGATTACGTAGTTGAAGAGAAATTTTTTAAGCCATGTTTCCGAAGTAAGAGCCAACGGATGGTCTGGATATACCAAATATAACGTCCCAGAACACTCCAGCTCACATGTTAGTCTGCTCCAAGCATTCCCACAAAGATCAGAGTTTTGTAGTAGTTAATACGTCCTTTTTCTTAACATAATTGGTGATATAGGTTACAAGTCTGGCGCTGAACAGAAATTGTCGCGCTATGCTCCTTTATTTATTGTGCATAAATAGTAAATTGTCCTGACACAATATTGCGTTTCGCTTCTGTTATTATGGTACATTGACAAAAACATATACTTTTATTCACAGGATAAAACAGTTGTTTTGTATCACTAATTGTCCAGTGCGATTACAACATACAATATTGTTGTCACTGCTACATTTCTGTGATGAACCAGAAATTATTTCCACTACTAATTAATTACCGTTGAGCTCAAAGGTTATATTAATAAACGGTTAACGAATGTGTATTTATGACGACAATTTGGTAAACTTACCTTTGTTCGTATGATGGTCTTTCATTCTACACGGTGCATTTCAAGGTCCTGTACCCATCCGTCGGTAAACTGTACCTGGGCTTGTTGCAGTGACCTGAAGTTACTAAACTTCATGAGTGTATGCACTCACTCCAAGAACCGTATAATTATAAATCTGAGCATGGTGAAAGTTTTGTCCCTCTGTGTGCTCGTAAGGGTCTGACCCTTTCACTCCTTTGATTTTTTCCTCGTATCTTTTCTTTGTCTTTTCGTCGAGTCTGTCTTTGTACGGACCGGCATTGTTCTCCTTTTGTTCTGTACATTCCTTTTTTGTGCGGCAAAGAAAAAACAAGAAGGTATTGGAACCGGAGAATGAACGTTTTGCGGTGCTGCAAACGCTTGCATTTGATGCGGTACTTGGATTGTTTTGCCACGAGTTCCCGGCATGCAATGCGCGAAAATCACGTGATTGCTAAACAGGGGGGAGGGTGCATCCGGCCTCCTCGGCTGTAATTGGTCCAGCCCAGAGTCAATCATGACCAATTGGCCAATCCAACACCTTTCATTATATATACCCTTCCTAAAAAAAAAAAAAAAAAAAAAAATCCATCGGCCCATAAAAACAAAAAATCGCCAGCGGCCCACCGGGCAAATGCCCGGTATGCCCGATGGCCAGTCCAGCTATGTCTGTATTCTATATCTCATGTTTTTGTTCCTCTGAGTCCTTTTATTTTCTCCTAGTTTAGGTTTCTGCTTTAGTCTAGTCATTGCTATGTTCTGCTTGTGTTTGTTTCTCATTTCCTTACTGTAAATAAATGTCGTGTCCAAATTCATGGGCTGCATCCTCCTGAGGCCGCATTTGTAGACCGATTACGTCACAGCGACGCGCCGAAGGCTGTCCAAATTCGTAGACCCCTCCGAATGCAGCCGACAAATGCGTGCTCCTTTTTCCGAATTTGAAGGATGGGTCGGGTGTGTCCTTCGTGGCCCACCATATCCCAGAATTCATAGCGCGGCCCAGCCAAGCTCCAGTTTCCGGCTAATGGCGGCCGCTACTAAGTTTTAAAATTACTCTTATTAATCTTTCTGGGTCACAAAATAAACTTTTAACATATTTTCAGGCGAGAATGTGGGTGTGTAAACTTCAAATATCTGCTTTGTTTGTCAAGATATTGCATATTTGCAAAAGTGCATGGAACGTTTTCGGTGACGTCTGTCACCCCACCGGCTCGATAGCTTGCCAGCCCAGAACAACTTCATTCACGTAACGATGGCGGCACAAGATAAACCGGGAGACGAATACACTTTTAAATGTAAGTATGTGAAAATATGGTGGTACAAAAGTTACATTTTTATAGCGGTTATGTTGTTAGGGTTGTGAATTTGCATAGACTTGTAATATTTATTTAAACAATCTTCATAAAGGTTCACTCGCAATAAGTCCTTTGTCGGTGCCTGCACTTGGGTCCTTTCTCTCACCTCTCTCCACGACTGCTGTTGAAGCCGTGACCCGTTTATGTCATGTGCTTTTTAAACTTGGTGCCACATTTCATTACCTTATCTTATGGAATTGGTAAGGTAGGCTTCAGTGCAGTACTTTAAGAGAAACATAACACATTCAAACACAAAAATTCTGTTATTCTGCTAATTTAACACTTCCTAGTAATATTACAGATGGGCAGGAACCACATTAACCTCATCATTCTGACACTGTTTGTTTGTGTCAGTGCTGTTCCAAACTATTATCTAATCTAATGGTATTTTTGAGTAATGATTAGTAACCTAATATGAGACTTTTTATATTACTAGCATATGTACTTAGTGTACATATGCTGCCTACAGTACCTACTGTAAACAAGCAAGTAGCAGAACTTTGGTAACTCACAGGAAGAAGATCTGGCAAGCTGGAGTCATTTTGACAGGTTCACTGTCAGTCCAAATAGATGCATATTAGGTTCATTTGTCAACAACATGTCATAACTGATGGGACCATGAAGGACAATTTCCTGCCATCACTTCACAACTTAAAGCTAAAACACACTTGGGTTATTGGCAGGAGCACAATAACCCAAAACACACAGCAGGGCGACTTCTGAATGGCTAAAAAAAGGGGTTGAAGTGAGGTAGTCAAAGTGGGGACAAACCATAAATGAGCTTCAAAACTTGCCACACCAGGTAGGTTACCACTGTTTCTGTCTAGTTGCTGTTATACTTTTCTCAGCTTCAATCTGGAACTTTAAGACAAACACATACACAAATATTTGTGTATAAATTTCTTTCCCAGTAACTGTGAAAGACTCGTTGCCAGTTATCACAAATGCTTGATTGCAGTTCTTGCTTCCAACTCATCACTGTGTTAATGAGAGAGAGAGGAAAGCACCAGACAATTAGCAGCCTGTGAGTGCCTGCATGTAAACACAGTCAACGGAAGTGGGTCACATTCCTGCTGCTGGTGACTTAACAGGTGCCTGGAGGGCCTTATTTTTCAAACAGGAAACACAAAGTTCTAAAGTGAAAGAACCTGGAACAAGGGATATGTGGAGTGTAAAATTAGTGTTACAGTGCAGACAATACAACCCAGCACCTGTACAGATGTGGTGATCAGACTAAGTCGTAACAGGAAAGACATTAAGATCATACAGCAAATAGTTGCTGGAGGGGGGAAATCAGCAAATTAGTTTAAGGAGTATATTTCTAAAGCGGAAGCGAAAGGATGGATGGAGTATATTTCTGCAGCATATTTACAGAATTAGAAGCATTACACTTTTGTGTCCACACTCTGCAGATATGAATATGAATGAGGGACCAGTTTTGTCTCAGGTTAATTAACATGAGTCATGAGGGGAAACTACTGTGGAAAATGTGGCGTGAAACAAAATGAATTTGAGAAGAGTTTTTAAAAGAAAACTTGGCTGACTGGTGTCATAGAGTCAGTTGTTGCATTCTGTGATTCTGGCTCAAAGTACCCAAAGTCAGTGATAAACATTTAGTCAGGCAACAGAGAGATTAACTTGTATATGTGTCTTCTTTAGAGTGTTTGAAGGTCTTTGACTGAGGTACTCAGTTTACTGTCTAAGCTTTGCAGCAAGGTGCTATGTTGATGAGCCCAACTTACTTTCTTTCAATGAGGAACTCTTGCTCAAATAGTTCTGCAGGCTTTCTGAAGGTCTCTCAAAGTTTTTCTTTTCACATTGTTTTTCACACATTTTCAGTCCATGCCTTGTATTTGATCATTTTCAGTAGTTGCTTTTTTTTTCTTTGCCTGCTTGTTTGTTAAGTCATATAACAGTGGCCTATGAATCAATCAATCATTAAAAGTGCACCTAACTCATGGGATGAACCAGTGTTGTGTCTGCAAACGACTTAACAAAGAACCAAGTATCTTTAGACACTTTGTTACCAGCAGCTTTTGAGAAAAATACATAATTAGTTCCAATTTCTTAATTTGTACATATAAAAGATACCAAAAATAAAAGTTTAAAAAGCATAAAAGAGTATTTTTATAGCAACAAGATAATTCCAAAAGAGTAAGTAAAAAGAAACCAAGCGTGTCAGCATGCTTGGTTTCCTTGAAAATTTGAGTAAAGTGTAGGACAAGAAAAAAGGGGAAGGCCCGAAAAGCTATCCACGGCAGATGAAAGTCTCAGTCATTTCTTTAAGAAACAGGAAAACAGCGAGTAAGGACCTGAGAGTCTGAAGCCTCATCAGAAACTGTCTCAGTTGGAGGTTGGCTGGAAGCAAAGGGATAAAGTGAGTGATGAAACCAAATTTGAAATTTTTGCTGGTAACTGTCATGATTTCCGCTGCATTTCAGACAGTGGTGTTTGGATCATATCAACACTGATGGAATGATGAAAGCAGAATAGTACGATTTTGAACCACCATGCAATACCTGGATAGAAAAACACAATTCCCCACATTCCTAGATAAAATGAATGGTGGCACAAGACCTTTGCCCAGTACTGTATATCATATCCTATATGATATAGTTACAGTTAAGCCTTTTGTGACAAATGTGATGTTGAATGTGCTGTAAACATTTATGTTAAATGATATATTTTTACAGCAATGCCTCTGCACCCCAAGGGCATACACTACACTTGTGGAAAAGGTGCATGCTTGTACAAATTCCCAGCCAGTGAAAGTGTGAGCTAAAAGTCAGTAACTCAACACCTCTTGGATTCATTTTCTTCCAAATTTAATTTGGTAGGGGAAGAGATGAAGCTAAGTAAGTGGCCCGTATCATTTTCATCACAAATCACACAAAAAAATATTTATCTGATTTTGTAGTGTTTGTTTGAGGTTTCTGGAAGAGGCCTGAGTACTCTGCTTTCTGTCACAGTGGAAAAGATTGGAGTATTCACCCCATCGGGATTCGCCTCTTGAAGCTACGATCACATGAACTGTTGCTGAAGTCGAGGTTCTTACCGAGCTGTTGTTAATTACACCGTGATTGAGTTGGAGATGTGGCGCTACTTTACATCAGGACAGATTCACCAAGTCAGTTTGAAGCCTGGGTTTTTAGGAGGTGTTTTGCTTTCTCCATCATTTCCACTAAGTTTGCAGTAACTTTGATCTTCCTCCACAGATGATGAACTGTAACCAACTATTGTTAATCTAAACTCAAATATAATCACGACACAAGCTTTTCTTATCTTTACTTTTCCATCTGTTCATGTTCTGGCTGACTCAGATCTGCAGAATGCTCTCATATCCTCTGTGGGAGCGCGCACACAAACACACACACACACACACACCGGCCATTGCTTCTCCAAGCATTAAAGCCCACCTCACAACTAACCGGTGCTCCCCATCCATCTGTGCTCTCTTTTCATTCAGTGAGCAGGATTGCTCTGTCTCGGCTGAGATCCCTCCACCATGATCTTTAAGAAATCATTACGTTAACATAGTCACATTTTCCATCTCAGTTTGGATCATCATATTTACTGCAGGACACCCGAACATGTTCCTTTGGCTGCTCTAATATTCGTTATTACTGACGGTGTAACTTATTATGCTGGTGTGTCTGAGCATCACTGAAGCAGCCTTAAAGAAAGAAGCCTGGGAGAGATCTGCTGATCTTTATCGAGGCCAAGAGGAGCACATGTGGGTTTACTAGACCTTCACTTAATCTTTGATTGCTGGTTTACTTTCTTTCTGAAGGCTTATTGGCTTGGCTGTGGTTTGTGTTTATGCCAGCTGTCCATTCTGGGTCTGAGAGACAGCGCCACCCTGTGGAATACAACTGTAAGTAGAACCAAAGCAGTAGAAACTCAGTGCCATCTACTGTTCTTTGGTGTTCATTTATGGGGAGAAATGCCTGCAGTAATACTTAAATTAGTAAACAGGTGGATTGCTTAAAAAGTAGTTACAATGAAAGGGCTCCACCCCGTTGACTAGACGATCTCTAAGGTGTTACACGTTTCGTGGCAATATGCTCGCTCATTTGTATAAAGAAGAAAACGAGGCAGCAGAGTCAAAGGAGTGCAGCTGTTATTTTTTGAGTGAAGGGTCTGGCAACTTAGGTGTGGAGAGAGATGCATGAGAGAGGCCTGGACCAGCTGCTGAGCTCTGGCAGCAGATGCACAAAACTGTTGTAGTCCAAGCAGGGGGTGAATAATTCTGCATAATTTAGTGGGTTTTGGTGAGATTTTGTAGTTATACTAAAGTTAAGTAAAGTTATGTGTCGAATTGAGCTTTTCACTCACAGGCTGCTGGCTTATGGTTCTTAGGGTATTTAAAAGTAATGGGAGGCAGAGGCCTCAGCTTTTTTTAAAACCAACTCCCAGTTTGGATTCAGGAGACAGACACCCTCTCTGCTTTTAAGATTAGGCTTAAAACGTTTATTTTTGACAAAGTTTGTAGTTAGGGCTGGATCAGGTGACCCTAAACCCACCCTCAGTTATGCTTCAATAGCCCTTGGCTCCTGGGGGATTCCCATGATGCCCTGTGTTTACACACCGCTCTGCATGTAGTCATTATTTATTACTAATTTCTGGTGGCTTTGTCTCGCCTCCCCTCCCTCAACCCCAACCAGTCCCCAAACCACTAACACTCATATGAAAATATGAAAGGTGATTTTTGTTTTATTAAGTAAAATGTGGCCATTAAAATGTGTTCAGAATTTGCAAATTGATAATCTCATAAATGATAACGCGTTACTCTCCCCTACACCGCATCCATCAGCCTTTATAGGTAACATTAAGTATTAGTGTCGGTAATATTGGCTCTGTATGTACTTGGTATTTGCACAATCACACAGCACTACTCTTCACCTTAGAACGTCGAGCAGCTTGAAGTGACTTATTGTGATTCGACACATAAAAAAAAAAAGTGTACTTTTAATGGAATGAAGCAAAACAAAGTCTTTATTTATTTATTTATTTATTTATTTGACAGTACAGTCAGTTCTGTAGAATAGAACTCATCAGTTTTCCTCTCTTTACCCAAAAATAAACAACTCAAATGCCTCTTCGTTTTTTTCAAGTTAGCATGACTATCTGTGTTGCATACATTTACAATGCAATAATAGTTCCCTTTCATGAGGTTAACACAAACGGAACTTAAATCAACATACTGTACACAAATGTATGGCCCTACAGCGGATTACTGTTTGTCATAAATTACATTCAGATGAATTGACACACACACACACACACAAAAGCAAAGCATACACGCACAAACACACATACACCATCTCCTTGTTTCTTCAGTCTTATCATTTGTTTTTTTAAATACTGAAAATGGTCTGATTTTGACAAACACCTTGCTCTGCCATGAAGCATTGAGCAGCATCAGTGTACTGTCGGGTTTTTACCCACTGTTAGAAATGGAAATGTTTTTAAGATTTTAATATAAGTGCCAAAAAAACTGATTAATATAATGAATGAAAGGATTCCAAATGCTTTTATGAGATTTCAAAATAAATAAAATCCTCAAAATTCCTTCATTTAAACAGCTGTCATGACAGATGTGCTTACTTTTTACAATCCACATACTTCAATGATTGCTAAGTATCCGTTTCCCCCCCCTCCACCAAAAAAAACCTTTGCTTGTTTAGTCATTTAATCATCAAGAACCACAGCAGGTCAGCATCCATTCATCCCACTAAACACTCACTGGTCCAGGTGCAATGCCCAAACTCGAACTCTAATGGAAACAATGTGCACAACAAAATGTCAGAGTGGCAATGAACAAAAGAAAGTCTGTTTGACAAATCGGATGGGTGAAAATATGACAGTTGATGTGCTTAAAAATCCCCCGCTTCATAAGCGAGCATCAAAGTGTGAGTTCAAACGGCAGCAACTGGACCCGCTTCAGTGACACCAAACCATCAGCAGGAAACTGTTGCAGACGAAACAACAAGCTGTTAAAACCAGCGTGAATATTTCAAGTCGCTCCATTTTTTAAAAATCTTTTTTTTTTTTTTTACAGTTACATTCAGAAATCAAGTCTTGTTTAATATTGCTTTAATCCTTTTTTACTCCCGCGCATGCTTGACAGAATAAATAACAAAAGGTGTCAGCATGTATGCAAATTATTCTGCTACAAGGGGCACATGCAATATGAGCAAAAAAAAAAAAAAAAAAAAAAAAAAGAAATGAAGGAAACTAACTTCAAGCCTGCACGACAATGGTCCCTCCCAGTATTCACCAGCATATAACTTTGGTTTACGGTGAAAGCTCAGCGGTTAGCGTGTTGCAGAGGTTTTTGCAATGTGGCAGCTTCCATCTGGATTTTGCAGGACTTAAAATGTTATCGACCACTTCATGCATCGAAATCTCAATCAAATCACCCAACATTCATTGTCGTCCTCCAGCTGACTAGACAAATACAAAAACAGAGGTGAGCCAAAATTGTGGGGGGGGGGAGTACTCGTGTTCTCTGCAGGTCTGTAGTCACAGTGCTTTAGCAGATGTCTGTATCTAGACCTGGTCTGTATCCCCCTTCACATGTGCATCAAACGCCCCCCAATTTTTTTAAATGACAAAAACAGAGCCACAAACACCTTAAATTGGCATAGGTACATTTATGTACCCTCTCTACTGCATACCGTACAATAATAATAATAATAATAATAATAATAATAATAATAATAAAGGCAACATAAAATATGAAGTAATCAACTAAAACAAACGCAGATCCATATTCTACAGACATACAGTATGTTTGTTTTTAGGCACATAAGAAAATTCAGTCACAGCAAGAGGACATAAATCCCCAATCTGGATTCTCTCTGAAAGTATAAATTACAAAGAGGGGAGGGGTTGCTGGCAGAAAATAATCTCGATCTCTAGAGCCATGGCCACTGCTACGTAGCATAGCTTTCAGCTAACTCCACTGCATTGCAACACACACATAATGCAGGAGTAGCATTCATAAAATGCAGTCTGGACTACATCTGTCACAATTAGAGACAAGCACGATCTGAAAGGTTTTAATAAAGACATTAATAGGACCACTGTTTGTATGTTAGTTTAGTCAGATTGCCTTTGTCTCTAACCGCGACTTAAATATCGAGCAGATTACATTTAATGAGTCGTCACTGCAGAAATCACAGTCATTCAAAACTTTTTTCTTCCAGTTCCTAAACTGAAGCTCTTCTAGTTTCGCTTTGGCTGACGGTCTTTGGCAACACTGGACTGGACACGACAAACACTCCTTGGCTGCACATCGAGTTAAAAGTTAGAAAGCAAAGCCAAAAACTGGAGGAGTATCTTGTTTGTAGTATCAGCAGGTTTACATAGGACATACACATTACATCTGGTGTATGGCCATGTGTAATCTTAAAAGTAAAGATTACATCTGGTGGTGTGAATGCACCGACTGTGTAGTCCAACAGTACAGTGTAGAACCCCAGTTTCTGCATAAATCAAGAAGAATTTGTTACATTTTTCTGCAAAAACAGGTAACGTGGGCGACACGTGCACCAGATTGGGCCTTTAATATTATACTATATGACACAGTATACTGTATGTCCAATATACTGGGCAGTTACAACAGACAAGAAGGCAACATCATTAGTCTGGCCTGACAGAATATGAGTATAACACAGTGTAACAGTTCTTAGCCAGTATTTCCATCCCAGCTCACTTATCATGACTGTTTAGAAAGATGAATAATTGTAGTTGTACTGTGTCACTCATCTGTTTTTTAACCTTTTTCGTCCGGGAGAGATGACTGCGGTGTAGTTGCTTATGCTGTTTTATTTTGTAAATGAGTGTGTGTGGTTGTGCACGTGTGGTCGTGTCATAAGTACTGTACTGCTCTGTAAAATACGCGAGACTGTGTGTTGTAATATGATGTAATACGCTTAATGCTTCCATTATGTCCCGGTTTCTTCATCGTTGTGTTGGTCGTGTGTGGTCGAATCCCCCACCTCGCCTTTTGGCCTGGTGTGTCTCTGTATTATCGTCTGCGATGTGACCATTTCCAGTGCATTTAGAGTCTGTGGTACGTGCACGCCTTTTGTGACCAGTGTCTTCTTTTTTGTTTGCACTTTGCCCGTTTCCTGTGTGTGCGCTGTGAGTTGTTGTGTATGTGAGGTTTGCATCGTATGCGGTATGAGTATCTCTGTGCTGGGGGGGCCTCCTGGGTCTTTCATCACCATGCTGGCCCCCACCATGGCGGGATAGCTTCGATTCCTCCTCAGTCCTGGAAGCCCCCCACCCAGTGCGCTGTTCCCCAGTCCAGCAGAACCAAAGGGGCCTAACAGAGTACTTCCAGATGAAGCTGAAGCAGAATGTGGGGAAAGGGTGCGAAAACTCTTCAGTTTGTCCACAAGCCGCAGATTGATCATCTCTGTTTGGTTGTCATCGTCCACCTGGCCCTCCTTCTCCCTTTCTGCCTCCCCCAGCACTTCCCTCAAAATTGTACGAGCCGGCTTAGAAGCGAGGAAGGTATCGTAGAACGGCGGGTCGTCATCGGAAGGGCTGAACTGAAACATGGGGCCTGTAGCGATCGAGGAAGCCGATTTGGAGTGAGGTGAGCTGGGTGGGCTGGATGGCTGAAGGAGGAGGAGGGTGTCTGGACGTTTTCCCAGGTGCTTGACTCCACCCTGCTCCGGTCTCTCTGTGCACCTCTGTGCTTGAACCCCTCCCAACACTGCCGAAGCATCCAGCCCTCGGTCCCAGCTGCGTGGGTTGTACACTGAGGCAGAAATTCCATTCTCCAGCAGGAGGCGCACCAGGCCTAGAGAGGTGCTGGTGGTTTTAGTGGAGTCCCTAAGGTTGGTGGAGGACTCGGCGAGGGAGAGGGAGAGGGAAAGGCGGCGAGGTGTGCAGCAGGGTGTGTAGGAAGGCGTGGGTGGGGCTGAGAAGGGTACAGGGGAGGCAGTAAGGGAAGGCGTGCCCGGGCAGGTACTGCTCTGACACGCAGCCATGGCTGGGCTGGAGAGGAATGGAAGGACAACAAAAGAAAAATGATGAGTAAGCATAACCAAAATTATACAGACACCACCAGCCTTTAATATGACTATTAAATCTTATCCTGTTCTGGAAGACTGAGCCGTGCACACAAGTTTAAGCTCAAGTCTGCACATTGATTTGTACTCTTAAAACTCAGAAACATCAAGTCTGATTGACACATTGTTCACACATTAAACAATTTAATCACACAGAAAGTTAGTTAATCAAGCCCCGTATACATGGTGAAGAAACATTAAGCACAGCAGTCCAATTTGTAGCCCTTAACCGCTCTGCAGGGAGTACACCGTCACGTGACATTTATCTAATAGGAAAAGTGCCAGAAAAACTGAGACTGTAAACTGACTCCAAGATGAAAGCTGACCTTAAGCATTAAAAGTGAGTGATCTCCTTTCAGCTAATTCTCAGAACACTTTGTTCAATCAAAAAAAAAAAAAAAAATGGACCTCTTTGCTTAGTTTATTTCCACCGAGTATAACACAGTTAGATTTAATCAGATTGGATCAGTGATTGGATTCCTGGATGTCAGGTTTGTTAGTTACAAAGCGGCTTCCTAACAGGGAAACTTATGAGGCAAATAAGAAGCACACTGTCCAGTGACTAACTAGAGGACACAGCTTTTAAAAATGACATGTTTGTGTTTGCAGAGCTTTTTCACAGTTTAGTGCTTGTGAAATTTGCCTCACGCAGCTGCCCACAAGTCGCTGCCCACTAAGTCTGACCAGACAAAAGAGAGACGGTGCAAATTCCCCAAAGTTATTCTGCTTCACACACCAGCAAATCTTTAGAAATGCACTACCATGCATTTCCTCACCCATGCGCACACTAGTAGGTGCACTCAATGGGTCTGCTCTACTTCGGCCATAACAACCATGTGATACAACTCCAGTTCTTCTTCCTCGTCACATGACCTGTTAAGCCAATCAAGACATTGAGCGTTATGCGCCAGGTCTACGGCAACACAGAAGCCCTGTCTGGAATGAAAATCAGAGAAAACCTGGCTCGTTCAATTACCTACTACTTCAGGTCTGCCATTTAGTACAAAACAATATGTCTGACTGCCAGCTGTTGTTTATCATTACACAAATCAGGCTAAAGACAAAGGTTTATCAATGAAGTATTTAAGTGTTGATGTGTTTATTTATTCTTTACCTGGGGGATGCAGTGGTCAGCTGATCAGAGGGGTGGAGAATCCTGCAGGTGGTGAAGGTATATGTGGAGCTAGTGTGGGACATACACTTCCCTGGGAAAAGAACTGGAGGAGAAAGGAAGGGAAGGAAAAAAAGAAGAGAGGGGAAGATTTTTAGTGTTGACACAAAATAGACCAAACACAACGAGGCAAAAAAAATGTTAACAACAACGTGGAGAAAATAGACCGTGGGCATAGTACAGGACCCGAGCGAAAGCCCCAGCTAACATTAGCCCCCCCCAGTATACTTGTTTCTGTTAGAGAAACTCGAAGTCTATCCCAGCTAATAGCCTTGGTTGTGAAAATGTAGTTGCTAAGGGTGAGCCTCGACAACAAGAAGCAGCAGCTGAATCAGTCACAAACTCATCTGATGTGACTGAATATTCAGTTTGTATACCTAAAGCATAAAGATGCGTTTATTCCACTTTGATCTTTTATAAATTATGAAACACTTAGATGAGGTAGAAGAGTTAAGTTATGAGGCAGATTTTTCATTGCAGTGGTATTAAAGTTACAACCAAGGCCACACGGGGCTGATTCACTGCAACACTTTAACTTTTTAGTGTTAATAAAGAGATCCATGCCTCTCAAGTTGTGCTCTGCTTTTACATTCATATTAATTACAGTTATAGCACTACAATGTTTACACCCTTTCTAGGGTTAAGTTCACTTGAATTTCTTCCGTTAATTTGTTTTATTATTCTCGGTGTTTCCCTGTACTGGGAACACTTACAAAGGTTTATTCTAGTCTGCGCCTCTTCTCCATTTTAAATGGTACCATGTTGACTTAATAAAAATAAAGCTTTGGGTTTTAAATTCTCTCTCTCATTTTTGGCTCGTAGCCGTAAAGTTAAAGCCACCCACTCCCACAAGATTTGTACTCTGGGACAAGAGAATATCAATGGCACGGCAGTCCTCCACACCAAAGCTGCTCAGTAGGCTCCAATATTAGCTAGCCGCAAGCGTTACGAGTTCATGTGACTCGAACAGCTGCCCCAACAGCACTTGACCTGCCAAATTTCTTTCTGTATCTGCGTGCTTGTGTGCTACAAAACAGTATAGCTTAGCATGAAATATTAAACCCTCCTGCTCCTAAATAGTGTCTAAAATGTTTTATAGAATATACCTAAAGATACTAAAGACTTTGCAAAAGATGAAAAACTTTGAGTGTAAGAGTAATTGGCTGAAATAAAGGAAAAAAAGTGGCAGCAAAAGAAAGTGTGAACTGAGAAGAAAGGCTGCAGATGGAAAATGACGGAAATGAAAGAACAAAAATAAAAACATGTACTCTGTCTCGTTGCCGTTCGCTGGCTGCATACACGGGGACAGCTCCTGGGGTGGGTGCGTGTGCAGGTGTGTACACATGAGCGTGATCATGCAGGATGGGATGTCACGTGTCCAATGAATCCTTTCTCCTGCCCCTAAACCCGCCACCCCTCCTGTTCACCCTCGTCCCCTTTATCCCCATGCTCCAGGGCAAACATGAAGGTGTTATGGTTTGATGCAGTGCTGTAACCCCAGCTAAGAGGCTCCCTCACCAGGCATGCGGTCCACAGTGTTTGGCTGTAAGGTTTGGCGCTCTTTGGGGTCCACATGCCCGTTGATCTCGGGAGAAAAAGGCAGCGGAGAGGAAGGGGACGTGTTGGAGAGAGGAAAGGGCATGCTTGCAACATGTCCATCATTTCCCTGAACTGCTTCTGCCGCCGCGCAGATCGTTCCATTCAGTGCGTCTGACTGGCTGATTTCTTCAATGTTGCCATTTTTGTTGCGGCAGACTGCGGGAGTAGAGGTAGAGCGAGGCAGATCCGTGGGAGCAGGGCTCTCCCCTAGCACGGCTCTAAATGAGTCACATGATAGTTCATCCTCCTCTGGTTGGTCCAGCTGCCAGCTGTCCTCCTGTTCCTGTTCCTGTTCCTGTTCGTGCGCCAAAGTGCGGAAGCCCTTCGTGACCACACCGGGCCGATGATCCAGCAGAGCACCCATGTGAGGCTGAGCCAGCTGCTGCCATGCATGGAGCGTAGCAGAGCCTAGGAAAAAACACATCTTCAAGTTACACGAAAATCAACAGCAGCTTCAGCTATTTTTAACAAGTTCGTGACCTCCTTTAAACACGCATACAGAAAAAGTACCACAAAATCTGTGATTATCGATTACAGATATGTTCTTATCAAGTTTTCAATGATCACAGGTTAAACAAACTACATCTGTTTAAACTCTAAAAGCACCTGATTATTGCAGGTGAACACGAAGACGTCACTTATGTTCAGTAGGTGTTGTTTATGTGTTGAAATGTGCTTGAAAACTAGAAAATTATTGTCAGTACGTTATATATACACATATATAAACTAGGCTAAGCTCCAAAGTAGAGACGAGAACGCATACATATGCAACAAATGCACATTCTTAGATTATAACACTGTCACAGCGTTTCTTTATGCAGCACACAGAGACTCTCGCACACAGCACTGAGGGTGGATGTCACGACAAAGGAGGAATGTCTATAGGCCAAAGTGTCTTCGCACACCGGACTGCTTGAATTTCAAGTCTAGAAAAATGGTTTTCTACTAGAGATGCATTTTGAGAGATGCCAGTGCAAAAGAACAAACGCAGAAGAAATGAGAGAAAAGGAAAGTGGAAAATGATGAAGACTTTATTCAAGAAATCATCAAAGAAAGCAAACAAGGAGAATAGAACAAGAGTAAAGTGCAAAGACCAAAGTGAACTGAAAGGCCAACAAATGACGAGTGGAAGAGGTGGACAGTACATACAGCATCATGACACTGATGAAAGGCTCAGAAATTTATGAAGACAGATGAACATTTAAGAAATAATCACCTGAGATTGTTTCTACATTACTTCTTATTTCTGCACCGCTGTTAGACTTGAAATGAAACATTTCCATCTCTTTTTGTTTTTTACATTTTCATACGTTCACGTGCTTGGAGAACACATTTTTGTCCTATGACGCAAATGGTTGCAACTTCAAGTTTGGACACTAGGTGGTGCCATCGTACAAGATGTAAGGAAGCTTTCAGTTCCACTGGACAATACTGAGAGTGGATGGATGATTGAAGAGGTCACAACAAGTACATGTTAACAAAAACTGGTTTCTGAGATTATAAATATAGTGATAACTGCTCTGTATCTACAATCCAACACTAAGAATTCAATAAATAATAAATAAAGCTCCTCTATTAGAACAAGGCATCAGAAACATGTTCAGCATGTGTTCAAAAATACAGAAAGTGCATTTCAAATACCATACAGGAAATCACTCACTGCAAATGTGTCAGTGAGCATGTGTTGTTATGTGCTAGGTAGGCTTTTTAACACATTATGGCTGTGCACAACTTTATAGTTTGAGACACGCTCCAATATCCAAGTACAACACTTGAATAAAATATTAGGAAAAGAAATCATTAAATCGACTTTGTATAAGTTACTGTGTGCACAACGTTCATTGAACTATTCTCATTCTTAAACTGCAGCCTTCGAACCAGTGCACTGCTCCACACACAGCAGGCTAACCTATATTTCAAAGCTGCAGCGCAACTGCGTATGTCTAAAATAAAAGGAGTGCTGCAGATTTAAACTACCATCCTGTTGCACCAACCTCTCCAGCAGACCTGTGGCTACAGCCAGCGGAGGCTGTGAGCTTGAGAAACTGCTCAGCTCCATCAAACTGGAGCTCCTTCGCAGCTTGTTAGGATCTGGTGAGGCGCTCAGAAAGATCTTGGACTGATTGCATTTGTGAAAAATCAGGTATTGATTCTCACTCTGAGTTGCTTGACTTTGGGTTTCACAGCCCTGGCTGCGTGCTCTGGGAGGAGTGAGGCTGGAATTTTGCACCTGGTTCTGATTTTCATTGTGTTTTTCCTTCAAAATCTCATTTTCATTGCGAAAGGCTTTTTCACTGCTGAAATTCTGATTTAGTTTTTCATCATATGGAAGATTCGAGGACTTGTGACTCTGAGAGGAATAATCACCTTCTAGCGGCTTTACAATCTGCAGCTTCTCCGGCAGGTAGGACCTGGGTGTGAATGAGTACCCCGACCAGATGCTTCCAACTGAGGTATGTGAGGAAAGCGAGAACAAGCTTTCCGTTGGGGTTCCTGGTCCTCCTTTTTCCTCCTCTTTGGCCAGGTAAGCCAGCTTTCGCTCCCTCTCCTCCTCGAAGAATCGTTTTTCTGAGAGGTAGTTGTCCCGGCGGAGCGACAGGCGACGCAATGCTGCCTCCAAGTCCCTGCTGCCCGGAGTCCCAGGGGTACCAGGGGGGCGCTTGTTGGAGTCCTCTGACCTGAAGAGGGAGACAGACAGCGGTACAGTTTTTTGCAAAGTTAATCTCTATTTTGAGATAATAAAATGATCGTTTAATTTAATTCACTATCAAAAGGGGAAAAATAAGAAGAAACCTTAAATAATTGTGTTATTTCACTCTTAAGTGTATAAAAAATCCTCACAAGTCATTTGGAAAAATAATCCAAACGTTTGAATCAGAGAAGAAACTAAGTTTTTCAACTTACTGTCATATATGACAAATAAACACGGGAAATTATTTGTGAAACTGGAACTACAAGGTGTTTGCCAAACTTTGAAATGAGAACCTTAATCAAATTTCAAAACAGCTGCAAATGAGCACTCTGTTAATTACCTAACTGGGATGCTTCTAAATTAAATACATTTCATCAGGTCATTATGCTTCATCATTCAAATCTACGGTCCGTAGCGGGAGCGATGTCCATACCCGTCATCAGGCGTCTCCAGGATACTCCTAGTCCTGTTGTCTAGGATGATCCCACTTCCTGTTTCACTACCATAAATGGAGTTGGAGCGTGGCGTGCCCACCCTGCTGGAACGCCCTGAGGTGAAGCATGAAGTCTGATTGGAGCCTGGGATGTTGAGAGGAGAGGGGGCTAGAGAAGAACGCTGCTGACGCATCAGATTGAGGTTTTTCACCGTTTGGAAAACTCGCTTCGGATGCAGTCTGCAGACACACAAACATGGAGTTGATGGATGACTTTTAGATTATTACAAATGATTAACATCTGAATCAGATCATACTGTGGAGGAAAAAAAAAAAAAAAAGGATATGTACCTCTGCTCTTCTACGTCTGGATCATCCATTTGGAGTTCCTTCCTCATGGTGCCCTCTATTTCTGCTGCCAGTGAGTCCTGGAGAAGAAACAAATTGCTACTTGGGAACTGAAGATGTTGTGATGCAGACAGACAGTCTCTCTTCTAACTACGTACATTTCTTTTGCATTGTAAAAACCCTTAAAAATGTAACTCCATCACTCACCATCGGGAACAGGCCCAGGGAATGGAAACGCCTCGCCGTGCTGAGCGGGAGAGTTTTATTTCTCAGGTTCTTCAGTTCCTCCTGAGCTTCATGCAGCATCTCCATACACTCTGCATACTTGTCTTGCAACTCCTGCAACTAAAAGTGAAGAAAGGAGGAAGAGCTTTACAGAGAAGAAAATGAAACGCACTGAAGCAGAGTGTTTCACCTCCAGCCTGGAGGTCATTTGTCTCCTGTTTATCTCTCAGTTACATTTAAACAGTGACAGGACTGATTTTCATACAATTTGCTTCTCGGAGAGACTGAGCTTTGCATCCTGTTTTATTATGATATAAAATATGTTTTTAAAAAGGACAATATACTGTGGGTGCTAAATTTGGTGATATAATAATATGTGAAGACAGGAGAAGCCATCAGCAGCATCTCTACTGGGCCAATAACATGTGTTGATGGAAGCATGTGGAAGATGATTACTTTATAATTAGCATCCTAATAATAAAGTAATCATTTTTAAAATCATAAAATCTAACAAAAAATACAAATCTGATGGCAGGAATATATATAACTGTCACACTACAAATTTGCCTCATCTGGCAGAAGCTGGCAATGCAGAAAACACAGTGCTGTTGCCATGGTGACCAGGCCCTGGACTGCCCTACCTCAGCAGTGAGTTGTCGCTGGGCGTCTTTGGCTGCACCCAAGTGCTGAGTCAGCTCCTCATTTTCCAAAGCATACTGACAACACGGCAGACAAAACAGGACAACAGGTGTGAAACCGACTGCATTCAAAGTATTTTTAGCGTTTAATGTAATCTGAGACAGAGATCGGGACTTTCGTACAAGCTTGGCCTTCTTCTGGAGGTCGACTATCTGGGAGAGGAGGTGTGTGATCTCCTCCTGCTGTCTGGAGGCGTCCTCAGTCTTCCTAGCCAGCTCTTCAGCCAGAGAGGAAATCTGCAGGTTGGCATCGCCTGGGAATGAGAACAGGTGTTCAGCAAAATACAGCTTATGGCCACACTGCTTCTAAAGAGTGACTGTGATTGTGTGTGTGTGTGTGTGGGGGGGAACAAATAAACAAAAAAAGCCACTCACGTATTTCTTTGACACAGTCATTGACAAGTTGCTGCTCTTTTTCCTCATAGGAGATCGTTTCTGTCTCCAAATGACTCGCCTGGAGGGAAAATGAAAATAACTTCACATCACAGCAAAGATAAGATCAAGCTTATAATTCATATAAGACTTTCTTATATGAATGTTTTTTATAGGGAATCTATAAGATGGTAGTGAGACCTGCTATGATGTATGGTTTGGAGACACTGACAAAAAGACTGGGGGCCAGTTAGAAGATTTTCAATGGAAGTGACCAGAATGGACCAAGTCAGAAATGAGTACGTGGCAGGGGTGTGGTTTTTGGCTCAGCGGGCTCGAGGGGCAGTGTCAGGGAGGCTGAGGTCCAGGTGAAGGGAATTAGGCTGATGAACTCTCTTTTCCCTTTTAGTGATGTCGGGGACCGGCAGTGTGAGCGTGGAGCCAGCTGGAAAACTGGCCATGGCTGAACTAGCAGTGCCGATCTAAACACATTGGGTGTGTGACATATAAATAAAAGTGACTAAACAGTTACCGAACGCCGTGTGGGTCTGAGTCATTCACTGAGTACTTCAGACTGACAGCTCAGCTCAAGTTGAATATTTTGGAGACAAAGTTAAAGAGGCAAGGCTGGACATGAGCAGAGGAGGGACAGTGGATATACTGGACAAAGGATGCTGAAGACGGAGCCGTCAGGCAGGAGGAAAAGAGGAAGATGACAGTGGAAATTCATGGATATAGTGAAGGAGGACATACTGAGTAGTCAAAAGAAGAAGAAAAGTAGTTTTCTAGTGCATGCGCGTTAGACTATCATGCAAAAAAAACCAAACCTCAGATCGCAATGATTTATTCTCTTCCTCCAAATCCTTGAGTTTCTTCTGCAACGACTCCAGGGGGAAAAAGTTTGGTGATGACACACTTGGTTCACTGGGACGGACGCTGTGAACACACAGGAAAGAGTTGTGCTTGTTAGTTTAAGTCATTCAACAGACTTTATATATTTTCATTAAAAAACCTGTTAAAACCCAAAGAACCTTAAGTTAAAATGTGATATTATTAGAATTAATTTTTTGTTTTTGGTTTTTTGGAACAATGAGGAAATATACTGAGCAGCAAGGAAAGGAGGTAATAAAAGGAGACTTACGGTGTAGAGGTAATCGACTCGCCGTCGCTTTCTTCGGCTGCATTGGTGTAGAACTGTAACAGCTCATCTTTCATGGACAGGTCATGGCGCAGCTGAGACACCTATAAGGAGACGACTGACGTCAGAAGAAGATGGGGGGGGGGCATGCAGGACGTTCAGCTCATCACAGACATACATTATTACACAGTTCCCACCACCAAATACTGAAGCACTGATGAGCACACATTCGTTGTTTACCTCCTCTCGTATGTGCTCCACTTGCTCCTCCAGCAGTTCATTCCTCTCACTGAGGGCTTTGTTTTTCTTCAGCAGTGACTGTCCGATGCGAGCCGCTAACTCCAAGTCACGCTCTTTCTGCAGAGACAAAGCTGCGTTTAGCAAAATGAATTTCAATAGTTTAAACATTTGCAAAGACCCGTGTTAGTAATTTCCCCCTGTTTCAGGTCTACGTAAACTAAACCCCTCAACCATTAGCCTAGTTTAATATATAGATGCTTGTTTCAGCTGCTCCTTTATTAGAAAAATGGGTTTCAAGGATCTGTATATTTGATTTAACACAGTTTTTACACCAGACAACCCTTCTTAGCGTGTATCAGAATTACTAAAACCAGCTTTAAATGTTGGGTAAATTCAAATACATCAGTGAAGAAAAGGACAAAACAAAAGAGAGTGGCAAAAGCAACACAATATCCACAAATCACTAAATATGAACCTCAAAAGGAAACCTTTGTACATCAGCCGCACTGGAAAACTCCCGTCAGTCAACATGAGGCAATAATTAAAAGCTTATTGTTAACTAGCCACTCCTGTTTCTATCACTACATCAACAGGACTATTTATTGTACTATTAAAAGCTACTAGCAAAGCAAATACTGCAATAGTTTCATGTGCTACAAGAAATAAAAATAACTGACATGATCAGAAATATACAGATCTGACATTAATTGCGTTCGCAGTAATGGAAGTCATGTGTTTGGTGATGGTGCTGTTTATCTAAGCCATGCTTTCACAATGCTGTCCGGTTGCTCAGGTTCATACTTTAACAGTGACGTCACCCTGTTTTCCTCCCTGCTTTACATTCTGTTGGTCAGCGCAGTCAGCTGAGGAGGATGAAGTTACATTTGAATATCAGCCGATGGAAACAGCTTTTATGACGTTGCTTTCTTTGTCGCAACCCTGATAAATCCGCCCGCGTTTTGACTATGACATAACACCATGTGACCGAATGGCCTTGCAGACCCTCTGACAGTGTCCTGGGTTCCTGGTTATTCTACTTTATTGAATTTTACCTCTTCCAGCAGTCGAGTGACAGCGTCAATGTCGCTGTAGGTCTTCGTCATCTGGCCCACTCTGTCAGCACACAACACTGCAGACACAGAAACAGTGAAAGCAACTGAGTGCTGAACATTTCCAGAAGCTTTAACAGTTCTTTTTTTTTTACTATAATATAAATCATGTTATTAAATCATAATCTAGGCTGATTTCATGTATGCTTTCATATCATTCAAGCCAGAAAAAAGCACTATGGGCAGCTTTTTGGGCAATTTATTGCCTCTTTAAAGATTTTCCATTTTTGTCATACATGCAGATACCGCCAAAGAAAATTAAATATAACATTTAATATAATAGGAAGAGGATGGATGCTTTAAGGAGTTAGTTTCTATTTTTATACCTGACAAACATGACCTGTATAAAAGTAAATACTTATAAACATGTCCAGTTTTGGGATTTACTTACCTGGATGATTGAGCATGCATTAAGACATTTGTACAATAATGTGTTGGAAGAAAAGGCCTCATATACGGCTCATAGTTATAACGGGTGTGGGCTGTGGGTGTGGAGTGCATTAGCTTTATTTATCTACATGCATATGCCCGGTTTTACAGCCCTGTGCAGCACACAGCGCAGACTGGACTTGACAGCACTAAAGTCATGAAAGCATAAATACGCCAACAATGACCCTCTGCATAGCTCAGGGTTTTTGTTCCTAGCAAATGACTCAGAAAAGATAAGTTATTGAATAGTGACACAGAGGTCAAAGTGAAGGGCCACGCCTCAGCCATGCTGCTTATTATTAACTCCCTCAGTCCTCAAACAGAGGAGTTTACATCTGTATGACTTCATAGTTTAATTTGGAAACGATTCATAGACAGATAACCTGCATAAAACAACAAAACCAGCTTGTCTGTTCCTTGATACCAACTTGTTTCATTCAAATTGATTTAAAAAAAAAAATTATAGCAACCTTTTTAGAAAGTATCTTCACTTGTGAGTGCAGATTTTATTTTATTTTTTTTAAGTTTCTACTGCATGAAAAGTGAGACTTTCATAAATGAACATTGCTATAAATTCCTGTGGAAATGCACATTAACAGCAGAAACTCGGGGGCAGGGAAGAATGCTTTCACACCAAGTTTCAGCCTGAAAGGACTGCAGTTCACCCCCATACCCCTGCTCAGGCCCAGGGGAGCCTTTAAAATGTAAATGTTGTAAGCTATACAAATGCAAATCATAGTAGTATGGAGCCATCAAGCTCCACTAGTTACACACATTTCTAAAAAGGTACCAACTCCATTTTAAGATCATCTCTTTTTGATCAGGCTTATTTTAGTTGTAATCCCATAAATTGTCACTGATAGATTTGCAATATGTCGGTAAGCTCACCAAGATAAATTATGTTATTTGTAACCAATAATAAATTGTTAATAAGTAATTTCATCAACATGCTAAACTGTGTGACGTTCTGGCAGAATGCAAAAGAGAGCCGGCCAATGTAAACAACAGATTTTCATGTCCTTGTGTGGTGCAGTCCTCATATGACTGCTGGAAACAAGGAAAAGGATGCTTGATGGAAATAGAAGTTAATAATGGATTAAATCCTTAACTAAGTAAGCTAACAAAGGTAGGAAACGTTGAAGCACTACCAAGGCATTTTATTTGATTAAATAAGGGCACCTTGGCTTGTTTGCCCTTTACTTTTTGCCAAAAGTTTCACGGGCAATTTCAAATCAGGTCTTCACCTAAACCCTGCATCTTATTTCTATTTATTTTTTATTTATTTATTTTTACTGTTTTTGTCGTTTGTGCCTTTTGTGTCATTTTTTACAGAGACAATGATAAGCGGATAGGTTCAGTACATATAATGTTAGGACTATTACCAAACCCACATTTGTCTGCTAGCACTACAAGTTTATTATAAGTTAATTAAACACGGGATCTCTAAAGTCAGGAAGTGTTGTTCTCTCACGATCCGGATTGCTTGGGTCACGTTTCAGCATAAAAGAAGTTGTTGAGTTACAGATATGGACTGAAACCTCAACTGGCCTTTTTGTGTGAAAACGAGCCGGTTGAGAAGGTTCGGGAATGTTATGCTTCCTTCTGGATGCCTCATTTTGGAGGTTTTCCAGGCATGCACATGTGGAATCATGCACCTGCTGCATCTCATCTCTATTGAGAGGAGTCTTGGGATCTCTCTGGAGGAACTGGAAAGTGTAGGGAGAAGAACGTCGAATATCCTGCTTTGCCTGCTGTGAGCTGACTTGCATAAGTGGAGGATGGATGGATGGCACTAGTGCACTGACATGCCAATATTCAAGCTACCTTGATAGTAATACTAAAAATAAATGGAAAAAAAGAAAACACAGTCCCACTTCAAAGAGGTTGATCACAAAAGGCTAACTATCTGTCAGACACAAGTGTGTCTCACACACACACACACAAAGAGAAACATCCACGCTCAGTCTTTTCTCATGTTTGCGTTGCTGAACCACAAACTTAATGGAATAATTTGGTATGAGGAAACCTGTGTACGTGCACTCACGCACAGACACAGAGACACAACACCCACAAGACATTTATTTACTTGATATCTAAGATAAGATAAGATAGAACTTTATTAATCCCTCGGGTGGGTTCCTCTGGGAAATTCGACTTCCAAAAAGCACAGCAACGACCGAAGTTACAGTTACAGAATTGTTTTTTATATATATATATATATATATATTTACAAAAAGTATTGCACAAGGTATTGTACAGTGAGGTGAAGAGGCACTACAGCTTAGTTGTTCCCCCCTCCTTTGTCCTCCTGTTTCCCCTCCCTCTCCCCTCCAGAGAGGAGTTAAACAGTCTGATGGCGTGTGGGACAAAGGAGTTTTTAAGTCTGTTAGTTCTTGTCTTGGGGAGAAGCAACCTGTCACTGAACAGACTCTTCTGATTGTTTATGGCCGTGTGCAGAGGATGCCCAGCATTGTTCATAATGTCCATCAGTTTCTTTAATGTCCTTTTCTCTGCCACTGTCACCAGAGTGTCCAGCTTCATGCCGACCACAGAGCTAGCCTTCCTGACCTGACCTGATCTGGCCTAATAGAGGACTCTGCTGCGGATAGTGAGCGTGCAGCCTGTTTACCTCCCATCTATCAAACTCTCCATGCTGACTTGGTTCCATGGTAACACTCCACCCAGGTCAAACGGCTAAGCTGAAAAAAGTGAGGATGGTTTGACTAACAAAAGCTGATCTGACTACAGAAAGTCTGTCTATTACTGACTGACTTTAATAAGCCAGTCGGGTGAGAAACAGGCATTAAAGACAAACAGCACAGGTTAGAGAAGGTGACTGTAACCTGGATTATCAAAGAGGAAGCGTAACCTAATTCTGAGAGGTGAGCAGGATGTTTTCTTGATATATTATCCAAAGTCTGGGTAACTTAAGACACGCACACGCCATCTCTTTCTATTTATTTTGCTCCAAGACGATGACAAAGGAAAGGGGGCATCAGACAAGTGGTCCTATTCAGCAGCTGTGAAAACTATGTGGGTTTTGGAGATATGTAGGACTAAAGACAATCACCTTAAACACAGATATCTGATTTGGTGACTCTGTATTTAGAGCCATAATGTAATCAAACCTCCACGTGAGCACACCCTCGTGGCCTTCGGTTTTGTGTGTGCAG
The DNA here is from genome assembly GCF_057382185.1 of Mchenga conophoros. Classification (NCBI taxonomy): domain Eukaryota; kingdom Metazoa; phylum Chordata; class Actinopteri; order Cichliformes; family Cichlidae; genus Mchenga; species Mchenga conophoros. The sequence continues at coordinate 13,315,500 of NC_140536.1, forward strand.
CAGAAGTAGTGGGTGCGCTTGAAGTCTGGAGTTACAGACATTATAATAACCTTAATTGTAGCACACAGGTTCATAGAAAAGAAAAGAAAAGAAAACAGAAAGGAAGCCCTGTTATTGACATTAATACCCCAAGCACAGCCTGTGTAGACCATTAAATACCACGTCTTTAGCTGGAGCAGCACGTATTTATCTTAACAGCCACTGCAAAACATATCCATGTAACAGCAGCCGACGTAAACGCGCTGACCAAACACTTCACACATTATCGAACATTAATGCGAAGAGACTTTTTTTTTCTTGCTTAACAAATTGGCATTAGAGTGTACGTATCTCGTTTTAAGGATCCCTGAAACAAACCCTAGAAGGATTAAACACAGAACGAGCGCGTTTGCAGTTCAAACTGCAGCCTGCTGGCTCTTCATATCAAAAACAATAGTCACAGCTGAGATGAAAAGCCAAGCCCATATTTGAACTTGTCAGCCCAGCAGCCAGGTGAACCGTGCTGTGTTGAAGCCAAACACACAAATAATCAACATCAGGGAGAGTACCCGCTGGATGAAACCACAGCCACAGGAGATATGATAGCCTACAGATGCCTACAGGAAGGTTAAATGGCGTCTGTTATTTTTATATAGTTCCAAATCGTATAAACAGGTGTCTTACTGCACTGAGTGATAAGGATTAACAAAAGTAACATCAAGAGATTTAGTCACATCTCACTGCTACCTTCACACAGAACTTGCTGCTCTTCATCCATTTCTTCATCCCCTTCGGACCTTCCATCACTGGGAAAACTGGTATATTCTTCCTCCTTCTCCTTTTCTTCTTCTTCCTGCTCTGTGCTGTCATGTTTTGGCAAACAAAAATATTCTTTATCCTCGTTCTGCAAATCCAGATTGTCCTCATCGCCATACAAGAAGAGTGCCATCCTCTCCCCTGATGCTTCAGCTAACCAGATACAACGCCATGGTTTCTACCTGTGTGTGTTTTAATCTCCTAGTCTGTGTGTGTGTATGTGTGAAAGTATGCAAACAATGCCTGACTGACTCTGAGTTTCTCCCTAAATGTCATGTGCCTCTCTGTGCACTCCATGGTACATGTCTGGTAAAGCCTGTGTGCGTGGACCTGCTTGTAATTGAATTTCTAAGCGTGTGTGTCATTTCTATGGCAGCTCAGTGAGACAACCAAACTCCTCCCCTTTTTCTCTGTGGCCAGTCAGTGAATGGCCTTCTCCACTCTGCCACAAACATCGGGTAAACTGGCACACTCCCTCAGGTCAACAATGTAACAAACAATTTAACAAAAAATAGGTTAAAACAGATTTAATCAAGCAGATGAGGGCATTGAAAATGCATAATATTTATGCCTTTAAGTCTCATCTGTGTTATCCATCCAGTGGTTTACTAATGTGCGGTCGCTGTGGTTCAGACCAACAACAACAGAGACAACCAAAAGAGAATTCTCCTTGAACAATTCCCAACAAACACCAGTCACTTTACAATCCCCCCCCCCACCCCCACCCCCACCCACCCCACCCTTAAAATAACTTGGTACAGTCCTGCTCAGCTCTATGGTGACAATAGGGCAGGGCATAAAATAACACACAACCTGTTTCCAGGGCTGGGCCAGACACACAAACACACACCTTCACAGGTGAATGTTTTTGCATACTATAGTTAACGTGCAGACAGTGTTATCAAGAGAGTCAAGAGATAAGCAAGGGCACTTTGAGCTGAGCTGCTTAGAGATTTTCCATGAAGTCAATCAGAAGAAATACTGAAGAATAAACTCGTTTCATGAGACAGTGCATGAGACCTACTTGTACAGCCATACAAATTGACCCTACAAAACACAAGGCACTGTGAACCCTAATCTTGCATGAACTGCATTTACAAGGTGAGCTATAATAAAGCTACTTTGGGTTGTTCCCCTTTTCCCCAGGGGTCGCTACTGCGGGTAGCTTCTCATGTTTGATTTGGCAGATTTTATACACCAGATGCCCTTCCTGATGCAACCCCAAAGGCATCTGTGTCTCCTTCTGGCTTGTTAGCCCAGTGTGTGATGCAAAAGAGAAAATATTTCTTTTCATTGAATGGGGACATACAGGAAGTGGATGACTAAGACACAACGACAAAAGAGTTTGCAAAGAGTGGACAGGCAGAGTTTCAGTTTGGCATCAAATCTCATGCCTCAAGTTCCTGAGCAACAAGACAACCGCTGACATGAAACAAGCCGTTCAAAAACAAAACAAAAAAATTCCAGCAAAGCTTCACAACATTTCAAGAGTTTAATAAAGACCAATAAATAGTTTGATGGCTTAAATTAAACCACAAATTAACCAGTAAATTTGTGACATCAGCTTAATGGTAAATTTATAACCTTTATCGCAACATTTAAATAGTTGCGGTGGAAGAGGTGAGGTAAAAACATAAACATTTGAAAGAAGATATTACCATAAGACACCATAATATTCATTGCATGTTAACAAAAAAGATTAAATATATATATATGACATATGTCAGTGCCACATGTCTGAGCTGAGCTGTTGAGAGGGGCCAGTCTTCAAAAATGACACATGAAAGAAGCTCCGTCTTCTGCTCATTCGTCCGCGATCAACTGTTATAATTATAGTAATTGGTCTAGAACACTGATGACAGCTCAATACTGTCCCACATGCCTGAGTAACTCCGCTCAATGTTCCTATGGATGCTTCACAGCAGGCAACAAAAGAGCTCTGGACAAACACCACTCAGTGTCTCCAGGCAGCGTTTACCTCCCCCATTGTTTTATGGTCGTGTTGACTCTTAATGCTCCAATAGTTCTCACACTTTAGCTCTCATGGAAACATAATATATTGTTTTGCAATAAGCTCTGAGTCTTTTATTCAAAAACCAAAAAACTTTTTGTCTCGGAAAATGTTGACTTTTGTTGTTAATCCACTTAAATGGTGCATCAAATGTACATTTTATATCAAATTAAGTTAAGAAAAACCCTCCCGAGAAATTGATAATCTTCAATAAGCAAACGTAAGACTTTCACACAAACTGAAATATGTAAGCTGAAAATTTTCAGCTTACATATTTCAGCTAGGGACCGTAGACAAGGTACATGGACGTAGCTACTGTGATATGAGAATGGGCGGGCTTGACCATTTCGTACCACGGATAATCCTCCTGTTTGAAACACCAACATTTACAAAATAGACTTAATTTTTTATTCAATATGACCAAAAATGACTGACTGAGCTCATGAACTCAGCAGGAAAGTTCATGAAGTCAAAACTGAGCACTGTTTTCACATAGACTTCTGTAGGACAAGACGTCTTTTTGCAACCACAGTAGGGCTGCCACGATTTGTCGACTAGTCACGATTACGTCGACGACTGATTTAATAGTCGACGCGTCGTTTGAAGCTTTGTAAGATCCCAAAAGACGCAGGAATAAGTAGCAGGATTTAAGAGTGTAATAACGGACTGAAACAGAAGATGGCAGCACTGCATGTACAAGGATGCCAGCTGCCGTTAAACCCCGAAGAAGAAGAAGAAGAAGCAGCTGTGTCCCAGAATTCATAGCGCGGCCCAGCTTAGTTTCCAACAATGGCGGCAGCTAGTTAGTTTTAATATTACTCTTATTATTCTTTCTGGGTCACAAAATAAACGTTTAACATATTTTCAGCCGAGAATGTAGCTGTGTAAACCTCAAATATCGGCTCAGTTTATCAGGACACCACATATTTTCAAAAGCGCTCCGACGTTTTCGGAGACGTCTGTTACCCACTAGCTCGATAGCGAGCCGGGGGCTAGGCTCACTAGCGCGGTGAGAACACCGGACTCCCGGCAAATTGTTTTCAAACCCACCGCCGTCTTTCGCTACTCAGGTTAAATACCGGTATATATGAGTCACTTAGATAAATTAAAAATGTTGTTGTTTGGCTTTTTTTTTTTTTTTTTTTTTTTTTTAGTATTTTATTTGTTCCTGAGTAAATCGGTTTGTCTGAGATTAAAGTTATAGTTTTTACACAGCTGAATAAACTTCAAGCAGACAGCTGATTATCAGAAGTGTGAGATGCTGGAGAATATACTCCGTTGTCCTGTTATATTTTAGATAGCAAGGAGTTTATTAAACTTCACCGAAACAATCTGCAAATTTCATTAAAATTGAATAAACTATCATCTTGTCTTTATTTTTAGTTAGCACCTTAAAAGCTTAAAGCTGTAAGCTAATGATAGTTATATAAGAGCAGATGCTGCTGGTGCAATAAGCTGTAGTTTTACGTCCAGTGGATGATGATCTGATTAGTCGACTAATCGCATAAATAATCTGTGACTAGTCGACTATCAAAATAATCGTTTGTGGCAGCCCTAAACCACAGCTATCGCCACCTGGTGGCCTTGAGACATAATGCAGGTTTAAGGTACTTCCATATCCAGTCTTTAAGTCTGACGTCATTAGCCGTGTCCGGGTCCAAACTCCTCTTCAGGTCCCAAAGTCAAACAAACACTGCGGCATCACTGAGAGTTACAAACTGTCTGAATTCTTTCACCTTCAATAAAATGATCTGTGTGGCTACCAGGTGTAACAAATTTCCATCTAAAGATGATATACCAGGTTCTGACTGAGGGATTTGTGAAAAAATTAAAACGTAAAGCTCTGCTATCACTTCTGACATAAATGAAGACAGAAAACTAAACAGTAGTGACGTTTGTATGGTTACTGAAGTTGGGCTAGCTGGTATATAACGATGTGCTACGTGGTGGCTAGCTACACAGCTATGTTAGCGCGTTAGCATAATATAAACATACTGAAGCTGGAGGGTGAGCGCTAACTTTTTTCCACTCGATAAAAGTTAATGGAAGGTTCCCAATGATTAGGGACGAAGGTGTCTGCACGGCAGGATGCTGTAAACGGACCAAACTTCAGTCAGGAGAACAACTGAAATAATCTACCATCTACCATACGAGGTTAGTCATTAATATACTGCTGCATGGGCTGGGCTGTAGTTACATCGTAAGGTTTTAAAAACTGAGCTTTAAAATAGTGGTAGAATAGTGGTAATAAAAATTGAGAGAGGCCGACAGTGATCACCACCTTTTTTTTTTTCCCTTTAGGGGCTTGTTCAGATTAAATAGGACAAGATACAAAAGCATTAAGAAACGTTGAAAACCCAACAACCTTAATAAACGCAGAGTAATTTGGACTCGGAAGCAGGGTTTATCACGTTATCACTTAAAGATTGGATTGGCTTCATCTTTTTCTGTCATCTGCGGCAGGCACACAGGCCCTCTGAAGTAGCTGACGTTCACAACATTGAATATCACTTTATGAACCTGCAATTTGTCAAAGCTCCAATTTGAATAACACTGAGGTATTAAACAAACATTGACGTTATAGTTTGCATTGTTTCTTTTTGTCTCTCCCCTCATACACACACAAAAAAATGGTATCCAATATCAAGTATTTTTCTGGGATTTGCTGTCGAGCTTGAAATTCAAATATTGTTAGAACCATCTCTTACATTCCCAATCGAAAAACAGGGCCCTTTTATTTAGCCCCAGCCCCAGTCTGAGCCCAGCTGTCCTGGTTGTCCTCTGTCCATGAAGCCATTTGTTTGAAGGCCTCTGGAAGTGCCAAAAAGTCGTTGTCAGGTTGATATCAACAAGACTGGCTTGGAGGAGCATGCAAATCATTGGGCTAAATATAAGCCAACCTACTTCCTCATCCCTCCCCAACATAAAACCAGCTGCGTATCTATTTCTGCCTCGACACTCCATGAAAAGCTTTATCAAAGAAGCCGTGTGTCCCTTCTCATCCAGCATTTAAACATTTTAACACAGTAAACCTACCGTCAGTGTCTACCAGGCAATATCAGTTCCTAAAAAAGACTGGAAATAAAAGCTATACCAGCTGGCCACATGTGAATAACATTTAAGCTGCGCAGCTCGAACTGGGAATCCATCTCAAACTGTTATGTAAGAATGCATAATATAGGACAATGAACTCATTTCTCCTCCAACATCCATATTAAGTGTGCAGTTTAATGATGTCAAAATACAAAAAGTGCACAAATATGTGCATGCGAACAACCAAAAGCAAAGCAATTACTATAGGTGAGAACTACACGTATAGCATGAAATCAGTTACATCCCACTTTAAATAAAGGGACCATAAGCAGGTGCATCATAATTAGGGAGCAAAAAGGACCAAGACGAGAGTAGAAAGACGGACATGTTTGTGAAGAAAGAGTAGGAGCTAAAAAGCACTAAAGGGTAACAAGCGAGCCACTACTGCACCCTGCTGATAGTGACACCTGTCACATGACCATGTGGATCAATCTGCAGATTCAATCTGGTATTTAATCATTTCAAGTCACACACTAAAGCTACTTTGAGACAATACCACAGGATGTTGTAACACACTGGAATTCAATACATAAAGGATCATTTTATAACGTTGCATTAGTTTAAGCTTGTTTTGTTTTTAGGTCTCCAACAGGGGCTGATATCAGCTAATATCAGCTCTTCATTAACGCTCCAGCAGCATTTTCTAATAAAACAAGTCAGCAACCTACAGTGAGGACACCGCTTGACTCCACAGCACCATCTGCACAGTGCACTGCTACATGTGCTACAGTGAGACCTCAATGTACAATAACGACCGAGTTGGCGCCGCTCTGCTGGACAAGCTACAGATAAAAGCTTTCATTTTTGTGCATATGAGCAGAAACATATACATGGATGCAAACTTAGCTAAGACAGGTCACAGATCGCAGCAAAGATCTAAACAGCACAGATCTAAACTCGAAACCTTATTTCTAAGCAATTACAGGTTTCTTCTAAAAAATCCTGCTCTTTGTTATGAAATTATCATTTACTGCAGTTATGTCATTGAGACTAGATTATTGTAATTTGTTACTTTGTCACCATCTCCACAACATAACCTTTATTCATTTTATCGCTATGTGCTAATGCCAGCTACCCGCTGCATCAGCAGGAGGGAGCTGGCGTTAGCACAACAAGATCTCTAGTTGTTGTCCAGAAACACAGGAACCACCATAAAGTCCAGTCACACCGCCAACACCTAACACCCACAACTACTACTTGGCTCTATATTAGGAGCCACTGACTCACCTTCCAAACACCACCTATTACAGCACCTACTGTTTATAATGCTGCTCCTCTCGGTCCTTTCCACAACACCTACCTTCATGGTTTTGCTGAGAATGCCAAGCCACAAGGTGACATTCACGTGATTTAAATAGGAAAGAAACTAGCATACATTCAAGCGGATCCCAAGAGTGAGTTACTTAAAAGACAGTAAATGTATATTCAGTGTGCACGACTTCCTCAAAGCACTTCAAATATGTGTGAAATTGAAGCCAAAGAATTCCCAGCTAACTTTCCAGGAAGTCCTCCATGCCTGTGCTTTGAATTGGTTTCTTTTTAGATAGATTGCAAACAATTTGACATGTTGATGTATGTAAAGTGCAGGAAACGGCTCTCTTTCTCCATTGCAGTTGCTCTTATCCCATTTTCAGTCTCAACTGTTCTGTACTAATAATGTCTTACTTGGATACAATCCCCACAACAGCCGTCTAAGTAACAGACTTCCACTTGAAATCAGCTATCCAATAGAAGCTACTTACTTGCTACATAAAGAAATTAGCCTCTTTCCAACTCCAGGAAAGTGTCTGGCTTTTCAGCTTGTACATGTTAATCCACACTGAAGTGCTCTCTTACCATCAGTGCACTCTTCATAGTACCAGTCCAGCTCGTAGTAGTCTGCCTTAACAAACCTCTGGCCTCTGGTCTGGCCTCGTCTCTTCATCCTCACTGCTCTGACAGACAGATGTGCCAATGTCCCAGCATACTTAACTGTAGCATCCCAGTATGGTCAGAAACAAGCATCTGTCACTTTAACTGGTTTCCAGTAGAGTCTGGTGGTCAATAGGTCAGCATCTCAATTCTTCTTTCTCAGCATGCTTAGCAGATACCAGAATGGACACGGTTACTTTAGGTAAGAATCTGGTTCTCATGATCAGATTTCTTTTCTGTTCCACACTGAGTAACACCAGCCCGTTGCTGTGTTATGCTTAATTTAATGCACTGCTGGTGCCATTTTTGGATTTCATCAGTCAGAACCCATTATTTGCGTCATCAGCTGTCAGCTGGAAAAAACACCGAGTCACTTATTTGTATTTTAGTCCGTCAGGTAGTCTTTACCATTTTCAGCAAATTTTCCATCTTCTGCCAAATATGTCCCTCATCTTCCTTATTTTCTGTCGTCACATTTCCAGAGTCACTCCAAAACAAATCAGAGCAAATAATCAGGTCCATCCACTTATAGCTTCATGTCAGGCCACCTTCGGCTGCTGTCAGCTGTTACTCTGGCCATGTTCGCAAAATGACCTTTTCCTTCCCTTTTGTAACATTCTTTAGCTCAACACATGGACAACCGCATCTCCAGCAATGACTCAATAAACAGAGAGATACAGAGAGCAAGGCAGCAGCAGCAGTCACGGGTTTTGCAGCAGAAATGATGAGAATGACGACACAGTGGGATGGGTGGGCTAAAAGGATGTCTGTAGCCAATGAGGGGGGGGGGGGGGGGGGGGGGGGGGGAATTTCACCAGCTTCTTCCCGCCCACCATTCACATGTCAGCATTTCGCCCTCCCTCCTCTCCTCTCCTCTACTTTGTCCTTCTGCGTCGTTGTTATGGAAACAGCCTCAGACTCCAAAGCCTACGGCTGAGCAGCATGTAGATGCAGAGAAGGCAGTGTAGCGTTGGCAGGGGTGACGTGGCTAACTCAAAATGAATGAACCAAAATGGGGATTCTGGGATTTGTCATATAGGGAGTGATGAAGCGCATGCATGGGAGGCAGAAAGCACGTGAGAGGAACCAGTGAGAAGCACATTATGAAACTACAGCGTAAAGCAGCTACATGCTCACAGGATGGGCTAAGACAAGGCTAACAACATACTGTGAACCTGCTGCTTGCTAAAAACAGCCAGTGTTTCTTACAGTGTGAAAAAAAGCAACTGCTGCTAAGTGACATGCATGGTTTTATGCTAATGTGCCAGTAGAGTCATATAACTGCTTACTCATGTAATGTAGTAAGGTTGCATAAGACCCCATTACAGGATCAGTTAGAGCTGCTTGCCAAGTGAGCCTGCACATTAATACATGTATTATCATTGCATTTATACGTATCTGTGCGCTGCTATTTGATTTCAGGTATGCAGTTGAATCAAAAGATAAAATAATAGGAAACAACGCAATCCCGAACATACAGCTATTCTAATTAAAACCTCAGTCTTTTTAAAAATGACATCTCCTACATGTTATCTGTTACTCTGTTGACAAAATATCCATCACCAGCTGAGGCTGTGAAACAAATTTACCAATCAGACAGTCTACAGTCTTTGTTACGTGTGCATTTTATGTCATCACAGCATGGATTTGCCTTCGATCGGTCAGCTGCCTCATGTCACAACCTCCTCACACTCATCCTTCTCAGGCACCAGATCGAATCAATGTTTACTCGGATGATGCAACAGCGTGTACTATATCCCCCTCCCCCACAGCGCTCCTGATTAAGATGCAAGTTGGGCTGGACTTTTCATTATATAAATGCTTAAAAATGGTAACACGTTGGCACTTTGTGATGGTCTGTACAATCAGACACTCAAGATCAGTTGAGCTTTACCATTAAAGATCTTAGCTCATGTATCACTCCTGCTTAGGGTGCCGATACAGAGCCATCTCCTTGAAGCAGATGGGGATAGCTAGTAAAAGTCCAAGTGGAGATACAGATGATGACAAATCACAGTGATGGTATTGACTGTACAGCAAAAAACTATTTTCATGATTTGTAATAATGGCTCTTCTGCCCCCTCGCTATCACCTGATAGGCTGGTTCTCTGTGATGAATGTCAATACTAAATTGAAGGTGCAGGCAATGGGGCACCGGGTGTATTTGCAGCTCTTGATTAAGCCTATTTATAAGATGCTTGGTTTATTTTTAGAACATGTTTTACCCTGAGTCACTATTCCAAGTAGACATGAGTTAGATATTAATAATTAATTGTGAAAAAAAAAAAACACTTTACACTCCCTTGGTTTGCCATGTGCAGTGTTTGCACATGTTATCACGAGCCTGTGCATGTTTGTTTAATTCAAATTGTGTGTATGTGGGTCTGTACGTGCTCTAGCTGGCACAGATTGCAATCAAAAGCCACAGTTTGATAAGGCAAGTGCTGACGATGGTATAAAAAAAAACAAACCACACAACATGCGCACTGAGTGCACGAAAAAGTAAAACATTAACCAGAGTGAGATAGACAGCAGTTATTAATTTTGTTTTGGCAACCACGGTCACTTGGTTCACCCACACTAACGGAGACATCAATGGAGTCAACACCCTCTCTCATTTCCACAACATTAACGTTGCCATAACACTCAGATCTCTCATTGTCACTCTCCAACAACAGGACACGCGTGTTATTATATTTTGAAAACGCAGCATAACGAACTTACAGAAGTATTTGAGGGTCTCCTCAATCTGTTCAGTAGTCAGGTCAACGGCAGCGTCAGGGCCCAAGAGGGGAGTGTGCAGCCAATCATCTTGGTCATAACCGAAGATGGTGTCAGCCCTCAGCTTGTACACCGGCAGTTGTTCTTCCAATAAGCTGATAATCTCGAGCTCCGGCAAATCAGTATTGTTACACACATCTGCACAAGGAGAGAAGACAAAGTGAAGAATAACTGCTGCTTTCTTTGGAAATATTTACTTTCACATTTTCATCAAGTTAGTGGACACAGGAAACACCAGAACTTCTGAGTTATTCAATTTAGTAATCAGGACAATATATTTCATTTAGTACACTCATGCAGTCTTCTGAACCGGAGGGTGTATGAGGCCCTCTAGTGGCCCACTGAGGAACTGGTTAGGTTTTAATTGCAGGAAAAAGAAAACCAAAAAGGAGACCAGCTAAAAGTTGAGTTGGTATGGTAAATGGTAAATGGCCTGCATTTGTATAGCGCTTTTTCTAGTCCCTAAGGACCCCAAAGCGCTTCACACTACATTCAGTCATTCACCCATTCACACACACATTCACACACTGGCGATGGCAAGCTACATTGTAGCCACAGCTGCCCTGGGGCGCACTGACAGAGGCGAGGCTGCCGGACACTGGCGCCACCGGGCCCTCTGACCACCACCAGTAGGCAAACATGGGGTTAGTATCTTGCCCAAGGATATTTGGCATGCAGCCAGGAGGCAGCCTGGGATCGAACCACCGACCTTCTGATTGGTGGCTGACCTGCTCTGCCACCTGAGCTACAGTCTGTATGGCCTCTTTCTTTATCATTTTAATAATTACTGGGTGTTTTCAGCCCTTGTATCCCTAATTAACCGTAGCTTTGCGATTGTAAAGGCTTGAAATGAGCTAGATGTCAGACATTTCTAATCATTTTTATAAAATACTGGCTTGCCAAACAGTTTAAATTAAGTTTGAATCCAGTGTTGTGCCACATCCTTATCTAAGACAATAAATAATTTCTCTGCCATAATTAAGCCCATTATTACCCCGAAAGAGATAAAGATGCCATGCATACCAAACAAGATAAAACAAAATCAGGTCTCCAGTCTCTCTGCAGCCAACTGATACGAGATTAACCTGCTCAGACATAATAAATAAACAGATGTAAGTAGGTGTCGACTAGCTGCAGGGCTTCCCTAGTAACCTGAGATCAACCGTCTTAATTTTTTCCTATATTTTCCTGTGAAAAATAAAAATAAAAGATGGGAAATGTATACATCTCTTACATAGTTATAGCCCAAATTGGGATTGCTCTCTGTATGGCCTCTTTCTTTATCATTTTAATAATTACTGGGTGTTTTCAGCCCTTGTATGACAGCTGCAGTGATTAGAGATAGTAAAGGGAGATGGATGGATGACATTACACGCCACAAAAGTTCCAGTCAGCTGGGATTTAAGAGGGGACTGAAGGATCGAGGCACGTGAGCCCTAACCACCGAGCCACTCAGTTGTGCTCTCTTTTTTCCCCCTGCACAAAATCAACAGCAGCCTTCCTCTGTGAACCACTGATTCACAATTGTGCTCTGCTGTGCAAACTTAAATAACCTTACCTAAGCTTTCAGCTATGCAGCTCTCTGTTCACACATCACTTTAGTGTGCTATTAAAAGCGTCATCCATTTTTGGCTCTATTAGAGAACACATTCTCTCTGCTTACACACAAATCAAGTTTTTTCTTTTTCCCTCCTCCACAAATATAGAACAGAGAAGCTCTTGGACTGACAGAAGGAGACTAAACATGGGAATTAACATACAGTAAAAATAAAGTTCTTTGTTTCTTTGTTCTGTCTCTCTATCTGCCCGTCTGTCTGTCTGTCTCCCCAACAATGCGCTCTTACAGTTTTTCTAATGCAGACTGAATGACTGACTGTGCTGAAAAGGGGAACACACACACTCACAGCAGAGGCTGGGGAAACATTTAGCAAGCACAGCCAGAGAAATTTCAACACAGATGTAAGTGCTGAATACCCAGTTCCATCAGAACAAGTGACATTTCACAATTTTCTGGATTTTGCCACTTTGTGCTGCCTCTGGTTTGTGTAAAAGTTCTCTGAGTAAGATTATGATTGATTAGCGCATCTCTGGCAGATCATTTGGTTTTACGCAAAGTACAGCAGCAAATAAAATTATATTGACACTGAAGTTTTGTAACTGAAGTGTATTAAAAGCTTTCCTGCAGAGCACAATCTGACATTATAGGAGCATGAATTCAATATACCTAAATGTACTGCAATATTTGGATTCTGATATGAAACATGAACAGTAAACTGGGTGATGTTTAAGAATGGTAACACTGCAAATATCATCCAACAAGGTTTTGAGCTTTGTTTAAAGGCAAAAAGAAAGGCAGGATGAAATATGCGTGTGTGTGTTTTCTGATATTAACATATATAGAAAATGTATAAATGTTACAGCCATTGCTCCTCCTCTCTCTGCAGCTGTAGGTACCAACTGCCTGTGATTTGATACTACTGAGCATTTAGGCTCAGACTACTTTGTGTCTCCACGGTGTGGTGTTTTACACATTCGCCTAACAAGAGAAAGATCCAGGTTTGATCCTGGGAGGAGAAAAAGTCCCTTTCGGTTGCATCAGGAAGGGCGTCCAGTGTAAAAATTGAAACAAACGGGGCTCCCTCTTAGAATAGGTGAGCAATGAAAGCAGATCACCTGGACCTCTTGGGAAATGCAACAATTATACATATAAAAATATTTTTGAAATTATTTTTTCATGTGACAGAAAGAAGATCACACAACTGACCTTTACATTTACTATGGACCATTTAAAAAAAAATCTGTATTTTTTTTGTATCGCACCGTCTCTTCATAAGAGAGTGGATAGTAAAACCTTTTGAAGTAAATACAGAGGAGGCACAAAGCACACAAGCTGTGAGGACACCACAACAAGAAAGTTCAAGTTCAAATGTAAAAATAGGCCTGTCACACAGTCCGTCTGAGCGATAAACACACCGCCTAACACAGCGAGCAGGCTACGAAGACACAGAGAGGGTTTTATCATATTAAAGGAAAGCTACTGACTGACTAGGATCAGCTGAAATGTTAGCAGTCACGAGTTGTTTGTGTCAGACCGTTCAATCTCCCAGACATGACTTTCAAATCTTTAACTAGAGAGCATAGATCTGAAATGCAACATGGCTGCCTCCTGTTGACCAAAACAATGCACTTCTGCCCCCTGAGGTCAAGGCTTGAAAAGCCAGGGTTTTTTCCCCTTCTTCCTAAAACACACTCACTGACAGGCTTTTAGCCGTTTAAACCTGGAAATCTTATCTTTTACTATAAAACTGAACCCACATGACGACATGTGACACTTTTGATTTTTCACAGATTGAAAGAATTCAAACATAAAAACATTTCCTTTGCAAAGCCAGCTCTTTAACACCCCTTTCAATATACAAGGTTAAAAAGACAAGAAAGCAACAGTCCCCGACAAACAGATAACAAAAGGGATAGCCAGAAGATACGGCGAGCAAGCTGTCCAGATGTTAGTCAGACTGCTCATAACTATCACTAGAGATGAGCTGAAACTGCTAGAAAACCATTCTCCACACAGCGTACTCACTCATGGTGCCCGAGCACGACAACCACTGCCCCCCTCTTGCCCTCTAATTACATTTTCCAGCGATCCTGGAGAGGGCAAGGTCGCAGGAAATAACACAGAAAGAGAGAGAGGTGCCGGGAGGGTGGGAAATGGGAAGAGCAGAGTACTAAAAGTTTTAGAGGACAGTACAGAGTGCAGGAGACCAAAAGAGAGGCAGTAAAAGAGGGAGGGAGGAGCGGCCGGAGCCAACCAAACTGGTCCCATCATGCTTGACATGCCAATGACGAGAGATCACATGGACCGCCCCACTCTCTCACTTTTCCACACTCTGGCAGCCAACAAACCCAGCTGGGCTCTGCACACAAGCTGAAAGCCACACACACACTACTTTCCCTATCCTGTATAAACCAACTGTGGCCACACCAGGTCTGATGCTGCTCAAGCTCCATTACTAAAACACTAATATCAAGAGATTGGGCCTTTCAAGATTTTAAAAGTGTGAGTGTGCGTGTGCTTCGAGGTGTGGTGAAAACACAGCCTGAGCCAAAAGATAATAAACTCAACATAAAGGAGATTTTGCTATATTAGAGAGCAAGTGTTAAACTACCACAAAAACAGACCAGCGGAAAAGGTTTCTCCTCGTTACAGCAGTAATCACAGTGTGTGCGCGACAGGAGCAAAGCTCCAGCAGAAAACCTGCCAAAACACCACTCAAGATTTTTCCCTGTAATCCCACAGATCCCAGCTTTTGGCACCAAACAAAGCTCGATATGATTACATGTTATCCTAAGCTGATGCGTAATAGTCTTGGAAGCAGACTAATAGCTGCACTAATCAGTTTAGAATCACTAGTTACCAAACTTCACGGTAATGTGAGCGATTAGGGTGGTGCACAAAGTAACCGATCTTTGAGATGTTTCATTTTAGAAATGAGGTAATTTCAAGTAAAAGGAAGTTGGTGGGTGGTTTGATGCAAACTATAATCCACTAACACTTAGAAAATTGCCTCCATTTAAGTTGTAGTGCTGCTCTGTGGAGTTGCAGCAGAGTGTTATCCAGATTTAGATTGTAGCACAAGCAGCTGCTGGTCACAGAGGGTGCACTCGTGAAATAAAGCGCAGTAGTACGTCAGTGTTATCAAATGTCACCGGCAGCTCACACATCTACACGTAGGTGGCGAACCAGGGTTTTCAAATGTCACTAACCCTGTGAATCTGCGCCTAGTGTGTTTGCTAAGGTGTTATTTTCTTTGTAAATAAAAAGTTTATTACTAATAAAATAAAATCCCTCAAGTCCTACCTGACAGGTTGAAAGTAAACATCTTGAATGACAAACGTAACATGGGATTGGCTGTTGGATTTCCCAATAAATCATTACAATTTCCATCAAAGAAGGATTTAACTGTGGATTATAAATCACAAATATTTGGTCAAGTGACTCCCACTCTTCCAGGACAAAAACCATGCAAAATTCCACACAGCAATGCTTCTCGTTTGGTTTGTGCAGTTAGTACAAAGAGATTTTTTTTTCATGTGCATATATTTTCTGTGGTTGCCTACTATACTTCTGATAACCTGAATCACAGAGCAAAACCAACTTCCTTTGTGTAGAGCTCAATCGTGCCTACTGGTCAAGGGATGTTTGCACGAGATCTGTGGTTCTGCTGTGGGGTCTGGCACCGGATCATTTGAGTCCTTTGGTGTCTTGGTTTCTGAAGCTGTTTGTGAACTCTCCAGCTGGTGGAGGAAGCAGCTGTCGGGGAGTGCCGGTGATGTGTGTCTAAGTAACATCCACAAATGTTGAAGTTACACCAATCTGTTCTTAGTAATAGTGCGCTTAAAAGTAAGAATCCACATAATACAAATCTGTTTACTTGGATACAAATGTGAGCTGGCGATTTTGATTAGTTGGTCATCCTGTGGAATGACACGGCAACGCTGCATCACACCGCAAGCGACATGGCAACCAGAGACCACAGAGAGTCAATCCCGTTCGGTGACTTCAAGCGACTATGGGCAAAATATTCGCTGACGAGACAAAGTAGCTGTG
The DNA here is from genome assembly GCF_057382185.1 of Mchenga conophoros. Classification (NCBI taxonomy): domain Eukaryota; kingdom Metazoa; phylum Chordata; class Actinopteri; order Cichliformes; family Cichlidae; genus Mchenga; species Mchenga conophoros. The sequence continues at coordinate 13,331,702 of NC_140536.1, forward strand.
ACTGGAGATATTTTTTCAACTTATATATCTATACAAATACAGATGCAGGCAACAGGAGTCTGGAACGTTCACAAGTGACCAGCCGTTGGCTACAAAGCGATGCACGACGAGCCAATCGTTTCCAGTGTGGACGCAGCTTAAAGGACAGCTTTAACAGACAAGAAATGGAGGGCAAAGGAATACTTTTCTTTAGACATTAAAATACATAAAATATGTAAACGCTTAACCCTAACCCTTAATATCATCAGCCAGAATAGTAAAGAGGCATCAGCTTCACAGAACATCAGATACAGTATGTAAATATCTGAAATCACTTATTTGTGTTCCATTTGTTTCCAGATGAGATCATCTGTCTACATCTGGCACAAACTCAGTGCATATTTTATAAATGTTAAATTCAGATTCAACTCAATGTTAAATATTTTTCAAGTCCACAGAATTGATAAAATCCAAACGAATGAGGTTCAGTTTGTTCTGTAAAGTGTGCAGTCAGCCAGTTGTTCTTGCTGGATTATTCATAGTTTTTTTATGTACAAAAACATTGTAGCCATAGCAACCCTCAGTTTATGTGTATAGCAGCCCCTCCCCCCCTGTCAAAATTTTCCACTCCATGATTACACTCCCTCAAACAGTGACTGCACTGGTCAGACTGACTAGCTCACAGAGGCTAATCTCCACACACAGTGTTTTGAGTGCTTTACTGAGGGTCTGGTGGGTCAGCACAGGTCCAAACTCGTCTTTGTGAAAACACAAGAAGAACCCTGCACTCCTTTGAGAAAAAACAAAAATAGCAGCACAGTGGATGTTTCTGCGTGCTGTGACTGGATGAGAGCCAGGGGACCATACCCATCAGATCAGATTCAAACTCTGTTTTTCCACTTGCCATAACTTTGCCAGCCGCTTACCAAAGTTATCCGTCCTCTGCCACTTTTCTATGTGTCTGTTTGCTCCCAATCGTCCTCTCCACATCAGACATCCCATAATTTCACTGTTACTCAACTCTTTACATCATCGGAGGCTGGTAACCACGGAGAATTCATCTCACACCCAGAAACTGCCGCATGGCAATGAGCTGCTCTATTCAGCTCATTGTGTTCATTCATTCGCCCGTACCCACTCCCACACCAGCTCTCTCTTTCTGTGAGAGACTCAAAGAGAGAGTTGGAGAAGCAGGATGACAGACGGAAGGCTGAGAGAGAGAAACATGAGGACACAAACAAAACAACTGCAAATTTGAACACAAACCAGCAGGTGGCAGCACTGTCCTGAACACCTCAGCCAACTTTAAAACTGGGCTGCTGTAGATCCTACCACAGCTTTGATTTTGTAAATACAAGTGACCTGTTAAAGAATGAGCCTGTCAGCCTGAAATCAAGAACTGGGTTTCACGTATATGTTAAAGAAAAAGAAAAAAGAAAAAGAAAAACACCATCCTTTGATTCAAACAGCATGCATTAATTATGCATTAAAGCCAACAGTTAAAGGAAAATTAAGTTAAGTTAATAAAGAGCAATAATATTATAGATTTATAGGGCTGTTTAGGGTATAACAGACTACCTACAAAAGTCGGACACTGACTTTTAGCGAATAAGCTGTCATATGAATGTACACAGCACTGTGGGGTTTCAGTCTTCTAAAAGTCCATACCAGAGAATCACCGATAGAGGAATGGGTGATTTAAACATCTGATATATCGGCAGATATTTTCTACTTTAGACACACAAAGCATAAACATAATCCTTCACTTTTATTATGTGAAGTAATTTATTAGTCCTCACTAAGATCGCATTACAGTGCAGTTTAAAATTAATCTTTCTTTAATTATACAAGTCAGGGATTACTCGTTTACGCTTACGAGCTGCCAGCAGGGAAGTGATAGAGTGCCCTACATAACACTCATGACATGGTTAAAGGGCGTTTCTCCCATCTCTCTCTCTTTTTTTAATTTATAGGTGATTGTAAATGCTGATACTGATATATCAATAAATGGCTGCTATTGACCCCCATTGACATCGGTCGGGCTCTAACAGTAAATATAACACTTTTCAGACATGCAGTTCTTTCCATTAATTCTTCTTTAAGCACTTCGGCCTGTTTTCCATGAAAGTTTAGATTTCGCAACATTTATGTTTCACTTTCAAAATGATTGCATGTTTTTCATGGGATTTGCTCAGCTCTCTTAAAAACATGATTGTTGGGCAGAATACACTAAACACCAGTATCGTCAAATTCATAACAATTCACAACTTTCCATTCGGTTCATTCAGTTTGTAGTGGATCTCTAAAGGAACAAAAACTATCATCCCTGCTGTAGACCAAGAATGGCCCTGTTCTCTAGAATGGATAATATGAATCGCCATTTATATTGGGTGGGTGTTAATTTACTTTGGTGGCCTGCCCAAGTAAATTCTATATATGGGGAAACCCTACACTGCACCAGCTACAGTACATGTGTGTACCTGGTCACCAATAAGCCATAAGCGCAAACCTTTGATTTGGTCATGCTGAACGAGCAGAGGTGCTCTGTCTGGTGAGCTGGCAGTCGATTTGACTCTAAAAGTGTAACTAAATCTAAATATGAGTATGACTTTCCTACATGACCTTTTTGGTAACATAAAAATAAGCGAGACCTTGCTGTTCAAAATAATACAAGGAACTGAGATCATGCCCAAGGGTGGAAAAAGAATGTCTTTGGGAGGGTCTTTTCCTGTTGCTCCTGTGAGTATGAACGTTACACACTATTGTGCTGTATAAGTGCTTGGCATCATTTATGAAGTGCTGAAGTAGCTTTTTAGCCAGGTTCTACTTAGCTCCCTCTCCCTCCCTAATGATCCGCAGAATCCCAACCTCCTTTAATCTAGACTTCTGCATGATTAGCATAGCAAAAAGAAGGAAAGAAAAATAATCAATACTCATTAATTTTGTATGTAATACCAACTCAATTAAAAGTGTCTGGTAGGTGTTCTTCCCAGACTGTAAAGAGAAAGGAGAAGGGCCAGTGCACAGCAACAGTTTGGACACTAGTGTCATCCTGCTCTATTGAGGAAACAGTCCACTGAGAGCTCTTCTCTCTTTCACATACTGGCTCACACACAGCTGAAGTCCCCTGGAGCTGCTTCACTGACAGGATGTTACATTAGAGAAGGGTCACAGAAAAGGGACAGTTTCTCACAGCTCCAAAGGCCTCACTCTCATCCAAACCACCTCCATCAGCCTGCAGTCTTCCTAACACCTTACTCCAAAACCATTAGAGACTGGGGGCTGGCATTACTGTAAACTTTTAATTGGGTTAAATTGTGCTGTACTGTGTAACTTCTATAATACATTAATGCAGCCAAATGGACTTGTAAAGGACCAAAGGAGATCATTTCTGACAGATGAATTATACACATGTCTGCACACAGTGCTGATACAACAGCGCCAAATGGGTTCCAGTAAGTTTTGTCTGCCAACAGTTATAACATATGCATGCAGCAATTACCAGTAATGGTCTCAGCATCTGTGTAGGTGGCCGTGAACTTCTGAAGTGCAGCCTCACTGACATACTCCTCCTCTTCCTCCTCCTCACGGGCCAATCGGCGCGCTTGGCTACGGAGCTGGGATGCGTGTATGTGTTCGGAAGGCTGTTTAGGGGGCGGGGAGCAGGAACAGGTGGGGGGAGTCTGAGCCCTCGGGTCCAGCTTGGCGCTGAGTGATTACCGATTAAAAACAGGACCGGCCATGGACCAAACTTGGACCCGCCGAAGCAGAAACTGAATTAGAAGTGTCCTGAGCGCATTTATTTGACAGGGGAGGACGGAAATGGTCAGGTTGTCTCACCAGCAAGGCACAGACGGGGCAGCTGCGAAACCAGACTCCTGTGATCGTGCAGAGACAATGTCTGAAAGACAGGACAAAGAATTACATTTAGCAACGCTTATGTTAAAATCGCAGCGTTTAAAAAGCAAAATCATGTAAAACAAAGCACAACATCTCACCAGCTCAAGTTAAAACTGTGTGTTTTTAAATATTATTTAGTTTGCCCTGTGAAAACACATTTAGATCCTCTCTTTTTCTCAATCACACAAGGGCAAGCTGTAGTATTTATGGACATGGTATCACACTTCTCTGCACGATGGATGATTGGCTAAGAAGCAGTGCACATGCTCGAGTGTAGACAGTGTCATAGACATGACTTTAACCTGTCTTATCAGCTGGTCAGGTATACCGCTATGACCTAATGTAAACCAGTTAAATTGGCATGTAACTAAAATTATGCCCGAGGAGGTTATAATTAGGTTTTTATTTTTACTTTAACAGGTTGTGACTCGTGGGTAGATAAATAAATACATGGATTAAATGAAATACTAGAAAACCCTCTCAGTATACTGTCAACGCCATCCAGAGCATCACCTCAAAAAAATGCTTCTAAATCACATACTCCAGTATAAGGAAAACCAATGTGCCAATGTGACACAGTGGATAACTACCATTAAGTCACTGTTTAATTAAACTACAACAATTCAGCCACAGCATCTATGATAAAAGGAAACCTGGGAAACAAGCTAAAAGGCAGACACAAGTCACATCACTCTCCAGGCTGCCAAAGCAAGAGGAACTCATCTACGTTTCTCTTTAAGCCATTCAAACACGCTCACTCCTGATCCTCATTAATTAAAAAAAAAAAAAAAAAAACATGGAGGTGTGGTTTTAAAACTCCCTTTCCCTCCCCTGTATTTCCCCACACTCCTCCTTCTCTTTCTCACCATCTGTCTTTTTTTCCACCAAGGCCTCCTCTCAGAAGTACTGAGTAAGATCTCATTGTGGGAAGCAGAATTTAGGTCACAGAGTTTCCATTATTTAAGGGCAAATGTACATCATAAAAGGCCTAAATATTGTTGCTAATGACAACAGTCTCTGCAAAACATACACCAAGCCACAGTTTGTACTGCAAGTCAAAACCTAAATGTTTTAATTAATGTTTGAATTTTAAAAAAAGTCTTAATTTAGTTATCACAACTTCTAAAGAAATTAAAATTGTTGTAAATCAATGCAAACACTGCGTCATGCATCTTTATTATTAGCAGCTGATGCTAATACCAGGTGATGCCAATATTGATATTTTTATTATCTTTGTTTTGCTTTTGATGCCATTTATTCCTCTTTTTTTCGGTTTTATGTCCTGGACCAATACTTAAATGGCACTTTTCTGTTCTTATTAATCACTCAAAACCTTTTTTTTTTTACGTTTTTTTCCCCCTTTTAATGCCTCGTCACACTGTCCTAGAACCACTAACCAGATCAACACTGATGCGGCACAAAAAATAAACGCCTGTCATTCTATAAATGTCATTCTATTTGCCGATATCAGTCAACAAAAGCAGAAAAACAAAGCAACGCTGTTATTAAATAGTTTCATTCAAGTGTTTTCCTTTTGAGATAATTGAACTGTGTCACATTTAGCAACCTGAATGAAGGATGTGTCATTGCTATACAAGTGTAATGCTGACCGAGCACTACTGTACTTTGAAGTTAAGTTTCAGTAATAACTAGGTCAGCAACACAAGGATCAACTATGTTATGGCCACAAAATTCCACATGGTGGGAACAACATATCATCGTGCTGTGGAGCCAGGGCTCAAGGACAAGGTGTAGTTTCCACCAACTTCAACGTTTTCATTATGTCACAGGTTTTGCAACAATGATACAGTAAGGTCAAGAAGTTTTTGGACGACATCGCTTTCGTATTTTTGTGTCTTTACATCCCCTCATAGGATCTTAAATCAATCAAACAAACATAAAATTGAAAGGCAGATTTTCAGCTTTAATTCAAGGGGTTTAAGAAATGATTGCATTAACTGTTTCAGAGTGACAGTCATTTTTATATGTAGTCCCCCATTTTCAGATGCTTAAAAGTAAATGGACAAACTAATATGGGTGGATAACAAGGGTGTTGACATGTTAGAATATTTTAAGCATGTTCTCTAGTTGTAGTAGACAGTGGTTTAAGGAGGTACAAAAAACTACAAATACCTGGACAGGATTGATAATGCATAATATTATATATAATAATATAATAGCCATAACAATGCTGTCATTAAAACCTGTCCTAAGTCGGAGTCAGTCTGCCATCGTCTGTGATTGAATGGGATCAAGTTGGGAGTAGGGCTGGGCCATATCATACCGTTCACGGTAATACCGGTATAATTTTGGGCAACGATAGAAAAATGAAATATCGCGATAGAATATGGGTAAGACGCGCATGCGCAGTGCCTTTGTTTTCATACGCACACGTCGGAAAAAGCATGGCGGCGAAAGCAAATCGTTGAATGAAACGCAACTTCAGTGGTGTGGAACTGGTTTAGCTTTCGTCCGTCAGATACACAACAAAGCACTAGTTTTGGTAGCGCATGCTAGCGGGCCGTCGTTATTACCGTGTTTTTTGGAAAATATGGCACACTAAAAATCAATCCTTTGATTTTTCTGAAAATCGACAGTGCCCCTTATAATCCCGTGTGCCTTATGTATGAATTCTGGTTGTGTTTACTGACCTCGAAACGAGAAAAAAAAAAAAAGAAAAAAAGAAAAAAAAAGAAACGATTTTATGTGGTACACGGCGCTCGAAAATCTGTCAAATGTTTCAGTACGACTTTGCTAAGCCACGAACCTGGACTGCTTGATGGATTATCGGAGCATTACTACTATCGTAGTCAGGAGCCTGGCGGAGTGATACGTACTGTGCTTCAACATAATATTACCGTATTGTGTGTGTATGACCTCTTTTTAAGTTTTGTGGATATTATACATGGTTATGCTGAGGATATGTCGGCCAATTTCCACTGGAAATGCCTTTTGGTTAAACTGTGTTGAGAATAGATTCCTTAACATACATCAGAGTTAAAGAGAATATAGTTTGTGATTGCTTGCAACATTATAATATTGCGGTTAATGGGTGTAAGAATACAAAATAGGCTTGGAATGGGAACAAAGAACTGAGGTACAGGGCAGGAGAACAATCAACCCCCACCCCCAGGACAGTAGCAAGAGTTACTGAGGGTGAGGAGCAGACAAAGGGCAAACGGGCACTACCATAAAAGGAGATGGGGGTCAGGGTGTCAGCACCCTTGGCCACTGTACTAGTGTATTTCCATTTGTGGGGATGTTTACTGTAGGGGGGAGGAGACCAGAGGTTATAACTGTAACTGTTGTGTGGAGTTCTAGAGATCAGCCTTTAGCATAGAACTGCAGTGTGCTGATCTCCAGATGCATCTGTAAGAATAATTGGTAATAAAAGGATTGTGCAAAACATGGAAACATCTCAGCGTGATCTCTACCAGGACCAAAAGAATCGCAGAGACCGGCGTTGTCTCAACAATTGTCAGCAAGGAATTTGAATTTGCACTGTTACATTTTTATATAACTTTAATTCACATAAAACACCTGCTTGTTTAAGTGAAAATACATTGATGTTTTGGGGTTTTTTTTGCACTAATAAAGTTGTGGAGTTGTAAAGTATTTTGTCTAGTGTCAGTTATATCGTCAGTTATATCGTTATTGCAAATTTTCAAATGTATATCGTGATAAATATTTTTGGTCATATCGCCCTGCTCTAGTTGGGAGTTACATGCAATCGGTTTCTCATAACTCACCAATTAATTGTGATAAATAGTCAGGACTACATAGACAGAAATTCACATTTAATATTTACGTTTGTGCTCAGCAATTCCTGTTCCATATGAAAATAACCAGCTGGCAGTCAGTTGAGTCGAGTCCACTGAAGGTGTTGAGACTGATTCAGACTGCTGCAAACATGTTTATGGCAACATTATAAATGGGAATGTTTTAAATTAGATTAAATTATTTGCAAACCTTTGAGAATCTCTGAGAGTAATTGCAGTCTCTCCTAGTCAGTCTGTTTGCAGAAAGGTGCCTCCTATCAGGTGACCTGTGCAATCACCAGGCAGGTTGTTTTATTAATTTATTTATTTTAGTATATCCAAGGTGGTTGCTGTCCTACCTTTACTCGTGTGACTAAACCATTAGCTTACTTCGAATTAGCAGGTATCTTTGTCAAGCTGAGTGTGTCCAGTTTTGGATTGTTTTTCAGTTGAGGTCATTTAATAAGTTTGCTCAACTAACATTATCTCAGGATGGTAGTGCATGAGAGAGGCCATTTTATTACTGGTATTTTAATTTCTTTAATAAAATACTGATATTTGGTGTCCCAGTATGGATGCAATATCACATTGCAAAACAGCATGACTTCACACTGTGTTGACTTTTTCCCCTCCTATCTTTCTCTTCCATTGTGTTTTAGTGTGACTGAGCTGGTCAGTGTATTCATTGCTTTTAAGAGGCAAAAGTACAAGAATTGTTCCACTGTATCACATATAAGATGACTGCGATAAATACATGCAAACACACATCTTCATCACTGATTGTATTTGGTTAATAACAGTAAGTGTAAAGGTGGGTTTACTATGAGATTACAGATGTGTTAAGTGGACATTTTAAATCATTTACATCAGCTGTCTGGAAGGCTTTACGTGTGGATCCCTAGGACTTGAGTTAGCAAGTCTTTAGATAAAACTTGCGACACCCCAAAAAGATTTTGTAATCTTACGCAGAGATAAGAACTATTCAATCTTAGCCCTGACAGTCTGGAAAAAGACAAACAGCTGATTTGTCAGTGCAGTCTGTTAATCAGTTACTATTGACTGGGCTTGAAAATGCAACAACATGGACATTACAACACAGACCACAAATATTCAACAGCTGCTTTAAGAAACCAGAGCTGCACCACCCAAACCTTTTAGTAATGCTAAAAACGTCTTCCTTCAAGACTGAGTCAAGGCCAGCTCAGTGGCCTAACCCTTCCTTTGTTCCAACTTAACCTTAACAACTCTTAGATAATAGGCAACAACAGAAAAACCACGTATACCACACGCCAAGAGAACAACAGAAATGTGTCGATTCGAGTGAATCCCGATAGCATTACACTTCACATACTTTTAATGCATGGGAACTCACAGGAGACACCAAAATATGTTTATTGTTTTCTGACACATGTGGTGTAACCTCACAGTGTTCCAAGGTGAGTAAGCTCTTTCCTGACATCCAACTGAGGACAAGCCTCCTTTAATGTTCGACTACTTGGAAAAGAATAGCAGTGCTTTAATCCAACGCTGACTGACAACAACTGATTCTTACTACATTCAAATGCGCGCACACACACACACACACACACACGCACACACACACACACACACACACACGCACACACACACACACAAAAAATTCTAACCTACCACCTTTTGATCGAGACAACTGTGAATCAAAATAAGCTACGCTGAACAACCAAGTTGGCGAAACAAGACATCCAACTGCGCTATTTGCTAAATATCAGCTACCTGACGGAGATTTAATACCGCAGTTTTCAAGTACTATGAGAGTTAGAATTGGGATACACAACACAACCTATTAGCCATACCATTAGCATGTCTGCTGTTAAGCACACCACAGTCAATACATCAATTCACAATACATGCTTTTTGCAGCACTTTTTAGCAGCTGAGTGTTCACTTTTGTCCTAGCTAGAGGGGATTTCCTTACTTTTAGCAGCAGACCACGTAAAGCACTTAGACTTGGAGCTGTGCAGTTTTCAGTGTTTTGCTATGTGCAGCATGTGTGTGTTCTGGATAATGGAATATACAAAGATATCCTGACAGACATTTGGTGGTCATCAGTCTAGTAGCAGGAGAGAGTGCAAAACAAGCTGTGATCATGAATTAGAGCGTAAACGCAGGAAACGTTGTGTCCACCATAAACTACTTCCTATCAGTGTTTTTTGACTCAAGGGACCAATTGAGCTGAACTTAAATCAGCTCTAAGACATATTTCAAAACCTCTTTTTTGGCTATGCTCACAAACATGTAAGAGCCTCAGTAGCAAATGGGTGAGGTGTCCTGAACCAGACATAAATGTGTAAAAACTGGTACCATAACGTCTCTCAGGACTGCAGGCCGACATGTTAAATCCCTGAATAAATAATAATGACATGAAGGTGACAGAAATCAGGCAGCCATTGGTTTTGACTAAAAACCAAAACGCCCACATAATCGTGTTATTACACAACAAATGCACAAAGGGATCAAGCACTGTTGAATACAAAGGGTAATGCTAATTCTTAAGCCGTGTTTAACTGGTCAGAAGCTTACCTAACAGGTTCAGTCAAGTCTCAGATGCGTCTTTAATTCCCTCTTGCTTACCCCTTACTCTTTTTCCTGCAAATGAGATTATGTGAAACCTTTCATTTTTCCCCAGCATCATCTTCTCTAGGTTTCAGATATCAGCAATATCAAATATTGGGCACAAACAAAAATGTCCACCCATTTTCACACCTTGGCTCAGGGGCTTAGAGGATTTCAGGGGGTCCTTTTGTCCATCTTTGGGGGGATACTCCCACTGGGTTTAAATCTGGGACTCTCCACCATTTGACCTTAGAACTGAAGAAGCTTTTCGGATGAGAGGTGAAACGTCTTCAAGCAACTTAAAGAAGTCCAGACGCTTTTCTTTGCAAGCTCCTTTGACTACGATGACCTGGATGACTGAGAACCTTCACAGACAACTGACCCTGTGAACACACTGCTTTTGTAGAGATTTAGTAGTTTGATGGTAAAATATGACTGCTTATATCTTACAAATGTATGAAAAAGGAGAACTAGAGAATCTTACACCCCAGTGGCTTTTCAGACCACACCCATCTTCAAACTCTGCCTGATCTCTAGGACACACCTGTGAAGTTTCATGGCTGTAACTTACACTGTTGCAATCACTCACACTCCATGGTGTGACAGACATATAAATGCCTGCCAGAGAGTACTCAAAACTGTCTTTTCTGTGCTCTAAATGCAGTATCTTTAGTACCCACACACTGTTACAGTTGGTGTTTTTTGAAACACAGCAGCTCCAGGCAGGATCTCATTTGACTAACAAATGAAATCACCTTTGTAGATGCAGGGACTTTGATTTAGCATTCTGCCTGCTCGGTTCAGTTTTATATTATTATGAGTACTGAATTTACAGAACCCTGTCCTACAGAGGTGGTCGTATCACTACAGCATTTTTAAGTCCCCGTGCTTCACTGGTACGATTTGTTAACTATGAACAGATCAAGACTTGCATAAAACGAACACAAATAAAGGAGAGAATCTCTTCTGGCCTTTCATCTCTCTTCACTGTATCCTTCTCTGACGTACTTCCTACAATGCGAGCGCCTTTCAGTGACACATAGCAACCAGTCCTTTGTGTTCCTACAGACTCAAATCATGTTGTCAGATAACAGAGATCTGATACCATTACTCATATGGACTCACACAGTCTCAATTCAACCGTCTTCACAGGGAGGAAAGAGGAAGAGGAAGACAAAGAGAGAAGTTGAGGAAAAATGTCACATGACTGGCTGAAGAGGGTTAAGACAGCTTTTTCAAAAACCTTTCCCTTCACTTATCAGAGTTGAATACCTCCTGGTTGTAGTGCTGACAGGAAAGGAAGGGATGCTGCTTTGCAAGAGCAAACAAGAAAAAGGAGTTGACAGATTCTCATAAAGATGACGATACAGCCACATTTAAAAATAAGCATCAATGGAGAGAAGCTCTTCCATCCCAGCCATCGGCTGGAAAGACGAGACCACATCCAGAGAAAGAATGAGAAGGAGAACATGGTGGAAGAAGGATTAGTTCTTATTCCATCTCTTAAAGTGATTTATCATTGTTATTATTCTATAGACAAGAGAAAGACAGTGTTATAGCAACAAAACCATGGCCAAGAATGTCATGCATACAGTTAAGCTGTTTACAGTAGGTGACTCACATTGGGATAGCCCACAGTTGGAATGGAAAACAGATCTTTCAAAAAAGAAAAAAGAAAAGAAAGCCATCCATGTCGACACTTTGTACTGATTGCACTGTACTGTAAATCCCTCCCACGGCCAATCTGACAGTCTGAAGTGATTCTGCAAACTGTGACAGCAAACCAGAGCAGAGTACACAAGGCCTGGTATTTGCACACTTTGTAGTATTTGTAAAACAAGAAGAACTTCTTAGCGCAAAGAGCACTGTGGGGAGTATCTAATCCAGCAATCCTTTATCTTCTTTGACCAATAAAAACAAACTATTCGTTTTTTGGGTTGGAGTCTGATACACACTTCAGCCCGATTCACAATAACCACCAGCACATATGCTTTGCAGAGACAGCTCAGCGAACTGTAACCCACTAAAAATAACTCTCTTCCTGTTTGCCATTAAAGGGTACCCTATTATGCTTTAGGCTTTCTGCTATCATATTTATACTCAGGCTTTTTTTCTACTCTAGGTTCTGTATGGTGTGTCAAAGTGAGCTGATATCCTCATTATGACCATCTCAGATACAGAGCTTGGGCTCTGAGGAAAAACACAGCCACACCCAATCGCTGTGCATAACGTTTGCTTGCCGGGGCTAGCCAATCAGGAAAAAAGTTAACCTAAAGAGATAGTAGCGAGCTAAAGCTGTATGTTTCAGACACTAAATGAATTAAATAAGATTAAGGATTATTTTAAACTGAATCATTCAAAGAATAAAAATACTGAGGTAGAAATTAGCATAATAATTCACATTAAATAGGCTTTTTTTATCCATAGTTTGTGTGCTTTTAACAGCAAATGTCACTATCAAGTAAAGTAGTCAGATATCACCTGTGATGTGAATCGCTGTTTGTTTTTTAGACAACAGTATTAAACAGCAACACAGATCCTACAGGATGTGCTCGTCCTGCTTTTTTTTGTTATTGTTGCACACTGTACGATATGAAATAGCCCACCAGCTGAAGGCTTTCAGTACATCAGCTTCATTTGTGCCAATACAGATAAGCTGAAGTTCACTTCAGCTGAACCTGCTGGGTGAGACATGATTTGGATTTAACATTTTTTCCCTTTCTCCTGCTCTTCTGTTTTATCTCACAGAATCAACGCAAGACAAAAAATGAAGGTCTCGAGGACAGAGTTAAGGTTGATGTGGCTCCTCTATTTTATATATTTATAGTTTTTTTTTTTAAAGTTTATATATTTTTTAGAATGGGATAAACTTTACTCGGCACCAGAGTTATTCTTGTGACAGTGCCAGTGTTCAGGCAAACAAAGGCCAATGCCAAAGGCAAACAAGTGATAAAAATCACAATGACAAAGAAGAAAAGTGCCCATTTTTGTTTGTTTATTTAAAATCTGGAAATACTGTTACTATATTTATTTTTTAATAATATTATAATATTTATAATTTAAAACAAACACCAGACCATATTTTCATGAAGTACAATCCCAGTGAAGTAAGAGATGTTTGAAGGTCCTTAACACTCAGAGTCTCATTCATAAAAGCAACCTTTGACTTATTCTGGATTTTTCAGAGCATTTGTAACCAGTGTTACATCAACATGGAGGTCTGGGTGCTGACTGATTATGAGTTGGAGAAATATTTCTTATCCAAAATAAATCAATGTACATTTTGCAGTCCTTAAGAAAGAGGCTCATTCTGGCTTATTGAGGGGCTTGGCTATTACTACTAACAGCTCTTTGAGAAAAAAAACAACAACCAGAGACACACCTCAGTCAATCTGTCAGTAACGCCGTGTGAACTTCCTTGGCAGACACAGCGTTAACAGTGTGTTCTGCTGTGTGTCTGAGCAGTGAGACAGTACGCAGACCATCCACAGATCATGTGCTGTTAGTTGGCAAACTAAGTGGAACCTTAATTTAGCTTCCTAGGAACGACAAAGAAACGTTGCGCCTGAAAACTATCACTTCATAACAATAAGTGTGTTTGTATAGCACTTTTCAAGACACAGAGTTACGTAGCACGTCACAGTTTGGATAAAATGCACACTTTAAAGTATACATGTTCAAATACAGACATACAGACACGTAATCAGCCATGTGGTCAGGCATGCATTCCAACATGCATATTTCCATACATACAAAGAGCTGTAAACGACATCCCAAAATAAAGAGGAAAAGATTAAGAGAAAGCTAACCAATAAAAATGTGTTTTCAGCTGTTGTTTAAAACTAATAATGGAATCGGCTGACCTGATAGGCTGAGGAAGGCTGTTCCCCAGTTTGGGTGCCACAACCTCAAAGCATGAGCGCCTCTCATTTTAAAAGTAGAGCGAGGAATAGTTAGGAGACTGTGGTTAGAGGATCAGAGACACCGGCTGCAGTGATAAAGTTTAAAAGGCTCTGCTATATAAGCAGGGACCTGTCCATGTGGAGCCTTATATGCTAACAGGAAAGATACCTAGCTTCACTGGAAGTCAGTGAAGGGATACTTACTATGTGTGAACAACTTGGTATAGCAGCCTACTCAAACATGGTATATATGATGCAAGAAGCCTCTAGAGAGTATATAAATGGAGCAAGAGTTTAGTGTACTATGGATTGAATTTACAGTACTGTGTTGCTGTGACTTCTCTGGTGGGCTCTTCCCTAATTGAGTGTATTGGCAGAGTGCCCCTTTTTCTGACTGGATTTTGAAGCTCAATTTGATACATTTTCTGCCAATTTGTTCCCAAAAAACTTTATATAGGGGTTTTATTCACAGAGGCAACGATCCAACTCTCTAAACTGAGAAATGATAATAATAACCTCATGTCACTTGACATTAAGGGCAAAAGTTGAGGTTGTGGTAATCTGTCAGCCCGCTCGTGAAGACCGAGGGACCCTCGGCTGTTTTTAATGAATGAAGACAGGTTTACTGTGATAAGATTAAATCAACCTAAATCTTACCTTAATCTTATTAAAAGTGCCCACCCCAAAGCAGCAGCGACAGGCAAGGACTAGAAACAGTGGCAATACATGAGACAGATGGCTCTCGTGCAAACACGGCTTCATTATTAGGCTGTCGATCTAGCTCAAGGGATTAGTTCGGTTACAAAAACGGTCACTTAAAACAAAATCGTATAAAGGAAATGCAGTGAAACATCGCACCGCATATTAACGCACAGAGGGTTCACGTCGTTTTTTTAGGGTGACAGTTCAGGGGTACCAGTTTGTGGCAACCTGCACCTGCTCCACATGATCGGCAAACTTTCGAACCTGCACACACAGCACCGTGAAACACTTCTTACCGCTTCTGTGGCGCAAATTTCCCCGAAGAGTCCAAATGATTCCGGTTTCTGTTTTGGGGTGGGGGCGAACACCAAAGGACACTTTAGCGGCTCCGTCGGACCCTGCTCACACTGTGGCGGTATAAAATGATCCGTGATGCTGCCGGTCACAGTACCAGCTCAACACGAGTCTGGAAATAAGACAAGCAAACCAGCGACGGGTGTAATCTGAATCAAAACCCCGTGTCTGTTCACAAAACTTGTGCCGCTTTCTTACTTCCTCGGCAAGAGTGAGCGAATGTATGGCGCTTGAAACAAAGCTGCTGACCGAGCACAGCTGAATACAAGCGGGAAAAACTCACTACATACTTCCGGTCTGTGAGATTTCAAAATAAAATACTTAATGTCAGTATTCGTTGTCAAACTACATGAGGTGAACCTCCATTGACGAAATATCGACTAGAACATGCAGTAAAATCAGTATAAATTTTATAAATGGCTCGTGTGTCGAAGATAAATTAGATCTAAATGAAAATAAATCAAATCTGAATTGAAATTAAATTTATCTGACAAACCATAGATTTATATTACACCGTCCTTCTTCACATTTCAGAGGACATAAAAAACTATAATTAACATAATACAACGGATAGTGAGAAAAATCATTTACCTAGACAATGTCTGATTTTTTTTTCTTCCCCATTTTCATTTTCAGAGTAGGACTTTACTTATTTTCTTGTTTATATTACAGTGTATGGACACATACACATTTTTCATAAATTTAAGTGGCATTGCATAGGAGTTACTATTTCATTCCCAGATGAACAGAATCAACTTTTTGGGATTTACTTACATTGATGATTGAGCATGCGTCAAGACAATCTATTTCATTGAACCAGGAAAGCTGTCATTGTGTATTTACAGAGTTCAAGGGTCAAGGTTCTTTATTTGTCACATGCATAGTTATACAAGTATAACACACAGTGAAATGTAACCTGACACGCTCCTCGACATGTGCAAAAATAGGGGGGGGGTTAGAGGAAGAACATTATATATATATATAGTATATACATTAGGTGAATGTGCAGTAGTAGCAGCAAGCAGGTGAATTCTGTACATTAATAAGAATAGACAATCTGACTATTTTACAGAATAGACAATATAAACATATTTAAAATTAAAGGAATTTGAAATGTACATTGTGCCTGGGTTTAGAGTGTTTGGAAGAGAGTCCTGTCTCAGTCAATTATAGATGATGTGAGAGGGCGGGTGTGTGTGTTTAGGGCCCGGATGGCTTGGGGATAGAAGCTTCTCTTGAGTCTCTCTGTCCTTGCTCGGATGATGTGGAACCTTCTACCAGATTGCAGAAGTTGGAACAGTTTGTTGCCAGGATGGGACGGGTCCTTCAGTATCTGCGCTGCTCTAGTCCGGCATCTCCTGGTTTAGGTGTCCTGAAGCGGGGGGAGAGCAATCCTGCAGCAGCGTTCTGCTGTACGGATCACTCTCTGGAGAGCTTTTTGGTCCTTAACACAGCTGTTCCCGAACCACGATGTGATGTTCTGTGAAAATGCTCTCCACAGCGCCTGTATAGAAAATCCTGAGGATCTTTGGAGAGACCCTGAACTTCCTCAGTTGACACAGTCGGGTTACACAGCCGGGTTAAGAAATGTAATGACTGTTGTCTTTACTTGAACTTTGCAATAACAAAAAACTATGGTAAATACATTGAAAGCATCACTGGCTTTTATTTTGTTGAATGAAATATGTTCTCCGGAATTCGTCCCTGGCATTTTTATGTAACCTAGCTAGTTGGGAAGTTTTAAATTTATGCAGATTTCCACCGTTCCCTGCTCTTATATGGAGAGAAATTTGCCGCAAAAGACTGACATACTTCTATCCCTAGCTTATTAAGTTATTCGTAAGCCAGCTTCAAACATTTTTTAAAAACAATTTATTTATTCATTCTCATTTCCAGACAGTTTGATTAGAGTGAGGAAACAAAACCGTTTGGTTAGGTTTAGAAAAACATTTCAGTTTCAATAAAGTCAATCACCTTTTACGAAGCCACAATGGAAAACGTCTCACACGTGACCACATTTCACACAGTTTTAACTTAATTCACCAGTGTCCCCGCTGCCCTGTGGGCTGGCAAACACTGTAAGGCCTTTTGTCTGCCAATATCATTTAATTAATGACGTCATTCTACACTCTCACATGGATTGTGTGTATGCCCGCATTTAGACCCCGAAGACCGGAGTATGACCAGAGTTAGAGCTTACCTCCGGAATATTCAGAAGTACTCTGAAAATTATTTTTATAACACAAATTTAAAACTGAGTTTTATAAATTTCTCTGTTATAGTTTATTATAAAACGCCATTACAGCCACTTTAATTTGGATTCCAAGCGCCCGCTGTCTGTTGTGTTCACTCTAGTATCCTAGCAACGTGGGAATATACCATTTGGAGGTGGATCAGGTTAAAACTAATACAGCGTTTTTCACAAAATCACAGTTTTGCTTATATCTTATTTAAACCGAAACATTTTATTAAATATAATTACTTATCTGTATGCACATATAATGACTATGACGAGAAGATACAGCCTTTATTTCATGCCAACATTTTCACTACCCCCCACTCTTCCATTTGGAACAATGCGACCCATCACTCTTCCGCTCACAAACAGCGGGTCGTTGAAGAGGTAGGTTTCAAGCTACTTTAATGTGAAGTGTAAAAAAATAACAAGCTCAGCATTAATCGCAAATGTTTTTTATGAGCCTGTGTATAGGCGTGTGCAGGTCTCTTATAATTACTTTCACTTCAACTGTTAACTTTTTTTGTTCAAAGAGTGCAAACTACCTGAGCTCCTGAACGTACAACAGACCATGAAGCCCCCGAGGTCAACCGTTATTTTAAAGTTTACGTTAATGCCTCATAACATATATGTTTTTTCACACATAAAGGTTAATTATTTATTTTAAGCATAAAATACACACTTTGTTGTCTTGTCTTTCTGGGTGAATGTTAAGAGTTCGTTATGAAAGTGGTTGACTCTAATGAAGCTGCTGTAGTAAAACAGGTGTTCCGCTAATTAAAGGTAATCAGGCGGATTTTTTACAGGTGTGGCTCTCCAACAAATATAGTACCCCACCTTTAAATATATATATGTATTTGGATGTTGTTAAAACAGATTTATGACAAGATTCCCAGAGGTCCCATTTATCAAAACGCGTGCAAGAGCAGATAATATTCCATACGTACTGTACAACTTGCATGGTATAGTTTGAATTACTGTAAGGCTTCTGTTTTTCACTGATGGGAAAAAAAAGTTTGAAGTGAATAGATATAAATTAGGCCTTTTTTTTCTTCTCCACAGCAAATGGAAAACTTCATTCTGTACGAGGAGCTTGGGGAAGGCCACAACTCAGTTGTCTATAAAGGAAGAAGGAAGGGCAATCTCAACTATGTTGCCATCAAATGCACTGACAAAACCAAGAAATCCGAGATTACTAACCATGTAGGACAATGTTTGAACTTAGTAGTACATCTTCTAGTTGTATTAGTTTTATATACCAATAACAGAGTTGTTTTTAACAGTCCAAAGAAGGCTGTGATTAGTATTGATATATCTAACTGTCAATCTATTTTCCGCCTGTTAGGGGATGATCTCCCTTTCTGAGGCCACTGCTCCCAGTACACTAGCATATATACAGTGTGCTTTTCATATTGAATAAGATCATGTGAATGATTAGTGCATGATATTTTTAGGTGGAATTTGGCATTGAGCTTTGCCGTAAAAAGCCTGCTTTATAAAAGTGTTCTGATGATTCACTTTTGTATAAGGTACGCCTCACCCAGGATCTGGATCATCCAAATATAGCCAACTTCTACGAGTGGTATGAGACAAGTAACCACCTGTGGTTGGTGGTGGAGCTTTGTACAGGTCAGTCATTATTCCTGGCAGTTGTTATAAACAGTACCCGAATATCAAAGAATATATTTGATGAGAACCACAACTTATAGCAGCTTAAGGCTTAAATTACTTTAATATTTTAAGTTTTTAATAATAAATGTCCTTTCAGAATGTGTTTTTCCCCATTACTCATATATATTCAGTGTTGGTATAGTCTGTAACCACATTTTTTTTAAGCAGTGCAAGGTGTGTCATTCTTTGTTCTCTTTGTTTTTACCTCATGTGCCAAACTTGCATACAAACATGTGCTGTAAATTTCAGGGGGTTCCATGGAGTCTGTAATTGCCCATGATGGAAGCCTGTCACAAGATGCGGTACGAAGGTTTGGATGGCACTTAGTCAAAGGACTGAAACACATCCATGAGTTAGGAATCATTTTCTCTGACCTGACTCCTGCTAAGGTTTGCACCTGCATTCATCTCTATGTAAGTGTATAACAGCAATGCTACCATCATATATGAATGTTGTAATATTTCTCTTTCTGTTGCTCATAGATCCTACTTGATGGCAGCGGCATTCTGAAGTTTGGTAACTTCTGTCTGTCTAAGGCAGAGGGAGACACGCTGCAGGATTTCCTTACCTTGTTCTCTGCATCTGAGGAGATAGAGGAAGGAGACAGCAATCAGAACACTGACAACTTAAAGAAAAGATTACAAGGTTAGTAATCATGCTGTTTCTGTATGCTATCATTTGTTGACTGTATAAAACCAGCTGATTAGAGATAAGAGAGGCTCTAAAGATATACAGCTGTTAGTAGCTGCTGTTGATCAGATGGAAATGTAAGCAAGGTCTTAATGTTGCATCCAGTGCTCTGGGTGTGCAACCTTAGGAGAGGTATTTCACTTAAGGCAATGACAAAAACAAGTCTTGTGTAGGGAATGTTGTTTTGAAATCTTGGTGAGATTAAAAAATAGCAGCATAAAAACTTTTAAAAAAATTAAAATATGTTAAGACTATACCATATTGTATACTTTATACTATCTGTTTTTTAAACTACTCTGTGTGCATTTATGTATGTATATTTTCAGGTTCTACAGCTTACAGTGCTCCAGAGGTTTTGGAAGGATCAGAAACTAATATGAAGTCTGATCTCTGGTCTCTTGGTTGTATATTATACTACATGTACACCGGTACTGATATGCAAACAGACTCAAACTAATGAAAATACTAATTCTGGCCTGTAATATGTTATACGGTACTGTTCTATATTGTTTTTGTTTCCCAGGTACACCCCCCTTCTTCTCTGACAACTACACTGAATTGAGAGAGATGATCTTGAATAAGGAACCACCACCTCCCAGGCAGACAGGTGACAAACACTTCCTCGCACACCCACATCATTATATACAGACACAGACTCGCACACAAAGATGTCACATTTCATATAGTGTTTGATATTTAGAAAAAAATAGTTTTAACAGATAATTGTTGATTTTATTCTTGTTGTTGTTTGTTTGGTTAATTTTCTTCTTTGTACAGTGGTTTCTGCAGTTTCTCCCTGCCAGGATTTCCAGAGTCTTCTGAAAGGGTTGCTCAACAAAAACCCTGAGAGGAGGTTAAGCTCATACACACACAACAAACACTTACAATTCTGATACAGTTGCTATAGTTTCATCATCTGGATGCTCAAATGCTTCTATAAATCGATGCACATGTTCAGAAGCATTGCTCAGACAGTGGGATTTAATAAATGAGTGATCAGTATGAATGAATGAATGCTCAGTGTGCTGAAAACAAAAAATCACCACACCACTACACCACCTGTCTGAACTGACACAAAGCAGTCTGGGTTCATGGAGTCATGCTAGTTATGCCAAAGTCTGACCTTGCCATCTGTGTGCCTTAGCAGAAATTAAAATTCATTATTCATAATCATTAATTTTTCCAGTATTGCGTTGTCCAGTTTTTGTGAGTCTGTTCCCATTGCTGCTTCAAATTTCTGTTCTTGGCTGATAGGAGAGAACACACATGGTCCTGTTTTGTTGTAGCCCATCTGCCTGGAAGTTGTAAATGTTTTGGATGCTCTTCTGCTCACCCCAGCGTGGTTATCAGAGCTCTTTTCGGCTTTAATGTCAGGTCAGCACACTCTGGCCATTCTCCCGAGACTTTTGTCATTATCAAGGTATTTCTCACGGGGTATTTTTGTTTCTCACTCCAGTTCGACAGAGCTGTGCAGACTGCAGTGAGATCAGAGATTATAGAAATACCCAAACCAACTCGTGTGGCATCAACAGTCATGCCAGAATCATGGTTGGAAATACGGCCTGATCATATTTTTCCCAATTCTAATGACATTAACTGAAGCTTCTGAGTGCTTGCATGATGGATGTTCTATTATTTAACTGTCCTTTTATTTTGCCAATGCATTGCAAGAAGGACTCCCTTTCTAAATTACAAGAACAAATAAACTTGCAGGCCTGTGTAATGGAGCTAAGTCTGACTTGTAGTTTAGTGTAGTTTGATTTTCTACAAAATTACCAAGAAATTACACAGTACTTAAAAATACTTATGCAGTATTTAAAAATACAGTATAATACATACAGTATAATACCAGGAATTTAGGCACTACCTAAATTTTTTTATACATGCTTAAATTTACCTACAGTTTAATTATGTCTCTCTCTCTTTTTTTTTTTTTTATATATAAAAAACTGACTTATTAACCCCTTATTCTTGGGATACTACTTGTAGGTAAATGTAACTACAATGTAATTTCAAATAAAATAATTAAAGTTCCATTTACAGGGGAGTTGCTGTAGTTCCTGGTTGTATTGTAAGGTGTTACTCATAATGCATTTGATTTTTTGATGTATCTTTAGGATGAACTGGCCACAACTGCTGGCTCACCCTTTCTGGAAACAGATTATAAAGGAGGAAGAGGATGCCGAAAAAGGTGAAGAGAAGAATGAAGAAAATGAAGAGGCAGAAAATGTCTGCAAGGAGGTCGTTTCTTGTAGTTTCAGGTAGGTTATGTTTTTTCATTTTTCTAATCTGTTTTGATTTTAAAAGTCCAACATAATTACCAGCATTTATTTTCCTTGTTATTTTTGGCTGTCAGTCGGGATGTGAATCGTGTTTGACAAAGGTTGATATCAGAGAATTTAGCTAATAAAGAAACAGCTTGCAGAAAGGGTTCTGTATCGCCATTTTCACTCATGTGCTTCAGCATAGACCTTTTCTTGGCATTATCCGATGGAGCTACATACAAGAACACCGATGTTGGATTAAGTTGAATTGATCTTTAAATTTTCTTTTTTTGCCTGCAATATCTGTCTGGATCCATTCAAGAATAGTGCAGATGATAGCTGGGTGCATTCATGAGTAGACTTCATGTGTCCTGCTTTCTGCAGGAAGCACTTTCACTTACACCAACTGACTGAGTAAAACGAGTAGTAAGAACCCGTCTGAACGGAAATACTTCCTTTTTCTCTGTTACACGTTAGAAAGGGTAACTTCAGCCAGTGCTCAGACCTGAAAAAGAAAGAAAATGACCATGAAGTCTTTTTAGTTCTCACTACCTCCACAGACACACAAACACATGTGACCTTTTCCATCCGTGGCAAGCAGCGAGCCTTGCCAACAGCCACTTAGCCCTCAGTCAGCTAGCTTATGGGATGTCTGAGAAACTAATATCATCTCTTACAACAACTGACAGGCCATGTGACAGAAGGACTGACAGCCAAAATTCTGTCAACCACACATCCTCTGGAGCCTTGAGCCAAAGCCAGACCCTGACTAGTGAAGTCGGAAGGGAGAGAAGAAGAGAAGGAGAACCTGACGATGACTCTAAGTTAACTGGGAGTCTGCAAATGTGCCGCACACTGCAGCCCAATAAGTCATTCACACTAGGTAACAGATTCGTCAAAGTCTGTGTGGTTTAGATTAAGCAACAAAATTTAATACTTAGCCACAGTAAGCTACTTAACTTTGAATTTTAATTTGTACTTTAACACTAGTCATTTTTGTATATATGAACATTGTATGTGTGATAGATTCTGTTTTTTACAATATTTATCTTCAAACCATTAATTAATCATTAATCTGGTTTTATATTCCACTGTTTTGCTTTACCATTTTTTTGTACTAGAATTTGTTTGTGTTTGGTTTTGGTTTGTTGTAGGTCTACATTATACTAGTAGTTTCTATTGTGCAGATCTGATTTCTGCTTATTATGATGTAAGGTTCATCTTTCACCATACCACAAATTTATGTGTCTTTAAGTACACACGTGCTTACTTCTCCAGATAATGTTTCAGACCTGAAGCCAAAGAGTGGTTTGGATGAGGACAGCACTGAGGCCATTTTTCTGCTCAGGTATTCTGTACTCACTCTTTCCTAGTTTCCCTTACAGAGTTTTGTTCCTGTTTTCAGTGCACAAGTTTACAGATAAATCATTCCAGAGGAAGAATGTGAATCTCGTGTCTCAAAAGTGATATGTAAGCTTTGGATTTACTCTTACAGTAGGAACACACCTAGAACGAGTGGTACTCAGATGTCTATAGTAAACCATACATTGCTCTCCATACTCTTCTCTTCCTGTTCTTGTAGCTCCCGTGCCAACTCAATCAGAAACTGCAGTTCATCTGACTGTCCAAATCAGAACATTGCACCTCAGGTTACTCTCACTACCAGTAACTGTACTGACACTACACCCTGTGTGAAGGATCTTCTCCACACTGAATTTGATCTCACTGTCACCCCAGTCCTCGACAACCCCAAGGTAAAGGCGTGTAATTATATGATATGATGGCTGTTTCATATTTCTTTTTTTAATTCATTAAAATACATCTGTCAAACCTCTGTTAGTCTTTAAGTCTTCTTAGTGGGAAACTTTCTTGCTCCTTCTTACATAAGAATAAGACATTTATTAACAACCTTTACTAGCAATGTAGAAAAAATGGCTACAATTGACTATTTTGAGCTCTGTTTAACAGATTTTGAAGAACACACCTGGGCGATATGATCCTAAAACCCTATGTGTACCTGCATATTCAGGTATGTTTTTTGAGCTGGCACAAAGTCAGTTTAGTGTCCTGAAAAAAAGCAAAAAAGTATCTCAGTGTATTGTCCCTGGTTTTTATCTTGAATCCTCTCTATTTTCCTGCAGGTGAGAAGCTACAGTCTCTGAGTGATGAAGAGTGGACTGTCTTTCTATCACAGCTTTGTTCATCCATTGAAGAACAGAGCCACTCCACTTCCACGGCCACTCGATCCAAACTCAACCTCCTGTGCTACCTCGGCTGTGTGGTTGGACATACAGTTATCGCTAACAGGCTGATTAACTCAAGACTGGTAGGAAAACATATTTGTTTTAGACTCCTGTTGAAATATGATCTGCTGGGTGGGTTTCTTGAGAACAGTTGCATAACTGTGCAGCTTAATAGAATGTATTTAATATCTCAACCCTACATGACAGCAAGGGATCCTTAGTGTTAGCTGAGGAAGA
Source organism: Mchenga conophoros (assembly GCF_057382185.1). Taxonomy (NCBI): domain Eukaryota; kingdom Metazoa; phylum Chordata; class Actinopteri; order Cichliformes; family Cichlidae; genus Mchenga; species Mchenga conophoros. Next base: position 13,356,230 of record NC_140536.1, read on the forward strand.
TTATAGTTGGAAATCTTTCCACTGGCATGTCTACAATTGAATATTTATAATGAGCTATTGTTTTCCAGTTTGTTCATTTTCTACTGACCTTGTGCTGTCTTTTTTTGTCTGTTTGTTTGCCCTGTCAACAGAGAACTTCAGTAAGAGGATGTAGGTGTGTGGGTCATGCTTTTGCTCCCAGCTAGTCATTAGTCAAGTGGGAGTCATTAGTACCGCACAAGGATGCAGTTTCATAGAATTATTCAGGGCTCAAATAAAGATACCTCTTTCAATCTGATTTTGGGCACAGAGTTCCTGAAAAAAATGTAAGATTAAGATTAACAAAAGCACAGGAAAATTATATTTAGAATGTTTTTTATTTATGGTATTATTACTGATATAACCATACTTTTTCTATCTGTAATTAAATAAAGTAATGATAATTGTTTTTTATACGGCTCATCTTTTCCACTCAACAATTTGAATTTGAAAAAAGTTAATTTCTTTTTACTAAAACACCGAACACTCTCATTAACAATCCTTTTAGAAGTCACAATGAACTTAGATTCCATGCTTTGTGGCAATATATCATCATTTTCTACATATTTACATTGTTTGCTATCCTTTTCCTTCTTTCTGTCACTCTAATTTCCTCAATTCTTCATTCAGCTTCTAGTTTTGGTCCACCTGTTGCGACAAGCTCCTAACTGGGACATGTAAGTATACAATGTATGTTTGTTCTATAAACAGGGGACACTGTAACATTGCTTTTTTTTAAAGTGCTAATTTCTGATGTGGCAAAACATTATGATTAAAGAAAAGCTACTGAATAATTAGAAGAAGCACGATTCTACATCCTCTCCCAATTGCTTTTTTTTTAACATTGTTTTATGAACTGCAGTTCCTATGATTATATCTAGAGTGGTTAAGCATGCTCTAAGAAATTTGATGTTTATACATTTTCTTTGCTTTATGTTGTGTTTTTCTTCTAAGGATGCTGGAAAACTTAAACACCATGACCAGTTTTATAAAATCAGTAACTGAAAATGTTTTTAAAAAATCCCGAGATGATATCCAAGCTGAAAATTCACAATTAACATAATAAATAAAAATGAAAAATGCCTTGCAGACGGAGCAAGGTTCTCAGAGTGATGGGACTACTGGCTCTGCACTGTAGTGACCTTGGATTGGACAGTCCTGTTTCTGAGGTCAGGAATATACACACATACTAAATAGAGTTATGCTTATTTCCTTTAGATTTTTTTATTTCCATGTATTCATTTATTTATTTACTTAGGGAGAACAGCTACTGCTCATTTGCTCATTTTTTTTTAACCTTAACCTAACACAATTTTCAAATGTTAGTATAAAATTTATACTAGGGCTCCTAGCTAATTGTCACAATTGTGTAGGTGTGCCAACACAGATTTAAAACCCCAAGACATTATCAATGCAATTAAATAGATATTTTATTTATGGAATTTTATTTATTTATTATGTATTAGAAATAAAAGTGTAACACTGGCAACTATAGAAAGAGCAAAACAGTCATTTTATTTCAGACAAGTTATTTAATGCGCTGAGTAACCAAAAAAATTGAGAAGTCCTGTTTTCTTCAAAATGTTTCATGATCCTCAGACCTGCAGTACAAATTTACACCACAATGTGGCAGTAAATACCAGAAAGAGCACATTTATTGATGTAAAAATGTAAATTTATCCACAACAAAATACATAAAGGTTGATTTAGCATGTCTTGCTTAATTTTATTGTGCATGTGGCCATAATTAGTACTTTTGTTTAGAGGCATGCAAACAATAATAAAAGCTTTTAGCTGAGGAAGGAGGAAAAAAACTGTCCTGAAACAAGATGTAGAAATACTTTATAGTACCAGTATTTACCAGCTGGCGGCGTTAAAAAGCTACAAGACAACCATAGCCTGTGTACAGTAAATAGGAACTTTAGAGATATCTTGCGCTCTCTTGCTTCTGCTCACTCTCTCTCTCTCTCTCTCTCTCTCTCTCTCTCTCTCTCTCACTTTTGCTCTCATCAGTTCAGTTAAATTCAGAGTGGCTATATTGGCACGGTGCTTCTGAAAAAAATATTGCCAAAATAATTTGAGTGTACACAATAATAGTGGTATAAATATTTATACAATTTATTTAATCAAGTATAACGATTAATATATAACTGTTATGTATCAGTCTATGATATATCATTTTCATGTTTGTGTCTGGATGAATCCATGTAATGTGTGTGTTTTGGTCATTCAGGGACCCTTGGGTGTGCCTCGCTCCTCGCCAAAGGAGTGTATATATAATATAAAGAGTTGAAGTACTTACTGTAAACATTGCTGTTTCATTAAACATTAGAAATTGTAGGAGGATGTGTATCTCTGACCACTCAACTCCACTCTACACAAAGAGTGACCACTAATGTACTTAGTTAAGATTGTTATTGGTGTGCTTCTAACCATGGAGTAGATATTCTGCCATAATTTCTTTTGAAATTGGCCAGCTCTACTTCGACTTTTTTTCTTTTCTTTCTAATGTTTGAAAATGGTTTCTTGACATAATTTGGGGAACTGATTGGTGCTTGGAAAGCAGTGTTGTTGTGATAATAGCCAGAAAATGTCTGAGAGGGAGCAGTTAATCTCAGCCCCAGCTCACACAAGGGACTCTTTTCTGGGCTCATCTTTTAGTTTTGGAGGGCTTTGGACTAGAGGGTGTCTGAGGGCTAGATTTGAGGTGATTAATAAATTTGAGTGTTCAATTTTTAATTTTAATTTTCCATGGATGTCTGCCTCATTCTGCTCTGCATCCATTTGTGGCTGTTTTTCTGTGTACATGTGCAGTAAAGTGCATCTGCAGGACTATACATGTAAACAATTCAGTTTTTTCGCATAATTACTGTGGTGACTCAGTGGAGCCTTTACTTTACTGTCTTACAACAAAAATTGACTGGTTAACACTTTAGCTGAAATTTGGAACTCAAATGAGGAATCAAATTTGCTTTTAATTGCATTTACAGCTTGAGCTTTTTTCTTTTAGTGTATTTACTGCCACGTTGAAACTCCCTGATGCTGTAATGCTCATACCAAAACAGACTTCCCTCTAGTCACTAAGAGACTGGAATCATTGATTCTAAAAAATAAATACTTAATTTTCAGCCATGGCAATCACTTTTCATCAAGTTAAAAGGTTTGGTTTGTCAAAGTGAAATGAGCATATGTACAGTGGGGCAAAAAAGTATTTAGTCAGCCACCGATTGTGCAAGTTCCCCCACCTAAAATGATGACAGAGGTCAGTAATTTGCACCAGAGGTACACTTCAACTGTGAGAGACAGAATGTGAAAAAAAAATCCATGAATCCACATAGTAGGATTTGTAAAGAATTTATTCGTAAATCAGGGTGGAAAATAAGTATTTGGTCAATAACAAAAATACAACTCAATACTTTGTAATGTAACCCAACCAGTGCAGGGGCCTCCCTACACCCCGGACTCTGCGTTGTATTAGTTTGTGTTGGATTGGGGTGCACCGCAGAGAGACCAGTCGGACACAGGCGCTCGATTTGTGGCTCGGACCGTGCCGTTTATTCGGAAGCAGGGGCAAACACCACTCCAACTCTGCTGCTGGCCCTTTTTGAATCACAGCAAACACTCCGTGACTATCAACATTGCAAAATACAACAACACATATACACAGAATACACATTAAGTAACAATAACCGTGCCTTCTACAACATTCCACGGTCTCGGCGATGAATACAACACAAAACTGATGCAGTTCGCCACTGGCAGTGCTTACCTTTTTGAATCACAGCAAACACTGAACCAAGATGGCGCCCGCGCGAACAAGAAATCTGAAGTACGGTGTCCTGCAGAGGACAAATGGTCAAAATTGCTAAATTTTACACCATATATGCAGCTCAACAGCGACACCTTGTGACTTATTCCAGTCACTACCTTACATCCGCCCCTCCTTTAAGTGATGGCGTCCCAGTCATCAAACAAAACAAAATAAAACAGAACAGTCTCACTATGTATACAAGAATAACGGTGGTGGAAGATGTGCAGTGTAATGCGAAAATGTCTGTGTTTCCTGCAGCCCTTCTTGCTTTGGCCCTCTGCCACAGCTTCCATCCCCTTTCTATCTTCTCCTGATCCTCCCCTGGTTCGTTAACTCTCGACCCATAAGTCAGTCTCTTAGGGGGATGCCGACTCCTTGGCAAGTTCCTCCTTGGTTCACTTGGTCTGGGAGGTGAGTGGGTGACCCTGACAGTTTCATTCCCCCTCCAATCTTCACTCTCTTGTCCTGTCCCTGTGTCCCTTTCCTCTGGTCCCTTGGGGGCAAGTGATCCATTTGCTGCTTCAGGTGAAACTCCCTCCACACCTCCTTCCAGGCTATCAGCCTCCCCGTCTTCGATCATGTCCGACTCTTCATCCTGTCTGATTACTTCACCAGCCTGCTCTCCACTGTCCTCAATCCCTCCTCCATGAACCTCCTCCACGTCAAGCTCCATTTCCTCTCTTGCCTCCTCTCCCACCTGCTCCACGGGAAGAAACATACACTGCGTGAGTAGGTTGCGGTGGACCACTCTCTCTGTATCACCATTTTCCGATCGCACCACATACACCGGCATGTCTGGCTGTTTCTTCACCACAATGTATGGACGTGACTCCCACTTGTCTCCTAGTTTGCTTCGCCCCTCCACATGACACACTTTAACCAGGACTCTGTCACCCGGGCTGAAGCTTTGACTCTTTGCTTGTCGGTCATAGTATCTTTTCTGGTGACCCTTAGCCTGGCGAGAGGCCTGATTAGCCTGTGCATAAGCCTGTGACAAGCAGTCATGCAGGGTCTGGACATAATCGCTATATCCCCCCGACCCATTAGTGGTTGACAGCCCAAAGACCAAGTCGACAGGGAGCCGTGGATGCCTGCCAAACATCAGGTAGTATGGTGTGTACCCTGTCGAATCATGGCGGGTGCAGTTGTAGGCGTGTGTCATTGCATCCACATATTCGTGCCACCGGGGTTTCAGGTGAGGTTCTAGCGTCCCCAGCATGTTCATGAGGGTGCGGTTAAACTTTTCAGTTGTCCCGTTGCCCTGTGGGTGATAGGGCGTGGTGTGGGTCTTAGTGATGCCGGTGCATTTACACAGCTCCTTCACCACAGCACTTTCAAAATTGCGCCCTTGGTCTGCATGCAGTTTTGCTGGGAAGCCAAACCGACAGAAAAAGTTTCTATACAGCACCCTAGCCACTGTGCTGGCTTTTTGGTCTTTAGTGGGGTATGCTTGCGCATAGCGTGAGAAATGGTCAGTGACCACGAGGACATTTTCGATACCACCTTTTGATTTCTCAAGAGTCAAAAAATCCACACAAACTAGCTCCAAGGGGGCACTGCTGTGGATACTGACCAGGGGGGCCCTGACCCCTGCGGTTGGAGTTTTCCTAAGGCAGCACCTCTCACATTGTTCGCACCAAGCCTTGATTTCCTGGAACATCCGTGGCCAATAAAACCTCTCCCTTATCATGTGCAATGTCCTCTCAAAACCAAGGTGGCCTGAGTCATCGTGGAGAGCAGTCTTCACTGATATACGCAAATCCTCTGGTAGCACCAATTGCTCAATTACTCCCCTTTGGCTGTCTTGGACGCAGCGGTACAGGATGCCATCCCTTACCGCTAACCTTCTCCACTCCTTTAAGAGAAGGCGCACGTGCCCTTCAGCACTCATTCGCTCGCTGCGGCTCGGCTTCTGGTTCATACTCTTATAGTGCAAGACGGGGCCAATAACAAGGTCTTTTTTCTGCCCTGCACGGAGCTCCTGTTTGGTCATGGTGGGCAGGGATTCCATCCCCACATCCCTGTAAGGCTCAGTGGATGTAGGTGGCCCGAGTTCCAGTTCCTCCCCTGTAGGCGTGCCATGGCCAGTGAGGCTTTGAGTATCCTGGGTAGCCTGTGTCACACCATGCCCCTGTTCGTCGACACCCACCCACTGAGGGCATGTCTGTAGGATGTGCATGACCTCCTGGTTAGACATGCGAGAGAGGGCGTCAGCGTTTGTGTTGCTCTGTCCCCTCCGATACTGGACATCGAACTCGAAAGCAGCCAGCCTAGACACCCACCGCTGGCCTGTGGCATCCAGCTTCGCTGATGACATAACATACTTGAGAGGGTTGTTGTCTGTCTGGACAGAGAATCTACGCCCATAGAGGTGGTCGTAGAATTTGTCGGTGACCGCCCATTTAAGAGCAAGGAACTCGAGTTTGTGTGCAGGATACCTTGTCTCTGCTGGGCTCAAACCTCTACTGGCGAAGGCTATGACCCTCTCAGCTCCACCTTGGATCTGAGCTAGAACGGCGCCCAGACCCTCCCCTGAGGCGTCCGTCTGCAGAACGAAGGGCAAGCTATAGTCAGGATATCCCAGCACTGGAGCGCTTGTCAGCCTTTCTTTTAGGGTCTTAAATGCCTTCTCGTATTCATCTGTCCACAAAAAGGGTGGGTCGGTAGCCAGACTTTTCTTTCCCCCTCTCCTTTTCTTTCTGGGGTCACCAGCAGTTAGGCGGTACAGGGGAGCAGCTAGGGTAGAGTACCCACTTACATACCGCCTATAGTATCCAGCGAATCCCAGGAATTGCAACACTTCTTTGCGATTTGTGGGCCTCACCCAGTTTTTCACCTTGCTGATCTTCTCTGGGTCTGTCCGGATCCCCTCAGCAGACACTAAGTGACCCAAATACTGAACCTCCTTTCTCACTAGGTGGCATTTAGAAGGCTTTAACTTCAAGCCATGCTCCCGAAGCCGATCGAACACCAGCTGCAGTCTTTCCAGATGCTCATCAAAGGTTTTGGAGAATATGATGAGATCATCAAGATAGATTAGGAGGTGGGTGAAGTTCAAGTCGCCAAAGCAGCAGGTCATGAGTCTCTGAAAGGTGGAGGGAGCATTCTGCAGTCCAAAGGGCATACGATTTGCTTCAAACAGCCCCATAGGGGTGCTGAATGCCGTCTTGTGTTTGTCATGCTCCGCCACCTCCACCTGCCAATAACCAGAGGTGAGGTCAAGGGTGGAGAAGTATCTTGCCTGCCCTAGAGCCTCCAGGGCTTCCTCTATTCTGGGGAGAGGGAAAGCATCTCTCGTGCTACAGGAGTTCAGTTTCCTGTAGTCAATACACAGCCTTAGTGATCCATCTTTCTTGGTTACGATCACGACTGGTGAAGCATATGGACTTTTGCTGGGCCTGATAACTCCTGCTACCTCCATTTCTGTCAGCAACCTTCTCACATCCTGCCACTGTGATGGGGGGATCTTACGGTAAGGCAGTCGAAATGGCTTAGAGTCGACCAGAGGGATTTCATGTTGCACAGTCTTTGTATGGCCATAATCCAGGGGGTGCTGTGAGAACACACCCATGTTCCTTTCCACAAGCTCTTTAAGAAGGGAACGCTGGTGCTCGTTTTCGACATCTGCTCCACTTAAATCCACTTCCTGGCTTGCCACAACGTGGTCCATACCCAGGCATGCTTCTCTGCCTCCGCTAATGTGATGGCTGCCCCGCACCCTGTCTGAAAAGTCCACAATACTTTCCACCAGAGATGCCCTGGCCAGATGCGTGTGAGGCTTGATAGTGATAGCATGCTGGGAGAGGTTCATCACTCTTACCGGGGCACATCCTTTCTTTACATCAGCAAGAACTCTGGCGACCAGGATGTCTTGGCTGAGCCGCAGGGAGGGGTGGCCTTCAATTAGGGCTGTATAAGTCTTTCTTTGTGGTCCAGCTTTTATTTTGCACATTAAATCTATCTCTTTCCCTGCTTGAATGTGCACCTTGCGACCAGTATAAACAACAGGGCCCACTGTGTCATCCATATCACACTGGTCAGTGCTCTCAATCTCTAGCAGGGAGGCGTGCCACTCCGGATGAGTCTCCTTGACCTGGAGGAGGAACTGCTGGCCGTAGGTTGCCTGGAGGTGACTTCTGGAGGCACGGAGGACATTAGTTCCCACAAGCAGAGGAACAGAGGAGCGGTACTCTGTGTTAGTGACAACAAAAGCAGGCACACCCTTAAACTCTCTCCCCAACAATTTTAGGTTGATGCGTAGCACACCATGGTAGGTGACACTCTGGCCCCCTGCACCTTCTATGGGTATCTTAGAAGGCTGCAGTTTTTGTTTATGGAGGGTGGGGTGGCTGCGCCAGTACTGATGCGTAATACTGGTTATCTGGGAGCCAGAGTCGATGAGTGCCCTGCACTTCATTCCGTTGACTTCCACCTCCCCCTCATTCCTGGGACCAACTAGGGGAGTGCTCTCTCCTCCGTCACCTTTGTTCACCTGCAGTGTGGGGACTTGCTGCTTTATCTGTTTAAAGGCTGAGCTGAGTAAGTGTTTCCCTCCATGGGGGTCACAGGCTGAGGATCGTGTGCCCACGTCTGTTCAGGCCCCGGGAGCACTGCTCTGCAAACCCGGGCTATATGTCCTTGCCTCCCACACCGGTAGCATGTGACCACTGACATTGGGGTTGTAGCCCCAGGTGGTGGTCGGACTCTCAGTGGAGTGGCAGAGGATGGAGCATAAATTCTCGATTCAAGGTGGGTCAACTTGGCCATCTGCTCCTCCTGGCTCAATGCTAATTTCTTGACCATCTCTGCTAGCTCTGACCACTCTGAGGAATGTTTAGCCTTTTCTGCCTTCACATTCACACTACACTCTGATGCCACTTGTACCTGGGCATAAGTTTTCTTTGATTTGTTTTGAGGCTGGAATCTCTTTGTTTCTTTTGCTAAATTTCGGAGCTCAGCCTGCAGCTCACGGAAACTCAAAAGCCGGGGCTTCATTGGCGAGATCCTCGCATACACATCCTCATCATTAATCCCCCGTATGAACTGCCGGGTGAGTTTACTGTCACGGTCAGGAAAAGGCTTGCCTCCTCTTTGGTTTTCTTCCACAGCTCGCAGTGTTGCCTCCAGTGCTATAGCATATGAACAGGCAGACTCCCCAGACCTCTGAACACGCTCATAGAAGTCCGCTAGTAGATCTGAGGAGCTCTGTGTGTCGCCGTACTCTGCTCTCAGTTCTTCGAATGCCCTTTCAGGTGTTTGGTCATGGAGAGGTAGATTCAGGACCAGCTTTCGGGCTTCACCAGTTAGGTGACGCACCACCGTGGAAAAGCGGAGGTGAATGGGGAGCTCTATTGCCTCAAGAAGATACTGCATGTCACGAATCCAGTCCTCTACATGCACCTTGCTGTCAGCACTGCCAGTGAAGACTTGGACATTTTTCACTTGATGAGTCTGTATAAAACCACCGTAGGCAGCTAATGGGGGGTTAGCGTTGGCTGCAGCCCGGCCCGGAGCGCTTAAAGATGTATGCACCTGCTGGGGGGGTATGCCAGGGTGTCCACTAACTTGGGGGTCTAAAGCAGAGGTTGGTATGTGCATTGAGGCATGGGTGCCGGGTGGGGCTATAAAACCTCCATGGGTCATATTCACGATAGGGGGCATGACAGTGTTGGGGCTTATAGCAGATGAGTGGAGGGGGGCTCGAGAGTCGTGGACAGCAGCTAGTGGCATGTGGGGCAAACGGGGCGTCAGCCCATGCTTTGAACTTTCAAGGGTCTGCTCGGCTGCAGAGGGATTATTCATTATGCCCACTCCCTGCACTGTTAGGGGGCTTGGCATGGCGGCTTGGGGGGCAGGTGTGGAATACAGATGGCTGGTGTATGCTTGGGGGCTGAATGGAACGGTCATCGTTGGGTAAGGAGTGTTAAGTGATTGGTTCAGGGTGGGATGCTGGGTACTGTGCACCGCTGGGTAGTTGGGATATGAGGCAACATGGGGTGCCGGTGTAGCAGTGGGCCCATGGACACTGGCCTGAGGGGAAAAAGCAGGGGGCATAGTTATCTGTACATCTGGCCGAAACACTGGAGGGGCTGTAGTTAGAGGGCTGTGGTTGGACTGGCTTGTCTGGTTGGTTGGCACTGACCTTGGGCGAATTTCAGATAGGTGTGAGGGCACCTGCATTTGGCCTCCATAGGGTGGCAGTGGTGGGGCATGAGCTGGAGCCACGCCAAGATCAGTCTGGGGTGAAAGCATGGTTGGTGGTGGGGTCTGTTGTGTGCCCAGCCCAGAGTCGGTGAGGTCCCTGATTGGGGTGTGATACTGTAACCGCTGGCCAGTGAAGCTGGGGAACTGGGTGACCAGCTTCGACTTCACTGATGACTGTTGGTCCACTGTACTGGCGCTAGCTGTAGCCCCTTCATTCAAAAGGTGAGGCTGTGCCCTCTTTGGAGTGTCTGCAAAGTCTCTCAACATTTTCACTGTCCTGTATCTCTAATTTAGCTGCACCAGAAAATGTGTGTGGGCTACTTGTAGTATGCTTAACTGTGAGTAAGTACAATATATTTCTAGTAAAATAGAACACAACACAGATGTATGACAACTATCATTCTATAACGCAGAAAAAAAAAGAATTCACAAAAAAACAGCATTAAACTCAGAGCGTAGTTAAACAACTATCTTCAGCACAGAGGTTGTGAATGACACAAATCAGCAGCAATTGCTTAACCGTATTCAATGATTATCATTATAGACAGGGAACATCATTTAGCATTCTTTCTACAATTCAAGTCTCTGAGTCTTTTTTTTTTTTTTTTTCAGGGACAGAAACCCTCAAATGAAACCACCCCAAGATTTCACTTTCAAAGGATATGCCTGGGGAGATGAAAGTCCCAGTAATACAGCTGCACAGGCAGTTATATACTTAGTTCAGCACCCCATCAGATGGCGACACCTCTTACTATGGCTGCGTAGCTGGGGGGTGTCGGCATTGCTTTCTCTTCGGTCTCGAAGTGCCACAAATCCGGGTCACGGCACCAAAGATGTAACCCAACCAGTGCAGGGGCCTCCCTACACCCCGGACTCTGCGTTGTGTTAGTTTGTGTTGGATTGGGGTGCACCGCAGAGAGACCAGTCGGACACAGGCGCTCGATTTGTGGCTCGGACCGTGCCGTTTATTCGGAAGCAGGGGCAAACACCACTCCAACTCTGCTGCTGGCCCTTTTTGAATCACAGCAAACACTCCGTGACTATCAACATTGCAAAATACAACAACACATATACACAGAATACACATTAAGTAACAATAACCGTGCCTTCTACAACATTCCACGGTCTCGGCGATGAATACAACACAAAACTGATGCAGTTCGCCACTGGCAGTGCTTACCTTTTTGAATCACAGCAAACACTGAACCAAGATGGCGCCCGCGCGAACAAGAAATCTGAAGTACGGTGTCCTGCAGAGGACAAATGGTCAAAATTGCTAAATTTTACACCATATATGCAGCTCAACAGCGACACCTTGTGACTTATTCCAGTCACTACCTTACAGTAACATAACCTTTGTTGGCAATAACAGAGGTCAAACGTTTACTATAGGTCTTTACCAGGTTTGCACACACAGTAGCTGGTATTTTGGCCCATTCCTCCATGCAGATCTTCTCGAGAGCAGTGATGTTTTGGGGCTGTCGCCGAGCAACACGGACTTTCAACTCCCGCCACAGATTTTCTATGGGGTTGAGGTCTGGAGACTGGCTAGGCCACTCCAGGACTTTCAAATGCTTCTTACGGAGCCACTCCTTTGTTGCCCGGGCGGTGTGTTTTGGATCATTGTCATGTTGGAAGACCCAGCCTCGTTTCATCTTCAAAGTTCTCACTGATGGAAGGAGGTTTTGGCTCAAAATCTCACGATACATGGCCCCATTCATTCTGTCCTTAACACGGATCAGTCGTCCTGTCCCCTTGGCAGAAAAACAGCCCCATAGCATGATGTTTCCACCCCCATGCTTCACAGTAGGTATGGTGTTCTTGGGATGCAACTCAGTATTCTTCTTCCTCCAAACACGACGAGTTGAGTTTATACCAAAAAGTTCTACTTTGGTTTCATCTGACCACATGACATTCTCCCAATCCTCTGCTGTATCATCCATGTGCTCTCTGGCAAACTTCAGACGGGCCTGGACATGCACTGGCTTCAGCAGCGGAACACGTCTGGCACTGCGGGATTTGATTCCCTGCCGTTGTAGTGTGTTACTGATGGTGACCTTTGTTACTTTGGTCCCAGCTCTCTGCAGGTCATTCACCAGGTCCCCCCGTGTGGTTCTGGGATCTTTGCTCACCGTTCTCATGATCATTTTGACCCCACGGGATGAGATCTTGCGTGGAGCCCCAGATCGAGGGAGATTATCAGTGGTCTTGTATGTCTTCCATTTTCTGATGATTGCTCCCACAGTTGATTTTTCCACACCAAGCTGCTTGCCTATTGTAGATTCACTCTTCCCAGTCTGGTGCAGGTCTACAATACTTTTCCTGGTGTCCTTCAAAAGCTCTTTGGTCTTGGCCATGGCGGAGTTTGGAGTCTGACTGTTTGAGGCTGTGGACAGGTGTCTTTTATACAGATGATGAGTTCAAACAGGTGCCATTCATACAGGTAACGAGTGGGGGACAGAAAAGCTTCTTACAGAAGACGTTACAGGTCTGTGAGAGCCAGAGATTTTCCTTGTTTGAGGTGACCAAATACTTATTTTCCACCCTGGTTTACGAATAAATTCTTTACAAATCCTACCATGTGAATTCATGGATTTTTTTTTTCACATTCTGTCTCTCACAGTTGAAGTGTACCTCTGGTGCAAATTACTGACCTCTGTCATCATTTTAAGTGGGGGAACTTGCACAATCGGTGGCTGACTAAATACTTTTTTGCCCCACTGTATGTTCAATAGTACAGTGGTTTAGGTGGAAGATTTTAATTTATCATGGGTCATCCATAAACAATATTTAGTGACCTTTTTTATGAATGTGCCTATGCACATGCTGACATAGATGCCATGGTACTTACATGGTCATGTTTAGTGCCACAAATGAGAGAAATTAGCCTTATGATAAAATATTGATATTACCAGTGGCCATATTGGCAGGAATGTATTGATTGTCTTGTTTTTGTTTGTCTGATTTTTACTATATACTGATATGTGATTTGTCAGATAATGTAACTTTAAAGCCTTTGCAGATTTGTCATCACTGTCTAGGGCCCATCATAAGCATTGCAGTTTATTGGTTTCCCTTGTTGAGTCATTTCTCTAAAGAGTCCCCTCTGAACTTTCTGTTAACTATGTACAAGCAGAAGGGAGAGACGCATTACCAGTGAGACTTACAAAACAAGTAGTTTCTGATTTGTAGTTTCATCATATCAGGCATCATTTTTTTGAGTCCTGGACATTGGCAGATTCTTGATGGAGTTTAAAAAATGGCTTCATCAAAGTAGAATCTACTGGGGGTGTATAAATGGCACAGAGATCTAGCTATGTGCTATTTGTCAGTGATGCCCAGGGCTTATTCTTATTTACCATGGTTTACTGTCGACATCTTACGCCAGAGAACTGTTTTATACCACACCAGTTGTCTTCTGGCTCTTTGCTGCTACTGGGATGGCTGTAGCTCAGGCAGTAGAGCAGGTCATCTACTGATCATCTACTGATACTGGTGGTTTGATTCCTGGCTTCCCCTAGTCTGCATGCCTCTTGGTCAAGATACTAACCCCAAATTGCTCTCCGATGCATCCCTCGGAGTATGAATGTGTGTGTGAATGTTAGTTAGAAAGCACTAAGAAAATGTGCTTGTTTGAATCGGTGAATGCACATGTTGTGTAAAGTGCTTTGAGTGCTCAGAAGAGTAGAAAAGCGCTATATAAGAACCAATCTATTTACCATTTACCGAGTCATCACAGCGATATACAAAATGGACGACTTTGGCATCGCAGTTTCTCTTTAGTGAATTGTTAAAAACCAATGATGAGTGGAAAAAAATCAGCTACTAATGACAAGGATAACAAAAAGCATTATATAAATAATCTTTGTGTCTGTAGTCGTGTGTCCATCTATAGACGCAGCAGAGGTGTTTTGTGTGTTTCTGCAAGTGTGCTTTTTTTTTTTTTTTTTTTTTAAACCATGTTTATGCGAGGACTCAGCAGGGGTCTCTTTTATGATATTTTGTGTGTGTGTGTGTGTGTGTGGGGGGGGGGGGGGGGTTGTTTGTTTGTTTGTTTTTTTTCCTTCTTTTGGTGCATCTGTGTTTGTGTTTGTCCTTATGTTATAGTGATGCTAACAGATGACCAATAAAAGATTTTTTTCTCTGGTGTGTGTGTGTGTGTGTGTGTGTGTGTGTGTGTGCGTGTGTGTGTGCGTGTGTGTGTGTGTTTTCTCAGCAGGGGTCCTCTCACTGATATTCTGCTAATCAGAGTTTTGGGGCTGGGCTTAGTTACCATGGTAGCTGCTATATGCTTTCATTACTCTTCAATAGACACACTCGTCTGTCTCTCTTCCTGTCTCACTGTTCTTTCTTCCTGTCCTGTTTGTTTCTCTTTTGTCTTTCTACAGTGAGTCTGTCATTGTCCTTCAGCCGTCAAATAGAATTAAATGAAAAATAAATGTTTTGTTTTAATGTTACTAATGCATGTTTCTTGCTTTCTTAATGTGAGATAGAGAAGCTGTGCTTTCAAAATCCACTACACATGATCTTCCCCAGATTTTCTGGGAGTTTTGCCACAAAAGCTTGAACTGTGAAGGGTTATAGGAAAGCAATGAATTTTAAAAGCTCACAGCAATCCTTAAGAAGACATATTCAGAGGGCAATGGCTCAACAAAGACATTTCTGGATTTCTAAATATCCTTTGTAAAAAAGAAAAAAAAAGTTTGGACTGACTGTGTTGTGTAATTATGTTAAGACTGATTTTGATTAAAGTTAAATAAAGTTGATTAAAGTGGCACGTCTGGATACTCTTATGGGTAAACAATATAAAAGTCTTGTTTCCTAGAGATATTTGGTGAATGTGTTTTTAGATGCTGTGATAATCTGTGCCTCACATTGTTAGTATAAGATATGTGATCCATTAATCTGAATTTAGCCGTGCAACAAACTGACAAACTATCCAGGTGTGCCCCCGCCTTTCACGCTATGACAGCTGGGATTGAAATCTGGTGTACTGATTTATAAGTCAGTCTCCTCTGTCACCGCTTTATGGGCTTGTATTACCTATTAATTCTGGCTGAGTCTTCAGTCTTCTATAAGGCTAATAGTCCACCGCAGTAACTGGTCATCGCACTGTTTATTGTGTGTGTGTGTGTGTGTGTGTGTGTGTGTGTGTGTGTGTGTCTGCGTTGTTGTTTATGTGTGTTAATTAAGTGCATGGGTTTGTATTTCCTTGTGTGCATTGATGTGCATAGTTTTCACCTGAAGTGCTGATGCTGAGATAATTGTAAGGTGTTCTCTGGGAATTATTTTTTATGTCTTCATGTAGGCTTTTTTTTTCTCTACCTCTCCCCTCTCCCTGAGTACAGCTGCTTGACCAGTTTCTAACACACCCCAGCATATTAATTCCCAACCTTTTCCATTTAGAAATTGTTAGTGGTTTGATCTCACTAAGGGAGTGAGAGAGAAGATTGGAAAATGGCAAAATACAATTGCTTGAGTGTAACTGTAGTGAAACTTTCTGTGGGAGAGAACATTATAATCTGTCACACTACCTCACCCTAAAATGGACAGACAGAACAACATAGCTAACAGACAGGATTGGTGAGAGAGCTGTAATAGAATCACAGCAGGCAAATTTAAAATGGAAGAGAAGGAGAAAATGTGTTCAACAATACAGAAATGATACAAAACTGGGAGAGAATGGAAACAATGGAAAAAATAAAGAAGAAAGCAGGAACAAAAGAGGAATGAGGCAGAACTTGCATCAGATCACAGAGGGGGAAAAGCTGGCAGTAATGCTAATGTCAGGAAGCAGCCAGCCAGAAAGGCTGTGTTTGCATATAATTAAGTCTGTGTGTGTGTGTGTTTACATCTGAGTTCAATGGGATTTTTTTTTTTTTTTTGTATTTAATGTATATCCCATCCATGCTTCTGTTTTCTTAACTCTGCCCCCCTGAACTGGATGAATAGAGGGCCTTGAGCATATCCATCCTCTAAGTCATGAAATACACCCTGGACATGTTTCCAGCCTTTCACAGGGCTATAGATAAACCAATTATGTCTTATTCCAGCAGCTAATAATCTTGTCCTTACTTAAAAGGTAAACCATAATATTATATTTTAACTCCATACACAAAGTATTTTGTTACACATTTTTGCTGTTTGTTTGTTTTTTAACATTATGCAACTTATACAACAGTTTATTGCCCAAGGAGTATTTGATGTGAGAGCAGTGTCCCTACTGTAAAAACCAACCTCAGTGCTGTAAACCTGTTGACCTCATCACTCATTTTTTCTCAAAGTCAAGCTTTGACTGGTGGATTTGTTTGGGAAGATCCAACCTGAGCATCACTCTGGGTCCTGCAGCCTTTCACTACTGGCTTTGTGTTAACCTCATAGAAGAAGTGACAATATTGCATTTGCAGGTTCTTTCAAAGAACATCAGTGGATAATTGTTCAGCTTTACTAAAACAAACAGTTGTTAAATGTTTTTCAGGTTAGCATGACATTGTTGCCGTTTTAGTCATCAAATTCTAAATAATATGCATGTCTTCGTTCCTCAAAAGTTGTAGACCAGGTTTTTGTTGACTACAACACAGGCAGCTCCTGGTAGATTTGGACTATAATCCTACACAGTGGGACAGCTTTGCAGGCTTTGAAATTATGATCTCTGTAATAGTGGCCTTAGTGACTTTGACAAAATCAATTTTCCTGTTTTTCCTTAATATTTTTAGTTGATTGCGTTCATAAATTAGATATTTGGTTTTAGCTAAGCTTTTTGTATTTGCTACCTCAACTTAAAAATAATGTTAGAATATAAGAGTTTTGAAGTTGAAATTTTTATGTGCTAGCAGAGCATTGCCATGCTTCTGGTGATGTCTCTGGGTAATACAGATGCCCCTGGCTTGTATTAAAAAATAGAATATGTCCAGCCCTAGGGAAATATATAAATGTAAAATGAATTGTAATTTTATTGTGCAGATAGTTTTTTTTTTAAATTATTATTATTATTATTATTATTGTTTTTTAAATTTTCATGTGATTGAACTTTAATTGAAAATAGAAGTACTATTGAAAGTGTTTGTCATGCTCTTTGCAGGCTGTGTCCACACTAACAGACCTGCTGAGGGATAATCTAAGGAACAGTAAAATAAAACGGCTCCTGCTGCCACCACTCGCGGAGTTCCTCTACCTCATCTCCTCTCAGGTACACTTTGAATGTCAGAAGCCAACGTGAAGAGACATTTTTAAAGAGATAGATATGTTGCAGTTTATTGAAACATGATTATGTTTCCAAACACGTCTATAGAAGTCGGTCCACATGCATACTTGCTTTAGGCATGAAAAGGACACTCATTGCAGGAGGTTGCATAAGTGGCAAGAACATTACTCGTTTTTTTTAACACTCATTCTTTGTGAAGTAGATTTTTCCTTGATTAGAAGAGGTATAACAGAAGAGGAGCTGTTAATAGAAATGTTATTTGGCATTTTTGTCAAGAAGAAACCAGCAGATTGGGGCAGGTGCATTTCTTACTATTTGATTTTATTCTTTTTATTACCGTTAACCTGCGATTAAAGTCTGTTTTCCATACACCATTGTTAAGACTAATTCATGAAGGTCTTTAATTAGTCTCAGACAAATTCTCTTAATATTGTTCTACATACTAGACAAGGCAGTGGCATATTATGTCATTAAATGACCCGAACAATTATGTTAATACAAGCAGTAAGGAATACAATGAAAGAAATGATTCACTGGCTGCTCACCTTGCTGTTAACTTTAAGTGGCTGTGAATGTGTCATATCATCTTTCGCCAATAGTTCAGCAGTGAAATTGATTTCTTCAGTTAATAAGTAAAAATGAACACAGAATTGATGTCACAAGTAAGACTGTTTGTTATTTCTTCAGTGGTAATGTTCAGCTTTAGGTGAAATGAATGAAAGTACTCTGTCATCAGGTAATGGACTTTATATCTACACACTAACTAAATTCAGTTGAAATTTAATTGACCCCCAGCCCTGAGAATTAGAGCGAAGGGGGCCTTGTTTGACTTCATTACCAGGGGCACTACAATTTATTGCCAGTTAACCTAATTTACCCAGGCAGGTCAATTAAGCATAAGATTTTTATTTACTCAACTGATGGATAACCTTTAAAAATCAATCCACCCACCTGATTGCACACATTATTCTCTGAAACCTTAAACAATCTCATTGCTGTGTCGAAGCTCCTAATAAATTGACTCTTAAGCTCCTGCAGGAATTGTGTTTGTCGACTGATGCAAATGTGTTCTATCTCCCACAGAAATCATCTAACCAGCAATTTAAACGTATACATTTTCATTTAGTTATAGTAAAAAAATGATCTTATATCAACTTACCATCCCTAAGATGCTCTGTAATGTAGTGTCTTTAGTGTTACTGAAATTTTAGTGCATATATATATATATATGTATATTAGAGCTGCCACAAACGATTATTTTGATAGTCGACTAGTCACCGATTATTTTTGCGATTAGTCGACTAATCAGATCATCATCCATTGGACGTAAAACGTACAGCTTATTGCACCAGCAGCATCTGCTCTTATATAACTATCATTAGCTTACAGCTTTAAGTGTTTAAGGTATGTGCTAACTAAAAATAAAGACAAGATGATAGTTTATAAAATTTTAATGAAATTTGCAGATTGTTTCGGTGAAGTTTAATAAACTCCTTGCTATCTAAAATATAACAGGACACCGGAGTAAATTCTCGAGCATCTCACACTTCTGATAATCAGCTGTCTGCTTGACGTTTATTCAGCTGTGTAAAAACTTTAATCTCAGCCAAACCGATTTCCTCAGGAACAAATAAAATACTAAAAAAAGCCAAACAATAACATGTTTAAGTTATCTAAGTGACTCATATATATTTAACCTAAGTAGCGAAAGACGGCGGTGGGTTTGAAAACGATTTGCCGGGAGTCCGGTGTTCTCACGGCTCTAGTTAGCCTAGCCCCCGGCTAACTATCGAGCTAGTGGGTAACAGACGTCTCCGAAAACGTCGGAGCGCTTTTGAAAATATGTGGTGTCTTGATAAACTGAGCAGATATTTGAGGTTTACACAGCTACATTCTCGCCTGAAAATATGTTAAACGTTTATTTTGTGACCCAGAAAGAATAATAAGAGTAATATTAAAACTAACTAGCTGCCGCCATTGTTGGAAACTGAGCTGGGCCGCGCTATGAATTCTGGGAAACTGCTTCTTCTTCTTCGGGGTTTAACGGCAGCTGGCATCCTTGTACATGCTGTGCTGCCATCTTCTGTTCCAGTCCGTTATTACACTCTTAAATCCTGCCACTTATTCCTGCGTCTTTTGTGATCTTACAAAGCTTCAAACGACGCGTCGACTATTAAATCAGTCGTCGACAATTTTGATAGTCGACGTAATCGTGACTAGTCGACTAATCGTGGCAGCCCTAATGTATATATATATGTATGTATGTATGTACATATATATATATATATATATATATATATATATATATATATATATATGTATGTATGTATGTATATATATATATATATATTAGGGGTGCAACGATACACAAAATTCACGGTTCGGTTCGGTTCGATACTTTGGTGTCACGGTTCGATATTTTTTCGATACAAAAAAATGTTCATGCCTTTTTAATTTGTCATTTATTAAAATTATAAATATATATTTTAACTCAAAAGTACAGTTTTTAAATTTAACCCTAACCCTTGTGCGTGTTTTTTATTTTGACAGCGAATGCGCACCTGCGGACCACTTATGTGCAGCCCTGGTTATTTAGCTCGTCATATTGCAGCCACAGAAATTCTTTTGTCCATGAAACCATAAAGCTGCACTTTCTTTTTGCCTTATAGTCTGATTTGTCATAACTTCTCCGTTTTGTGGTAAGCTTTTCTTTGGCTGTCACTTCTTCACCCTGACCTGTCTTATTTGGCTCAGCAGAACTAAAATATATATACTGCTGCTTTTACACAAGCACTCACATAAGCTCAGCGATTCTCTGCTCGATCAACCTCTCACATGTTTAAGCTTGCTGCGGGAGATTTCACTTGTCATGTTTGCATAGTAAGCTAACGATTAATAAGACGATGTCAGAGGAATTGGTGCACAAATTATCATCACTCACAGATCAGTGCTGTCGCTCTCTATACACAGTTCGCACGATTGCAAAGTGAAAGCAAAAAAGCAAGCGCAAATTCAAACGCGATTTCAATATGTCACATATTGACAGTGGCTCACCGATGCCAAAGACATAATTACCCAGCTACATTTCTGAAAGAATGCAAAAGCATTGACATATATTTTTCCTTCCTACAATAGCCCGACGGGCAGGGAAGAGATAGATTTTGGTAGCCCAACTGAAAAAATCGCTAGCCCCAGGACGTCGGGCTAGCGATATCGCAAGCCCTGTATCTAATTGAGGAATCACTCATCTTTGGAAAAGAGAGTTTATTACAGAGAAATGTCTCTTTCCAAAATAAAAGCTATACTATCCGCTTCTTCTGGGCTATATTCTCAGCAGCATAAGGAGAATCATGTGCTAACAGCTGTCTAAATGACTCGGCTAAAGTTAGTAGCATGCTTGTTGTTTTTGTCTTTGCACTAGGATGATGTCGGCGTAAATGTGCAGTCATATTCGTTGTGTTCCCACTAGTGCTTTCAGGTTAATCTCGTTGAAATGACCTTAACGCCACAACACGGCAAATCTCCGTTAACGAGCTACCGCCGATCGCCCCGTGCATGGGGCTAGACGGCCAACACGTTAACGAGCTAACTGCGCTAACACACTAGTTCCCACCCATGTAATTGAGCATTGCATGCCACATCCAACATACTGTTTTACTTTAGTCCATGACTCGCTTACCTTCAGGGTCATACGTCACATGAAAACCAAAATAATTCCAAACGCCAGATCTGAATGAGGGTGGGGGAGGTCCATGTTGCAAGGGGAGCTTAACTTCTGTCTTGCTAGCTTGCCCTGCGCTCTTCCTTCTGACTATGCTGTCTGTGTTGAGCGCTCAGTGGATCTGCGCTCGACAGTGCAGCCTAGGCGGAGTAGTCGAACGCAGATTCACTGAGCGCTCAACACAGACAGCATCGTCAGAAGGAAAGTTGATAAAATAAATTACAAATGTTGTATTGTTCGATACATATGCGTACCGAACCGAAAGCACTGTATCGAACGGTTCAATATCGATACGAATATCGTTGCACCCCTAATATATATATATGTATGTGTGTATATATATATATATATATATATATATATATATATATATATATGTGTATATATATATATATATATATATATATATACATACATGTATATTAGGGATGCAACGATACACAAGATTCATGGTTTGGTTCGATACTTTGGTGTCACGTTTCGATATTTTTTCAATACAAAAAAATGTTCATGCCTTTTTAATTTGTCATTTATTAAAATTATAAATATATATTTTAACTCAAAAGTACAGTTTTTAAATTTAATGTTGCTGAAACAATAAAATAATAATAATAAAAAATCTATCTGATCGAGAAATCACTCATCTTTGGAAAAGAGAGTTTATTACAGAGAAATGGCTCTTTCCAAAATAAAAGCTATACTATAGCTTCTTCTGGGCTATATTCTCCGCAGCATATTAAACATATCAGGTCCCCATAAGGAGAATCATGTGCTAACGGGTGTCTAAATGACTCGGGTAAAGTTAGTAGCATGCGTGCTTGTTGTTTTTGTCTGCTTCCACTTGTCTTTGCACTAGGATGATGTCGGAGTAAATGTGCAGTCATATTCGTTGTGTTCCCACTAGTGCTGTCAGCGTTAATCTCGTTAAAATTACATTAACGCCATAATGCCGCAAATCTCCGTTAACGAGTTACCGCGGATCGCCCCGTGCGTGGAGCTGGACGGTGTCAACACGTTAACGAGCTAACTGCGCTAACACACTAGTTCCCACCAATCGAGCATTGCGTGGCACATCCGACATACTGTTTTACTTTTGTCCATGACACACTTACCATCTGGGTCATACGTCACATGAAAACCAAGATAGTTCCAAACGCCAGATCTGAATGAGGGTGGAGGAGGTTCAATTTCGGGTAGCGTTGAGGCAGTTGCCATGTTGCAACAAGCTCAACTTTTGTCTTGCTAGCTTGCGCTGTGCTCAGTGGATCTGCGCTCGACAGTGCAGCCTAGGCGGAGTATCGAACGGTTCAATATCGATCCGAGTATTGTTGCACCCCTAATATATATATATATATATATATATATATATATATATATATATATATATATATATATATATATATATATATTAGGTACATACATTCAGTTTAGTTATTGTATATCTAGGCCTGGTGATATGAAATTGTATTTTTCAATGGTTCTGGCTGTCCTTGATGCACCATCAAGACTGAAATGGTCACGTTTATCTTTTCAAAACTCAATTTTTCTTGAATGCAGCATAATTAAATAAAGTTTTTGGTGGGTATATTCATTGTCTTGAAAAGTCACAAACTAATTCAAGTGTTTCAAATTAACTTCTTTTTGGTTTCATGATGTTGAGTGCATATATCCACAACATTTCTCTGAGTCAACTTCTTTAAAAGGACCCCTCCATGAAAACGTGTTTTAACCTTGACGTTTTTTCATTTCATGCCAGTTTAAGAATCAGAGCTCCAAAAACACAGTCGTTTTTTTTATTTTTTTGGACTGTTTTTAGAGTCTCAAGGTTGGCGGTCTGATGATCTGATAGGTTTTCTGCTTAGTGTCAGCTACATTGCTTCCTGTATTCTTGAGGCTAGATATACCCTTGAAAAAAAAAACCACCATAAAAACCTATATCCTTATTGGGCTTTACAAGGATGAATTAACATATTATCAGACTGATTTTAAATAGTAAGTAAAATTGGGTGTTTTGTTGTCTCATGCTGTCAGCTAACAGTACACGACTGTCTTTAACACCTTAATGAATAGTTAAGTTAATTTAGCAGCATTAGTGAAAGCAAATGTCTTAATTACAAACAGTTCAGATGAAAATCCTTCATGGATCTGAGCTCTACCAGCCATGTGGACCCACTTTGTCTCTATAATGGCAGGAGAAACAGTTTGAGTAATGTGGAATGGCTCTGTAAGTGTCCCCTGGTAAAATGATCTTCTTTACTCTCCTGCAGCCCCAGTCAATGACAACGATTAGCTATAGCCTCCAGTGCTGACTTTATCCTCAAGGTTAGATGTAGCCTAGAGCCTATACAATTGCAATGGAACAGAGAATTGTTTGATAAAAAAAAAAGTTGAATTATTGTTGAATTTATCTCAATTTTGTGGATTTTAAGACAGTTAGTAAGACAATATAAATGTAAAGCCTATTTTGTCAGGATAAGAAGTAAATGGTAAACATATGATCATGTGAATAACTGAAAATACAGTGGCAACATTTTGATGACTGAACATTCACAGGAAAAAATACCATACTAGATTTCCCAGATTAATATAAAATACATGATAATTTCAGGATTATTCAGAATTATGTGTGAGTTTATGGTTTGACAGAGCAACCAAAACCATCAGCCTAGTCCATAGGAAGTTGTAACACATTATTTCAACTATTTTTTGAAATGTCATTTACTACTAATACTAATAGATAACAGATTGTTTCTTAAATAGTCAATGAAAAAACACTATTTAAATACTCACATGTACCTTGTTCCTATATTTTTAAAATATTTTGATGGAAAAAGTCTTAATTTGAGTATTGCAAATGCAGTTAAGTAATAAAGATGCCCTGGCTCCTTTTGCACCCTTTTCTTACCCTTTCCTCAACTCCTCTCTGCTGCACTCCGCATCTCCTACACTCTGCCTTTCTCTGACTCCCACTCTACTCCTCCACTGCCCCCTCCTCCCTTTACTGTATCCCCTCCATCTCTCTTCTCTCACCCTTTCTCCCTCTTTTCTATGCCTCTCTATCAGGAGAAGAAGAGAGGCTCCCCAGAGGGACTGTGGTTCGTTCCCGCTGCCGCCTACACTGGCTTAATGAGGAGCCTGCGGGAAGGGGTGAGTGTCTCTGTGTATGTCTGCATGTGTCTGTTTGTCTGTGCCTGTGTAGCTGTGACTAAGTCTCTCTCACTGTGTGTGTGTGTGTGTGTGCGCAAGAGTGTGTGGCAGGGGATCCCTGTGAACTGTAATGATGAGGCAGCTGTGGGGGCCTAAAGCGTTGTTTGCCAGCTGCAAGTCAAGGGCATGCAGAGCAGTCACACACACACACACACACACACACACACACACACACACACACACACACACACACACACACACACACATGTGCGCATTCGCACTCTTACCTGCATCAAACACAACCCTTTACTGCTCAGCAGTCTGACCTCAGCAGCAATTAGGACCCTCCAGACACACATATACAGTAGATGGAGCAGAAACACAAGTAGAAATGTAGATACTTCTTTCCTTTTTGCAATTTTTTCTTTCACTTTTTTCTTTTTCTGTCTTATTTCATCCCTTTTTCTTACTTTGCCAGTTTAAATTACTGTTTTGTTTTGTTTTTAAAGTGAACTTATAAGACTGTAGTTGATTTAACACTAAAATAAAGATTAGAAATGGGCTTGTGCTTTTTGAAGCATGTCTATTAAGAAATTGCTCCCACATCACATAAAGAAATATACAGTGTTTTTCTTTCTAGTATTTTTACACGGTGACCTTTTCCCACGGATTAGGGACACATTTGGTAGACAGTGATATACAGTGAACAGGTAAAAGGAAAGAAGGAGATGGATGGATGTTGTTTTGTCTCTCAGGTGCAGAAAGGGTCTTGCTGTGGTGGCCCACTATAGCAGAATGAATATAGATGAAACCGGTCTGCACAGTTGTCAGCTAGTACCTACTGTTGCTTCATTACCACTGGGAGTGTAGGGGGGTAGATGAACAGAGAAGAGGTGCGTGTGCGTGTGTGTGTGTGTGTGACAGGAGCGAGGAGAGGGGTGTAGGGGAGGAGAGAGAAGGTTGACTTATTTATCATTATTGAGCTGAGAGAGTATGCTGATGGAAACACACACTACTCACACACAGCCTTAGGGACCAGACACTCATCCTAAGACCCAACCTGCCTCACTCTTTTTCCATCTCTCCCTCTCACACTCCATTTTCTCTCTCCTCCCAGTCTCCCTTTCCCTGACGAGCTGTTTTTCCAGTAGAATAATATTTGTCATCACGTTACAGAGCTGTCTATTTGGGCGAACTTTGTCTCATGGGTTTTACAATTATTGGAGAGATAGTGGTCACATTATATGGTTGGATGTTTGAGATACAAATCCTTGTTTGGGCACCTATGGGCAAAATACTTGTTTTGTTGCTTTATTTTCTTTTACTTGTTAAACAGTAAAACTTGATTAACAATTTCAGTGAAGCACTAAAACGTGTTGAATAGGTTGAGAACTGCCATGGGCTTTCTAAGCAATTGACTGAGGAGCTTTAAGTTAACTGATGTTTATAAATCAAGTTAAGGCTATATTAAAACACCTCCATATTATAATTTCCAAAATCTTTAATAAGGTCCTCTTAAGGAAAACTGTGAAAATGAAAAAAATTGCGGTTCATTGTGGTTGCAGTAAGCTTTAGCAGTATTTTTCCACCATGCAGAGATGATGCACCAAAAAAAGTCATTAGGAGGAAACTTTACCAAGTACCCGATCACAAATGTCATGATGAAGAATACAAAGCCACATCTGGTTTAGATGTTGCTTTAACTTCAGGTTGTGCACAGATGAAGTTTCTATCTTAGCTCTTTCTCTACAACTTCTAAAAGTAGGTTTAGAGAAAAAAAATGATGCAGAATTTGACCATGAGATTTAAAGCATCCTCCTTTTTGGGACAGTTAGTGGCATATGAAATATTGAATGGATATAGAAAACAGTTCCACTAAATATCAGAAGTTTTGGCTGCAATTGTACTCCAGTTAGTCACGTAAAGGCCTGGCAAAAACAACACAAATCTGACATGAACTGTTTAAATATAAGCAAACTAGAGATTTCTGAATGACCTTTGCAGTCTGTTTAACTATGGGAAGAGCTTAAGCCTGCCATGTGAACAAAATAAGCTAAAAATTGAAGTGTTTAATGGCTTAGCTGCGAGAAGGTTGATGGAGAGAGAGCTACAACAGGCTATTGAGTAAAGTTGAATTTTGCTTGACAGGGGTGACCTGTTAACCCATGATGAAATAGCCAAAAATAGAGAGTACACGCACCCCATATAAAAGAATGAGCTGCTCCCATGGCATCAGTGTTGTCTTAAATGTCAAAAAATGTGAATTTAGATCTAGACAGATGGTCTCTATTGATTTCTTTAAGGTTTATTGAATCCCTTACCCTAAGGAAAGCAAAGTGAAGACAATATGAGACTAGCTGACAATTCTGTCACATATAAGGCTAGATTTGGTCCAGTTTTTATATAAAAATATTGATCAGTATAGCTAATTCGTTTTTAGATGAAATATTTTTAGTAGCTAAGGCACAGAGCCAATTTGTTGGTTTTGTCAGTAGAGCGATATGGTGGAGGAAATGGGGACTGACAGAAATGAAGAAAGAAGGATCAGTGTAGTGGGGAAGGGGGTGGAGATGGCAGGGAGAAAGAGAGAAAGTTGTAGTTGGACAGGGGGAGTGGATGGCATGGAGTGAAAGGCAGGTTTCCAGGCCAGACTGAGCTACAGGAAATTATTTATGAGTCTGAACAAGATGATGCTTCAACTGCCTAAGATGAAAAGTGTATGTGTGAATATATGTGTGCGTGTGCGCGTGTGTGCAAAAAAAGTGATGTGTGAACAGTATTGCAGTGATAGAAGCCACGGGGCCAAAGGCAGAACTCCCCCTTACACACATGGATCCTTACATACAAACATACATACACACACAGCGGTGGTGGGCCTATTAATGATTTAACACTATCTTCCACAAAGGAGAGGAGACCAGAGGGGGATGTCGTGGGCCCTACCCTTTTGTCTAACATAGGATGACCATTGTATATGCATGAACACACACACACACCTAGCGTTAATGTTAGTAAATGTGTTATATAATAATGGATACTTACTCATCGTATTCTTCAGAATCCTTTTTTAGAATTAATCCCCATTTTTAATGAACAAAAAATGAAGAAAAATAGGCCAACATATGACGGAGTATAACTTAAGTTTATATTATCTTTACTTTTTTTCCCCTTTGTCTAAGAAAAACAATAATGTATAATCGAGCCTTTAACTCTTTTGGGGTAAAAAAAAAAAGGTTTGAAATTTGGCACAGTGATTTAGGGCACTCCTTGCTAGCTTTACAATTAGATGGAAGGTTCCTGCCTGAGTAAAAGGATCCAGATGTATCTACCTGAAATTAAAAGCTTGCAATTAAAAAAAAGTAATGTATTTTTAATGACCAATAGTTCTGCCTTAAGCACAATTAGAAACAAACACAATCTGACTTTACTAACAACATACAGAGATGTACATCTCAGTCTTTGGATGAATACACTGAATAATTACTCAGATCTCAGTCTGGAAAATCGATCCCTCCATTTATCCATGCATCCATCCATTTTCTGCTACTGCTGCTAGTAGCTAGTAGTAGTAGTCGAGTCTACGAGGCGTAGTTTAAGCAGAGAAACCCAGATCTTCGTCTCTCCACCTGGGAACACTTTGAGGTTCCCAGGTCATCCAAGAGATGTTCTCCAGCATGTCCTGGTCTGCTCCAGTGCCTCCTGCTGACAGAACATGTCTGAAATTCTTCATCTCATTTCTTTGGTCAACACTCAGCACTTATAACTACTGAACATAGCTCAACTGATAAATGGACAGCTTTGATTTTACACTTGGGTCTCCCTTCACCATAACAGCCTGGCACAGTGTTGGTACTTAAGAAACTCAACAACCCTCCACTTAGGCTACTCAGTCTCAACTTGGATTGGTCACTCTGACTTGTCTTACTTTGCAAAAAATGAATAATCATCTTTTTCAGTAATTCTGTTGTTGATTTTAACTGTGAGCACATGCTTGCTTCGATATGTAGCATTTCCAGCTTTCTGAATCCTTATTATGCTTCTTCTAAGGCCCTGTCAGGTATGGCTCTTGAGAAGACTAGACTTTCACAAGACACACTGTAAGACTTTTTTTTAAAGTCTCCTTTAACTGGAGGATCTGACTTCAAGTAGCTTTGGGAGAAATCATTAGCATAGAGGTTCTTTTGCTTATCCCAGTCTGGACCAAGAGATTTCTATGTTGTTGCTGGGATGAAGCTCATGTGCCAAGTTGAGATGGTGTCTCACTGAATTGTAAAACTGCCAAGGAAATGTGCATCTTCATGTTTTTTTTTTTGTTTGTTTTTGTTTTTGTTTTTTTTTGGGGAAGGAAAGGAAACATTTTTGCTTCCTGTTTGACTGAAATCTCATGAAACTCACGATTGAAACTCACCACACCACAGTGGGTCTGATTGGTTTCGCTAATAGTTCTTTACATAATTATTAGGTAAAACATATGTTTGAGTTTTAGCAATGATGTACCGTTGGCTTCATTTGATCAAGTGGAGTTCAGAGCACTACTTCAGTTCATGCAATACTTAATTTTCTTTACAAACCCCCCCCAAAACTTTAATTAAATTAAATTATTTGCATGGTTATATTTATTTATTTATTTTCAAGTTTTGGCAAAATTGGCAGAGATACCCAGCCAGTCAAATTTGGCACAAAGCTGTGAGATGAGAAGTAGTATCTTCAAATTTCCTTTTGTTGACATAAAGGTGAAGAAAATTGTATGATTTGACCATTTGGAGGTGCTGCAACAAGCGTCCCCATAACATGCTTCCATCCAGGCTATTAACCGGATCAAGTTGCCTCAGTGACAGTGGCCTATTGAACCTCTTGCCCCCTCCTCAGTGCTTGCAGCTATATTTAATATGTACCGGTATGTTTTTCTTTTTTTTGTGACATATTGGTTTTCCCACCTAATCGGTCCTTTCCCACGTCTCTATTACTTGTGCATAAATTTTTTCTCCTGTCAGCTATTTTGTCCAAGTCAGCTTATAAGCCTTTGTTCCTCGATGTTTACCTGTTTGTCTACAAGCCTGTGTTTCTCTTTGGGGTGTTAGATGTGTAGTGTGTGAGGTCAGTAGACAATGTCTGCGTTGCTGCCATGGGGGCTTATTCAAAACCAGGTGCACTGGCTTCTAAAGGATTTTAAATGGAAAGAGAAACCACATGAAACGTGAAAAAGTGTGCTTAAACATGCACAAGATTTCAACTCAAGAAAGTGATTTAGTTTTTCTGATCTGCTTGTCTTTGTACTTCAGACTCAGCAGACAGGTGCAAACATGTTTGGATATAAATCTAATCCACTGATCAACATTTAAAGACAGGGTTTTATTGTTCAGTATCACCCCAGCCTTTGAACTCTTTCATTTGAATTTCTTGTTCTTTTTATTTTGCCAGGGGTTCAAAGCACATAAATCTTTCTGTGGAAAAAGGGAGATTTTTTTTAAAGTTTAAACTACTTGCCATAAAGCCAGTTAGTCATATTGATTTCTGATGAAACCGATTGTTTCTATTTTTGGTAATTCTGAGTTTAAACCTTACAAACTTAAATTCTTATGCTTTGCTTTCCTGTTGCTTGTGTTAGATCTGGCCAATGCACTCCTGGAAAGCTGAATTAATCATCTTAACATTTTGTTTCTTTTATTTTTACAGTTATTATACTGCTATTATACTACAGATCAAAAGAAAACCTTTGGTCTAGCTTTGTAAGTTTTACCCGAGATCATGAATCTATTTTCCCAATAAACTCTGTAACCTCTTCTAAGGTCAGAATCAATTGTATTTTAATCTGTCAATGATTTGGAATTTGTGAAATGTTTTATTCATTTTTGTGCATTTTTACTTTTGGGGGGACAGGACAGTACAGTAGACAAGAAAGGGGGAGAGAAAGTAGGGGGAATGACACACAGGAAATAGCCTGGGGCAGACTTGAACCTGGGCCTCAGCAGGTGAGCCTTATGCCCTCTGGCATGTGGTTCACCTGTTCAACCAGTAAGCTACACTTTTTAATTTAACAATAACTAACAATAACTTAAGCAATAGCCGATAATGCTAGAAATATAATTAATATTAGTACATGTTTTGGAATTCAAAGCCCTGTATCTCTGATTTAGTCCAACACAGCAAAAGAGGATACCAGAATATACCAAACACATCCCTGGTGTCTGTAAACTAGAACAAGCAAAGAGCATTGTCTTGTCTTGTCAGCTGAGGTCATGAAGTGAAATTGCAGTGCTGTCATTCCAATTACCAGTATAATGACTCTGGCAGTTGCAACTTGATTCTGAATTTTAATAGCTCATAGAATTATTGATAGAATGAGGCTTAGTATACCACATTTTCCCAACCTAATTATTTCATCAGTTCTTTAACTCAGAACCAAGAAGTTGACATTTTTCTTTTTGAGTGAAATACTATGGCACACACTAAATTGTAACATATGCCTTTAGTAGTCTACCTATAATTGCATCTGTGGTCTCATGTGTTAGAGCATGGCTAATAGTTGATCCCCAGCCCCTCCACATGCCAAACTGTTGTTGGGCAAGATGTCAAGGTGGGGGCTAAATCTATCTTGAGTGCTGCTGTGTGTCCAATGGTGATGCAAGTCATAGTTTGTTACTGACAGACAGTGTTGATTTATTACTATTACTGAAGGTCCGCGACTCCGAACTGTAGTAAAGGGACCTCTGACTAATACGGCGGGGTCCCTATCGGCTCGTAGCCGAAAACTAGCTTTACTTTGTTGTGTGGGTCAACTTTACTTGCGAGAGACAGAGAGAGGCGTTGAAAGACTGCTCCAACGGAACTTATTGTTTTCGGAGGAAAACACGAACACGGTGTACAGTCGAGTCTTAATAGCTTGGCTGCAGTGGTTATTATTATATTTACATGCTTCCAGCTCCCGTTTTTCCTCGATGACAACTCCTACCTTTCCACTCCCCTTTTTCTCCCTCCTCGCTCACAGACACATAATGTGTATGGCAGTCCATTCTCCCTGCAACACGGACTACACTGCCCATGATGCTACATTCTTCAGAGCTATGCTTGTAGCATTCTGCCTGTTAGCTTAGCACAACAACAACAACAACAACAACAACAACAACAACAACAACGAAAAGGCGCTCTCTCACCCAGGAAACACACAGTCGCAGAGAGAGAGAGAGAGCGTCGCCCTGTAACCATGGCAACCGTAGCGCTGCCGCCTGGAACAACAGAACGTAGCTGTCAAACAAAACCCAAACAGTCCTGACCCGCGACAAAATGAAACAGGAAAGTACCGCAGTGTAATCCATTTATTTCAACAAAGTAACTGTATTCTGAATACCACCTTTTTAAACGGTAACTGTAACGGAATACAGTTACTCATATTTTGTATTTTAAATACGTAACGGCGGTACATGTATTCCGTTACTCCCCAACACTGCTGACAGAATATATCTGAGGTTACGTTTACAAATATGGATTAGCTTTACCTCTCTGTCTTGGAGCTACATATACAGTTGATGTTCTTTGAACAGCAGTTACCGCTGGAAGAATAAAGCAGTTAATCTGCTCCTCCTAGTGCTTGTAAAGACTGCAGTTGAAGTCATAACTGTCTGAGACTTCAGTCAGTTTCTAAAAACCTTGTTGTGTTGCATGTGCCGTACATATATTTTCAGTATATACCTAAAAAAAAAAATACTAAAGGATTGAACTTCACCGTGTAAATCGTAATAGTATTATTCATATCAGATAGTATTTAAGAAAATTGCTCACAAAACATTTTGTATCTTGGACATCAATACAAGCAGGCTTGATTGCATCTAAGCACAGTTTCTACAAATGCTGAGCTACTGTCTATTTGTAACTTCCAAATTCTCACCTTACTCTGCTGATCATTTATAAGTGTTACAATATTTGGCATCGCAAAATGCCTTAAGGGATTTTTTTCCCATTATTTTGTTTTTCTTTTAGGAGGCGTGATGCAAAAGTCATTTTAAATGGAGGGTGACGCCTCATTTATATCTTCTGCTTGCCTCATGAAACTAAGTGGTGATGGGATGGTGATAAGTGGTGATATAGTTCCAGATTTTAAAATACATTAGGCTCGGCCATAGGTATAGCTCTGGTATATAGTTCTTACTCTACATTTGAAAAACAAATCCCTAGTATATCTTTTATTGTCTCACAAGTGGCAGTAGTAGCATTAAGGAGGGTGGATTACCTTGAAGAGTGCACAGTAAATTAACCCCCCACCAATATGCTGTCTGATCTTTGTGGAAGTCACAATTACAAAAGCAGTGTGATTACTCATTTAACATACAAAGCACTGTACTCCTCATGTCTTCACTGAACACATTGAGCTATTACTAACAGTACAGGCCTGAAAGGGGAAAATTAACTTTAGTCGGTGGTAGAACCTCCTTTAGCAGCAACAACCTCAATCAGACACTTCCTGTAGATATTTCCACAACAATGAGGAGGATCTTGGGGCCATTCCCATTACGGCCTGTCTTAGCTGAACAACCTTCATGTGCAGAAGATGTCAGTCAGTTAAAATCAGGGTACTGACTTTAGGTTAATGTCTAGTTGCATCATTTTGTTCTCACAATGCTCCATCCACCATGGTTCACAGTTGGGATGATATTTTGGTGATGGTGTGCGTCTCCTTTTTTTTTTCTTCTCCATACATGATGTTATACATTTTTGTCTCAGAGTATCAGCCTAGAGGTGTTTGGAAAAAAATGGAAAGCAGTGATTTGACAAACACTAGTTACTTTTGTGACTTTTTCTTATTTAAAACAATTTATTTATTTATTTATTTTGTTGTAGGAGTTGGTGATATAGTCTTCTGATCTCATTTACCTAATTGAAACACCCAACTCTAAATAGCTTCTGGAGAAATTGTTTACAGAGTGGTTCATATTCCAGCCTGACCATCTTATGACTCCATATGTTCAAAGACATGACAAGTAAAAGTGTGTTTCTTTAGTTTAGTCTTGTTAATGCTTGTTAACCCTTCAAGCTCTTTTCTGAACAGTTTCCATCATATTACGGGCCTCTTTATACAGTGGGGCAAAAAAGTATTTAGTCAGCCACCGATTGTGCAAGTTCCCCCACCTAAAATGATGACAGAGGTCAGTAATTTGCACCAGAGGTACACTTCAACTGTGAGAGACAGAATGTGAAAAAAAAATCCATGAATCCACATAGTAGGATTTGTAAAGAATTTATTCGTAAATCAGGGTGGAAAATAAGTATTTGGTCAATAACAAAAATACAACTCAATACTTTGTAACATAACCTTTGTTGGCAATAACAGAGGTCAAATGTTTACTATAGGTCTTTACCAGGTTTGCACACACAGTAGCTGGTATTTTGGCTCATTCCTCCATGCAGATCTTCTCGAGAGCAGTGATGTTTTGGGGCTGTCGCCGAGCAACACGGACTTTCAACTCCCGCCACAGATTTTCTATGGGGTTGAGGTCTGGAGACTGGCTAGGCCACTCCAGGACTTTCAAATGCTTCTTACGGAGCCACTCCTTTGTTGCCCGGGCGGTGTGTTTTGGATCATTGTCATGTTGGAAGACCCAGCCTCGTTTCATCTTCAAAGTTCTCACTGATGGAAGGAGGTTTTGGCTCAAAATCTCACGATACATGGCCCCATTCATTCTGTCCTTAACACGGATCAGTCGTCCTGTCCCCTTGGCAGAAAAACAGCCCCATAGCATGATGTTTCCACCCCCATGCTTCACAGTAGGTATGGTGTTCTTGGGATGCAACTCAGTATTCTTCGTCCTCCAAACACGACGAGTTGAGTTTATACCAAAAAGTTCTACTTTGGTTTCATCTGACCACATGACATTCTCCCAATCCTCTGCTGTATCATCCATGTGCTCTCTGGCAAACTTCAGACGGGCCTGGACATGCACTGGCTTCAGCAGCGGAACACGTCTGGCACTGCGGGATTTGATTCCCTGCCGTTGTAGTGTGTTACTGATGGTGACCTTTGTTACTTTGGTCCCAGCTCTCTGCAGGTCATTCACCAGGTCCCCCCGTGTGGTTCTGGGATCTTTGCTCACCGTTCTCATGATCATTTTGACCCCACGGGATGAGATCTTGCGTGGAGTCCCAGATCGAGGGAGATTATCAGTGGTCTTGTATGTCTTCCATTTTCTGATGATTGCTCCCAAAGTTGATTTTTTTCACACCAAGCTGCTTGCCTATTGTAGATTCACTCTTCCCAGTCTGGTGCAGGTCTACAATACTTTTCCTGGTGTCCTTCGAAAGCTCTTTGGTCTTGGCCATGGCGGAGTTTGGAGTCTGACTGCTTGAGGCTGTGGACAGGTGTCTTTTATACAGATGATGAGTTCAAACAGGTGCCATTCATACAGGTAACGAGTGGGGGACAGAAAAGCTTCTTACAGAAGACGTTACAGGTCTGTGAGAGCCAGAGATTTTCGTTGTTTGAGGTGACCAAATACTTATTTTCCACCCTGATTTACAAATAAATTCTTTACAAACTCGTCGTGTTTGGAGGACGAAGAATACTGAGTTGCATCCCAAGAACACCATACCTACTGTGAAGCATGGGGGTGGAAACATCATGCTATGGGGCTGTTTTTCTGCCAAGGGGACAGGACGACTGATCCGTGTTAAGGACAGAATGAATGGGGCCATGTATCGTGAGATTTTGAGCCAAAACCTCCTTCCATCAGTGAGAACTTTGAAGATGAAACGAGGCTGGGTCTTCCAACATGACAATGATCCAAAACACACCGCCCGGGCAACAAAGGAGTGGCTCCGTAAGAAGCATTTGAAAGTCCTGGAGTGGCCTAGCCAGTCTCCAGACCTCAACCCCATAGAAAATCTGTGGCGGGAGTTGAAAGTCCGTGTTGCTCGGCGACAGCCCCAAAACATCACTGCTCTCGAGAAGATCTGCATGGAGGAATGGGCCAAAATACCAGCTACTGTGTGTGCAAACCTGGTAAAGACCTATAGTAAACGTTTGACCTCTGTTATTGCCAACAAAGGTTATGTTACAAAGTATTGAGTTGTATTTTTGTTATTGACCAAATACTTATTTTCCACCCTGATTTACGAATAAATTCTTTACAAATCCTACTATGTGGATTCATGGATTTTTTTTTCACATTCTGTCTCTCACAGTTGAAGTGTACCTCTGGTGCAAATTACTGACCTCTGTCATCATTTTAGGTGGGGGAACTTGCACAATTGGTGGCTGACTAAATACTTTTTTGCCCCACTGTAGAACAAAATGAGCAAAAATATTTTTATTGGTCATATACCCAGATTATTGTAAAAAAAATTGTAAAAATGTTACTTACTAATTTATTTGAGCTTACCTTTCTGGGAATGTAAAGTCTAACTAGAGCTATAAGGATAATATAATGAGAGTACTTATACTGGGAGACATTATAGTGCGAATGACTTACTCTTTTCTCTTTCTGCTGTATTTCTCTCTGCATCATAATGATGGAATTTCTTGCATTAGCAACTTGTTTCTTACCACATATAAGGATATCTCTCTCACTCTATCTCTCTCACTCTTTGTCTTTAACACCCCTCCTCTTCTCTGTGTAGTTCTTGGCAGGGCTACAGTCTATTAAACACACAGACAGTGGGTGCTCCCCCGTGGGCTCATTAGTGAGCTGGCCCACACGGCCTGGGGAATGCTGGAACAGACCATTCTACTGGTTCCCGGAGGGGTGCCAGAGGATTCATTATGTCGTTGTTCAACATAGTCTCTTGGTGGTGAATAGTGCAATGTGATGTTCTATATTGGATTAATAGGTCATCTATTTAAGATATTAGTCTTGATTTTGTTTCCATATACTTGTTGTATGTTGTATGTGATGTATGACATGAAATAACCAAGGCTTGCAGCCTGATCACAGATGCTTTCTTCAATGTCACAGGTAAATGTGTCCACGAGACAGCAAACTTTTTAACACCTAAAATTACATTTTGCCATTTTGTGATGAACAGAAGCCAAATGATTTATCCTTTTTTTCAAGAGAGGATTAATACAAAATGTTGTTATTGTATTTTGGGACCAAAGGATATTCTTTGACACAGTCAGAGCACATTATGTAAAAACTTGCTTCAACTTAGGTCTAATGTGAACATCATTTCAAACTGACATGATATGAGTTCAGTTGTTTTTGAGGGAAAAAAATATTTTTTGTATCCAGTATCACTGTTATTGTTTCGACTTTGTCTTAAGTATCGCATTATTTATACTTACTTTATAAACAAAAGTGTTGACTTTGTGAACTGTACAACAGCTTTTAAGTATAAACTGATGTGTTTTTCAGAATTAACATAATACATTTCCAGAGTGAAATAAATGTTTCAGCTGTTCATATGAGCCTTTACCACAAAATATTATTAGCTGTTTTTGTATGAATAGGCTCTATCGTATCCCATATCTAGGGAGATTGCGTGTAAATGATGTAACACAGTGAAACACAATAATAACTTGACAGAGGCAATCACTTCTGTTCTACTTCCTGGCTTTCTCCGCAATGACATTCCTGGAAAACTAATTTCCTCAGCGACAGACATTTCATTAGCCCATTGTCTGAACACTGACAACTATTCTCTACTGAAGCAAAGGTGTGTGGGCACATACAGTATACACATCGAATATGCACACAAACACGTTAATACACAAGTTCACTCATACATACGCACAACTTCGGTCTCCGTTTTGTACTGAGATGTCACTGAGAGCTAATCTAATTGTCAGTTTGTGATTTTATTACTTTTTTTGTACATCGTGGCCACATTTTTCAGTAATCGGGTTTTGGGTGTTGAATTTAACAATCAACCAGAAAATGCTGAACCCTTATCATTATAATATACTCTGCTATTAAGATGCACACCAGTATGAAAGCTTAGCTTTACACATGTGTGACCTTCACCAGTTGATTGTGCTGGCACACAAATTGCTTCTAGCACAGGCAGTAGTAAAACAACAACTTTTTCTTTCTGTATTGTCTCTGTTTATGTTTCTAAGTGTTTCTGCTTGGTATTCTTTGTCTTTGCTGAAGGACAACTGTTGAGGTTTTTGTCACTAGCCTGTTATTATAAGTGTAGTTGGTAGTGTAGTCAGTGCCACCTTAATTTGATCATTTTACTATATGCTACATACTTAAATTATACATTACCTCGTCTAGTCCCAGTGCGGTTAGCTGATCTCTATGTCAGAGCTGATATACATGATTTAGAAATACATTTATGTTTGTCTTTCAGGATGACACTACAGTTCATCATATGGCAGCAAAAGCAATAGAGAACATATCAACAGTGCTGTCTGGTCCCTCCCATCACCTGGTCACCACAGAGATAGGCGCCGCCCTGTGGTACCTGTTCACTCACTCCACTGTGGAGGCTGTCAGAGTCACTGCTATTTCTGTAAGCTCACATATATAAAGATATATCATAGATGTACAGCTAACTTTGTAAGAGCTATAAAGATATAGTAAAAAAAAAAAGTGATTAATACTAGTTGACTTTGAATAATTCAAGCTGATTTCACAAACTTATTTGCACCAGCTGTATATATTACACAAAGTTAAAGCAGCCAAATGTGCTTGACTGACTGAATTTCTTGTATTGCTGTTATAGTCTGCTAAAAAATAATTAATTCTGATGCGATTCTCCTAGTGAACCACAAGTAATGAATATCAACTACTTTATTATGATGCGTCACAAACCACATACTTTCTGAAACTATACCAACTTTCTCTACCCACTTTATTATGATGGACTGTGTATTAATTCAGGCCATGTTAAGCATTAGATATCCCACATCACCCACTGTCAGGCTTTGAACCATATTAATGTTTTTCTTAATGACACAGTCATTTGTTATTCCATAATATGTATCACTGGACACTTGTTCCTTCACTAATGGCAAGGAATTTCAGTGCTATGTTACAGAGGAGCGTACATTATCTCTCGGTGTGTGTGTGTGTGTGCGTGTGTGTGTGTGTGTGTGTGTGTGTGTGTGTGTGTGTATCTTTTTCTGTTTTTCCAGTCTCTTTCTAGGCTTACCCGGGTGGTCCCAGCAATCTTCCTATCAGTAATTGACACCTGTGGTCCAGCAGCCATCTTGGAGGGCATAGGGGGTGCAGGAGCCCGGGTCCAGCAGCACCTGCTCACTGCTGTGGCCGCTGCCTTGCTCACCTCATGCTCTCAAACACACCGTGTAACACAGAACAGGGTATGTGTATCACTTGTGTAACACGTCCGGCTACATGTACAAACCACAGCATTAGGTACACCGGTTAACGGCTTCTTAACACAAATATTTAATTTGATAGTCACATGGCAACACGTCTGTACAGTTAGGCATGTAAACCTATAAAAATATGAACAGCACGGTGAAGGTCCTGGGTTCATCTCCAACATCTGGATGGGGCCTTTCTGTGTGGAATTTTCATGTTTTCCCTGGGTGAATGATTTGCAAATCTCATAAAGTTGTATTTTATTGAGAATAAAACAAAGAAGACTTATTAACTGTTTAATCTGAGAACACACCACACCACAGAACAGTTTGCCTCAGTCCATTTTAAATGAGCTTTGGCTCACAGAAGGTGGTGGATCATGTTCACTGCTTCTTTGCATGACAGAGCTTTAACCTGCACTTGTTGATGACACAGTGAACTGTGGTTCTGGAAGTGTTCCTGAGACCATGCAGTTATTTCCATGAGAGAGAACTGTATTGGGCATGAAGAGCACCATCCAATATTGATTTTCAGCCTTGTCTCTTAGACATAGAGATTTTTTCCAATTCTCAGAAGCCTTTGATGATATTATGTACTGGAGTTGATGAGCTAATCACAATATTTGGAATTGTACAACTTGTGGAACATTTTCAGAATAATTTTCCACAATTTGTAGATCCAGTGTTTTGAGTAGAGTAAAGTAGGAATTTGGCGTAAACAATGTGAAAGAATGTTTTTTGGTGTAATGGTGTAGAGTGTATTTTCTTGGCTCACTATATAAACTCTATATAAATCAGTGCCACAAACAATGAAAGTATTTCTGAATGTAAGAATGTGTCTAACCTATTATTAGCGAGGTGTACCTAATAAAGTATTGGGTGAGTGTATATTTTAATGTATAGCAACAAAAAAAGTGTGTCTCAGAAACCTAGACACAAACAACCATTGTGGTAAAATTGCTAGAGCATTATTTGACAGATGATTTGGTGGTAACATCACTACAAGGAAAGCGTTGATTTTTAGTTCATGTGAGGAATGTCTCTAATTAGAGAGTTTTACACAGTGGCTGAGGGATACAAACACTCCTGGATAACTACACAACAACACCAAGAACAAACGAAACTGGACTTCTCAGATTCCTAACGTCTTCACGCTGTTTTTACCACTCTCTTTCTCTCTTCCACACAGTTCATGAACTGATGCTGAACTGTTCATGAACTAATTTGTCAGGAATTGCTTATTTAATTTTTCATAAGACAGTCCATCAAGTGTGTATGTGATGTGCTAATCTTGGTAAGGCAGAGGAGCTGAAATTGATTTGAAGGTTTTAACTTGAAGTCTAGCATTGGTAATTGACTCTGAACTGAATTTATTTGCATTGAGTATTTCCAATTTAACACCAGAATACAAACTTAGTACTTCAGCTCTCCTCTAATTATACAATGATATGCATTCACCCTCCAATCCCCTCCCCCCCACACTTTCCCTTGGCACAAGGACAGACAGACCAAGAGTTTGTTTACACAGAACTCTGTTAGTGTGTGTGTGTATGTGTACATGCATGTGAGTGAGTGACTGTGTGTGTGTGTGTGTACACTCAAGCAGAAGCGTTAATTTGTTGAGTGTGTCAGTATCTAGGCTAATTGGCTGAATGAACATGCTGTAGCCTTCTACTTCAGCAAAGCATTATGGGTAGTGGGGTGGGACTTATCAGCAAGGCACACACTACTGGGCTTTTGAAATTAATTAACTTAGTGTGTAACTCCATAAACACACATGTATACACATGCTTTCTCATTGCTGAGACACACACACACACACACACATTCAGTGGTGCTGGTGATTATGATAATGGTAATGAAGGGTGGTCAGTCAAAATGTTTTCCAACCAGTTACTGCTGCTGAGTGAATAGTTGTTGTAGCTGTAGGCATGCGAGTTTGTGTATGTGTGTCTAGTCTGGGCTGATTAATTTTTAGCTTGTTATACGTACATTTTCGGAAAAAAAAATTTAAGAAATGAACATGTTATTAGTTTGGATATTTTTCTCTTTTCTGTTGATTTCTGTTTCTTGTGATAAGGTGATATTAGGACAGCAAAGTACTTTTTTCTCTTTAAACTTTAAATTTACCAGAGTACTTATTATGTTACCAAATTAACATTTTCAATTTCAATTTGTTCTTAGCAATATTAAAATCTGTAAACTTTTTGACTATATATGATTTTGTCTTAATTACAAAGCTTAGTTTTGTTTTGGTTTGAGGGGGTTTTGGCAGCAGCAGAATAATTAGCAGTTGCACACCACCAAAAACACCTGTCAACTTGAAGTATTGGTTTTACAGTGAGTCTGTTTGTGTGTGGCAGAATGTGGTCCTTTTGACATCTTCTGTAGTAACACAGTACTTTGTCTGCTGTTAATTTGTCTCTGTGTGTGTAGCTTCAGAATGAGCATTAATTGAAGTAAAAAAAAACAGACAAAAATTGTTGCGTTCAGCTTTTTTTTGTTTCTTTACATCTTACAGAGCATCTGATCTTTTTTGGAAACCTGGTTGCAATTCATAGAATAGTAGATGTGTCCAGGACCACATTTTCCCATAATCCTACACAAACACACAATACTAGCTATGTTGCCAGAGGATGTAATCTGTTTGAGGAATAATTTTAATTTCCTTGCTTTTAGGATTTGGTTTTGAAAGTGCTGCGTTGTCTAGAGAGTCCGTCTACGATAACAAGAGCCAAAGCATTACTACTGCTTCTTCTGCTCATACAAGACAACAGACACACACTGCTTTACTGCTGTCAAAACAGGTAAATAAACATACAGTACACATCCACATGCCAACAGTGTACACACATACCAACAATATGTACTCGTGTAAAAACAGGTAATCATAATATACATATTGTTTTATCTGACCATGTGAGCAACCACTACAAAGTATGATGTGTGTGGTTGAATCTCATGAGTCAGGTCTTTATAAACAGCTCTATGAGCCACATTGCTAGATGAAACAATTAGAAAGTAATGTGTGTGACCTTCCCAGTAGTAGCTTTGAAAAAGACGTTAACTAGATGCAATCATGGTGCAATTTTGAATAATAATTCAGTTTTGTCAATTAAAGAATGATTGTTTATAATGAATTGTATTGCAACACACTAATAACACATTAATCTTGTTTCGGGTAGTGAGATTGCTTTCTTAACTTACCACATTTCACTGTGCACCCTGCAACTGTCTAACTGTACTGAGATTCAGACCAGTGAAACTCATACTTAACTCCTCTCAGTCTGTCAGACCACTGGCTAATTAGTTTCTCTGGAATGTAGTTGCCAGTGTTCACACATAGGCTGAGCTGTCAGAGAACAAACAAGTAGCATTTGTGAAATCCATTTCAGGGTGGGATTGCCCTTTAATTATTTAGCTGTAGCTTTCAGTATGAGAGTGTGTTCTCATACCGATCCTCACCACAGCTAAAACGAAATTCCCTTTTCAGTATACTTTGTGGGTTGACAAATACAAGATTGTGTTTTGGTTTTGCAATGTAATAATGTTCACTTGGAAGAAACTATTGTATGTACAACAGTTAGCTTAACACCTATTTAAGTAGATAGACTATGTATTACTCCAGCCAAGTTGGTTCCAATGTTATAACAGCTGGCTGACTGCACAGGAAGCAAAATGGTACATGCCACAGAATTTGTTTCAGTTTTAGAGCATTTCATGTTTTCTAGGCAATAAACTCAATTCAAGGTCCACAAAAAACTTTCTTTTTTTTTTTTTTTGCATCTTCAAGAGACTTCAGACCACATAATAAGTTTCAGGCTGACTGACAGATGTGATAGACCCCTCCTAAATATATTGCCCTTCACCAGCAGATCATATCATGAATACATTTACATCATACATTTTCTAAATGCTCGATTTGTGTTTGCCTAAAAAGAAAAGATGGATTCAGTGTGGTGGGCCAGAGGTTTGTTTCACAAAAATGCCTAACCAGTCATTGTTAACTCCCCTGGTGTTGTCTTCATTTTACCTTTCTCCTCCACTCCACCTCTCTCCAGATGTGCTGAAACTGCCAGCGAAATGCAGTATAGACTATCATAAGCACATTAAGTGCACATAAATCAGGCAAGTTTGCTAATATATTCTGTTTTTCCTCCTTTGGTTGCTGTAGAGCAGGGGTGTCAAACTCAAATACACAGTGGGCCAAAATTCAAAACTGGATCAAAGTCGCGGGCTAACGTTAATATTTATTGAAATATATTTATTCCTCCAGATATAAGAATGAATCTTTTCTTATGGACTCAAACATGTTTTGCTGAAAAAC
Source organism: Mchenga conophoros (assembly GCF_057382185.1). Classification (NCBI taxonomy): domain Eukaryota; kingdom Metazoa; phylum Chordata; class Actinopteri; order Cichliformes; family Cichlidae; genus Mchenga; species Mchenga conophoros. The sequence continues at coordinate 13,398,919 of NC_140536.1, forward strand.
TGAATATGGAACAAGCAAAGCTTAATACTAAACAATATATATATTAGCTGTATAATACCAGTAGGCCAGCTCTAATAGTAATTTGGTATGGCTTCGCGGGCCAAATGTAATTGGGCCAGAGTTTGACACCTATGCTGTAGAGGGAAAAAGTGCATGTAATACTTAACTATTACTCAACTCATTAAACCCATGGAAACTTTAAGTCAACAACTCTTACCATTCATGCATGTATTCATGTATCCGTTCATTCATCTGTGTAAGATTTCCTTTATGTAGCACAGAAACTGTGGGAATTAGATTACAAATGTATTTACCCTGCACCTCAAATTTATGATGCTTTATGCTATTGGAACTGTAAATTGATTATTAACTGATCATCTTGTGTTTATCAACACACTGTGCAATGCTATGAATGTGAATAGCTCATTTAATTACATGCATGGTCATTATATATATGGTTGCTAGAAAAACATTTTGGAAGGATTTAGAATTATTAAGATATCTATACTGAATAATCATGCAGTGTGGTCTGCCCTATAAATTTAGTACATTCCAGCGCAATCTGCCTAGACTAAAAACCCACACCCAGTTATACTTAATATCCTCCTCAATTAAGTGTATTGAATAATCTCCATGTAAGCTGGAAAGTACCCTTGGTACTTTAGAAAAAATGTGTGTTTAGTAAAATTAAATGTATTTGTTCATTAGTGAAAGCAACTAATTTCAAATATTTCCTCTAGGTGCTTTTGAGTTTTCCACAACAATTGGTTTGAGATATTTCTGGGTTGTATAGATTGCACAGCCCATTTTAGGTTATGCCACAGCAGGCTATGATGCCCACGTGGCCATTAATGATTAATTTTCTTTTCCCATTAAGGTATGGATTTCCTTTTTATGCTCTGTGGTCTTTTACTTGTTGCTTCACCTAACCCCTCCTAACCAGTACATGATGGACTGCTGCCCTGACCTGCTCCTGTAAGCTTTTTGGTACAATTTTCAGCATATTGTTCCCTCAGTGATTGCAAAGTGCCCAGGCCAATCCACAATGCTGCTCCCATCATGCTTCACAGCTGTAGTTTTTCTCTGCAGTGTTGTTCTTCCTCTGATCTAATAATGAAAAACAGATGAGGCTTGTTTGTCTTATTGTAGACTCAGGAACACTCAGATTTTTAGTAGTGCTTTTGCATCCTCTTTCAGCTTTGTACATCTGTATAGTTCTTCTGAGGTCCTGTAAAAATTGCCCACACCAACCATTTGTTATTGAAAAGAGTAGACTTTGCAAGTTATTCATATGTATGCCTATTTATATGGAGGAGCACCTCTTTGCTTCCTATTTCATCAATTTATTCAAACATCTGAAATCTGTGTTTGTCTGTGGTTTTGATTTGACTGAAGGTCGGACCGTATTTTGTGAGTAATAAATACAGAAAAAATAAGCATATTATTAAATATTTAATGTAGTTTTGTTATTTTACCCTGTTACACAAATAAAGCTGAAAATAGTGTGTTATACTACACTCATATACAGGGAGTGCAGAATTATTAGGCAAGTTGTATTTTTGACTAATAATGTTATTATTGAACAACAACCATGTTCTCAATGAACCCAAAAAACTCATTAATATCAAAGCTGAATGTTTTTGGAAGTAGTTTTTAGTTTGTTTTTAGTTTTAGCTATTTTAGGGGGATATCTGTGTGTGCAGGTGACTATTACTGTGCATAATTATTGGGCAACTTAACAAAAAACAAATATATACCCATTTCAATTATTTATTTTTACCAGTGAAACCAATATAACATCTCCACATTCACAAATATACATTTCTGACATTCAAAAACAAAACAAAAACAAATCAGTGACCAATATAGCCACCTTTCTTTGCAAGGACACTCAAAAGCCTGCCATCCATGGATTCTGTCAGTGTTTTGATCTGTTCACCATCAACATTGCGTGCAGCAGCAACCACAGCCTCCCAGACACTGTTCAGAGAGGTGTACTGTTTTCCCTCCTTGTAAATCTCACATTTGATGATGGACCACAGGTTCTCAATGGGGTTCAGATCAGGTGAACAAGGAGGCCATGTCATTAGTTTTTCTTCTTTTATACCCTTTCTTGCCAGCCACGCTGTGGAGTACTTGGACGCGTGTGATGGAGCATTGTCCTGCATGAAAATCATGTTTTTCTTGAAGGATGCAGACTTCTTCCTGTACCACTGCTTGAAGAAGGTGTTTTCCAGAAACTGGCAGTAGGACTGGGAGTTGAGCTTGACTCCATCCTCAACCCAAAAAGGCCCCACAAGCTCATCTTTGATGATACCAGCCCAAACCAGTACTCCACCTCCACCTTGCTGGCGTCTGAGTCGGACTGGAGCTCTCTGCCCTTTACCAATCCAGCCACAGGCCTAATCCATCTGGCCCATCAAGACTCACTCTCATTTCATCAGTCCATAAAACCTTAGAAAAATCAGTCTTGAGATATTTCTTGGCCCAGTCTTGACGTTTCAGCTTGTGTGTCTTGTTCAGTGGTGGTCGTCTTTCAGCCTTTCTTACCTTGGCCATGTCTCTGAGTATTGCACACCTTGTGCTTTTGGGCACTCCAGTGATGTTGCAGCTCTGAAATATGGCCAAACTGGTGGCAAGTGGCATCTTGGCAGCTGCACACTTGACTTTTCTCAGTTCATGGGCAGTTATTTTGCGCCTTGGTTTTTCCACACGCTTCTTGCGACCCTGTTGACTATTTTGAATGAAACGCTTGATTGTTCGATGATCACGCTTCAGAAGCTTTGCAATTTTGAGACTGCTGCATCCCTCTGCAAGATATCTCACTATTTTTGACTTTTCTGAGCCTGTCAAGTCCTTCTTTTGACCCATTTTGCCAAAGGAAAGGAAGTTGCCTAATAATTATGCACACCTGATATAGGGTGTTGATGTCATTAGACCACACCCCTTCTCATTACAGAGATGCACATCACCTAATATGCTTAATTGGTAGTAGGCTTTCGAGCCTATACAGCTTGGAGTAAGACAACATGCATGAAGAGGTTGATGTGGACAAAATACTCATTTGCCTAATAATTCTGCACTCCCTGTATACATCAATGATTTGGTTTTTGATCCAAACTTTGGCTATAATTGACATAGTTTGTGCAAGAAAAGATGAGAGGAATAAAAGTTTTGGAATTGGATCTGGTATAGTGTGAAGAAATCCTGGAAAGCAAAACATAAAATTTCCCTCAGGGTGGAAAATAAAGCAGCATTTCCTTCTAAAATGCTGCTTTAAATATGTTGTTTTCAATTTTTAAATTGGCAGTGGCATGAATCTCTTTCAATGCATTTTTTATTTGCTTTTAGGCCCAAATGTTCCAGCACATTGGATTCTGCTATATTAATTGCCTTAACACAGTAGCAACTGAAGTATAAACATCTATATACTTGAGGATATAGTCGGTGTTCTCTGGAAATAATCAGTAACAGAAAGTGTAAATGAAGAACCATGATTACTTAGGATCGTTTCTGTTTGACCATTCACTCTGACATAAACACAGGGCCAGAACATCAATTGCAACCCTGAACACAGCTTACAATGACTGTTAAGGAAGTTAATGTGATTTTTTTACCTCTTGCTTTCTCTTCATGTTTTCCCTCTGCCTGTTTCTTTTCTCTCCCTTCCAGTGTCCCCACACACACATACATTCTTTATTTCTTTCCTCGCACTTGCTCTCCCTCTCTTAGCTGAGTTAGAGCTGTCAGAGTTGACCTGTCTGTCTCTCTCCCACTGAGCACTCTGCATGATTCAACCGTATACAGAGACACACATCTTTTCCCCAGTCCTATTCTTTCCCAGGCACGTTGTGTTTAATTAGCTTCTCAGTAGCATGAAAATTGCTTCTGTTTTTGTTTTGTTTTTTTGGTCTCTGAGATAAAATTGCATGGGTCTTATTGAGAAAGTGTCAAGATTGTCATTGAGAGTGGAAAGTGATGGCTTTCAGCAGTGGAGAGGCATATGTACACAAAGCTGGGTCAGTGGTGTGTGTGTGTGCTTTGTGAGTCTCCCACAGCGACTAACAGTGAGGCGGCAGGTTTGTGTCTCTTTATGAAGCAATCTGGAAAATGGCTGCAAGAAAAGGTTGCAAGTTGGTTGATCCACTACTTTGATCCAGCTGAAATACCTCAAAAACTACTTTACAGTAGGTCCAAATCCTCTCATGGGATGCAAGATGAAAATATGCTTAGGCTGTGTTCCTGATTTTATTTTAGTTTCTAAGTCACAAACCTTCATGATTGCATCAGTTATAGCCCCTGAGCCCCTTCTTGTTTGCAGTGGTGATGGACAGGTTGTCAGATGAGATCAGGCAGGAGTCTCCATGGACTATGATGTCTACAGATGGCATTGTAATCTGTAGTGAGAGTAGGGAGCAGCTGGAAGAGAGCCTGGAGAGGTGGAGGTATGGTCTGGAGAAAAAAGAAATGAAAGTCAGTAGAAACAAAACAGAATACGTGTGTGTGAATGAGACTGAGACAGATGGAAAGGTAAAATTGCAAGAAATGGAGATGGCAAAGGTAGACGATTTTAAATACCTGTGTTCAACCACCCAAAGGACAATGCGCAAGAGAGGTGAAGAAGAGAGTGCAGGGAGGGTGTAGTGGGTGGAGACGATTGTCAGTGGGCATTTGTGAAAGACAGAGACCAGCAAGAGTGAAAGGGAAGGTTTACAAGTTGGTAGTGAGACCTGCTATCATGTATGGTTTGGAGATAGTGATACTGGTAAAAAGACAGGAGGCAGAGTTGAAGATGCTAACAATTTTATTGGGAGTGACCACAATGGACAAAGTCAAAAATTAGTTTATCAGAGGGACAGCTCAGGTGGAGCACTTTGGAGAAAAAGAGAGTCGAGGATGACATGAGGAAGGATCTTAGAGCGAAACCGATGGGTGTAGTAAAGGAGGATGTGCAGATGGTTGGTGCGACAGTGGAAGATGGTAGGAATAGGGTGAGATGGAGGCAGATGGATACACCCTGATGACCCCAAAAGAGTGCAGCCAATAGAAGAAATCGGCAAAGACCTTCATGGAACAGAATTTTTTTTTTTCCAAAGATTTATTTATTGCTTTTCCAAAAGTATTTTAAACAAGGAAGACAGAGAAAAATAAAATGAAATGAAATAAAGGAGAAAATGAATAAAAATTGAGTGTGTAATAATAATAATGCATGCTCATCATGTATAGACGGTGTGCGTAAACACACAGATACAGATATATGCACTCACCCATGGAGATATACCCATATATTGTTTAAAAAAACACCACACAAAAACAAGGGAACAGACAGTGCTCAAAGACCAGGTACAACACAGTGAGACATTAGGTTTAAGTTCGTTACTTCAGGGTTTTTGGCGGGAGTTTAGTCCAAGGATTTCAAGTTAGTTAGAAAGGCATCCGACAAAACGGCTGCAGCAATGAGCTGTGTCCTCTTCCGTTTCAGTCCATCTAATTTCACATCTCCATCTCCTGCCCTTCCATTGAACAGTCCAGCATAAGCTCCCCAGGTTCTCTTCAAAAATCACAGCAACACGTCTCCCGTACAAGTTAAATGGGTACAGCCATATCTGTTCACTGTCGGCCATCTCCTCACATTCCAAAAACGACCAAAAATTTCCCCACATCTTTTTAAAGGAAGCATGTTTACCCTTAATCACAGATGTAAGTTTTTCCAAACAAGGGATTTGGACAATGTCAAAAGCCAAGTTCTCAAGTGTGGTCTAGTAATGGATCTCCATGATTTGGCTATGCTATATTTTGCCTGTAACAGAAGTAGATTGTAGTTTTTTGGTGAACTTTGCTCAGCTGGCTTTCAGTGGGGAAAATCCCTAGGATACATAATTTAGGACACGGATTCAGCTTAACATTTGTAATACGCGCAATGACATCTGAAACTTCTTTCCAAAACTTTTGAATTTCTGAACATTCCCATAGGCAATGCATCAGTGTGCCTTTATCCCCACATTTAACACATATGTCTGGAGTTTTAGGGTCAAATTTGTTTAACAATGTTGGGGTGACATATGTTCTCATTAGCCATTTATACTGGATTCGTTTAAATTGGGTGTTTATAGATTGTGTTTGGGCTTTCAAGCAGACTTTTTGCCATTCCTCTGTGGTTATTCTACACTTTAAGTCTTGACACCATGCAAGTCTGTGTTTTTTTCTGAGAACGTTTGAGAGCCGTCTCCGAGGTTGCTATAAAAGCAGGATATTAAGCCCTTCTTCAGCTGATGGTTTATTGCTATGTCCTCTAATGAGGTAAGAGTGGGCAGTGTTAGGGATTTTTGAGTGTTTGAAATAAAGCTTCTGATTTGAAGAAATGTTTAGTTGGAATGCCAAATTTCCGTGTCAAGTCATTAAAGCACATTAGGGTGTCCTTGTCAAATAGGTCTGCAACTTTGCACAAGCCTCTGGCAGCCCACATTTTAAAACCCAAATCTTTCTAACTGGGTTCAAAGGTCTTATTACCCCAGATAGGCGAGAACTGGGTAGTGCTGGTGTCTCATTTTTAAACTTAAGTGCATCGAACCAGACACGAATGGTATTTTTAACAAACGGATTCAATGTATCTTTCATCAAATCTTTATATTTTGCTGAGTACAGGCAAGAACTGAGCGGTAAGGGGGTGCTTGTCCTTTCTAAATTTACCCAGGATGAGGTTGTCGTTAAAATCCAGCAAAAAGCTGTAGAGAGTTGGGCAGCCCAGTAGTACCATTTGAGGTTTGGAATACCCAGACCTCCCCTATCATACGGAAGATACATTAACAATAGGCGTAGTTCGGCTCGTCTGTTATTCCAAATGAATGGAGTGAATATTGTTCTTGCCTTAGTGAAGAAGTCATCTGGAGGGCTGAGAGGAATGGCTTGGAAGAGAAAGAAATTTTGAGAGAGTGTTCATCTTAAGAATGTTTATGCGTCCAATCAGAGAGATTCATTTTGGTTTATTTCTTCTTTACTGTGCATCACCAGTCCTAGTTCTCCATTATAATTGTTAAATGTGAGACTTAAAAATGCTATTAGCACTTTGTTGTTATTAATGGTTTGGTTTTGCACAACAAGAATAACCCTGCGCAGATGAAATAATATATAATTTTTTTAATGACATTACATCATGACAATGACATTGACAGTAAGAAAAATTCAGTTAAAACAAAATTAGAATAATGATATAAAAATAGGATTGCATTAACATGTCTGCTTCTTTCAGAGATTTAACTTTGGTCGTACCAACCAGGCTAAAATTTATATAAAATTTATAAATAATTAAACTTAATAAGTAATCTGAAGGTCTTTCTCAGTTGCCAGGCTCAAGGTTGCAATGCTTTGCACTAAACAAAAATAATGTAACAATAAATGAAGTAATTAATCTCAAGAAATGCACTGGACAACAGGTTAACAGTTAACTATTTCTTGTTCTATATAGTTGTAAACCATGGATGATCATCTTTTATGGAACAACGTGAGAAAAAAATGCAGAATTTTTAATCCACCGGTCCCCTGCATCATTGCCACTCTAAAGCTTCGAACCCCTCTGAATTTCTCCATTTATTTTCTGTTTATTTTCTGTGTGCGTGTGTGTGCGTGTGTGTGCGTGCGTGAGATGATATACATAAGCATGTGTTTATGTGCTGGTAATGAATATGAGTTAGTGGTGGTAACCTTCTCTCCCTGCTCAGAATTTGTAAAGAGAAAATTATTGATTACTGTTCAGTACACACACTCTGATGAGAATAAATATGCTCTTAAATTGTGTGTGTCATGGACTTCTTGCCCCCTTATTTTGTACCCTATCAAAGTTTTACTGCTGTGCATTAAAATTTGTGTGCATTCATGTTCTTGTTAATGGGTCTGTCTCACTTAATCATGCTGCTAAACAACTAATAATATATGGAGCAGACGAAAGACCGGTAACCATTAAACACACTTGATGTATCTGCAATGTTACATAGAGGGCTGAAAATATTTCTTTCTGTCTAGACTTGTGATATACCTGGAGAGAGACCTCCGCAAAGCCACTCCTCTCAGAGAGAACCCCAGCCAATCAGGATACTTGTCTCAGTGTCTCAATTTACTGATTGCATATCTGAGCAGCACCGCACCAGTGATTATGGGTACACACACAAATACACACACTACTGTATGATTATCCATCTGCCATTTGTGTTTTCACCTCCATGTGTACAGAAATTTGTAAATCAGTTCATTTGACATGCTGATTTTTTTGATTTCCCTTACCATTACTACATCTGAGATCTTTTTTAAATCTGACATCTACAAAATTAATTGTCAGGTTACTATGGAAACTTGATTTGTTTCTGGTTCTTGTGCTAGAAGAAAAAATGTGATACTTAGGAAAAATAGACGCATATATTTGTAGGGTTTAAGACGCCAGAGAAATTTACCAGTATATAATATAATATAGTATATGATATATAATATATCTTAATAAAGATAGATGATAGCCACCTTCTTAAATTCCTTCTCATCTGTTTGCGACTCCTTGCCTTGTCTCCTTTCTTTAGAGGATGTTCTGTGTACCCTCAGAGGAGTGATTGGGAGAAGACACCCAACTACTGCTCAAAGTAAACAACTCAAACAAACTTTGCCTACTTTGTCCATAGTGCTGGACCTTGTTTCATCCCAGGTAAATGGAGCAAAATTACTTCTCCACAGTGTTTGGTTTTAAAACCTTTAGCAGTTTCTCACATAGATTTTCTCATAAATGACAAACAGCAGTTCTTATTTTTGAACACAGAGTTTTCATTTATTTAGTACATGGCACTAAAAGAAAAGTCAGGAGGCTTTCCAAAATAGTCAATAATAAAAACGAGGCAGACCTAAATCATCACCTCCCTCCCTGCTTGTTTTGTAACACTCTCAGTTGTCACCTGATCACATTATCTTGACTTACCTTTGTAAAATGTGTCTTCTGTCTCCTCACAGGTCTTTAGATCTCACATTGTAGCAGGACAGTTTCTGGCTCAAATTGGGTTGCTGTTGGTAAGTGTTTGGTAACCAGTCATAAATTGACACATTATCTGTCTCCACATGCTAAAGGCAAATAATAAAACTAACAGATAGGGTGAAGTGAAGTTTTTAGTTGATCACATTTTGTTACTCTAACAAGGAGACATGTTGATTATATATATTTTTTCAATTATAGAATAAATAAAATTAACCTAAATTATTTTAAAGCCAGCAGTGTAGTTACAGTTTTACAAATTGCAGAGACTGGTGGTGCCTTTCTCTCTTACTGTCAGTACTGAAATTCTTAAAACATCTCTGACATTCACACAACTAACTTTTTATAAGGAAAACTTTGAATGTTTGACAGTTTCAAAGCAAAACTCACATCAAGTTTTTAAATATCTCTTGACAGAACTTCATTGCCTCAGTAGAGTCCAATGAAACAAATCTGGCTAGTGCTATGGGTGAGTATCTTTACAGGTATGAATACTTTATCACTGGATATCAACCCCTGCCATATCTGCAGTAGTATTCCTTTTCACATGATTAGTCTGTGATACTGTGATTCTACAGAGCTTCATGTACTGCATTGTTTGTTAAAGTTGCACAGTGTGTTTGCTTAACTTGCCAGGTTAAATGAAGGATAAAAGAATAAATAACGTAGTTAAAATGATTATTATAAATTCGAGCTTATCTTACAAGTCAATATTGAATTGTATTGACATGGAGACGGTAAGGAGAGAGTCAGATACAGCACTTGAAGACAGCTATGACACTGAATTACAAATGCCTGCCAACAAGGCAAGCTGCGGTGTGGGCTCAGCCACTCTTCAAGCACCTGAATCAAGTGCTGTGATAAAGTGCCGCGCTCGAAGGCCATGTTATCAGCAAATCACAAACAGAATATATGCCTATCCTTAAAAGGTATTCAGTTATGGGTCAGTTTTTATTGAGAACATGAGTATTTGTATTATTATGTTTGATTCTTCTTTAGGTACAGCAATATGTGAAGATTTAATCAGAACATCTCTGTCCATCGTGGAAGTACTGAGCCAGCACCATGCACTCATCAGTCCATATCATAGTGATGTAAGTATCTGTGGAAGAAAATATGCAACTCTATATCCCATTAAATGAATGGTTGAGTGTGCATTTGTTGTAGGTTTTTGACTGGCTACCTGTCTGACTGACTAGCTGTCTGCTGATAGTTTAGTACACCGATATAGGACAGGTATCTTGTGATATTCAACAAATGTCAGTACATTTCCTCTGACGGGACGTTGGAGACAACCTGTCATCATCCTGTTATTCTGTATTTCTGCAACTGTCAGATTTTCAGCATTGATTTTCCCCTTCTCTCATTTAGAAAAAAACGTAATATGCAAGTTGCTTTGCTAGGATAGAATGAATTTCTGTAGACTTTGTCAATAATATGAATTGGACTGTGGTATGTTTACTGTGTGTCTTCCAGTCTACTAAACCTGTCTATTAGTGATCATAGGACAGAGGGTTAGCATGTGGACTATTAGGAGAGACACTAATCAACTATTGAACCGACAGACCTTGTGTGTGTGTGTGTGTGTGTGTGTGTGTGTGTGCGCGTGTGCGCGTGAAAGAGAGAGAGATGTTGATGGGAAGGGACAATGAGATTGTGTTTAATGACTATTGACGTATGGAAGTGGAAAACAGCAGCAGGAAGCTGACAGGATGGAGAGAGAGAAAAAAAGAAAAGACTTGAGGAACTGGGGATAGGAGCAAAAAGCAAGGCTGTGGATACTGATAGTCAATAACACAGGAAGACACTTTAATTACCCACAGCCAACTCAGATTAGCTTTAATTGTCCTCTGGACAAGGACACACGCTCATTTTTGACTTTGTTTGCGTTTCTAATTTCTTGTCACAGTTTGAAGCTAGTTTGCAGTTAGTTTTGCCTCCACAACTGCTCTTTTGTTAAAACAGATTTTATGTGATGTGGAAAATGACATTTTAAATTGCTGTGCAGACCTTTAAAAAAACTCTCATACCATAACTGAATACTGTTTGAAAATACTTGGGAATGATGTTTTGCCTTGAATGTGCATTTGAAAGATCACTTCATTACTTTTTTTGTTAGACTGTTTAAAAATTAATAGAAAAATAGTTTTCACTAAAAGACTGCAACATAATTTTAAAATACATTTTAAATAGCTACACAACACACAGCTGTACAGTACACAGCAGTTAGTAACAATCAGGTACGATTGTTGTTGAAACCAGCTGTTGTTTTATAACAAGGTAAGTTCTTAAAAAAGTTAACTGAACACTTATTTTTCTTTAGTCATGTTCAAATGCAAATTAGACACTTTAATTACTTTGGATATTTATATTATACAACAAATTATTCTTTAGTTACTGTTGGAGTGATGAGATTTCTTTTCTGCACCACTAAAAAAGCAGCTAGGAGAAAGACAGGAAAACGGACAAATGTGAACAAGAAAGGCTTTCATAAATACGAGGAACGCACTGCCCATAGTTACAGAGTTCAGAGAGAATGCACCCAGATCTGCACATCTCAACACACACACACACACACACACACACACACACACACACACACACACACACGGCTCCATGCAGTCTTTTGATGGTTGTGATAGTAATACACCAACCATTAAGTGGTGGACAACATCCTTTGTAGTTTTTTTTTTCTTCTGGCTTTCAATGTAATGACCTCACACATCCTCACTCAGCATTAGTGGTGTTTCTATGGTAATATTAGTAATCATGCAAATTCATGCAATACAGATTCATACCTAAATAAGAGCTTTGACAGTTGTGAAAATACGCGTGCATGTCTGTGTGTTTGTTTGTTTGATCAAAGAAACCATTCAGCAGTGCATTTCCATAGTAATTTGATCCTCTGTGACAGTGGTCTGTGGTCGATGCTCACAGAATTAATATAGTACAGCGTCTCCTGTTCATTTTTATCTAAAAATATAGACTATGCTTTTAGAGATGTTATACAGAATATTAACTCTATAGCTGTTTAGAGAACACCATGATTATGTTTATAAATACCCTCATTTGCCTCAAATTAGAATATATGGGACATTACTGAACTAATATTTACACCTTGTTCTTAAAAGCCGTCAGCAGAGGAGTGGATTTTTATTTCACTTCAGTGTTTTAACCTGAGTTGTTTCACATCCACGACATCATTTGTAGCTGAACTTGTGAAACACTAGATTATAACAGATTTTTCTAGCTTGTTACAGGTTTAATACTAAAACCAACTTGCTTCTTTGGTGACCAGGATCAAATACAGTACCATATAACATTTTTTGTTTGTTTGTTAATGTCTCTTGAAGGTCGTGGATGCCATCCTGCCTCCTCTGACAACAATGGCTTTCAGCAAAAATGGTATGAATGGTGGGGTCAGTTTTTTGAGGAAAGAGAGTGTGAAGGAGAGAAGATGAGGGAAGAATTGTTAATGTCAGAGTGAGAGAGAAAGAAATGGCAAATGGGGAAAGAGGCAGAGCGGGTTCAGAAGCCTGATGGCTGGGGACCTTTAGTTCCTGTCACAGGCAGTGATTTTCTTCTTGTTTCCTGTTTGTTAGGGTTCTAATAATTCTCCAAAGAGACGAGATCACGAAGAAAAAGTTCACTACTTACCTAAACGATCTGTAAATATTACAGCATTTAACAGACTAGCATACTGCCAGCTCCCTTGCGATACAAGTAGATAAAACTGCAATACAGCATTGCTTATGTTTGTACCACAACTGAGCGAAATGCCAAATAGTAATCTTTAAAAAAAAATATAGGTATCCGCATTTATTAATTACCATATCACCAATACAATAATAACAGCTTCTTTTGGGTTTTGGAACCTGAATGAGTCATTACAGTTTTGACTTTATGGGTCAGTATGCAAAAGAGCCAGCTGTCAGGGTAAAAGGTTTTTTGTTAGCCATTATAATGGTGCTACTTGTTGTCTTGTTGAAGCTCAAAATATTTCGTTTCCATGTGGGTATTTTGTTGTTTTTCCAAGCTTGTTGGTATTCTTACAGTATATATAGTACATATGTGTGCTGTCTAATGTTTCTTATACGGTAGTGTCGTGTGAAAAACAACAACTGACTCAAAGGCTTGTAGAACCACCTTTAGCAGCACTAACTTGCAGCAATCGTTTTCTGTATGACTTTTCCATTCTCTGCCATTCTTATGGAGGAATAAGGTTGAGGTCTGGACTTTGACTGAGCCACTTCAACACTTAGATGTTTTCTTTTTCAGACACTGTTGTATATTTGCTGCTGTGCTTGAGATCGTTGTCCTGTTGCATGACCTAGTTTCAGCCAAACTTCATCTGTCAGACACACGGCCTTCCATTTGACTTAATAACTTGGTATGATAAAATACTTTAGTATAAGGAGGAGTTTGTGGTTGACCCAATGATTGCAGGGTACCAAAGTCCTATTGCTGCAAAACTGAGGCCTGTAGAGTCAGAGATTTAGGTCTTAGATTTTTCCTTAGACTATGTTCATTCTTTAATCCTTAATCTAAAGTTTTGCGACATCCTAAAGTTTCAAATGCCATTCAGCAAATTCATTCAGAATTGTTTATGCATATTATTATCACCTCAGAACCCATTGTCCCCTTTCATTTATGGAAGTAAATCACGTGACATATACTTGTCCAACTAACACTAACTACCCCGACCCCCAAGACACACTAATCTAATCTAATTGACATAATACTTTCCCTAGCTGCTTACCCTAACCATCAAAAATGAACCATTAGCCTACACCTAACCATAACATAATTGTAACCCTGACACTAAAACCACATTTTGAGTTTCAAAAATGCCTTCAAACTTGTGGAGACTTGGATTTTGTCCCAATAAGGGCTGTTGGTCTCCACAAGTATAGTAAACTTGCAATTTTTGGTCCCCACAAAGATATGTAAACATGGTACACACAGTATTCTAAACACTTACTCCTAATAATACTCTCTCTTCCTGTCTTTGTGTGTGGTGTGGTGCAGTGGAGTGGTCTGTGTTTGTTTTGAGGGTGTTGTCTGAACTCAGTCTAATCCTGCTGGTCCAAGATGGTGTTGATACTGAGGTAAAAGAGGAAAGGACAGAGGAAAATAAAGAGAGAAATGAGAAGGAAGGACAGGCGGCAGAGGAAAGAGGGGATGGACTCTCGTGTATCACTGAATCTCTCCTTTCAAGGTTGGTCTGGTTTATTCTAAGTGCAGCTTCAGTGTTTCTAGATTCCTCCTGTATTTGCTGTCTCTATAGGAACAGATACTTTCCCCTTGAATGACATTTTTAAAATCACTACAGCTTAACCAAAATAATGACAGACTGTCAGTTTAAATGATAGATATAATAATATGTAATATACAATACTGAAGTAATTTCTACCCACTCTTTTGTGCTAAGGTGTTTATGTTCACATTAAAGCAAAATTTCTCTTGACTATTTTACAACCAAGACAATAAGTCTGACCTAATCCTTACCCGACACAGGTAATTTACATAAACATAATATTATAACCAAAAGAGCTCAGCTCAGTTGCAACAGATGATTTCAGAGTTGATCTTTAAAAAGTCTGAGACTGAAGTATAGAAGTCTAACAATGAACAATTGTTGTAATAGGGTTTTTTTGAAGATGTATATCAGATATAAATGATATGGTGTGGATTTGTTGATCCACTTTATAATATGTTGTAGTTTGTAAAATGCTTCTACAAATACAGAAAACTGGCAAGTGACTGTTCAATCTATGAAAAGGGGACAATGCATTTTACACAAGTCAAAGAATAGCTACACAGTACAAAAAAAGATGCTTGTATGATAGCCTCACAGGTTACCGCTTGTTCACTTTTATTTCTACCAATATTTCTCCTCCTCAAAGTCAGTCCTTTCTTCCTCCTAGTTTCTCCCCTAGCTGCTTCTGTCTACGTTCTTTTCTCTGCTTCTCCTATTATAAGTCTAGTTCTCCCCTCCCCCTCTTCTTCACCCCTCTCTCCAGATCTGTTCTAGTTTACTCTCTCTTACTAATGATCAGAACACTGCATTAATTATTAACACTTCGAAAGCCAAATGTTGTACTCAGACATGTTTATGTCTAGGTACGAGACTCTTCTACGAGCACCGGAGCCTATACCCCTCCATGCACTCAAACTGTTGGTATCAATGACTGAACACAACAGTCAAACCTGCAGGTAATGTGAACACATCAGCCACACACACAATTAATCACAGACAAGAAAGACTGTTGAAGCATTGTGACCTTGCTAATATGAACTTTACTTGTAATCTTTATTAGGATAATGTTGTTTACTGGTAATATAGTAAAGAAAGTATTACAAAATACTCCTAGCATCCATTTAAATCCATTATCTGCTTCTCTATTTTTTTTCCAAGACGCAGAATAGGTAGCATGCAAGTATTTTGCAGTCCTAGCAGGTTCAGATACAAATATACACGGGCGCATTTTAGGCACTCTGTAATGTTTTAATGCCAAGGCCATTCATTCCCAATTCAGCACTGTGAATCATTCACACACTGCACACAGACACACACACACACACACAGACACACACAGATGAATGTTCACTGTCTTAAACACACACAAACACACTCCTCCGTATTATAAGCAGTAATTTATTTGCCAACTCCAGAACACAGATATACACAAATGATTATTTGCTTGTTGTAGGTGATGCACATTCAGAGCTAATAGCAACAAAACCTTCACAGCTCCAGCACTGCTGGTGATCTGCATTCAATGACACCCTTTGAGCACCCTTAAAAGCGGTATTTTCTACATTAGTAATCAGTTTAGTGGCAGGCATAAGGTGCTGTATCAGCTGAGATGTGTAAAGACTTGACATGTTGTGCTGATATACCTTGGCACACTAGCTAGTCCAGAGAAGCTTTGCTTAAAAATGCAACACACGTTCTTTAAATATACGACACTAAGACAAAATTATTGCTCGCGTTGAAGTGAGATTCACTACTGCATAATGTGGAAGTAATTCACTATGCAGGAATTTAAAAAACATCGCTCAGAAAAGCAGTCATCTGACACCCAAATAAAAAGTGGTAATGATGTGTTGCTGTTGCACAGGAAATTTGCTGATTCCTTGTCTAGCCATGAGATGACTCACTTGTGTGTGCATGTTGTGTGTGTGTGCATGCGTGCGTGCATGAATGCTTGCGTAAACACATGTGTGTGCATGATGATGTATGTGTGTTTGATAGATGTGCTTTGACAGCAGCTGTCAGTAAGTCTTGATTCTCTGGTCATCTGTCTTCTCGTCTCAGCTGTTGGCAGGGATAGAAAGTGTGGGTGAAAAGAGAGGAGGCAGAAAGATTGAGGAGGGGAAGTGGATAAAGGTGCCAGGAAAAGGATAGGAGGAGGAACTAGGAAAGAGAATCTTGGGAGAAAAGAAAATGTTGATGAGGCCAGAAGGGTTGAGAATAAAGGAGAAGTGTTAATTGGTTAGAAAGTATAATTAGATGTGTGTCACCTGGCTCAGAAGATAACTGGAGGAAAGAGCAGGGGAAAACTGTAAAACTATGTGCAGTTTACACTATGAGATATACATTTCAGCTCAGGAACACTATGTTGCAAACTGTAGTTGTTACTTCAACAATACTCTCAGCATTTTTAGATTTAGTTGACTCTGTGTAAGGCATGCTCTATTTTAGCTCTAGAAATGCAGTCATTCATATTGGTGGAACACAATTTGGACATGGACATGTACCTGGTCAAATGCTGCAGTTGATCCAGAGATTTACATTTAATCCTTCATCTTTAATCACTAAGTATTAATTTGGAACAATGATTAAGCCTCTGTTTTGTGGTTTCCTCATTTCCATCCCAGCTTCTTTCCACATTTTATCTTCTCCAGCAATAATAGTTCAAAAAATCTCTAATCACTGCCAGTCACCTTCCATCTCTATCCATCCCATCCTCCTCTACTCCTAGAGTTTAAAGTTCGTCCTCACAGCTGAGTATGCCCCTACTTCTCTTATCAGTAATATTACCCCATTTCGTCTCCATCCTTCTCTTCCACCACCTCTCCTCATCCCCCTTTTTCTTAGACACAAGTAGAGTGACGTGAACTTTTCAAATTGGTGTCAGGACTCTTTCCTCTACATCTGTTTTCGCGCTCACTCTTTTCCTTTGACATTATTAACAACATTTTACATTTTTTTTCTCTGCCTCCCTCGCTCTCATTCTCTCACCATCTCTAATTTATTAACATTAGTCCACATTTTTCTTTTTCTCTGTGCCCTTTCTCCACAACTTTCCCTCCATCACTGCGGTTATACAATCAGAAATTAAATTGCCTGGGTCTTGGTTAGATAAGTGTGGCTATGAAGCCAGCCGAGCAGTAATTAGATGGTAAATTGGGGACATTAACGTTGGGAAGGCAGCCTGCTGTCTCTCTCTCCATTATCACAGTCCAGACACACCTTCAAACAACTACATTTACTATGACCTTTAGCCGGAGAACCTCATGCTGTGTGGTTACATATGTGTTTGCCCATGGATTTTCAATTTCCTTTAAGGCATCCTTTCAGCATATGTGCCATATGTGTCGATATGGTATTTTCACGCATACCCATCAACAAAGTAAAGAGGTAGTATTTGTCATAGTTTAACAGTACTGGCTGTTTATAGATTTTATTTTGATAAGATTTTATATTTAAACAACTTGTGTTTTCTGCCTGTTCTTTCCTTTTAATATGGACTCATAGACTCAGTCTATGAGTCTAAATCCATTATATCAAATTGCAGTAGTTAATTGGACACCAACATCTCTCTGTTCCATGTAAAGTGGATTCATTAACTGTTAACACAAAAGTGGCCATTTTCTCAGGCTAAAACGCTGTAATTGCCTCTAACAGCCTGTTTTACTGGTCTTACTCTCCACTGTAAATAAATGGGGGAAAAAGGTCTTTTTTTAAGTTAGTTATTAGAAAAAAGTATAATTTTCCTCTCTAGGCAAGTACTAATACATTATGGTATCAGATAATTTGTCAGTGCTGTTAATTATAAGCCCCTGACTGTAGCTATCTACTTCGTTGTATTTATCATCTCTTTATGTGCAAAAAGGTTTCATTTTGAATTTTGTTAGCTTTACAAAGCTGTGTAGCTGACATAAAGTATATAAAACTAGAGTAGAGCTGAGGTTAATAAGCGCATACTGTGGTATTTATTGCATTACCTCTAATGAAACAGCTGTTGAGTGAATGTGTGATGTGATGATGATGCAGTGCAGCATTGTCTCATCTGTGTTTTCTTATTATAGGTTGTCTGTTGAACCCTGTTCATTGTATGCTGTTGCGCCCTGTGTCCTGATGAATGGCTGGTAGTTTAAAGGTGGTCCAGTTTATCATGTTGTGCAGGCCTGGCCTGTCCTTTCATCTCTGAGCCTATCACCTCTCTAATAGGAGGCCATCCATCACATCTACAAGCAAACAATCAGACCCAAACAATAACAAATGCACACACACACACACACACACACACACACACACACACACACACACACACACACACACACACACACACACACACACACACACACACATGTCTAAAAGGTTGAACTGTACATTAAAATACATCACCATGGCAGGTAAAGAGAACCTACAACAGCAATTCATTACGTTCCTTAAATTCACATTTCTTCAAGCTTCCTGCACCTGTAGTCAGTGATTGTTTTCAGTAAAGATTATGGAGATTGAGTGACTGCAACTAAAGATAAAGTTACACTGTGCTTATACTTTTGTGGTGCTGATGACAGCATCCATCAGAATATCTCAATTCACCAAAGTAAATCTAACAATGTAACCATGAAGGGATCTAATGTTACTAACTAAAACCACAAAGTTAACTATTAAACAATAGTTACATGATGCCCAGGAAGTACGTGCAGTGGTGTAGAGAATATGTTATCATCATGAAACATGCATGCTTTGTTCTGGCTCTTTGTATACAAGGTAGGTGAGAGGACATCAGTATCTGATGGAACAAGGAAACCTAAAAGAACAAACACTCACAGAAGACAGTATATAAGTACAAATTACCTGTAAGTGGTGAAAAAAAAAGACGCTTGAGCTCTGAGGACAGCCTGAGATGATCATTTGGTATTCTTTGCTGTTCAGATGTTCTTTTTACTTAGTCATCTGACTTTGTTTGTTTGTTTGTTTTAATGAAAATGCCTCCAGGTTAATGAGCCATTGTTTTCACTTTCTAGAAGCAGCACACCAATAAAATGCTGTCCCATATTTGTAATGAAGTGGAACATTTTGTTTGCTAATTTAAAAAAAAGGGCAGTTTTTTAAGTTTAAATCCACATTTCCATAGGTTGAATGATCCTGCTGGAGAACCTATAAATCATAGTTAGAACATGGACAGATTTATAAATCAGTGGGCAGGCTTTGTTACCGTCAGAATATCAACACCTGTCTGATTTTTGCTAGTTTTATTCACATTACTGCCTGAATGCTTTCTTGCTTACTAATTCACAAAGACCCATAAACAAAATGTGCGTGCATATATGTAGACACTCCGCCCACTCAGTAACTGATTGAGGTTTAAAGAAGATCAATCAAGAAGTAGACAGAATGTCATTGTTAATATAAACATCCATCTCCCTCCCTCCCTCCATCTTTCTTCTTCTGTCTCTTGCCTTCCCCCCAAGCTTTTCAGTGTGGATTTATCCACATTACTCCTTTTTATTTTCCATTTTCCTCTCATTCGTTTGTTCCTCCACCTCCTCCACCTCACACCTCTTCTCTAATCTTCCCTCTTTTTCCTCCACTTTGCAAAATGTAATCTTTTCTAACCTTATCTTGCTTTAAACTCTCATCACCTTTTTCCATGTCCTTCCCTCTTGTCTCTCACCTGCTTTTACTTCATCTGCTCACATCGCTTCTTCTCTTTTTCTTCTCGCAATTCCACTGGTACTAGACGGAAGTCATTGTACCAGAACTCCACCCTTAATGAAGATGAAATAGCCACTTTTATCTGCTTGTGTGTGTGTGTGTGTGCAAACAGCATGCCTGAACAGCACATCTAAAAAATTAATTCCTTGCCCTGATTTTTCTGCTGCTACCTAAAGTGTATATTCTCTTTTTCTTCTCCTTTTCAGGTTGATCAAACGTAGTAGGATCCTACCAATGGTCTTTCAGCTCATTATGGTAAGAAAGCAGTCATGTTTCATCATTTAGTCTTCAAGGCAGTATCTAAATTACTTTACCAGTCAAACTGGTCAGTAAATTCAGTGCAGTTTTAAAATAAGCTCATCAAAGTTTGTATTATTGTAGCATTTCTATTCTGTTTATATTCAGTCTATTATGTCTGTTTCCTTCTTTTTGGTCTCTCCTTCCATCTAACCCTCAAATGTTTATGTAAATTAGTCTGAATAATGTTGACCTATTAGAGGGCTGGTGTAATTGACTGGCAGGTCAGCAGCAGAGAGGAGGAACGGCTAATAGAGTGGAAAGATGAACTCTGCTATTAAGATCATGTACAAGGGCTTGCACGCAAACACATGGCACTCGTCTGTTCTCAGTGAGCCATAACAGTGTTTCCAGTAAACCATTTCACCTGACCCTTTTTGCATGCGAACAATTTAATGCACCCACCAACACAGTACAACCAAACCAGCTCTAATTTATGCTTCACACAAACACATGCACTCACACAAACGCGCACACTCAATAACTCTGTTCTGCATGGCTGCCTGTCCAGCCCCAGCTAGCTGATACAGAATTTTAAACACTGCTGTCCAACAGCCTGATTAACTCGTCTCCTGATTGTTTACTCCTGCCTGAACCAGTCATGTCTGGATCCATTAGTGCCGTCTATATTGCTCACATTTGAATTGATTTATACTCCCTGAAACTCTCTGATGTAGATTGATTACACCTGTCGCTGGTGATCACACTTGTCATGGAGAAACTCACCTAATTGTATTTGTCTAAATGATGTAGTAGTTCTGCTTCAGACATGAAAGGACCTCAGGATGCTGGTTAGACCACGGCTCTGAACGGGGTGTTAGCCGTGCCTGAGGTGGCAAAAGACTGATCAGAGGGGAATGCTTGCAGTAAATGCTTTAACAAATCCTGCCTGGCTGAAAGTGTTCACAGTGCAGCTACACCGCTTATGCAAGTCAGATACTTATCCCTTCATGTGCAAGGTCCAAGTTAAACTTTGGTTTGCCGTTCCTCACTGTCCATTGTCAGCTTTATGCTTTTAGTGAGAACGTACAGTACAGTGCAGTATTTTTATAGCTTTTTAGTCTTTAAAGATCAAAATAGTTTAGCTTTGTCATTTGTGGCTCCTGACAGGCAGTTTGTCCTCAGCACAAACTGATGTCATTGTCTCCAGCCGCAGGCAATTGCACATGATGAGTACTAGCCAGGCTAATCACCACGTACACAGATCACACCGATGTGCACCAACCCTGCAGGCAGAGCTGGTGTATCTCAGAGAGGATCAAATAGTGAAGTGGGGGCAGAAGGGGGAAGGAGAAGTGAATTACTGTAGGAGGGAGGAGAGAATATTTTGAAAAGAGGAGAAAGATGAAGTAAGAGGAGTAAATAGGATGGGTAAGAGGGAGGTGAAGATTACACTTTCAGTCTTTAAAAACAAATAAATAAAGGCACCTTTTTTAATAAAACAATCCACTACTTTATTAAATAATTAACTGTGTTCTCAAGACAGTATATGCAGTATAAATAACAAAATGATGACAAAACCATGTTAGATATTAGCTGTTTTGGGTTAATTGTGAAATGTTATAAGCAAACCTGTAATTTACTTATCCTGTGTCTGTCTCCTGTTTTTCTAGGCCAATAGAAGTAACGTTATCAGTGGGATAGTCCAAAACGCAGTTGTTTTGCTCTGCAATCTTAGTGAGGGCACAATCCAGGATCAGCAACCACTGTATCAACAAGGTAGAGTGTGTCTGAATTCCTCATGGAGAGAAAGATCTAGATTTTCTCTCCTTTAAAAGGTACTAAATTCTTCTTATATTTTCCTGCATTGTGTTGCAACACATGTACTATTATCAAGGACACTTAGTCATCGAAAGGCATCTGTTCTGCTCACATTAGTGATTGTTATGTTACTTGTTGACATCCCTGATACCCGACCACATTGTAGTGTAATGCTTATTCAGGTCAGCAACCTTGGCTGTGTGTGCCTGAGGCGGAGGCCATGCTTTTTGTCTCTCAGCTACTGTGAATAATCTGAGATTTTCCTGTCAATTGCAAGTGATTCCAGGGGATCCTTAGGGAGAAGTCAAATTCATGTTTTTTGTTCTCTTGGTGTGAGGACATTGTTCAGAAGTCTAGTTTAGGCCTATTCTGGCCTATTTAATTAGGAGGAAGCAATAGTGAGGCACAAAGCTTTGGTACACTGTGGATGCCTGCCCAGTGTGTGTGTGTGTGTGTGTGTGTGTGTGTGTGTGTGTGTGTGTGTGTGAATGTTTCGGGACCCACAGTTCAACAGTGTGATTGCAACACCACAATAACACACATTTTCTCAAGTTTCTATTTGAGGACTGTGTTCATTTCTTTCTTTCTTTTTTATTCACTCATCATTCTGTTTCATTTTGTCCATCTTTATATACTTGCATACTAACTCCTCCTCTCCCTCTGTTTCCATTGGGTCAGCAATGCAGCAGTCTTGAAGTCAGCATCATTATCATCCAATCAGCACCTCTCTCAACAAGAATCTGTCAACCCAGCACTAATACTGGCCTGGCAATTAACGCTATCTCCACTCCTCTCCTCTTGTTCTGTTCCCTCCTCTCCTCCTCTCCTTTTTGTCTCGTGCTATCAGCCACTTTTCCAATCTACTCAGCTCACATCTTGGCCCCTCATTTCCTTTCCTTCCTCGCGTCTGTTCCCAGTTTTACCCTCTCCCATCTCCTCTATTTTGGGCTCCTGTTCTGCCTTCTCGTCTTTCTCCCTTGTTTTCCTTGTGGTCCCTCCAGATGAGTGTGGTGATGGCAAGAACGAAGGGAAAGGGAGAGAAGGAAAGAAGAGGAAAAGGGAGGAAGCGTGTATAATTGGGTTTTTAAGGTGTGACAGAGGGAGGAGGGGAAGGGTGGTGTTCTTGTTCGTGTGTGTGTGTGTGTGTGTGTGTGTGTGTGTGTGTGTGTGTGTGTGTGTGTGTGTGTGTGTGTGTTAGGAGGCAGTGAAATAGACAGTGAAGAAGAGAAAAATAGGGAGGTGGTTTTTTTGTGCCTGTGTAACTGTATTTGTGCTTCTGCTTCTGTGTATCTGTGAGAAGAGGGTGTGTGTGCAGCAGTGAATGCAGGAAAACCTCATATTTGTGTGCGTAAGAGAGAGAGAGTTGGGGAGATGAGGTTTATAATTGGGCAGATTTGCCTCCGACTGAGATAATACCCCCTGGGGAATGAAGACAGAGGAAGCAAAGAGGGAGAGAAACAGAGATAGAGAGGAAGAACAGAACAACGGAGGAAAAAAAGAAGATGGCACAAAAGCATGAAAGAGAAAAGGGATGGAAAATGATGGAGGCAGAAAAGCAAAATAGGAGGTAAAAAGGGTAGCATGAAGGTGAGAGAGGGAAGCATGGGACACACAGAGAGCGAGAATGTGTTGAATCTGGGTTGGAGACAGCAAGGGATAACACGCTAGAGGAGAAAATTGGAGGTTAAGATGAGTGACAGTTTGATAGCAGAAGAGATTTTGGGATGCAAGAGGGAAGAATAACTTGATGCCTTAGTGTGAGATTTCTAAACAGAGTAAATATTTTAGGTGATAATGGATGATCGGCTTTAATTTGAAAACATGCAGCAGACTAAGGAAGAAAGTTTAGTCTCTAATCTGATCATACACGGATATAAAGCCTAGGGCTTCTCTGCCGAGAATAAATTTGAGACCAATTTTGCAGGCACACTGGCATGCAGGCTGTTATTTAATAAGGAAATGGTCACATCTAGAGCATGTCAAGCTCAGAAATTCAGCCCAACAGTTCAGAAATGTTTGCACCCTGAGTGAACCTTGAGTTTGGTCCTGGGCCGAGTGTTAGTTAAAGTGTGCTTATCCTTTTAATTAATTAAAGAGCTTCTCAGGGGCTCTGTTTGTCTTCAGAGTTCTTGACAGTCACTGTGGTGCCTCTCAAGGTTAAATCCATCACACTTCATTTTTCATTATTTCTCTTGACCCTTGTAAGAAACTGAGATATTTCAGAAAACCTCTTCTGCAACGATGTTATCTAGTTTCTTTCAATTTGCATTTATAAATTCCCGTTTCAAATTGGTTTCAGCATAATTTCCCAAATGCATTCTCTAATAGTTCACACTGTGTCCATATGTGTCCAGTCAAAAATAATGCCCCCCAAGCATAATTTATACCATAAAAATCTGTCTTTGTTAATTAAGGGTGCAGTATTTCATTGTTTCATTGTCTTTGCATAAAGTTACATGTCTTCAGAGTCTCTACAGACCCAGAAAAATAGAAAAGATTACCATGCATGTCTCTACAGATCAGAAAGAATGAAAAACAACCGTTTGGGTAGGTAGCCACCTTAAATAATAATAATAAAACAATAAAATCAGATAATCTGGCTGGGTGGAAAAAATGGCTTGAGAAGCATGGGTTTTTCTGTTTATGCTATAAATTTAGACAACAGACTTGGTAGCTAACTGGCATAAATAACACATCATTAACTATATGTTGGTTCCCTAAAGTCAGTTTACATTAACATTAGGGGTACTCAGGCAGAAAAGGCATATCGGGCAGGTTATATTTGAAACTTTGACATGGAAGATTTGGAAGCATAAACATTGTGTGGTCCAAAGGTCTGTTATCATAGGAAATATCACATAGAGTTATGGTACACAGAATTAAAGTCAGCTAAAATAATATTTATTAATTATATGTACATCTTTCTTTCTTTTTTCTTCTTTTTTTTTGAGTAATATTCACCTGGACTTAAACTAAAAAAGTTACATTTACACATTTTTGACATTTTTAATTTTAATTGTTAGAATTCAGAGCAAGTTCCTGGCCCCACTTCTCTACATGCCCATCTCGATGTACTGTATAAGGCGCACTAAGTGAAAACAAAAACAGTGAAACAAAACAGTCAGATAAGTCAAATTTTACTCAACTCATTCTTCTTGCTTCCTCCACTTCCGTACCAGTGATTCATTAACGTTGAATTTTCTCGCAGCTGCTCTATTCTCTTGTTGTTGCAGTATATTAATGACTAACCTCGTATTGTGGATGGATTATCTTAGTTGTTCTCCTGACTGAAGTTTACAGAATCCTGCCATGCGATTGCATTTGTCCCCAACCATCGGGAACCTTCACATTAACTTTTATCAAGTGGAAGAAATTAGCATTCATCCTGCAGCTTCACTGTGTTTGTTATGCTAACATAGCTGTGTCGCTAGCAATCAGGTAGCACATCATTATATACCAGCTAGTCCAACTTCAGTAACCCTACAAAAGTCACATAGTATATCATATTTCGGTGGAAACTAGCGAGCTAACTTCCTGCTAACTTCTAACTCCATTAAATGTATTACATTCTGTTTTCATGGATGCCTGGATATTAAACTTAATTGTTACACCTCATAAAGCAGCAACACTGATCATTTTATTAAAGATGAAAGAATTTAGACAGTTTTTAACTCTCAGTGATGCTGCAGTTTTTTGGACCTGAAGTGGGCGGAGTTTTGGACCTAGATTACTCCACAAGGCTCCTGACTACGGTAGCCATAATGCTCCGACAATCCATCAACCGGTCCGGCTTCGTAGCTTACCAAAGACGTACTAAAACATTTTTTGACAGATTTCTGAGTGCCATGTACCACATAAAATCGGTTTGAGGCCAGTAAGGACAACCAGAATTCATACATAACACACACCGGATTATAAGGCGCACTGTCAATTTTTGTGAAAATTAAAGGATTTTAAGTGCGCCTTTTAGTGCCGAAAATACGATAGATGTTTGTGTGGTATACTATACTATTATACACCACATTCTATAAGCAGAAAAACATTGTCTTATAGTTGGGTCCATATATATATATTTGGACACGTTTTGTTTTTCTACCTGTTTACAGAAACATATTTATAGTTATATAATGACCTTAACAGAAGTTATATAAGTGGACATAATGTGTAGACCAGGGCTGCCCAATCCCAGTCCTCGAGAGCTACTATCCTGCAGCTTTTAGATGCATCCCTACTCCAACACAGCTGAATCAAATGTTTGATTACCTCTTCAGCATGCCATCGTGTTTGGCAAAGGCCTGATAACAAGCCATTCATTTGATTCGGGTGTGTGGGAACAAGGATGCATCTAAAAGCTGCAGGACGGTAGCTCTCGAGGACCGGGATTGGGCACCCCTGGTGTAGACTCTGAGCTTTCATTTGAGGCTGTCTTCATTTAAATTTGAGGAAGGGTTTAGAAGTTTCAGCCGCCCATTTTTTAAAAGGACCACAAGTAATTGGCCATGAAATGGCTTTGACTCAAAGGCAATTTCATGGGCAGGTGTGGGCAATTCCTTCATTATGTCATTACCAATTAAGCAGATAAAAGAAGTTGATTTGAGGTGTGGTGCTTGCATTTTGGAAGATTTTGCTGTGAACAGACAATATGTGGTTGAAACAAGTGATCCTTACGCTGCAGAAACAGAAGAAAACCACCATTATCCGTGGTGAAGAGAGCCCTTCACAACAGCCAACCAGGTGAACAACACTTTCCAGGAGGCAGGCATATCAATATCCAGGTCTATAATAAAGAGAAGACTGCATGAAAGTAAATACAGAGGGTTCATTGCAAGATGCAAGCCACTCATAAGCCTAAAGAATAGAAAGGGTATACTGCAATTTGCAAAAAAAAAAAAATCAAAAAAAGGCAGCACAGGTCTGGAAAAACATCCTTTGGACCGATGAAACCAAGAACAACCTCTTCCAGAATGAAAAGGAGGAAACCCAGCAGCTGGTGATGTCCATGAGTTCAAGACTTCAGGCTGTCATTGGGTTTTCAAACAAGTATTAGAAATGATTGATTTTACTAATGGTTTTACTAGTGAAAGATTTTATTTTCAGTTCTTTGTCCAATTACTTTTGAGCCCCTAAAAAGAATGGATTGTGTTAAAGTTGCCTCTGCACGAAGACTGTAGGTGCTACCATTACTTTTTTTCTCAGTTTAATTTTAATGTGAATTTTGACACAAGAACATAACTTTATAACAAAGAACAGATGTGTTGCTTGGAAGAGCCAGCTGTAGGACTCAGGATGACTGAGGATAAGGGCTGAACAGATGGAGTGAAGGGCAGGCGATGGTGGAAGCATGGTTGGTTGGATGGACAAGAAGCAGCGAGCCATAGCAGAAGCAGTGTTAAGTAGGAGTGAAGGTTTGTCTTTAAGGGTTAGGGTTAAATATGCAAACTATTGCATCCCATATGTTTTTCTTAACACCTTCTCTTGACCTTGACGTAAAATGTCATAAGGCCCCCAGGAAAGAAGAGGAATCTATGAAACCATAACCATTTGTAAACACTTAGGCTTTATAAATATGCATCAATGGCAGATGCGGCTCATTAGACTTGTACAATGTGGAGAAAGTTTTGGACCATTCCTCCTACAAAACTGTTTTAGTTTATCCATATTTCTAGGATGTTTTCAATGAACAGCTCTTTCCTCATCATGCCATAACATCTCACTTTTTAAGGTCAGCACTCTGACTTGGCCATCCCAAAACATGAATTTTCATTCTCTTTCATCCATTCTGTTGTTTATTTACTAGTGTGATTTGGGTCAGTGTCTTCTTGTATCACCCAGGCTCTCCTAAACTTCAGGTCATGAACTGTTGCCCTGAATTGTGCTTTTAAAAGTTCAAGATACAATTTTGAATTAATCAGTCCCTCCATCAGGCCCCGAGGCCAAACATAGCTATGTGGATTTTTGCCAGAAAGTTCCAATTTTGTCTCATCTGTCCATGAAATATTTGTCCCACAAGCAAACCGGAAATGTGCTGCTTTATTTATTTATTGTTGGACAGCTTTTGTGACCTTCCATTAACACCATTCCTAGTCAGTGTTTTTCATTGACACACAACACAAAGATTTAGCAAGGTGTAAAGCTTTCTGCGGGTGTTTTACTGTCAGTCAGTAGTTGCGGTATTGGTGTGATATTTACAGATTGTCCATTTACTCAGTTTGTAGACAGCTTGTTTCAGTGCCAGCTGATGCATACCTTTGCATATGCTTTTGTAACTTTTCCACCTTTGTCCACCCTTAAAAAGCTTCTGTTAAAGTCATTTTAGTGTAATTAAGGAATAATTTCTGTCTTTTTTAAAAAGAGCACACTTGGTGAGTAGTAATAATCAGCAAGTATCAGCAGCATAATACACAAAAACTATCTAAGTGGGACTGTGTTGTCAAGTTGCATTAACAGGACAAGTCTTTTTTGATTGAACAGTCAAAAGTAGAGCAGCTTGTCTAATTAATTATGAGATTGTTTGACAGTGTAACAGTACATCTCGCTGACAGCAGGCAAACTTAATGGCTTTCTAGTGTCTGCAGTGTTGCACTTTCACTCTCAAAAATAAACACACGACATCCACAGTCTAAATAAAGATCTGTTGGAAGACGAAAACAAAACTGGGTGTATTTTCCCTAGTGAAGACTATGATTTAATACACATGGTTATATAACTAAGTTTTTGTGCACAGAAGTAGAAATGAAGGACAAATCTGGGCGTATTGATTGTCTAGGTATTGTTATATTTATGGGCACTGCATGTGTCATGTCTTCACTGTGACTATCCTCTGTGTCACTTTAAATTTAATAGTGATATAACATGGGTTTGCACTTTAGTAGGTGCTATTCATAGCTTTGCAAGAGGTAACAACCTCATGTTGTACATTGGACAGTTATGTAGGGAGAGACTGAGTGAGGTGAGAGAACAGACAAAAACAATAAGAATGAGTTTTTGGATGAGTATGTAGTGAGTTGCCTTGTTGCCTCTGCTGCCCTTATGTACTTTCTCATTAAGGGACTGTAACCCTGCACAGTTCAGTGTCGTATTCAAACAATTTCCTCTGATGTGCAGCTTGGTAATAACAAAATGTTAATTGAATTAAGCTTGCATATAGGCAATCAATCTGCTCTGTAGCTGAATCAGAGCCTGAAGTTACAGATATTTATTGGTATAGTCTAATTTGTTTCCAGCTAGAGAAACATTTTTGGTTCACATGAACTTAAAGATGTTCTTGTGAATGTAATAATGTAATTGTGGTAATGTGCGTGAATTGCCTGAATTGCTTTTTGTTTCTCTTTGTTTAATAAAATGTATCGTGAACACAGGGCCTCAAAAAGACAAACATCTAATATATAGATCATTATAACATATAGAATATATTAACTGATACAATTTGTATTAAACTGGTTAACGATTTTTGGCAGTTAAAGTGACAAAGCCGTCCTTAATTAGGTTCTCTTACATTATTATCCTTATTTTTTATGTTCACGGCTTAATAGGTTAACAATTTATATAGGCTGACAAGTTCCCAGAATGCACTGGGCATATGCAAAGCTCTGCAAAAATACAAGTTACCAAGAAAACTAAGAAATCATAGTTCAGATACAATCTTCTCCACTTTTCTTGAATACACAGGGCTTATTGAGGTGGTGGTTTGCACCCTCTCAGAAGCTGCGCTTGCTCATCTAGATAGAGAGGAGCATGCTGGAAGGAAGGTCGGCCACGTTGTGCTACAAGCTCTGTTGGAACTGCTTCACAACGTCCTTAAGCAAACATCAGTTGTTGTCCGCTCTGCCCTGCAGGTATGAACACTCAGACACACCTGATGAACACAAACTTTACAGCTGACTGATGTCCCTTTGTGATTTCATCATGGTCCTCAAAGATGCACAGAGAGCAAACAAGAACTGCCATGTCTGAAAGATCATCGCTAGTGATGTGAGCTGGTTCTCCACCTACAACCCAGCAGTTTTCAGTTAAAGAGTCACACCGGAAGAGATCCAGTGCGCACACTGCAGAGGTGCAAGTGCAAGAGGAAATAACAGGAGTTTAACTGAAATAGCAGCCAAACTAGAAACTGTGTGAGCATACCAGAGAAGGAGATCATGAAAGGGAGATCATTCAAATTTAAATCAAGTGTGTTTTTTGATATTTTTATGGGCCCATTCCCCTAAAAGAAACTTAAAGAAAACTAAATATTAAGGAATCCAGGCATAATTTCAGTATCACACACTTTCAAAACGCTCAACGGTCCTTGCAAAGACATCCTTAAAGAGCCACAAGCCTTAATTTAGAAAATAATACTAAATTATTGTTATTTGTTAGGTTTTTTTTGGCTTCATCTTGTGAAATTGGTCATTTTAGGCTCATGTATGTCCTACAGTGATTCACCACTTTTTGCCAACTTCATCTTAGGTGAGTGCAGATTCACCGACAGAATCACAAAGTGTACTTCCTCAAAATGTTGCCCTTGTATCACGTCCCTGAAGGCATGTGTCTGTGTGTGTTTGAGTGTGTGTGCCCCTTGAAGTATACAGTGAAAGCTAGCAGGTTTAAGCAACTGCAATATTGAAGTTGTGGACTCAGGAGAAAGGGTATGAAGTCCTGAATCCCTGGGACACGCACACACACACACACACACACACACACACACACACAAGCATGCACAGAGGGGCCTGTCTGGCTATGTCCCTGCGGCCTCATTATCACCGCTGGCTTTGTCCTTAGCTTGCCTCACTACATACACATCCACGCGCACACACTCACACTCTCGGATTGGCACACACACATCAGCCCCCATCTCCCCATAGTGTGCACCCCAGCCCAGCACATACATATTAATGCCCGGACAGGGGGTGGGGGGACTAAAGTGAAGGCAGGGTGAAAGACTGGGTGAAAGAGAGGACAGAAAAAAGAGAAGGATGGGTGGAGAGATAGGAGAGACTGAGATGGAAAAGGCAACAAGCAGAATCTGCAGCGGAAATCAATTCTGCGAGAAATGCAAAGCTCATTAAAAAGAAAACTTCAGCCCAAACCAAATTCATTTGGGTAATAAGGTCTGATAAGGAGAAAGGACGTGACTAGACCGTTTTTCTCAAAATATTACTCAGTTGGTCAAGAGGGAGCATGTCAGAGATTATATACAGTACACTACAGAAGGAAAAAATAGGACAAGCGTAGCAGAGACTTTGGGAAAGAGACAAAATATGTGCTGTTATTAGCCCATCACTAATTGGCCTGAAGTTCCACTACAGGCAGGAAGTAAAGTAAAATAAGCCAAAGTAAGTCACAGAGGTGCTAATAATGAGGGGCAAAAGAGATGATGCCTTAAGAATGAGATGCAAAAATAACTTTGTGGCAAAAAAATGTTCAGCTTATGTTATCCTGAGAACTTAAAGAAGGTTTAGAATAACATAATATGTAGAAAAAAAACAATTCCCTGTCTTCATCTATCAGGGTGTCTTTCTGTGTATGTCTCAGTTTGTCAGAATAAGTCTTGGCAGGTCCCTGGATCCATCGTTATTGACTGTCAAATCTCTATAATGTGTGTGTGTGTGTATGTGCGCGTCTTTGCACGTGTGTATAGAGCCAGAGGCTATCTTGTCCAGCAGCAGAGACGGAGGCAGCAGAGAAGCTGCTCCGAGCCAACAGACCCCTGAGCCAACTCAGCACACACCTCATTCACATGGTGAGACCAACACTCACAGATCCTGTGCATGTCTGCGCATGTAAATGTGTTGTATGCATATATATTTTTTATGGTTGTTTCTGTTTGCATGTTTATATACATGTAAATATATGCTGGATACAGTGGCAAATATTGTGTTCTTGTACATAGTGCATTTAAAAAATGTATGTTTTTTAAATGCACTATGTTGTGCAGAGCTGATGCTCAGGTGGATAGGGCACATATCACCTGGGCTAAAGCAGCTTCCTGCTTGTATCCAGGCCAACCAGCCCTGGGTTCCAGTGTTAACACATGTCCATCTCTATTATGCTACCTGAATTAGATAAAAGTGCCAGTAACCAAAACATTAGTGACCTATACAGCTCAAAGTAGGTTATTCTTTAGTTATACACTAGGTCTCCAAATAAATCCATTAAGATCAGCAAAATAATCAGCTGCATCTGCATCTTGACTAAATATTTCTAGAGAAATATCTCACTGCACCACACTGTATGTGTTTCTTTGTTATTGTAGGAGTTAACTGGACAGTTGAAAATGTGTGCATGGACCATCTAATTCCTTCAATTAGAAAAGCTGTGTGCTTCGTGAATATTGTGTGTCTATTTAAAACTGATGATTGTCTACGTTTACTGAAGTAATTGGTTTGCAGTTATTACAGTTATTAATCCCAGGCATGTGCAGTGTCTGCTGGTACTAACACAGAACCTGATGAAGTCTAAAAACAGAAAGATAAGCATTGCAACAGTGTTGGCCTTTTGTTATCTCTGCAGCCAGTCAAACATCCATACCCACTGACACTAAACACAAATAAAATTGTGATTAACGATATGGCGCCTTGCAATGAGATCGCACCAGCTGGAATGCTCATCAACATGTTGATGTTCTTGCCCCTGAGTATTTAGTAGTCATTAGTACATTATTATATGAGTACTCGGTACTTAGGCCAAAAAGAGAGGGTACTATGAGGCAGCACACTTCTGGGAAGTCTACGCCAGAGAGATGAAAGAGGAGGAGACTGTGGGGGATTTAAAAAAAAAAGAAGTCTCCAGGGATGGAAACAGACACTACACTTGACACATCGAGTGTTGTTTGGAAAAGTAGGCTGACCGAGCAGCTGACACGCCCCCAGCCTTTGCATATATCTATAGATAGATAGATAGATAGATAGATGGATAGATTGGAATCAAATGTAAAATTGAGAAGTAAAGGTATGAAATTCTCCTTGGACTCTGGCCACATTGTTATTAGTCTCATTGTGTATTCTCCCATTTAGTATCTTTTGGTTGTTGTTGTACTTTCAAACTGACAATGACAGAGGATACAGACAGGATACTTTTTTTTTTTTAACAATGATTTATTGATTTTTTTGGAACAACACAAACAGCAACAAATCAGCACAACAAATACAAATAAGAAAAAGAGAAGAAAAACAAAAACAAATACAGGTACATGAGGTACAGATGTACATGTCTGGGTCAAAATATGTACAGTGTTTCACATTTGAAGTCAAGGGAAAGAAAAAAGGAAAAAAGTGGGGGAGAGAAAAAAAATACAGACATTAATTATTGTGTTTAAAAACAAAATGTGATCCCCCTTTATGTAATAGCACAGCAAGGTCACGAGGTTGGTGATCAAGCAAAGGCCGCCATATCCTACAGAATGCATCACAATTGCCCTTTATGATGGCACTAAGGCGCTCCATTGGCAGCACCTTGAACATGTCTCTGTACCATTGTGTAACAGTGGGGGGCTGTCTCTGAATCCATTGAAACAGTACACATTGCCTCGCTAAATGTACCTAACAAAAGCATCTGTACAGAAGACAGAGAAAGGCCTTCTATAGATAGACCCAGAACGAACAGCACAGGGTTCAGTGGGATCGTCTGGTGAAAGATTGAGCGAAGCTCTATAGCAATACTTTTCCAAAATCTAGTAATTAAAGGACATTGCCATATGCCATATCCGTATTGCACTTTACACAAAATGGAGAAATCTGAGTGATGAATTTTATTTAGAAACTCTGGCGTACGCTGCAGTCTATGTAATATTCTGTAATGGCTTTCCTGGAGTCTGTTACAGGAAAACAATTTCTTGGCAGATCTAAAAGTTTTGGACCATGCTTCTGCACTAAGCTGAACTTCGAGGTCGGTTTCCCACCAAACCCTGGCCTTATCAGTGGTTACAAAATTCAAAGACAATAATTTCCCATAACAAAGAGCGATAAATTTCTTTTTTGTGATTATTTCCTCATTAAATTTAAGAAGAAAGCTTTCAATAGGATTCAAAACAGGTTGATTGGCTGGAAATTTAAGGGAATTTACAAAATGCCTTACTTGCAGGAACCCAAAGAAGTGTTTCTGTGGTAAATTATATTTAATTTGAATTTGATTAAAGGCCATAAAACTACCCCTTTCAAACAGATCGCAAATAAATCTTATATTTTTAGAACGCCAATCATCAAATATACTAATGCCAATACCTGGAAGGACAGCTTTATTCCTAATTAGAGGCTGTAGACAGGATACTTTTATGTTTTGTTGACTGCCAATTTTACTTGGATTCAAAAGGTACCTGGGTGCCATTACTGATTCTACAGATTTTAAGATCCAGTACACATAGTAAAAAACTTGATGCAGAACCTGAGTATCCAAAATAGAAACATGTTCTCTTATACTTTAATCTCTGCATGTATTCACTGATTATCTGTCCATGCAGCTGTCTGCTGAGAACCAGGAAATCTGGGAGGAGTCTGTTCATTGTCTGTCACTGCTGGTCCAACTTTACTGTGGAGAGGGTCCTGACTGCCTGTCGCCTTCCTGCTTACGAAGCTTCTCGCATGTGCTGCGCACTCGCATGCACACTGAGACGCCCCGAACACAACGTACAGCTCTTAAAATTATTAAACGACTAGTAAGTAAACATCCACACAGACGGACAATCTGAAAAGCTTAACTGAACACACTGACATTTTCACATACACACGCTCATCAGAGCTCATGAACATTTTTTTGGACGTATATTTTGTGTTCCATTTGTGTTGAACCTTGGTTCTATATTGGTAATTTGAGCGCCCTGCAGATTTAACATATTGGAATTATAGACACATACCTATATGTGTATAAATTATACAAACACAAGAGTCAGTTCAACTGTGCTGCTGTTCTGAAAAAAACGTGTACTTTCACCCAAACGAGACTGACAGAGAGAGCAAGGCAGAGAGGGAAAAAATTTTGGTTTTCTATCTGCCTCTCACTCTGTTCAAGTATCTGTCCAATTTTGTCTCACAGTCAGAATGATTTGTACTACAGACCAAAGCTAGCCTGTAGTACAGTGTACTGCAGTAAAACACATTGAAATTTAGTAAGGCTAAGGCTCCCCAGACAAAACAGAAACATTATTTTAATCTGGTAGCAGTGGGAAGGACTGAGCAGCTGCGGCTGGCATTCAGGATTTAACAAGGCGACAGTTTCTTAACCCTGACAAACAATAGCAACATTTCATGTGTCTAAAACAATTTAATATTAATAGGAACATGCTGTGAATTGAGTGAAAATGTTGGCCCACCTACTGATTCATTTGAATTTAAAACCTTGTTAAAATGTTAACTAAACTGCCAGTAAAATATTGTCTGACTAAGGCAGTTAGTTGTGCAGTAGTTAGATATTTGGTAGACATCTTACATGCTTTGCTAGCAAATGAGTTCACATTGAATGTTTTTGTGTTAAAAGATTTAAGCCCAGTGCCAGCCCTCGTGGCCAAGTAGTTTACGGTTCATGTGACATAGCCGCAACCCGGGTTTGATTACTTTCTCAGTTCAACCTCACCTATTGTCTTCACCCTGCCAGGTGGGTGGACGGTGTGGACACCCAAGTTTGTGAATGCAATAACTTGAGAACGAAGTAATGGCGCACTTTCAGATTGATACCATAAGTGCATCTACTAAAAATCTCTGACAAGTTGGAATCTCAGTGACTTTGAACTCGAGGTCAGGGGTCAGAGGTCAAGTGTTCTGAAAATCTTCTGAATGTGAAACAACGTAGGAGTTTCAAATTGACACCTTAGGTGTATCTACTAGGAGGCTGAGGGCTATCACTGACTGCCATCGTTATTTTTAAACCATGATGTCAGCGTTATTTGGACATTAATTGCGTTGTTCTAGTTGTCGAAACTTAACCATACTTAAGAATAAGTTAAGTGTGTTGATATTGGATTTTTAGTGCGCCCCAGGGCAGCTGTGGCTACAATGTAGCTTGCCATTGCCAGTGTGTGAATGTGTGTGTGAATGGGTGAATGACTGAATGTAGTGTAAAGCGCTTTGGGGTCCTATGGACTAGAAAAGCGCTATACAAATGCAGGCCATTTACCATTTAATCAATCTGGTCTCTGAATGTAACCCACTGAATTTAATTTAATTTACTGAATACATATCTTTTTAGAGATTACTGCTAAAAAAAAGAGGCAGGGTTGGTGAGTCGGTCCAGTAAAAATGCATTTTAGGAAATCAACATGAAGTTAGAAAAAATAGCTGATTGTTCAGCAGACCCCTATGAATTATGTAAAATGCATTTGTAATGTTTTGGCTTGGCCGCAGGGTCATGAGATTCTGCATGTGGGATACAAGGTCAGCTGTCACCCTGAGATCACATGATCTGACTGAAGGCTGTGCCTGGAAGCTACCGTGTGTGTGTGTGTGTGTGTGTGTGTGTGTGTGTGTGTGTGTGAGAGAGAGAGAGAGGCAGTGTTTGCGTGTACTCGTATATTTTTGATTCCTCTTACTAATTATTTCTAGCCACCTGAACCACCCACACACACAAACTGTCACACACGAGCTCTTAGACGTATCTCTTCCTCTTTCTGTCTGTCTGTCACACCACATTTGTCCTCATGTGAAAACTCCCTTATTACTCCCCGTGCTAGTCAACAAAGTAACATCTGTGTGTGTCTTCTCTGTCCTGATCACCACCCTGGGCAACAAACACACATCACAGCAGTTACTTTCAACTATGTAGCAAATGAGAATATGTAGCTAGTGGATGAGTCACCAAGCAGCATCCCGCACGGAGTGAGCAGCAGAACTCATTTATTTGCTTAGAAAAAGCCTCTGCATGCATTTGGTCATTTCACTCATTACAACAGTTAATTTAAAAGATTTCATTTTTAAAGGTTTGGCTCTCTCTCTCTGAGTGCTTGTTCTAGTTCTCCCTCTCTCTTGCTCGCTATCTCTCGCTCGCTCTCGCTCTCTCATTCTCTCTTTATAGAGTGCTTAACAAAATTATTAGACCACCTGTCACAAAAGAAGAAATCTGTGAAAAACTTGATTAAAAATTACTGAGTTAACTGAACTGGATCTGCATTTTTATACCTAATATCGAGCCAGTACATTGGACTTCTCTGAACAGTCAGAAATTAAAGCATGACATTAAACAACTAAAACTAATTTTTCTGTTCAGGTATCCAAGTAAATAATTGTTGTTTGGCATTTTAATCAAAATATAATAATATGATTAATTATTGTTTTTCTAATTTGTAAAACTGTAAATTAAAAACAATTCATATTTATAATATACATATAATTATATTTTAAAATTAGAAATATCATTTTGATTAAAGAGTGTAGACATACTGGTGGATTAACCATTACAAAAACATAAAACATGATACTGGTAATTATCCTTACTGTTCATTTAGAGCAGCTGTAGCATAAACCTTACATTGGGACGTGGTCTAATTAATCTGTTAAGCACTGTATGTATCATAGACAGTTAGTTCAAATGTATCAAAACATATCCATCACCCACAACATGCTTTTATACAGAAGACTCATATTCTCTTTCAAACACACATTTACACCCTCAGACAAGTGTCTGCCCTTCAGAAAAAAGCTTTTTAATTATTTTTCATTGATTTCAGGGCTCTGATAATCTCTATCAAAGATCCTGCTAATAGCTTGGAAACTACAAGGGAGAGGAAATGAAGAATGTATCATGTTGGATTTACTACAATTTTCAACTTGTCTGTCTTTCATATTTGAGTAACAACTTGCAAAGACCTACAGAAAAACAAAATGCTAATTAGATTTAAAACAATACGTTTTTGAAAATAATAGGCATTTATTATCTTTTTTAAAATAATATAATTTCTCAGAGTTATTGGTCTTCCTCTGGCCTCTCAGTTTATCATGTTCAGTCCCTGATATGAAAAATATCTTTAACAAACTCAGTTCACACAAAACCTCTTTTAATCAACTTAACTGTAATTTAACTTTTTCAGCAGCTATAACGTTCACTGATCTGATATTTGGATATTTGCATATGGATATGTAAGCCGTGGTTGACATTGTCCTGTTTTTTCACTTGTGTCCTGAAGCTTTGTCCTCTCTCACCTCCAGAGGCTGAAATGTCTCAGCACACAGTCTCAAAAATGTCAAAGCACATTATGTCCAATTATTGTAACCTTTTACGGTGCTCAAGCCAAAAACATGAACCTTTATTTATCTTTTAGTCCCTGTTTGTTTCCAGCTTAGTTCGACACCCATTAGAATTTCCTTGGAAGCTGATGATTTCATCATGACCTATTTTCAGTGGGAAAACTTTGTGGGATTTCCTTTACCTTTAGGATTGATTTCATCAAGATAATTTCCCCTGTCATCAGTGTCAGAGAATTACTAAGCAGATGGGAAAAGTTTTGTGAGTTATGTTTCAAGCCTTGCTTTTGACTCCAAGATAATTCTCGAGATTTTTTTAGGTTAGAAGCTCTGCATTTTTAGACCTGAGTATTTAAAATAACTGTAAAACAAAAAAATCATTCCTCACTAGACTCTTACTCAAACGCACACACATACAGATCACAGCAGTGTCTATATCTGTGCATGTCTCTCTTTCTTCCTCTGTCTGATCTCAGGTACGTTTTTCCTTGTTTGAACTGACTGTTGAGACAGCCCTGCTGTCTTTCTGAAAGGCCACACGTCTGCCTGTCCTCTGCTGTCTGCCTTGAACGCCTCTCAAATCACTTTAAGATCAGTATTATTGAGTTAGGGTTGGTTGGCTAGAGATGGAGACACATGGAGGATAAGGAGGTGGGGGGTGGGGGCATCTGGAAAGCAAGGATGAAGGTTTGGTAAGTAGGTATGTTTACGTGTGGTTTCCATGCACACATAAATAGCCCCTAATCATGATGGGAAATTCAAAACTATGTGTTTGTGAAAACATGAAGTGCAATTCACAGTTTCACTTACAGCTTTTCACTTCAAGCTTCCTCCAGATAAAAAATTCAGTCAATCCCCCCACCTGCTAATGCCTCTCAGAAGAAAGAATTTGTTGGGATCCTTTTTGTTAATATTCAGAAAGACAACTTCCTGTTGAAGAAGTAACTTTACCATGAGAAGTTGAATTTTTTTCTTCTGTTTTTCAAAAGAGAAAAAGAGAAGAAACATAGAAACAGTTGACATTAGAGGGAGTTCCCTCCTGTCTCCATATTCCTGTCAGACTGTCCAGTTTCTAGCATCATGTGCCCCACCGCAGCCCCCTCTTTGTCTCCTCCTAACCCCGTTTCTTAGCAACGAGCATGCTGTGCCGCCACAGAGACACAGGTGATGATGTCACTGGAGATCAGAGAAAACGCATCCAACAAATAGACAGGCACATATGCACTCACACATTAAACATCTGAAGAGACATACGCCGAGGCATTTTTTATTCTTACAATACCGTTTTTGTAACACAAACTTTTTCAGCAGTATGAAATCAGACCTTAACCTAGCTTTGTGTTAAAACGGCGAGAACTATTCTGTGTGATCAGTGAACACACCCTCACACAAGCCTGGGGTCCAGGTGTTCCTGGGAGGGTGAGGAGCCTAGACATGGTGTGAAGAGACATGTCAGGACAGGAGTAAAAACAGAGGAAAGACAAAGAGCAGAGATAAATAATGTAGTCTGAGAATTCAGTGAGGGGGAAAAAGAGAAATGCTTGTAAGCTGATGCTTTAACCTAGTTTAATGTACTGTAGCAGAATAATTAAATAGATTTATACATCAGTAGAATTATGAGTAATATTAATACCAATAAGAAGAGTGGTCCTATGAAGAATGCAGCCACAGTTCTGTTTTAAATATGGCTTTAGACAAATCAAGTCACTTATTTGTTTCTGTGATCCATTAGGATCCCACCAGCTTCAGCTCTAAGCATAGATACTATTCCTGGCGTCATCCATACATTCATATGCATGTGTGGACTTAAACGAACCCACTCTTCTTAAATCATTGAAGTTCATAGAAACCTTACAATAGGACATTAAAACAAAATGCAATGATGAAATTTCCAATGATCCAAAGAACATTCATTCTTTAATGTCACTTCAATTACAGCCTTGAGGAAAATGAAGTTCATCTCAAGGAGTTGGATGCTTTGGAGCAAAGGCATATATATGTATGTATATATAAAAAACACCCAGCACGCCCCTGCGGGTGGTTTATCCTTCAAGCTCAGGTCCTCTACCAGAGGCCTGGGAGCTTGAGGGTCCTGCGCAGTATCTTAGCTGTTCCCAGGACTGCGCTCTTCTAGACAGAGATCTCCGATGTTATTCCCGGGATCTGCTGGAGCCACTCGCCTAGCTTGGGAGTCACCGCACCTAGTGCTCCGATTACCACGGGGACCACCGTTACCTTCACCCTCCACATCCTCTCGAGCTCTTCTCTGAGCCCTTGGTATTTCTCCAGCTTCTCATGTTCCTTCTTCCTGATATTGCTGTCATTCGGAACCGCTACATCGATCACTACGGCCATCTTCTTCTGTTTGTCTACCACCACTATGACCGGTTGGTTAGCCACCACCATTTTGTCCGTCTGTATCTGGAAGTCCCACAGGATCTTAGCTCGGTCATTCTCCACCACCCTTGGGGGCATCTCCCATTTTGACCTCGGGACTTCCAGGTTATACTCGGCACAGATGTTCCTGTACACTATGCCGGCCACTTGGTTATGGCGTTCCATGTATGCCTTGCCTGCTAGCATCTTGCACCCTGCTGTTATGTGCTGGATTGTCTCTGGGGCATCTTTACACAGCCTGCACCTGGGGTCTTGCCTGGTGTGATAGACCCCAGCCTCTATGGATCTTGTACTCAGAGCTTGTTCTTGTGCTGCCATGATTAGTGCCTCTGTGCTGTCTTTCAGTCCAGCTTTGTCCAGCCACTGGTAGGATTTCTGGATATCAGCCACCTCCTCTATCTGCCGGTGGTACATACCGTGCAGGGGCCTGTCCTTCCATGATGGTTCCTCGTCTCCCTTCTCTTTCTTGGGTTTCTGCTGCCTGAGGTATTCACTGAGCACTCGGTCAGTTGGGGCCATCTTCCCAATGTATTCTTGGATGTTCGTTGTCTCATCCTGGACTGTGGTGCTGACACTCACCAGTCCCCGGCCCCCTTCCTTCCGCTTAGCGTACAGCCTCAGGGTGCTGGACTTGGGGTGAAACCCTCCATGCATGGTAAGGAGCTTTCTTGTCTTTATGTCAGTGGCTTCTATCTCCTCCTTTGGCCAGCCTATTACCCCAGCAGGGTACCTGATCACGGGCAGGGCGTACGTGTTGATGGCCCAGATCTTGTTCTTACCATTCAGCTGACTCCTCAGGACTTGCCTGACCCTCTGCAGGTACTTTGTGGTTGCAGCTTTTCTAGCGGCCTCTTCATGGTTCCCATTCGCCTGCGGGATCCCCAGGTACTTGTAACTGTCCTCTATGTCTGCAATGTTGTCATCTGGTAGTTCAATCCCCTCAGTTCTGACTACCTTCCCTCTCTTTGTTACCATCCGACTACACTTCTCCAGTCCGAACGACATTCCAATGTCATTGCTGTATAGCCTGGTAGTGTGGATCAGTGAATCGATGTCTCGTTCACTCACTCTTGGCATACAGCTTGATGTCATCCATGTACAGGAGGTGGCTGACAACTGCTCCGTTCCGTAGTCGGTATCCGTAGCCAGTCTTGTTAATGATCTCACTGAGGGGGTTCAGGCCTATGCAGAACAGCAGTGGGGACAGAGCATCTCCTTGGTGACTTGTGCTATGGGCTTGGAGTTGGCCTCTAGTGTTGTACGCCACATCCCCATGTCCCCATTGAGTTCCTGATGAAGGCTCTTAGGGTCCCATTGATCTTGTACAATTCTAGGCATTCCAGTATCCAGCTGTGGGGCATTGAGTCATAGGCCTTCTTGTAATCAATCCAGGCAGTGCACAGGTTGGTCAGTCTGGTCTTGCAGTCTCGGCTGACTGTTCTGTCTACCAGTAGCTGGTGTTTTGCGCCTCTGGTATTCTTGCCAATTCCTTTCTGTGTCTCGCTCATGTATTGACCCATGTGCCTGTTCATCTTAGCTGACATGATGCCTGACAGGAGCTTCCATGTAGTACTGAGGCAGGTTATTGGTTGGTAGTTGGAGGGGACCGGTCCCTTCTTGGGGTCCTTGGGGATCAGGACCATCCGACCTTCGGTTAGCCATTCCGGGTGTCTCTCGTTAACTAGCAGCTGGTTCATTTGTGCTGCCAGACGCTCGTGGAGTGCAGTCAGCTTCTTTAGCCAGTAGGCGAGAACCATGTCGGGTCCTGGTGCTGTCCAACTCTTCATACTGGAGACCCTTTCTTGGATATCTGCCACTGTGATGGTTACTGGACCCTGTTCAGGGAGGTCGCTGTGGTCTGCCCTCAGAGCCACTGAGTCATTGCCGTTATGGGTTGCGTCCTTCTCCCATATGCTCTTCCAGTATTGCTCCGTCTCCAGCCTTGGTGGTGCTGTTCTCTTATTATTATTGTTCCCTTGCCACTGAGAGTACACCTTTGCTGGTTCTGTGGAGAACAGCTGGTTTATTCTCCTGCCTTCTATCTCTCTGGTGTACCTCCTCAAGCGGCTGGCCAAGGCTGTGAGTCTTTGCTTGGCAGTTTCCAAGGCCTCAGGTATGCACAGCTT
This sequence comes from Mchenga conophoros, assembly GCF_057382185.1. Taxonomy (NCBI): domain Eukaryota; kingdom Metazoa; phylum Chordata; class Actinopteri; order Cichliformes; family Cichlidae; genus Mchenga; species Mchenga conophoros. Next base: position 13,441,606 of record NC_140536.1, read on the forward strand.
GCTGTATTTCTTATGCACCTTCTTTGTCGCACCTTTCTGCACCTCCGTTAGTTGGCTAACCTCCCTCCGTGCTACTTTGATCTTGCCCTCTAGCCTCCTTCTCCATGGAGGGTACTGCCCCTTGTGGCTGTTCAACTTGTAGCCAAGCATCTCACTGATCACTGCTGCCGTATTGTAGATCAGCTTGTTAGTGTCGGTAATCGTGGTTGTAGGTATTGTCCGTAGTGCTGCATTAACATCATCTAGCAGACCTTCTGAGGGTACTTCACGTAATCTTGGTAACCGGCTATGGGGGATCCAGGTTTCAAGCTTGGCCATGATCCTATTTTTCAGGTCAGTTCCTCTCGCACTCAACGATCCTTCTCCTATCCTATTGGGGCTATGTACCCAATCTCGGGTGGGGGTGATGATATCTCCCCCCTGACCTGGCGTCCTGACTCCTCCTTGCCGTAGCATTTGTGTTGTACCTCGTCAATCTCTAGCTGTGAGAGCAGTCCCTTCTTTCGAATGTTGGAACACTGAGCTACTAGTTGTTTCGCCGTCATTGTGGATGTTGGGTATCGAAGAATCCATAGGTCCCTCATCCTATTCATGTAGCCCCTTCCGCCGGGGTTACTTGCGTAGTAGCATTCCAACAACGCCCTGTTTTCGTCTCTTGCCCACCGATGCCTTCTTGTTCCAGTAGCCCACTTTTCGTCAGGGTGCCCTGGTTCCTCAACACCTGACGCGGACCTTGTTGATCCGGGCATGCCTTCATATTTATCTGTCTCGCTCATGTCTGCGGTAGGCTTGCTTACCATAGGGGGTCTAGCCTTAGGACCCTTACTGGATACAGGCAGGAATCGATCCTGTGTTCCAAAGGCGTGTAGTCTAACCACTACGCTATCCAGCTGCTATATATATACATATATATATACATATGTATATATATATATGTATATATGTATATATACATATATATACATGTATGTATGTATGTATGTATATATATATGTGTGTGTATATATATGTGTGTGTATATATATATATATATGTATATATATATGTGTATATATGTATATATATATGTGTGTATGTGTGTGTGTGTGTGCGTGTAATTAGTCAAACAGACCACAAAAAGAAACATTATATTAAGTATTCTTTTAAGGTCACAAGGGTTAAACAGAGAGCTGTGCCAGAACTGACTAAAGGTTAAAGTTCACGTTTTCTCGGCTTTGAGTGATGTGCACATTTCACCACAAACTTAGTAAGGACCATAAGTAAAGAAGTCATCACTTCTTATTAAACTGTTCCAACAGCGTGTCCTGTAAAGTAACTCTCTGCTCTTATACATGCAGGCTGGGGTGAACATTTATTCAACCTGTGTCGCTCACTTTTTTCAGGTTCAGGCTACGGACAGGTCAGATTGGAGCGAATGTCCTGAGGGGGCGGAGCTAATGAGTCTACTGCACGATATGACCACATCCAACAGGTGCATGTTTCTGCTGTTTGTGTGTGTCTTTTAGAGGATCAGCTCATTATCCATCCCAGTAATTTGATATAACACAAAGGCATCAGCTGCTACCCGAATCAGGATTCCCCCACTTCCTGTGGGATCCTGAGATGATTCCAGGGATACATTTGTAAGAAAATGTCTGTGAACTTATTTGTATTACCATGATTTCTGCACTGTTCTTGTCTGATAGAAAGTTACTTACTAGATAATAACAGTATACTTAGTTTTAAGATATTTGCTGTCAAGTACACTAATTAAGGAGGTGAGACTGTAAGTATGGGTTGTTGAGGTGCCCCTCAAAATCTGCTCCACTAACAAAATATTGGTTGGTTTGAACTTCTGATAAAAGTATTACAGCAATACACAAATCTGTAAAAGACTACAGAAGCATTTTTGAAGATCTGGATGTTCATCTTTATACAATAAGATAAACTACAAATGGAGGAAACTTAAACATCAAATAAGATTGGTGTCAATAAAAAGCCATGAAAAAAGCCATATCGGCCAACAAAAAAAGAGCAAACATACTGGGAAACACCAGCGCCTAAAAATAATCTCAGTGGCACGTCCCACATTTCCAAAGAATCCCACTGATGTCTCACAGCACTTCAGAGATGTGAGCAGAGGAGACAAAAGTTTTAAATTAAATGAAACGTAATTATTTGTAAGGGAAAACAAGAAACTTAAACCAACAACAAAACCTCATCCCAGCTGTAAAGCACAGTGGAGCAAGCACCATGGTTTGGAGCTGTTTTTCTACATTATTTACTGGACACATTGTGGTCAGTAGAGAAACCAACTGAATTCAAAATTGTAAAAGAAGAAAACAAATAAATAAAAGCTTGACAGGGCTGGGTCATGTAACTTGAGAATGGTTCAAACAGCAATCATAAATCAGTTGAAGGGTTAAAAAAGAAGGATATTCAAGTTTTGAATGGAAACGTCAGAGTCCTGATCTTACACTGACTGATGATGTGACAGGACCTGAAACAGAGAGGTTCAGTTAATACATCCCATAATTATTAATGAACTGAAACTGTATTGTAGGATTGGTTTTCTCATTTTTGTGTAAGTCTCATAAAGAGCTACAGGAGACATCTGAGGTTTACCAAGTTTTAAAAAGTGAGCGATTATTTCATGTTTTCTACACTTGAAAGAGCACAAGATGATTCGTTTTATATCAGTCTATAACTGTGACTTACAGTGTTTAGACCATATGAGTAATAAAATGAGATCTGATCATTTTATTCCTAAAAAATTGTAATTGTATCAAATCTACAGTGGGGCAAAAAAGTATTTAGTCAGCCACCAATTGTGAAAGTTCCCCCACTTAAAATGATGACAGAGGTCAGTAATTTGCACCAGAGGTACACTTCAACTGTGAGAGACAGAATGTGAAAAAAAAAAATCCATGAATCCACATGGTAGGATTTGTAAAGAATTTATTCGTAAATCAGGGTGGAAAATAAGTATTTGGTCACCTCAAACAAGGAAAATCTCTGGCTCTCACAGACCTGTAACGTCTTCTGTAAGAAGCTTTTCTGTCCCCCACTCGTTACCTGTATGAATGGCACCTGTTTGAACTCATCATCTGTATAAAAGACACCTGTCCACAGCCTCAAACAGTCAGACTCCAAACTCCGGCCATGGCCAAGACCAAAGAGCTTTCGAAGGACACCAGGAAAAGTATTGTAGACCTGCACCAGACTGGGAAGAGTGAATCTACAATAGGCAAGCAGCTTGGTGTGAAAAAATCAACTGTGGGAGCAATCATCAGAAAATGGAAGACATGCAAGACCACTGATAATCTCCCTCGATCTGGGGCTCCACGCAAGATCTCATCCCGTGGGGTCAAAATGATCATGAGAACGGTGAGCAAAGATCCCAGAACCACACGGGGGGACCTGGTGAATGACCTGCAGAGAGCTGGGACCAAAGTAACAAAGGTCACCATCAGTAACACACTACAACGGCAGGGAATCAAATGCCGCAGTGCCAGACGTGTTCCGCTGCTGAAGCCAGTGCATGTCCAGGCCCGTCTGAAGTTTGCCAGAGAGCACATGGATGATACAGCAGAGGATTGGGAGAATGTCATGTGGTCAGATGAAACCAAAGTAGAACTTTTTGGTATAAACTCAACTCGTCGTGTTTGGAGGAAGAAGAATACTGAGTTGCATCCCAAGAACACCATACCTACTGTGAAGCATGGGGGTGGAAACATCATGCTATGGGGCTGTTTTTCTGCCAAGGGGACAGGACGACTGATCCGTGTTAAGGACAGAATGAATGGGGCCATGTATCGTGAGATTTTGAGCCAAAACCTCCTTCCATCAGTGAGAACTTTGAAGATGAAACGAGGCTGGGTCTTCCAACATGACAATGATCCAAAACACACCGCCCGGGCAATAAAGGAGTGGCTCCGTAAGAAGCATTTGAAAGTCCTGGAGTGGCCTAGCCAGTCTCCAGACCTCAACCCCATAGAAAATCTGTGGCGGGAGTTGAAAGTCCGTGTTGCTCGGCGACAGCCCCAAAACATCACTGCTCTCGAGAAGATCTGCATGGAGGAATGGGCCAAAATACCAGCTACTGTGTGTGCAAACCTGGTAAAGACCTATAGTAAACGTTTGACCTCTGTTATTGCCAACAAAGGTTATGTTACAAAGTATTGAGTTGTATTTTTGTTATTGACCAAATACTTATTTTCCACCCTGATTTACGAATAAATTCTTTACAAATCCTACCATGTGGATTCATGGATTTTTTTTTCACATTCTGTCTCTCACAGTTGAAGTGTACCTCTGGTGCAAATTACTGACCTCTGTCATCATTTTAGGTGGGGGAACTTGCACAATCGGTGGCTGACTAAATACTTTTTTGCCCCACTGTACCTTTAGTTGCCCTCCTTTATTCAGCCTACGTGACAGCAGCCTGTCAAAGACACCAGCTACTCTCCCTCCTCCCTGATGAAGCGACTCCCTCTGTTAGGGCTCTGCTCAATAAGCAATCATGGCAAGTTGCTCTTAGTCTCACCTGACAGAAAGGTGAGACACAGAGAGTCCATCAGCTTTCTTTAGTCTGTGAGTGCATGCAGTATATCTGGCTATGTAATCCATGCTTTCCTATTTTGTTTTTGAGACCAAATCTCCAAACATACCAATAACAAATGATTCTGGATTTTGATACTGCCCATTCCCACGTCTTATTATTTCCATGCATGTCAGAACTGATCTTTGTCTAGTTAATTGACAGGACATGCGCCTGTAACAGAGCAGGGTAGCTTAATGGCAAGAAAAAGCTCTGAGATGAAATATGTACACTATTAAAAACGTATATTTAAGTCTTGACATCTGTTACCAGGGACAGGAAACATAATCTGCACTTCTCTCTTTTAAAGAAACACCAGTTTTGAAACTCCAACAGCCCTCTTTTATCTTTAATTATAAAATATTTTTTTATATATGTGTTTTTTATATATGTTTTACTGTATATATGTCCCATGCTTCACTCTATGGGTCAGTATTAATACAAATACAGTCGTCGCCTCCACCCGCCTTTTCATATATGTAAAATAATGACTTCTTTTATATTTACCATATGAAGGAGTTTGTGTGTATGTGAGTGCATGTTTTCATGTGCACACCTGCATCTCTGCATCTAACTGTCTTTTATAAGTATGTCAGCCAGTTGTGTTTCCCCTCATAGGGCCAAGGCTTTTGTCACCGTAGTGACCGTGCTTCTTTTGATCTTCTGATGTATGAGACTAGCAACCTTTCACACACACACATCCACACATGCACACACACATCCACACACAATGAATACACGCAAATAGAGTCCTTTATTCTCATTTATATACAAACTCTCTGCAATCACACATACACCCTGTCAGATCAATAATGAAGGTGTATTGTTGCCCTGCTATAGAGGCCTCTCCTATTCTGTGCTCCCCGCCTCCCTCTTTTCTCCTTGGTCACCCTTTTCTTCCCCCTTTGTCACCATCCTCTCCTCCTCCTCCTCCTTCTCTCTTTCTCCACAATTTTCTTTCCTTTTTCTTGGTTTTCTTTCTTTCGTTCCCTCTTGTGCTCTCCCACTTCTCTTCTCTCGCCTCATCTCCTCACTCTCCTGTCCCTCTTTGGTAGATGAAAGCACAGATCAGCTCCAGCCTTTGAAGTGGCAGAGACTGGCACCCTCCCACTGGTTTAGCAGGAGGAGGAGGGGAGCAGAGGTTTTAGGAGAAAGGGCAGGAGATGAGAGGAGTTACAAGGAGAGAGAAGAGGAGTGGAAAGGGATGGGAAGAAGGGTTGAAGAGAGGTTTTAATTGAGAGGATGAGAGGAGCTAGCGCCGAGGTAGCAGACGGAAGAAGGATGGAAAAGAGAGAGGGGAGGTCTGGGCTAAGATCCTAACCCAAATGATGTCATTCACACTTTGCCATGGCAACCTGAGGAATGCCTTTTCAAAACCTCAAGCCTGACCAAGGGTGAAGGGTGGGGAGGAGCAATAGCGTATACTCCCCGTTCCTGAAGAAAAAGCATTGAGGTTCTCAACATAAACCTAGTTAATGCTGCTTTCAGTGAGTCAAAGCCTCAGTAATATCTGCTCAGACAACAAAGACAGATCAGAAAACTGCACAACTCTTCTACAAACACACTCTGAGGTCAATCATTCAGAATTTTATCAAAATGCAAACATTAACATGGTGAAACTAGCTGCAGTGTACACATGCGGTACCATTAAAAGAATAATAAGCTGTCTGATCTTCCTTGAAAGTCTCTAAATGTAGTGGTGGGCTGATCACATCAATCTCTGGGTTGAATTAAGCAGCTAAAGAGAAAATACTTCACCCATGAAAAGCAAAAGTTTACAGATTTAAAATTGGCGAGCCTCCTTTGTTAACCATTCAAAGTCATCTCCATGCACTTCTGCACTGCTTCCAGCACTCGGATTAATTTTAGATTGCTTCATGGGAGTCCCACTCTGAACACTTACCACATACCCATCTGATATTAGCTTGGACCTCAGGCTTGTGCAGAGAGAGCACATTATCTGGATCTCTGGCTAAGCTCCAGAGAAGAGTCTGCAGTGTCTGAGCACAAAGGTGTATTGTGTTTTGGTTGTGTTATTTAAAATGGCTTGTACACCATACATTTGTCCCCCGGGATTAGATTATCAGCAGTGACTTTCAATACGATATCTTGAGGTGTCAGAGGGAGGACTTTTGCCACAAACACAGTGAATTCCAGTGGCCAGCAAACCACATTTTAAATTTTGCTGTTGTTCAGTCCTGATCAGCACTATTGCTGCCAACCACTCACTCTGCTCATGAGGTTTGGCTCCCTGCAGCTTTGTCATTTTCCCCAAACAGAAATTCAAGTTGAAGGGCTGCATTTCTACAGAAATCAGTGCAGAATCAAAACTGTAAGAGGACAGAGTGGGACTGACAGCACAGCAGGAGCAATGGAAGGCAGCGGAAACTCTTAGACTCACCTTTTGAAATCATTTAGTTGTTTATTTAATCTGAACAAAAACAACAACAACAATAATCTTTGGGTTGAGTTGTGAGTGAGTCTACCACTAAAGGAACTGCAGATGATTGTCTTCTTTCTGATGAGTTCTTCTGTTTGTTTGTTTTCTTAAATAATGGAAAGCACACAGATTCCACACAGCAGACATCCCACATGTTGGTGTAAGCAGAGTGTGAGGCTAATGCGATACTGTAATCTAAAACCAATTATTTTATTTTCCGCTGTTCTCTGTGCAGCTGTGTCAATTTGAGGCTGTTAAGAGTGCAAGGATTTAATGAGTAACCAAACTCTAAAGTTTGTCCTAAAACTTTTATGGACCCAATTTATGTTTTCCAGATCCACAAACTTTCAAGGGTTTCCGAGGCCTCTGGGGAATGTGTTAATTAGGTTAATTATGTAGGTTTTAATTAACTAAGATGGGTGGGTGGGCTTCTTCTGGCCTGGCTGTCAGGTTGCCCCCAAAGACACCTGGGAGTAAGTGGAGGGGGGAGGGGGGTGATAAGAGGGGGAGAGCAGGAGTAAATTATAGACAGCCTAGAGGGGCCTGGGCAGATTGGATGTTTTCATCAAGTCTTAATTATCATATATAGATGTATGTTTGTACAGAATTGTGAAAATCATTATTTATACACTTGTATATGTTTTTTAATTGTCTTACTACAGAACACATAAAATATCTATTTAATAAGCACAGGTTCATGTGGGCTGAAATTGGGATGTAAAGTTTTATGTTTGCGGAGCAGAAATAAATGTAGTAGTCTAATTACTAATTCAGTCCACTCAGTACCATGCTAAGTGGCTGCACCTGTTTCATTGCTCAGCATGCTTAAGAACCCTGATCTATTTTATTGTAATTGTGTCTTTGATTAAGCTGTTTGCACTCATCAACGGTTAATTATCACTGGATAGATAGCATGCCAGTAATACTACTCATTTTTTATGTTTCCCCATCACAGGTATCACACTGATGTCACTGGCCTGGCTGCTGATATCCTTCAAGAGATCTCTGAATCCTAAAAGCTTTCAGAGCATTCAGCCATGCCTCCATATGACTGTCATCATTTCAAATTGGATCAGTGGCAGCAAAAAATATTAGTGTCACTAAAATGTCTTGAGAGGGCAATCAAAACATGCATCCGGTGTTCATCAAACTTCACAGGATTACAGCATGAGTGTTAATTTAGACTGTCATTGGCATCACAACACTGACCTCTGAGTGTGTCAACACACCTCGTGTCATCAGCAGTGACAGAATATTAGATCACGCATGCCATCACGAGTCATAAATTTCTACTTTGTAATAACATGAAGCTAATGGCGACATCTACAAACTCTTTTTTGTTGGTATTCCAGCACTAAAAAGGAAGTTGTTCTGTTTACTTGTAGCAGACTAGTGCCGTGAAAAACCATTAATACCAAAGTGGTTCACCACATCAACTGAGTTGTGCATAAATCATCCATGTCTGCTTTTACACAAGTTAGGTCATATCATTCTAATTAAGTAATTTTCCTGTGTATAATCCAGTGTATACCTGATCTCTGCCTACTGTTACATTCCCAATTTTTTTAACTGGATATAATTACTTTGCATAATTAAATATTCCATTACTGAGAAGTGTTTGAACTTAAAATGAAAGAATGACACTTAAATGTTCCAAGCTGGATGAAGTCGGGTTAAATAGGTGAGGTAGAGGTCATGTTAGAAAGATTATGCTTAGTCATTGAATATGTCCTTAAGCTACCTCAGCTGTCCATGTACCACCATCCTAGACATCCACACGTGGACACCACCAGCAGGCTTTTAGTTCACAGCACACTGAATTTTCTGCAATTTTGACTCATCGCATTAAAGCTGGACCCAACTTGCCACTGTACACAGTTTAAGTAGATTTCAACAGTCTCAGTGAACACACAGCAGGTGGACTGCTGGCACGTCAGTTTCTCCTCACCTTCCCGTCAATAAGTGTAAAACTAATGCAGCAGGCTCCAGACCAGGGATGTCAAACTCATTTTACATGGTGGGCCACATGCAGCCCACTTTGATCTAAAGTGGGTCTGACCACTGAAACTGCCCTTCCTGTCAGTGTAAAGAAGTTGCACTACACATTTAATCTCTGAGATACTGTAACATAAGAAAATGCAATGTCAACAGCACATCTACATGAAGTCCAACTGTTTGGGTTTATATTCAGAGAAGGCCCCATTTCATTTCACCGTGGAACCTTTGTAAACAATGAAAATCTTTTAGTGTTAGTACGCAGGAGTAGAGCAGGGCGATATGGCCAAAAATATTTATCACGATATATATTTGAAAATTTGCGATAACGATATAACCGACGATATAATTGATGCGAGACAAAATACAACTCCACAACATTACTAGCGCAAAAAGACAACCTTCCATTTATTTTCACTTAAACAAGAAGCTGGTTTTTATGTACATTAAAGCTTTATAAAAATATAACAGTGCAAATGCAAATTCCTTGCTGAAAGTTTAACCAAAAGGCATTTCCAGTAGAAATGGGCTGACATATCCTGAGCATAACCATGTATAATATCCACTGAAGTTAAAAAGAGGTGCTTTGCAACATTAAACTGCAGTGTGCAGTACGCATTTTTCGGACCATAAGGTGCACGGGATTATAAGGCACATTAAGCGAAACAAAGCAGTCAGATAAATCAAACTTTATTAAACTCATTCTTCTTGCTTCCTCCACTTCTGTACCATCGATTCATTAATGTTGAATTCTCTGGTAGCTGCTCTATTCCCATGTTGCTGCAGTATATTGACTAACCTCGTATTGTGGATGGATTATCTCAGTTGTTCTCCTGACTGAAGTTTGGTCCGTTTACAGCATCCTGCCATGCGATTGCATTTGTTTCTAACCATGAAGAACCTTCACGTTAACTTTTATAAGTGGAAAAGTGTTAGTGTTCGTCCTCCAGCTTCACTGTTTATGTTATGCTAACATAGCTGTGTCGCTAGCGATCACGTAGCACATCATTATATACCAACTAGCCCAACTTCAGTAACCCTACAAACGTCACTGCTGTTTAGTTTCCCGTCTTCATTTATGTTGGAAGTGATAGCAGAGCTGTACGTTTGATTTTTTTCAGAAATCTCTCAGTCAGAACATGCAATATCATGCTTAGGTAACTAGCGAGCTAACTTCCAACTCCGTTAAATGTAATAACTTTTGTTTTCATGGATGCCTGGAAGTTAAACTTCATAGTTACACCTGGTAAAGCAGCAATGCTGATCGTTTTATTAAAGATGAAAGAATTTAGACAGTTTTTAACTCTAAGTGATGCTGCAGTGTTGTTTGACCTGAAGCATACGGAGTTTAGGACCCAGATTACTCCCAGATTTAAGAGCATCTTAGTCCGACAAATATGACAATAACAACGGCCGCTTGCATGTTCTGCAAAAAAAAATGTGCTTTGTTGTGTATCTGATGGACAAACACCAAACCAGTTCCACATCACGGAAGTTGCACCATTTTTACAAACCAATTCTGGTTCATCTGTTTCACTCAACAATCGGCCATGTGCGCATGAAAACAAAGGCACTGCGCACGCGCGTTTTACTCCCATTCTATCGCGATATTTCATTTTCCTATTGTTGCCTAACATTATACCGGTATTACCGTGAACGGTATAATATGGCCCAGCCCTACGCAGGAGGTCTGTCAGCAGGAAAAACTAAAATGTATTAAATAGTTAGGTCCAAGGTTTATGCCCTTCTACAATTTCCAAAGCTGTCTGGTGGGCCAAATGTGTGTGTCAGGCCAATTCTTGGCCCCAAGCCTTATGTTTGATACCCCTGCTCCCTGAAACGACTTCAAGTGTGTCTCATGTTAATCCTTGATTTGAGTAGAAATGAGACTTAAAGGCATACAGTTGAAATGACAGTCCATTTTATTGTTTCAGAACACAGCAGGCTACAGCAACCAGCTCCTCTCACTACCCCACCCACTTACAGCAGACCAATAGGAGCCCTCCTCCACCCCTGTCCTTTCAGACACTCCCACCCAGCTAGGTCAGCTACACCCCCTTTGGAACAGCAGAGACATCAGTGTCTCCCTTTAAAGCAAGAAAATAGCTTGATATTTGGACCATGATTTCCAATTCATGTTTTTATACAAAAGCTACACAATGTTACACTTGATCATCAGAATACAATTCAACTGATTAACTTTAGTGTTTGGACACCATTTAAAATGTGATCAGATCCTTTACTTGGATGGAGCATTACCACTTAAAAAAAAATAAAAATAAAATAAAAATAATAACTCAACACTACCAGAGACTGAAAATACAAGGGACTGCAAAAACAAGAGATGAGTATCATAATTCAGAATAATGGAAAAAGCAAGCTAGATTCAGTTGTACCATTACAGACTTAAGGAAAACGGAATAAAAAAGTAAAAATAAAGTAAAAATGAAAAAAAAAAATTACATTAAAAGGGATTTGAAAACTAATTATTGAAAAATCTGTGTGTCATGTCAGGATTTGAGGTCAGCCCCCATCAGGCTGAAACCAGAACCAAACCGCACTCAAATCTAGTTTGTCCCAATGGAGTCCCCGTAGACGGGAAACTCTGCTTGCTGTTGTTGAGTCATCTTCAGGCACTTCTGAAACCTCGCCTCCTCCATATGGGCGAATCACGATGCAGGTTCATCCAGATCACATGATACAGCTGCAAGGGGAGAGCAGAGGAGAAATGAGCGGTGGGGAGGAGGCATGGCAGGCATTGGGTGAAGGACCACACATACAGATCAAATACAAGTCAAAGTAACTTCACAGACACCACATCACACAGCTTTGTAATTTGGAGCAGTCTGAACATGCAGCAGGCACAAGGAGTAAACCGACACTTCCCCCAGTCCTCGGGCTCTTTATCCAGAAACCACCTCTGAAATGAACACCACTCTGTTCAGCTGACACGAGGCCACAGAGTTGGGGGTTGGGGGTACCAAGTAAATCTTACCTAGTAGAAAGTGTAGTGTAATGTTGGTCTTGGTATTTACAGGTCGGTATCAAACCAGGCCAGTTGGTTTGAGTCGCCAGGTGGCAGGCCCTCTATCAGTTCCTGGGCATGTCCCAGGTCAGGCAGCCCTTCTACAGGGGGGTAGTCCTGGCCAGGGTGGTGCCCTCCACCCAAGTCATGATCCATCATGGGTTCCATACCCATTGTGTCCCCTCCGTAACCCCCCGAATGGAAAGAACGGTAACTTGGGTCTGGTGGAGGAGGAATGGATGGAGGAGACGCAGGTGAAGCAGAGCAGTTGTTAGAAGCAAGTTAACAAACCAAGCTGACACACAGTAGTATGATCACTGAAATGTAACACTGCAAATCAACACAGCACACGGTCAACCCTCCAGCAGACCAAATCAAACCAAAGCTGTTAACTCTTATTTCAGCTAAACTTGTGCTTCAGGTCACTGTTTAGTTGTTTCCACCAACAGGAATGCATCTGCAGTAGCCAGGGCCTTTTCTAAATCTATCAACATCAAGTCTGTTTTCATTTGGCTGACAAAGAGTCAATTAAAGCTGTTACTGCTGGAGAATTGGAGAGCATTGCAAATTAAAACCAACGCCAGCTTGCCCTCTAGCCTACTGATCGGCACAGTGTCCAAAATCCTGGACGCCGGTAATAATTAAAGAGATGGTCTGATCTTCAGCCAGGTCAGAATTAAAGACCATTTTGAACAATTTGACTGAAGTAGTAACACACTTTTCATGTCTTTCTGGAACATGCTGAGGAATCACTTGGTGCAGACTGGAACATTTAAGTGGATCCTTAAATTTAAAAACTGCTAGAAGCTTCTGTAACAGCACCAACCTACATCTGATGTCTCCTGAAGTTGTTTATAATAAAGCTGCACAACACTGAGGAGGAACATGAACTGTTTTTAGTTTGCTAATATCTAACAGTAGACCTCCTTCAGGTCATGCATCATCAGTTAGGTCAAGATGAAACACTCAAACACTAAGTGTCAGCTCATTAGAAGATCTCGACCCCGAGTAGATCTTTAGAGAAGTTGTTGGTCAAGTGGTTTACTTCATTAAGTCATATTTTCAAGTTCATTAGTGACACACAAATTTGTAATAGCTGTGTCAGATTGCGTATCTGTAATTTTGACTCTGATGAAGATCAGATCACATTTTTGATAAGATGAGTATATCAACTTAATAATAAATTAAGCCCACAGATGTACAAAGACTTCCAAAGAAGGCATTTAGAGCATCCCCAGTTTGATAATTAGCTCAACTGTTTTTATCTTGACTGCAGTAATAGTTGGGAAGCCTTTGTCTTCTGCTTTGCTTGCAAGTGTCAAATGAGTGACTTACCTTCTGGTCTGTAGCCCAGAGGCTCACCCTGAGCTCCGATATCCAAACCCAGATCTGCTGTCTGCAGAGCAACACATGGCAAACATTTGACAAAGTTTCAATTACACAAACACATGTGCATGTCTTTGTAACTGACTACACAATGTAAATAAGCATTACACAGTTTGTGTAAAAGTGTGTCGCACCTCGTTCCAGGCCATTGGTTCTGTCCTGAAGAGCGAGCTGGTGAGTTCTACAGAGAGGCGCTTCTTGTAGTCTTGAGGTTTGTCCTCTGACATACGGAACAAAACTGCTGCTGCGTATGTGGCTGAGAAAGATGGAAGCATGACTGCTTAGCCAACACATTTTTAGCCTTTAAAAACAAAAGCACTTAAAACAGCCATAATACAGCTGTCAGGGTTAACAAAAGAGACTAGGTATTACCCATGACTAGAAAGTTTATTCAACTAGCGTTCTCCACATCATTTAGAGGCCCAGGCTGCACATGAGACTGGACTACACTGATCCAAGTGTTGTGACATTTACATATATGCAACAATATAATGAAGTTGTCACCATAAATATAACTGTTTTAAGAGCAAGCTTGGCTCCTACTTAGATTCTTCAACCATGTGCTACAACACAAGCCCACAGTGCGTCTCTGCATGATAGCAGATGAGCCTGAACAAAAGAGAGTTACTGAACAAAAAGCAGCAGCTACATTGAACCGCTAGAGCTGCAAATTTTCAAGATGCCACTTTAGGTCCACATCACACTAAAGAGTCTTCCAGGAAAACACAAACAATTATTTCCAAGTGCCAGCGTGTTATCCAATTAAATCCCCTCATTGCACAGTTAGACTGGCACTTCTGAACATCTGCATAGTTAAATGCAGCTATTATGTGACTGATAGCGTTGTGTAAATGAGTGTTTTGGGTACATACCAACTCCTTCATTGCGGCTGTGCAATAGCTCTGTGAGTGGAGCAGTGGCTCCCTCAGCTTCGATGGCCTCAGCGGCCTCTTTATCCTGAGCGAGCTCACACAGGACGCCTGCTGCTACACGCTGGATGTTCTCAATGGGAGAATACAGCAGCTGCACACAAACACAGACCAACAGCTTAGTGAAAAAATAAATAAAATACTGAGCCTCCACAGATGCAGCCTCATGATACTACAATTTGTTCCCTCTGGAGAACCACCTCATGCATCCACCCAAACAACCTCTATCTGGGATCATTTTTCTAACCCAGTTCTCCTGTTTAATCCAGACAAGCTTCAAACAAATTAATCTCAATACTAAAAATATCATCCGTAATCTTGGTTAAATTATATTGTTTTACTTTGAGATTAAATCTGCAGACTGACCTGTACAAAGAGTGGAATGGTGTTGAGTCCTCTGATGACTATTCTGTTGTGGACATCTCTGGCCAGGATGTGAAGTGCTCCTGTACACCCTTCCACAATCTCCTCCATACGTACTCCCTCCTAATAAACAAACAGCGTAAGATCAGTGCACTTGCAGCATCTCTCTCTACAGACTTCTTAGTAGACCGGGTAGTACTGAGAACTACTGCTCTCTCAGTGAATTCCAGGCACCATGGACTGGTATTTATTAAAGCTGTGTGAATTCATTGAAATGATGAGAGTATGTGCGCTCTTACCACAAACTGCTGCTGTGTGCCTCCCATGCTGGTGCGTCTTTGTGTGTCTTGATGTGCTCTGACCAGCAGCTGAACCAGTCTGGGGATGGCGCCCTGCTCCCTCAAAGGGGCGTGGTTTGCAGGGCAGAGAGCCAGGTTACGGATCAGACCAACTGTAGCCTGACAGAAGAACACAGTTATGTGTCATTTAGCCACGATTTTAATGTCACTCTCAGGTTACGCATTAGCCACCCATAATCCAGAACCATACAGAAAACCTTTGTCTTGATGTATATTTGTAGACAGATTTACTGAAAAATATTATTTCAACTTAATTTCTCATCTTAAAGTCAATTATTAAACAAGCTGATTGCACTTGAACAAAAAAAAATTATTTCCTGTCTATCAGTACATGTAATATAACAGTGGAAATGACTGACATGTTTATGACAGCCTACAATATTCAGCTCATTATTTTAGCATCAAAACATAGTTAAGAGTGAAGTGATTTTCACTGCACTAAATGAATAGCAGCACGAGTGGCTGGCATTATGAAGAGCAGCTTACAGAGTGCTGCTGCCAAGTCTCTGTGTGTACCTTGATGAGTGGCCAGTGTGATGGCGGGTGCAGTAATTTGACCACTACAGGCAGGCCATAGTGCAGTCTGACAGCGTTCTGTGCCATCTCAGCATCCTGGTGTCGAGAAGTGAGGTGACGCAGGGCACAAATAGCTGGCTCTGTGATGTCTTCTCTGTCTCCAGCCCGAAGCACCGTGCGAACCAACGCCTCAATGCCTCCAACCTAGAGAGGAACAAATAAGGTGGCAGATTGTGAATGCAGCAGAAAATCTGGGCCTATAATTTAAATACAGATTTAAAACTAAATTTTTATATATATTTTATTTTTTAAATGAGAAAAACTGCTAGTTAAAACACATCACTTCGTATTATAGAAATTTTACATTTTCCTTTGCAAAAAATAAATAAAGTGCTCACCTGGCACACCATCATCTTGTTCTTGTAGTTGTTGCAGGTCAGATTAGACAAGATGCCAGCTGCACAGGTCACCACGTTAATGTCATCACTGCCAAGCAGCTGCACCAGAGTTCCTAGCAGACCCTCCATTCCCTCCTGGGTATAAGGATTGATAAATAGCATCAACAAAAAGTCAATTTAAATGTCTTCTGATGTATTTCACAGCCTGAAACTAATGATTAACACACAGGTACTGGTAATGGGGCAGCTTGCCTCACCTGTTTGGTGGCAGCATCTGACAAGTTCCTGAGAGTCCAGAGACAGTTCTGGACCAGTCTCTGGCTGGGATCTGTCAGGTGGAGTCCCAGAGCCTGCATGCCTCCTAACAGAAGGAAATCAAGGGCACATAGTGTTTACATACGCATGGTAAGAAAATACATTTCAAAATGTATACGATCTCAACTTTGTGGTGTTGAGTTTTCTGTACTGCAAGTTTATAAAACATACCAGCCTCTACAATGGCAGGCTTGTTACTGGAGCACACCGACAGAACCTTGAGGACACGGCTTGTGGTCCACAACAGCTTCTCATAGGTATAAGTTCTCATGATGTTGACGAGTGCCTGGGGGCCACCACTGGCCAGGATTATCAACTACACAAACAGAAAGCAAACAAATATGTTGATCTGCGTGTCAAATCCAGAGTAACACGCTGCAGTCTAGACGTACATAAGTCAGTTTCTTGCCTCAACACCTTTCTAGCCCCCTCACCTTGCTTTCCTGGTTTCCATAGGCCAGTATTTGGAGACAGTCTGTGGTGATGGCCAGAAACTTGACATTGGTTTTGCTGAGCAGAGCCACCATTTTCTGTAGCCCGCCAGCTAAACGAACAGCCATCTTGGCTCCTTCCTGGTGCAGGAGAAGGTTGTGGAGGGTGGTGATGGCATAGAACAGGATAGAGTCCACTGGTGAACTGCAGAAGAGAAGATTACTCAATTACTGGAAAATTACTAACAGATATACAGATGAAGTTTCTCTGCTGTCCTTCCTCTCCACAGTCTCAGTGAACTGAGACAATTTCTTCATGTCAGCTTTGGCCAAAAATCATGGTGTGATGATTTCCTTGTCTCTGATCAAAACATTGCTCTGCTTCATGCACTGGTGAGCTTAAGTACAGCAGACAAATGTAGACCCAGAGGGGAAGGGGGAAAAGTATGCCTCCACTCTCCTCCTACATACCCCAGCATTTTAACTAGAGCTGGTATTCCTCCTGACTTGAAGATAGCCAGCAGTCCCTCTCTGTGATGGGAAAGGTTGTGCAGTGTTCCTGCAGTGCAGCGAGCTGTTTCCACATCGTTTGTGTTCTGCATGGTCCTCACAATAGCAGATACCATCTGAGGTGAGCGCATGATAGCGTGGCGAGAAGCTTCTTTCTTTGAAAGCTGGTTAACCATCACTGCTGCTTTGTTTACTACAACCTGGAAGGGATGAAAACTAACATTAGCGAATCATATCAAAGAGGACAAAATTACTTCTGAGACAGTTCTGAGCCACAAACATATTCACCTGGTCCTCATCATTGAGAAGTTTGGTGAGCTCTGGTATTGCTCTTGTTGCCAGCTCAGCATCATCTTGATAGTTGATCAGATTGACCACAGCATGTTTGAGCATTTGTGACGGCTCTGCCAGCCTCTGGACATTGGTGGGGTTTGCTGCATCATACTGTGTAGAAGGGATCTGCATGCCCTCCTCAAGAGTCTCTGGGAACATTGCTGCACGAACCCGCTGGGCACGTGTCATGGCGTACTGACCATCTAGGTCTGAAAGCAAACAAGACCAGCTTTGTATGATTTGCAAACGGGTCACCTGTGACCTTCCTTGAAAAGATCACCAGCATTATAACCTACCTTGTACTTGCTCTTGGGAGAAGTTCTGGTTGAAACCCTGCTCCCACTCATACATGACCTGGTTGCTGTCAACATCATCTTCCTCAGGGTTGCCCTTCCCACTGAGGGATGGAGCAGTTGTGGTGGCCCCTGAGTGGATGCCTGAATCCAGGTAGGACTGTTGCTGCCAGTGACTGACTGCTGCCTTACGGTCTGGCTCCATGGCCATGTCTAGTTCCATCAGATCAGCTGGAAAGAGAAAAGCATGCATTCAACAAAAGGTCTATTCTGTAATTTCAAAGGATGTGTAGAGTTACAGACTTTAAGTGATTAATTCCAACTATCCAATTTTGTCAAAGGCTTGAGCTTTTCAAAGACATGGCTGACTTTAAAAGTAATAACAGTGGTGTGCTGATGTCACAGGGTGAGTGCATCAGCAATGGTTAATAGCCTCTGCAGTGAATAGATTTCTGTCCTACTATTATTTTCCAGTGTTTTCATAATTCAGTGTAGTAGGGTTTACCAGTAAAAGACTCCTGAAGCATGAAGTTGGATTTTACATGTGCCCCAAGTTTCAAATTGAAATCAATAACTAATTCAGCGTGCTTTAATGGCAACATAAATCTCTACCAAGCCAAGCTGTAATTTTGGTCTGCTGTAAAGTTTAATACACTGCATGTGTGACTGAGGAAGAAGCAAAGGGTGGGAACTTAATTAAGGGGGACTCAAACTCACCCTGGGAAGCCATGTTCCTTTCTCAAACCGTGGCTGACACAGCTTCCTGATCTGTAACAGGAAAAAAAATAAATCATTTCAGCTATGCAGCTACCTTCTCTACACCATTCACAGCCATTAAATCACCGACCATTTTACACTAAACACATATACAAGACCACAGCAGATGTAAACGCAGAGAAAAAAATTAGACTGAAATTAATAGAAGTTTAAAAAAAAAAAATAGAGTCTGGAGAAGTGACTTTCCAGTGCTTTCTTTCCTGTCTCCTCCCGTTCTTGGGTTTCCTCTTCCCTTTTAAGCCAGTCGTGCAAACAGCAACACACACAAGGCTACCATTAAATGTAGCTGCTACCAACTGGTGGCAGCTACATTTAATGGTGAGGAAGGACAGGGGAAGTAGAGCACTGGGTGGAGAAAGGAGGCAGGGGTGGGAGGGGGCATTCACATTCCTGCACTTGCTTTGAAGCTGGAAACGCTCTGCAGGAAAGTAAACACTGGCAATGGCAGGAGAAGGGTAGAGCAGGCAAACGGGGATTAATTTGGGGGGAAAAAAGCACGGCAAACTGAGAGAGGCATTTTCAATTCATACTCGAAGATAAATGTTATGGCAGGAAAGCATAAAATGGAGACTGGGGAAAAGACCTAAGAAAATATCTGCTAAAATGAGACATAAACAGGGGCTGTGTATCCATGGAGTCTCAAATCCTTTCATGAAACCCTTTCAAAAGTACACCTGTGGTTATGGAGCAGAAAAATGAGAGACCAAATCCCTTTCAAATCACCACATAAGTTCAGGCACGCTCTAATACCAGAGGTATTAATTCTGGTAAAGAAAGCACAGGTAGTTAAAACCATAGCATTTCCTCAACTACATCAACAAAAATAGATAAACAAAGTCTTGTTACCACCAGAGTCTCTTCCCCCTGGTGGCCATTAGAAAGAAGGCATGTTTCAGTCCCTCAGTGTTTGATTCACCCTCAGACCTGGAAGCTGTGTCCACATGAAGCACACCCTTCTCTCCTGCATGACTGAACATAGTCACTTCAATCTTTACACAACTGCAGATTTAGGTCAGTCAAACTAACAGTGCTAATCAAAGTAACCTAATTTTTCACAAAAAACATTTTAGATTTTCAAATTACTCAAATTGTGAGCAAGCTTTCCTTACAGCAAAAGGTGTGTGTCAGATTTAGTTCTTGAAAAAAATATTTAAAATGAATGCAAAAAATATTTGACATAGTTTGCCTACTTATTTGTATTTTGTCAACTAATGTCCAGTGACAGTCATATATGAAGGAAAGATTTTCTTTCTAGTTGTAGCTCATTTCTGCAGAGCATTAGACGGCTTTAAGTTCCACTTCTGGGAGAAAATGTCATAACATTGTTATGAATGTACTACATTACAGAGAAATACAAATAACGTTTTAAACACCATTACTGATACTAACAAATTGGCGATGACTGTGTCATGGACACCAGCAAGAAGGTTAACACAACTCTCTGCTGAGTTAGAAAGTCACCTTCGAGTCGTTCTTCCTCTCAATGATCCCAGGCTAGAATTCATCATTTAATTACAATCCAATAACCACAGAATCAGCTGATTAAAGACTAATGTTTGTGTCTGAATGATGCTACTTTCGGTGGACTAACCAACATACCGTAGCTTGTTTTAAACCTTAAAACTAAGATTCTTCTTGTTGATTACGATCTAATCTTTTAGGGGGCAGTTCTCTCTCACACACTCTCTCACTCACACACACACACACACACACGTTTTGATTACAGGCCTGTGGACTGTATTTATCTGACAGCAGTAGAGAATTTGGGTTGTTTTTAATCAACTCTCTAGTCATCTAGATGTACACATATTTGTAGATTGTACTCTGTGTACAAGTGCCCCAAAAAGTACATAATACACTCTGTATATACACTCTGCTAAAAATACCTAGTTTAAAATCAAACAAGAAAAACAGCAACACATCACCATAAGCTTGAGTTTAATAGCTTTTCTTCCCAGCAAGTTATGCTAAAAAAAGATGACAAAAGGCCAAATGGAAGACAAATTCGCAGCAGTGGCAGACAAAAAAAAAAGGCAGTCCAGTATGAATGCCAGTGAGTGTGTAGGAGTTGCTTGGGTTCAGTGGCTGCCAACATGCAAATATACTCAAGGACAGTTAAACTACTGCTCTGAATTACTTTCCTCCTCAACCACACCACCTTAGCTCAGCTGTATCATTAAAACCTGATCTTGAGTCATGCTCCAAGACTGCTGCTTCTAACCACAAAGGCACCAACTCAAATTCACTGTTCACACGCCATCCTCCCGCCATTGTAGTCCTGCCCTCACATAACCCAGCTTGCTCCTAATGGGAGCCACATATCCCATACAAATCAGACATACAATCAAAGCACATAATGGAACAATTTATGATTCACACTGGTGGAAAAGTGGTTCTTTACAACTGGCTTTGGAAACTGAGCCAGTAGTTTTTTGGAGGTTTTTTGTGATGGGCTAAACAAGCAAAGTCTGGCATTAAACTGTGGTTCACAAATGGCAGCCTTACCCTAAAGTCACTATAAAGAACAACAAAAAAAAAAAATCATTACAGTATGCGTTCCTAGATTTCAAACCGGCCACAAAAATCTGAACAGGTTTCTTTGAAGTCAGATGTGAAATCCAATATGTAGTCGTGCCTGGTGGAGTTGAAAGCCACAAAATTGAAACCAGATGACAAATGAGTGACACACTAGTCACCAGAGTCGGATGACTGTCTTGTGTAATATACAGTACGTATACAGAATAAATTCAGTTCTATGTACCCCAAGAGAGCTGAAGGAACAGAGGAAGTTATATTCCATAAGTCTTCTAGGCAGATATCACAGAAAAGAGAACAGAAATATCGAGAATCATGCGCTGGTGACGTTACGATAGGTTCCAGGTCAACATTCAAACAACAAGGTTTAGACTGCTGCAGCACAGGACTGATTTTGGGAACAGTGACTGTGACACTGTCCTGATAAATAGTGAGAAAACATGCTGCTCAAAAAGAGAAGCAATGTTCATTAATGTTTAATTGACATAACATAGTGAAACATTGTTTTAAGGAGCTGGCCAGAGAACAAACTGTTCCAACAGGCTGCCTCTAGTCACTGCAGAGAGAGAGAGAGCAGATCTGAGTATCCAAATAGATCTGAATGCCATATTGCTTAATTTTTATGGTGCATAAAAAAATAAAGAAATGAGTGAAGGGAATTAAAGAACAAGTGTTCAAGAGAGGACTTGATTTGTTTCACATGGCAGAACCTCAACTCTTTGAACCAGCAGGACGTCTCCACATGTAGCTCTTAATTGCACCGAAGGCATCTCAGTGAGGAAGAGGGACTAAGCCAGATGACTGACAGCGTTCACAAAGAAACCTAACCAACAAATAAATCAAGATGTGAGCCGCTAGTTAGTCTACGAAAGTCCACTGTGGCACCTTGTAAAATGTCACTAACAAAAACAAAAAATATTTTTCTGAACAATGAGAAAATTTCATCTGGTAATACTGGCGCTACGAACTCTACATGATTTATTCACACCGGGTTTCTTTGCTTCAGCATATTCATCAACCTTGCATGCCACTGAAACTCAGGTGCCCTACTTTTGCACTGATGTAAAGACTGACACAGTCAAAACGTGACTGAACATTTCCATAACATTAATCTAAACATCAAGTTTCTGTGCGTTGTAGTCAGAGCTTCTAGCCGTCCATGGGTGTTAGTACCTACTTGTTCCACATTTTATAACTGTTGGCCTTCGCTCTGTTGATAAAGTACTGAGAGAACACACAGCCAAATATAGTCCAAATGCAATGGGGAAAAGAATTGAAAAACTAGTAACAGATATTTGTTCGTGTCCATTTAATTCAAGACCCTACTGCATACCGCTGCTCTCCATTTCACTGTTTAGGTCTTTACCTTGTCCCTGTGGTCTGGACTAGGGTATCAAGTTTAAAGACGCTACAATGAAGGGGCTGCAGTCCCCACAGTACACTGTACGAAAGGTATTTGCTTATCACAGTGGAAACTTTCTCTTCAGTCACATCCTGTGATGGTGGGGCACCAACACAACCCATTTACTCTTTTTTTTGGTCACTGTCTGGAACCCTGTTCAGTCTTTTTCAGTCTTCATTTGTGAAAAACTAAATAAACCAAATCATATCCATTTGTCCCCAACTGAAATTCAAAGCAGCCAATTAATCCCATTTCCTGTTCCCCAGGGGGGGACTTCAGGTGAGCTCAGAGGCCAGTGACATGATGTCATTAGAGGAAAGAAGAAAAAAAACATTCAGTTTTTCTTGCTTCTGAAGGACAGTGGCTTTAATTTATTTCCCTGCCATTTAATAATCATAAAAAATTTCAACATGGAAATTTGTAGTTTTTGTATTTTCAAAGAAATGCCTTTCTTAAATACAAGACAACAAATTAGGCAAACCCATCTGACTCCTGCATATGCACTTACGTTAAAAACAAACAAACAAGTAAAACAAAACAAAAAAAAATAGTTCAATGCATCCATATGCGTAAATGACCCAAACAAGCTGTATTATCGGCACAGGCAGAAAGATGGGAGCTGCCACCGGCTTAGCACATAATGTGCAGGGTCAGCAGCACTCACTGCTGCCTGCCAACAATGCAAGAATGCCTGCAGCCGCTGCAGGGCTTTTTCTGTGTATCACCCGAAAAGTGATGGACGCCTGTGGACAAACACGAAAAATACCCATGGAATTTGGGTTACTTTCCCTATTAGTTCGTTTAATATTTACAATCGCAATTCAAGCTGTAAAATAGGGCGCAGTGTGTACAGAGCGTGCAATCACTTCCTCTCAGTGTCTCATCACATACGCAAGTTTATGGAAAATTGATCAGTAATATCGTTTATTAAACGAGCGCGCTTAAGTCCACCTCAGACAAACACAAAGACCGGCAATGACAGACAGAAAAAGTACAATATTAGGTCATGGCAATGCCACTGGAAAGGCCGTATAGTCAAGTGGATGACCTCAAAACCACTACCGCTCTCGTATGTAACCCACACCCACGTTTTTCAGCTTAAAATTTTCAGTGCGTCGTCAGAAGAAAATGTTGCTGACGAGATGACGGGTTTGTAAGATTTGTTCCGCTGTGTACTGGGTCGGGGATTTCACCGAGGGACCGCAGAAGTACACAAGGAGAGAAAACGTTCAACAAATTCAAGAAAAACAGATGAGGGATGCATTCAAAATAAAACCAGTTTAGTTTCACGTGAACGAAAGGAAAACAAATCTGGAGCGGCTGGACGACAACATCCTTTTGTGAGCAGTCTTTCTTGAAAAATTAAACCTCCATTAATGGTATGTAAACACACCTCCAAGCCAGCACCTGTGCCGCCTCCGCAGCGCACTGGACGGACAGCTTTTATTCCACAGAAGGCTGGGGAGCCGTTTTGTGTCGGGGAGGATGACGTCCCAACTTTTCCTCATTAAACACCCGCCTGTCCCTGTTCCTACCAGCTCCACTCTGGCACCCCGTTAAAACCTGAACACTTCACGCAAATCTAACGAGAGCCGCTATCCAAAAAGGTCCAAGTAAGCGTGCCGCTGCCCCCACCCCTCTCCTCCACAGCTGCTGGCTGCCTCTGACTTTCTTGCTCCAACACCACTGACTCAAATTTCACACTCTGGCTCCTCCTCGTCTTCCTCCCAAAGCACCACGGCTGGGAGGAATTTTTCGGTCTTTGTTTAAAAGGACGAGTGGAAAACACACTGGAGCCCACGACCTAAAATAAACTTTTTTAAACAATTTAAAATCGACTTATTTTTTTCTTAAAGATAGACCACTCTACCAGAAATCGGCTTTACTTAACACCAGGTTTAAACCAAGTTTTTCAAAATACGCACTAAAACTTCAGACAAAACATCTGCGCTAACGTTTACGTGTTTCATACCCCGACTAACCGTCATTCGCAACTTTAACGAGTAACTTTACGCCATAAGACAACGGAATCCACCGTATACCGAGCTTTCAGACCGGTTGCATCTTTATCTTCAGCTCAGTCTGTTAAAACTAAAGCAGCTGCAAAAAACAAAAAAACAAACGACCCACAGACGACACTCAACTCGAGCAAACATGAGTCAGAATAGTGGAATGTAGCCAACTAATAGTTAGGCTAACATCTGCTAACGTAAACTACTAAAACACGCTAGGAAACGCCATCGTCGTGAACTCCCGAAATCCCACTTACGGTTTCCAAATAACTGGGCGGCAATTGATCCGTGGCGTAAATCTGGCTATTGTAAACAACTGCTTATAATGCCGAACACAAACCACGTGCTATTAAAGAGTCAACCAGTGTCGTCGGTAAAACAGTTATGTTCCCATTAGGCGGTGGCTGGCATATCCCCAATATATGCCGCGAGAGCGACGGGCTCGCTCGCTAGCTTGCGGCGGCGGCAGCAGCAGCAGCATCCCCCGGCCGGTCCACACACAACAACAGTCCTCATTCCTGCTGGCATTCAGAAAAGACAGAAACTGAGTGGTGCCGATAGTTTGAATGTTGAAGCCTACCCTTGTCAACACAGCAAGTCCGTCCACTCGGGTCCTGGAGAGTAAAAAAAATACTCTGAAATGGAAAAAGTCGAGGAAAAAATTGAAGCCGAGCGTCAGCGGGGAGCCCTCGTCCGCTCCCTCCACAGGGAACTGAAACCGACTTGGCCGGAAAAGCAGAGACTGGAAAATGTAAGATGGCGGCATGTTTATATAGACCGGAGAACACCTCGAGTGCACCCATATCCTGCCGTGAGCTCGGATAAAGTAGAAACTGAAGCCATATTTTATCTTTATTTCGTCTGACGTTTACGCACTTCTGTATATATTTACCAAGCTCGATAGCTACACGCGTTGGTTGTGATAAATACTTTATTTTTTAGGGTAAAGCTAGCCAAATTCCACATCTGCACGAGTATGAATACACAATGGAATGAAGTTCCGGCTGACTCGAAAAGGGAAATCCGATTCCTTTCCCCCGAGTTAAATCTCATGGACTCTGGAAACATAGGATAATTTCCTTTAGCGTACAAAGTCATACATTTGTCACCTTTGTCTATACAGACTGAGAAATGAAGGCCTTCATTGCTCTTACCATCACCAGGTCCCTGCTCAAAAGACAAAAAAAAAAAGGAAAAATTGAGCAAACCAACTTAAAAAACAACCCAAAAAACAACAACCCCCCCCCCCCCCCCCCCACACACACACACACACACACACAAAACAGAAATCAAAACGAATTAAATTAGACAAAATGACAAATTCTAATTCAATATATGTTCAGAGAGACAACATCCGCATTTTGCCCAAGCCATTGTTGGTTTCTTTGCATTTTAAATAATGTCAGGAGACAAATTGTGGCAAACAAAACACACATTTAGACTAGGTAATGTAAAGAAAATGTCAGTGAGATGTTTTCTTAGTTTCCTTAACAAAAGATTGTAAGATATATGTGACACGAGGTGCTGGCTTTGCTGTACTTTGCTGTAAACTAAATGCTCAACAAACAAGCTAATGTTTGTGGTCTTTCTTTTATGAAACTGCTTATGTCCCCGGGCATAAAACAGACCTCACTGGGCAAGTTGGAACACCTCTCACTGGCTTTCCTGTGTTCTGTTCAGTGATGTCTGGAAGGCTCATGACTTGTTTGTGAATACCACCAAATCTCACATATGCAGAAAATATAAAAAGTGATTAATGTGGTTTTCATATTTAAGTTGGAAAAAATATGAGATCAGCCAATTAATCACATTAAAGTCATAACTGATCAAACAATGTGGGCATTGCTATAACAGAATTACTTCTTATAAATATTGTAGACTTAGATTAATCATATTTCCTGAGTCCATTAGAACGCACATTCAGCCATTAAAATTATTAGTGATCTATGGGCATCGCCAAGGTCCTTCAAGTGAGTAGTCTGATCTTTCCTTTATTCTGAGATCACAGAGTTGTGGCTGTTAATTTTCAGATCACTTTCTATTTGGCTCAATAATAAGTAACTTGGTGGATAGGCCACATAGGAAATTTAAATATGCTTTGCAAGTCCTCTACTCACTGTTCGGTCCCTTAATCTCCACGTTATGAAAGCAGATAATGTACCTTTTCAGTACCCCTTCATTCTGCAGGTAGCAATGTCATGGGCAAACAAAGGTAAATCCTTTCCTGTGAACTGCCTACAGGCTATTTCATTAACCTTTATTTACAGTGCGTGGGTGGAATAGGTTACTGAAAGCCAAACTCCAATTGAAAACAGTCAATGCAGTGTCCCTGAATAGGATGCATGGGAATGAAATCAACAACAGAGCCAATACGTACACAATATATGAGCGCATCACCTAAAATGACTCCACCCTGTGTCATCTGATTGCGACACAGACAATTACAGTACCAGCGTGTGATTGATTTCATTTGGAATAGCTTTCAAACCACAGTGACAATTACTGCTGCCACTCACTGTTATATATAGCCACAAAGTTTGAAATCTGATGACTGTGCTTCTTGGCAGTCACATTATCTCACAGGTGCGTGCTCATGCAGCCGAAAAAGGCACAAAATCACGAAAACAGGATGACGAGACATTCAGATTTTCTAATTATACTCCAAAACACATATCAGTGGAAAGGCAGCGTAATTATTGTTTAGGTGACAGGCTTGTGATTTCTATTTCCATTTAACTATGGGTTCCTCCAGGAGGGCTTTTAACATCCAACATCTCCACAACATACAATTAATATCAAACATGATGCGTGGTTGTGGGTGCAGATGTTGAAAAGAGCAATCTGTGAGAAAATACATTAAAACATATCACAAAAAGCCCTCTTTGAACAAGAGATACAATGGTACAATGCAATGTCTGACATAACATGCTTGAGTTAGATGGCATCCCTACATTAAAGCCTTCACTTGCTTACAAGTACACTCTTGTAAAACAGGTTGTATTTGTGAACTCCTTCATTAAAAGTCATACCTGCTTTTGGATTTATATAGCGTGCACAACCTAAACAGAGCCCTTCTAAAAATACAACTCTCCTAAAAACCAGTGTGAAAATCCAGCTGTTTATGTTGCCGGTGATTTGTGGTTAACTGAGTCAGAAATCCAAGAATTAATTGATTTAGACAGGCATCACTAAAATCAGAGGAACATATGTTAGTGTGAGTACAAGATGATATTTCTTGTACTGTAGTTTGTTTGGGTTTTTTTGTTGTTGTTTTTTTTGCATGAATAAAAATGCAAATTTTCGCTCCACAGGCCCTTCAAAATGTTAATGTCTGTATAATAGATTCATTATTTCATTTTTATCAGACAATACCAATAGTCACAATTTAAGCCCAGTAAATAAACAAAACATAGCGTATCCTTGTCAAATTAAGGCAACAGGGAACTGGAAGTGCTTCACATGTGCTGGGTTTACCTTACAGTTTAGTTTGACCTCTAGGTCCAGGTAAAGGGTTAAAAAATATATTTGCCGTCTGTAAAAAAAAAAAAAAAAGTCAAAGATCAAATGCATTTGAAACGCAATCTCTTGATTTAGTGTCTCTCTGGAAAAGCTATTGATCATTAAATACTATCACTTTTTATTATTCTTGTTTTAAAATTAATCTCATGATGCAAGAAAACAAGCAAGATCACATCCATTCGTTTATTTAATAAAACAGTTCACACATGTACAGCTGCTGGGATACATATAAGCAGTCTTTCTGTTTGCACCCAGACTGTTCAATTTACACCTGTCTATCACACCTCCTGTCAAAATGAACTTGAAAGCATTTCAATATTGAGCGTAACGAACAGTTTATAAGCAGCGTTGGGACGTGTCAGCTGTGAATCTGTGATTGTGTGCAGGTGACAGCAAGGTGGAGTGACAGACACAGCAGCGCAGTTCAAACGGTCACTTTCTGGTACCTAAACAGGACATCGGGTGATCAGCAGGGAGATATAACACAGTAATGTGTGGTGGTTTTCCACTTCACATTAAGGCAGTTTAATTATTTATTTGTCCATGGGTACCACTTACCTGAAGAAGGATGTGTACCCGTATTTTATTTTTAAGAAGGACTCAAGTAATGAATCTACAGAGAAATGCGGGTCACCTTCAATCCTCTCTGTCCTGGTTTATCACCAGAGAACTCTCTATCGTGACACGTGAGGTTAAACGCCCAGTTTTGCTTGATCCTGGAGGGATCCTGCCAAAGATTAATCCATAATGCCTGTGAAATGGCCCTTCATCCAACAAGCTGTGCTGAAAAAAACACAGACTGTTGTGTTCCCAAACATGCTGTGGCTCTCCAATGACCCAGTGCTGCACCACTTCAGGGAGCCCACACAACACTTGTTCTTCCAGCTGGAGAGGCCGTTTCATTTTCCGCCCTGGCAGCACGAGGAGTTCGCTGAGTATTTACACCTGCAATTCATTGATAAACGCAGAGCAGCATGGACATCAAGACAGGGTGTTTTAGAGGACAAAGCACATTTTAATTCTAATAACAAATTCTTTTTGTTTGGATGTAAATAGATCATTGGAAAATATAAGGCAGCCTGATAGAATACAATAAAATCACCATCATCATTAGTAGAAGTAGCAGCACTATTGAAACGACGAACATGTTAAGATTAATTTCTACTAGCATTTTATATAGAAATTTAAACGCTCTGTATATTTGCTTGTAATCTACGCCTCTCCAATCCTGCATCATGTCACACTGTGAGGTCAGTTCACAATAATCTGTCCAACTCCTATAATTTTTGGGTGGATTTAGTCAATTGCCGGCAATTAATACACAAATAAGTCCAGCAGTGTTTTTGATCCATTTCAGCAGACAAGTATGACAACAGATTAAACATTATACTACACATAGGGAAAAAAAGAAAAAAGAATGAATGCTTGGCACTAGCGCTTTAATCGAAGCATCAGTTATCCTGACTCGTGCGTGAATGTGACGAAACTGCATGTATGCATACGCAGCTTTTGCTTTGACTAAACACAGGTCAAGGTAATGATAATATAGAGCTCAAGGTGCCAACAGCGACACAAACAAGCACATAAAAACAGGTAGGTCCCAGTCTCCTAGGAGCAGATAGTCACAAGAGACTTGCAGGTCTTGTTCAAGCTCCGTTCTCATTGGCTAACACCGGTGCTGTGTATTCACATACGCATGTGTGTTTGCATTCTTATGCCTGTGTGAACACTTGCATCAGAATTTCTGTGTGCTGCGTTATTTAATTTATGTGCAGGTCTGCTGTATGTGAGCGTAGTAACAAGAAAGACCAGTTTTTTCGTTGGTGTGTTGATCCCAAAATGTGTATTTTGAGGCACATATGATCACGTGTGTCCCTAATCATAATATCTTTTATCAAAAATTCCTCTCTTAATTTTTCTGCTCTTGTTTAACTGAAGAGTTTGGCATCTCGTGGTTATTGGTGAGGAAATGGCACGGCAATAGAAATCACCAAATCCCAGGAGAGCAAAGTGCCACATACACATGCAGTGGCCAAGGCCCGAGGGGTGTGGTTTCTTTCTCTAGCTGTTAAAGAAAGGGGCAGCTCAAAGCTATAGATAGGGGCAGACAAAACAAATACGCCCTCACACACAGGGACACACACACACAGGCACATGCACACACAGCAACAGCAGGTCAGAGAAGGGATACAGACCGGGCCACATGGAAGGAATGTTTGCCTTGGACCGACACTCTCGTGCGGAGGCTGCGACTTATGGCCCTCTTGACACTGAAAAATGGCTCTAACACAGCGGGGCAAACCAAATATACTCTGTCAGTCACTGACCATGTATTTTACACTATAACGCTTTCACTTTGGCCTTTACTTTACAGTGTAGCAGATGCTTATAGCGAGCTTGACAAATTCATTTAAACAAATGTGAAAAATGAAAAAAATTAAATGTCATTTTTATTTTTATTTACTTTTTACAGCGTTAAATACAAAATTGTTTAGTCACTCTATTCACTACAGAATAGTCTGAGGTGATGTTGCTGCTCTCAATTAGTAATAACAATACTAATTTTGTGGTATATTAAAAAACAGCAGGAAGGGTGAAAACGCTCTGCTAACCTGCTCGGTGTTACTCTTCAAACTTGGACAGTTGTAATCCAGTGTGTGAAGAGGAGGAAGAGGAGGATAGAGGAAATCACATCCTAAAAGAAGGTGAGAGGACACTGCATGGACCAGATATTTGACTCAGACTACAGACGGATTATGAGGATTGGGCAGTATAAGCCGATATAGGAAACAATGTGACGGTGGGGCTGACATATGAATGAAGTGAGGCTATGCAGTATAGCATAGTGTTGAGGAGAGACTCTTTTATTTTTTATTTTTTGGTCAGCTACAAGCTCCTGAATCGAAACTGAGCAGAAAGAATGCTTGGGTGCTGAACTAACACAGGAAACAATAGCCTAATTTCCCCACCAGAGCCAAGTGGGATTCAATGTTAACCACAGCAGACTTCAAAGGTGCTCATTTAAACAGCCCGGATGACATTTCACCTGCTTTCCACGAATCCTGTATTATTACAGCAGTAGCCCATGCTCAGTCCCTGCATCTATACTGCATTAGTGGTTGCCATGGTAAAAGTCCTCCATCCCGCATCCATCCTGCACAGACAGACAGAGAGGCACCACTCATACAGATTTCTGCAGGAGGAAATTGAGGATGGGAGAGACAGCTGAGTTACATAGCACTGCTGTGTGATGTACAAGCACTGTGATCTACCTGTAAAACCACGCTGAGATTTCATGCACTGCACTCTATCACGCCTCTACAGAGACGCACGACGTGGCGACGAACACAGCGAGCCAGAGCACTGGGAAGGCCACAGCTCTCAAGTTTCATTGTAGTGTTTCAATGCCATTCGGCTTCTTCTGAATCAATTCTACGGCCCGTCTCTGTTTTATTAAACACAAGGCACACAGAGAGGCAGAGCCGGCTTCTGCTGGATTTCACTCAACACTGCGAATATGTGGTTGACGCGCTAAGCTACCACACTCTTCCCTGATATTTTATTACATCTCGTGATGTCATGCTGAAAAATAAACTCCTCGTGGAGTGATGCTGGAGCCGAAGGGGTTTTAAAGCTCCTAAAAGTCATTTATCAGCTGGATTATCGTCAGCAGCTGCTCATTAAAGCCAGTCACATCTGGATTTATATGCCATTTGTGTCACATCCACAGCAGGGCCTAATGACTAACATTATTATTGTCATATCATTATGAACTAGGAAATAAATTTAACAAGCCATGAGAGGGTGTAAATGTTAGTTTGATGGGAAATAACAAGGGAGTGAAATTCAAAATAGTGCTCTACAGAGATTTTTCTCTTTATTAGTGATTTAGTTTGAAATGCTAAACCCAAAAACATGACTCTGCAAACCTACAATGACTCCAGTCAGTAACTCATGGCACAGCGGCTGCTGATATAAGAGGGAAAAAATATATTGTAAAATAAAAACCCAATAACCATTTTTGCTAAATGGCCTGAAGAAAAAAAAAAAGTTTTTGCATGTTTTTAACAAACCGATGTGTAAAGTTCTTCATAAAATATAATTCTGCATGTTTAAAACAGTAGAAATAACAGCGATGTTGACAGTCTAAGTGTCGATTATGATAAAATTTGTCTTAATAATTTCACAAATTGTTACAAATTTCCAATCATTTTATTATACAATAATAAAATGGCACGTTCTAGTTAAAAAAAAAAAAAGCTGAAATAAACAGCTCCATCACATTTATCTCAAATCATCTTTCCACGGCATAAAGCAGCATCCTGCATGGCTGCCTCCAGTTCACCTTCAGTTTAATCAATTTAGGAGGCCAATTTTCTCCCAAACCGACATGGACAAGGTTGTTATATCCATCTTATTAGCAGTGAATACTCTATCATTAGCAAATCAATTGCAGTTTCTATTCACAGTTGGAATGGGTTCAGCTGAGAGGGAGCTGAAAAGAATCGCCACCCTCCACCTCGGTGATTCACGCTAACACTGAGCCATACGTAAAGCGAAGAAAACCTCCTCTTGGTGATTGTCCTTAGAAGTTCTCTTGCTCCAAAGCAGCTTATAGACAATATTGTCAAGCTGGCACATAGACGACCTTTAGCATGACTGATCCTGCATAGAGATGAATGAATATATGTGTGTGTGTGTTGGAAATATGTGCGACACAGACATAAAACCAAAAAACTGAAAGACTGAAAAATTGACAGCAGTCAAAAGGGTTACGACACACACACACGAACAGGCCTCATTTAAAGCAACCTAGCTTCAAGATGTTGAATAGTTACTATTAGACAGAAAACACACCTTTAAAATTTTGAGTAATTAACATTCAAAAACAAATCTAAATGCTATCACACACTATGTGCACGTGTTCTAAAATTTAAATTCAATGGAGCAAAAGTCACACTTTATCAAAGGGACAAAGTAATAATTTGTTCCCTTTTAAACCTCACAGAACAACATCTTTAGAGAAGACGCACATTAACTACCGTATACGGCATTACACAACACATGCAACCTTGTGGAGTCCCCCTCTATTGAAATCACTTTCCAAAGACGAAAAAGCAGAAATATGAGGAAAATAAGTGGAATAAAGCAGCTCTTTGACTGGACTTTGACTTCAAGGCCTTGAAGGTATAATCAGATCACAATCGAATTCGCAGTACTTTAGAAAGCTTATCATTTAGTCTATCATAGACCAGGTTAAGTATATACATATAGACATATATAGATTACTTTGCAGTGATAAGGCATGCAGAGCTTGATAACAAATCTGAAACATCTAAGTATTTATTATCTGTAGAGATAAGGCATAATATGCACTGGGATAATAAATATGAAAGCTTCTATTGAAATGATTTTAAATTTGATCCCTGTAAGAAGACTGACGAAAAACACGAGTACGTATGTATTAATTTTATTTTTATTCTTGTCAATGCAGTGCTGATCCATGGGAGTAGTTTTAAACCATATTATTAGTATCTGTGTGATTACCTATAAGTATGTAAAATACTGTATAATAATAGTGTAATTTATCAAAACAATCACAGAATCTTTTTAGACAGAAATAGAAAAATGTTGGGCATGAAATTAAACCGTGATGCTTTGTCTAGGAAGTTACGCAATTATGTGAAGAATAAAATGAGCTTAAATGATTTAGTTTGAGCATTAAGAGTAGAAACCCCCCCCAAAAATAATTAAGAGATGACCACAAAGTCACAGCAACGCACTGATGCCACCAAATGAGGTGCATTGCACATGTTAAGCTTCCTGAAAGCCAGAGGGGGAGCTATGCTGTTCAAAGGTACACAGACTATTTATCAGGTACAGTGTTTATGCTTTTTTTTATTCTCTCCAAAAACAGTG
The DNA here is from genome assembly GCF_057382185.1 of Mchenga conophoros. NCBI lineage: Eukaryota > Metazoa > Chordata > Actinopteri > Cichliformes > Cichlidae > Mchenga > Mchenga conophoros. Next base: position 13,475,642 of record NC_140536.1, read on the forward strand.
CAAGACCTGAAAAATCAATCAGTAAGTAATTAATCCATCTGAATACAGTATCAAACAATGTACATAAATAATAATGATAACAATAATATAAAGATGGTGAAAATTACAATTACAAATGCGTACTTCACAATTACTTTTTAATAGAAACTATTTAAGAAATGTTGAATTTCTTCTGTCTTTTGTTAAAAAAAAAAATCACACTCATATTTTCTGTGCTCAAATGCTCAGCAAGATTACCCTGAATATTATACTATATATAGTAAGGTGTGTTTGCATGTGTTACATATATCAGAAATTAAATACTGCACCGACTGCACTGTATAATACTGGAAATATCTTTAAAAATACAAATTGTAACGCTTTAATAATATATGGTTGTCAAAACAAAAAACAAAACACCTGCAGAGTGAGATTATTCATTTCATTGCAACAACAATGTCACTTTTTCTGTATTATAAAACAATTCATTTTAATGCAGATTGCAGATGATATTCAGGTCCAAGAGCTTTTTAAATGTTGCATACCCAGTGAGATTCAGAAACTGAAACACTACTGGCATAATAATTCAGGCATTTTTATCTGCCGTATATAATAAAAAATGTGTTAAATAACAGATGATCGCAAACAACGATAAACAATCTTATTTTGACCACATGCAAAAAAACTGAGGGCGTTTTAAATGTATAAAATGTCGGTAAATATGTGAGCTGCGACAGTGTCAGCCTCCATGCTTTTAGCAAAAAGATTACACAGCGAATTTGCACAAACTCCACCCTGCTATTGTGAAAAAGTCTCGGGAAACAAATCAGTATCATAAGAAAATTTTAAGTGACAGAGGCATGGTTATGGCTGCCACTTTGGCTGTGTGTCTCACTGACCGTCCGGTTAATCCACTTAAGATACAATGTCCACCGACCTTCTGATCTGACACAATACCTTACACAACGCGCTACTACAAACTCATCACTAAATGCATTTTATTACTTTCCCAGCACACACATACATATAAAATTCTACTTTTTTAATAGAAATTTTAAATATTGTAGAATCCCAAGATGAGAAATTAGCAATAAAAAAACAACAACCCAGGGTCGCAGGGACTTGGCTGTGGTCGGTGTAATTTTTCATGGTGTCTTCTCTCTCGTTCGTTCTCTTTCCATTGCATTTCCTTAACAAAAGCCTCTCTCGCACACAAACATCCACTCCACCGGGGTGACAGACAGGGAGACAAAATGGCTGAATAGTGATGGAGGGGCTACATGTTCCTTTATGTGTCGACTAATCAGCCAGCACTAACATGTGTCAACACTGCACTCGCACCCTCCTCCGAATAGGGACATTGTCCCTCAGAAAGAGGGGAAAAACTAACAATCTTTTCCGACATCCTGACAACGAATGAGAAATAAACAAATAAGAGCTTCATTCATTTATCAGAATACCAACAACGGAAAATATCGGGACAATAACTCTCACAAGGAAATGTCTTTTAGAACAAAACCACAACATTTCCACTGATACTTTTTCTTTCTTTAACAGAAACTCGTCCTCGTATGCTGTGTTTGTATGTGAGCTACCGTTGGAGGTTTTCTAACGAAAGCTCCTGTGTGACAGCAGAGGGCTGGCCGACGGCTACCTTTTGAAGCTCGCTGCTGCAGCACTGATATCCTCCACACACGCGCACACATACATACAGTGTCATCAGTATTCTGCTAGACCTGCCTTTTCAAGCTCACTGCAATTTTATTAGTATAATCGACGGCAGACATCATCCTACCTACTATACATGAATAATCCTCTATATACCTGGGTTCCAGGACACTAAAAATAGAGAGGAAAATATCAAGAGACAGCGAGAGAGAGATTTAAAATAAGGAAATAATGAAGGGAAAGACAATAATACGCAACATGCTAGAGTGTCTTTTGTGAGCCTGCAAATTTGAGTCCGTATGTGAGCCAAGCCTATTCGCTCGACCGAGAGAGCAAAAAAAGAAAAGAAAAAAGAGGTGGAGAGATAATGAACCTGTGTCTGCTACTGCTATATGCAATCAGGAACTAACCTTGTGAATAATCAAGGCTTTGCAGGCTCAAGAGAGAGAGGGGGTGAGAGAGGAAAAGAAAGACACAGAGAGAATATAGCGCGAGTCTCTAATCCTATCAGTCCAGTCCATGGTGTGTGTGCATGTGTGTGTCTGCGTATATATATATGTGTGTGTGCACGCTCCCACTGTGAACAGTGAAAAAGTAACCTGGAATCAAAGCCTGAAAGCATCTGGGTTTGTGTTCGTGGAACAACGACAAACCTTCTCTCACTGAGGCCTCCTCTAAGTCTGAATCAGTGTGAGCCGCTCTGAGCCTTCCTCTGCCTCACCACGCATGTCCGGGGTTTTGTTTTGTGCCCGTGTCTGTCACATATCGATGCCGGTGCCTGAAACGGCTTTGTCTTCAGTGCATCGCTGTCATAGCTAAGCGAAAACAAACACCATCGAGTTTGCGTCCAGCGATTATGTTGCTGCTGGTTTGTCCGGGTGGGTCAGGTAGGAGAAGACGGTGACGGTGACACTGAAAATCATATTACGCTAATGAGAAGCTCATAAAACACTTTAAGTAAAAAAAAAACAAAAAAACGAGAAGTTTGCTGATTTACTTTAAGAGTGGAATCAATGGCAATGTTACAAGCTTCATAAAGGGAGCTACATGTGTTGCAGGACTGTGTTTCTGCGCTGTGCCGCAATAATATGGATTTATTATTTTATCAGTCACATATATTATTGCGCACTCTCCTTTTCTGCAGCAATAGGATTGGAACAAATCACTTCTGCTTTTCAATTTGTGTGTGCGCGTGTGTGTATTTGTGACAGAACAACAGCTGATGCTGTGGCTAGATGAACAGGAGGTTGCCATCCCCCACTAATGTGCACACAAACATTTTAAGACGCACCGGGTATGCTGTGCATTCCCGTGTGGAGCGCACAACACAGGCGTACCATTTACCTGCTAAGCTGACTGCGACATGCAGAACTACTTATTCCAATCAGTGCATTGTTCGACCTGCACACACGACCTCATACAATACAAGTAATCACAAATACACAAAATAAAAGCCAAATAACACAGTAGTAATCATCTGACATAAATCGACAGAGCAAACGATGCCGCACGTAAACAGAAACGACAAAGCCGTGGGTTTTGCCTGACGAAGTCGTCCGTTAAAAGCATATTTCTCGCCCTCCATCTTACAGCTGGCTGGCCGACAAGCAGACAAAGACACACTACCGCAGTGTGAAAATATACTGACGTAACTGGCTTCTCTGTGCCTGAGAGCTGGTCTGCATGTGTTTTACAGTGTTTTATGCTTTATGGATGGACGTAAATGTGCATACTGTTGCACAAATTGTGAAAAATGACCTTATGAAAAAAAACTGCAAATTTTCCAAGAGATTTTGAGGATGAAGGAAGTTTCACTCTTCAACCTTCTTCATGTTTTTAGTTGAGATTCTCTGATTTGTGTGTATGTGTATGTCACAGCTGTAGAGCAGGGATAGTCGGGCTCTAACTGTAGCAATCTCAATTTTCAGCATCTCAGTATTTGCTCTGCTTTCCTGGGTGTACCCCACCCATCCCCCTCCTCTCCTCTCCTCTCCTCTCAGATTATTCACAGTGAAGGTTGTAAATAAAACTGCAGTATTAGATTTTACTTATGGTCATTTTCTTTCTTTCTCACTGTGGTTACTTTGCATTGACAGGCGCTGGATTTTTGGAGGAAAACAACACACTTTTAATTAGAATACTCGACTTGCACATACAACTAAACTCGTCTACTTCCTACCCTTTTCTTCATTTAGCAATTTAGCATTTTCCATCCAGCAGCAAGTACTGCACATGTATTTGTCAAAGATTTAACCGGTTTATGCAGTACAAAGCCTGAATCCCAATCAAAGTAGACATAATGTCAGTAACAGCAGTCGTTTAAATTTGTGTAGTGCAGAAGCTCACCTGGCTGAGGCAGTTGCTAGCAGGTTAAACAGCTGTCTGTACGATGGAGGCCTTCAGAGGGTGAAGCCTCTGCCTCCATTTTTTGACAGGCAAAAGACAAAGACTGGGCCACTGGCTAACGCTTACAATCCAATGCTAGTCAAAAGTAGAAACACAAAGGTGGAGAAAAATTGGAAAAATAGTTAGCCATCTTTGGAGATGGATGGGAACTCAAAAGAAAAACAAAAAGGAACAAGTGTACAGAGAGAGTTAAGGTGAAAAATAAAAATGAACAGACAAATCTAGAGAGCGGAGACATGCTAGCACTTCGCTGATCAACTTTCAACTTTGAGAGTAGGAGCAACAGATGCAGTGCTGGTGTATTGTGGATGGTATTAGGGTGAGGGACACCCCAAAATCTCCCCCACTGAGTCTATGCATTTGTTTGTGTGTGTGTGTGAGTGTGACAGCAGGGAGCAGCTCAGCCCAGGACGCTGCACGCAGCAAGGGGCCATTAGACATGGTAGGGTGACCCACATAAAAGATGCACAGAAGCACACACATACACAAACTTGCACAAGCATGAAAGTTTTCTTTCTACGGTCAATGTGCCATGATAACCATAAAGCTGGGATTCTTTAACATTGTGTTTAGCATGGCCATTGTCACATGGTTCTCAGGATTTGGTAGGCAACTGCTGGTTTAAAAAAAAGAGCTTCACTATATTCAGCACGGATCCGAAAAACTCCTTTCAGTGATCAGACACATTCGTCCTGCTCAGTTTTTTCTGAATGAAAACTTTTCAAAGTCTATGTGTTCTGCTGTACTTTCGCTTGTGTTGCCATTTAGCACACGCTGCATATGCTCTTGGCACAAAAAGGCTTATTTTTGTAAATCAGCCAGCACTGATTTGTGCTGATAGTGAGGGGTGGAAAAGTGTGGGCTGGACAACACCAACAGCACAAGAAAATACACCTTCAAAATCATTACCTAAGCCTGGACACAGTTTCAACAGGGACTTAGTTCACACACTGATACTGCAGTCCTTTAATTGTGTCTGTGCTTGTATGCATATTTCATCAAGTTGTGTACAATTTTCCTTTGCATGTGTAACATTTGAGCTGCTCCTCTACAATATAGATAGCGAAAAAAGTCTTTTTTGTGACATTTGCATCAAATAATCATGAGAAATATGTATATTTGTCACGGTTCTGGGTCCGTTGGACCCAGTATTTTGAGTTCATTATGTTTTGGTACTTTTGCATCATGGATTTTCCTTTATGTTTCTCTGGTACTTGGTGTTTCTGTTATCTTGGTGTTTTTTTATATTATGATCTGATACTGTTGTGATTATGATTATTATTTAGTAGACTTTGGTCAGCGTCTAGTCTGTCTAGTCTGTGTCTTAGTAAAGTGTGTTTTGTTTCCTGTTTTACTTTGAAGGTTCTTGTTCCTGTCTGATGTCAGTATTCCGGCTTCGCTCTCCCTGTCTCGTTAGGTCTTATTTCTCCCAGCTGTGTCCCCCTTCTGTCTCTAATTCCTTGATGACTCCCTCAGTGTATTTAAACCCAGTGTGTCTTTATGTCAGTGTTGTGTTGTTAACGTCTGTTCACCCTCAGACCGTGCCTGTGTGTTCCAGCTTGTGTTTTCATGTTTGGTTTATGTTTTGTTTTCTGGCCAGCAATAAAGCTGTGGTTTTGATTCTCAAATCTATGTTCGAGTCCTGCGTTTGGATCCTCCTCTCCGCCTGCCCGCACACAGAGCCTTGACAGAACGACGCGACCACAAGATGGATCCAGCGGACTCACCTTTTGCCTCAGAGGGAAAGTACCTCGCACAGCTGTGGGATTATTGCTGGCGCATAATTCACGCTGTGGATGACTACAGGAGGCTTCCAGAGGTAGTGTTTCTAGACAACTTCTTGTCATCCCCTACCTTCACCATAACCTTTCTGGACATTAACGGATTAAAAACAATAGTAACAGCTCTGAGGGCCAGTTTTTGTTTTAAACTGTTTGGCATGGGCGGCCCAGGGAAGGAGGATTCTGCTGCTCTCCTGGAGGCCCTTGCCACTTGGTGCTCTCGACGTCAGCAGTATGTTTTACCAAGGTTCATTGCCAAGTCGTTCGATCCACCTTTAAAGAAGAAATGCAACCCTCACCATCATCATCATCATCATCCAACCACACTTCTATTCTCTCCTGTAGTACGGACTGGTGCAGTTTTCATTTCCACACCTTCAGCTCAGTTAGCTGACCAGCAGCCACCAGCAGCTCGGTGAGCTGACCAGCAGCTCGGTGAGCTGACCAGCAGCTCGGTGAGCTGACCAGCAGCCACCAGCAGCTCGGTGAGCTGACCAGCAGCCACCAGCAGCTCGGTGAGCTGACCAGCAGCCACCAGCAGCTCGGTTTCCAGTGTCCCCAGCTCAGCAGCCACCAGCAGCTCGGTTTCCAGTGTCCCCAGCTCAGCAGCCACCAGCAGCTCGGTTTCCAGTGTCCCCAGCTCAGCAGCCACCTGTAGCCTGGTTTCCAGTGTCCCCAGCTCAGCAGCCACCTGTAGCCCGGTCACCAACTCCACCACCACCACTACCACCTCAAGTTCAGTTATCCATGGCTCAGTCGCTACCTCAATCAGACTTTTTGCAGACTTTATTACGGTCCATGGCCCAGTCAGTAGCGCAGCTAGTGCAGGAATCGTTAGCTTTGTCTTCTGCTAAATCAGCCTCTCATCTCCACCCTCAGTCAGGGGTCCCTATTGCCTCTGGCCCTGCATCTGCTCCAGCTGGAGGGCCCGAGGAGCCCGTCCAGCCTCAAGCCACGTCTGCTGGAGGGTCCGAGGAGCCCGCCCAGCACCACGCCTCACATCTGCTGGCGGTCCGGGGAAGTTTGTTCAGCTACCATCTGCTGAAACATCCCCTGTGACTCCTACATCACCGCCTGGAGCATTCACGCCACCGCCTACGGCATTCACATCATCACCATTTGCATCACCGCCTGCAGCCGTCCCGCTGCCGTCAGGTTCCGCAGCCGTCCCGCTGCCGTCAGGTTCCGCAGCCGTCCCGCTGCCGTCAGGTTCCGCAGCCGTCCCGCTGCCGTCAGGTTCCGCAGCCGTCCCGCTGCCGTCATCCACGCCTGGTCCGGCTTCAGCTCCACCCACGCCGTCGCCTGGTCCGGCCTCTGCTCCGCCGTCGCCTGGTCCGGCCTCTGCTCCGCCGTCGTCTGGTCCGGCCTCTGCTCCGCCTTCGTCTGGTCCTGCGGTTGCCACGCCGCCGTCGGAGCCAGCTCGATCCGTTCCGCCTCGCCTCTGCCGGCCGTTTTCCAGGCCTCTAAGGTGGCGTCATGGCCTTCGGGGATGGCCTCCGGAAAAGGTTTGTCGCCGCCGCTGGCATCGCGGCCGCCTTCCGGACCTGCTCAGTGGCCGCCACTGCCTTCCAAGTGGTCGGCCTCCAGAACTGTTTGCCTGTCGCCGCCGCTGGCATCGCGGCCGCCCTCCGGACCTGCTCAGTGGCTGCCACTGCCTTCCAAGTGGTCGGCCTCCGGAACTGTTTGCCCGTTGCCGCCGTTGCTGTGTGCACGGTCGGCCTCCAGAACTGTTTTGCCTGTCGCCGCCGTTGCCGTGTGCACGGTCGGTCTCCTGACCTCTTCATGGACTCTTGAGCTTTTGTTTCATTTTGTTTTTGATGTGCCTTCTTGTGTGTTTGGACTCTTGTGCTCCTTTTTGTTTCGGACCCTCCGTCCTGGGCCCCCTCCGCCCGCCCTGGCCTGGTGCTCTGTGCTTTTTCGTTTTGGGCTGTCGGGAGCCAGCCCTTAGAGGGGGGGTACTGTCACGGTTCTGGGTCCGTTGGACCCAGTATTTTGAGTTCATTATGTTTTGGTACTTTTGCATCATGGATTTTCCTTTGTTTCTCTGGTACTTGGTGTTTCTGTTATCTTGGTGGTTTTTTTGGTGTGTGTGTGGTGTTTTTTTTTTTGGTTTTTTTTAATATTATGATCTGATACTGTTGTGATTATGATTATTTAGTAGACTTTGGTCAGCGTCTAGTCTGTCTCTGTCTAGTCTGTGTCTTAGTAAAGTGTGTTTTGTTTCCTGTTTTACTTTGAAGGTTCTTGTTCCTGTCTGATGTCAGTATTCCGGCTTCGCTCTCCCTGTCTCGTTAGGTCTTATTTCTCCCAGCTGTGTCCCCCTTCTGTCTCTAATTCCTTGATGACTCCCTCAGTGTATTTAAACCCAGTGTGTCTTTATGTCAGTGTCGCGTCGTTAACGTCTGTTCACCCTCAGACCGTGCCTGTGTGTTCCAGCTTGTGTTTTCATGTTTGGTTTATGTTTTGTTTTCTGGCCAGCAATAAAGCTGTGGTTTTGATTCTCAAATCTATGTTCGAGTCCTGCGTTTGGATCCTCCTCTCCGCCTGCCCGCACACAGAGCCTTGACAATATTAGTAATTTATTTACTTTATGGTTTCAAATGTGTAACATTATAATATAACTGACTTTGTAAACTAAAGTGGCTAAAGTAGTTTTAGTACTACAAATAAGTATTTTAATTTACTTTAGTTTAGGAAGAGGTGTAGGTGATAAATATCTAGCATTTCAGTATTACAGGTGTTTAGGACACTTATGACCACGCTAGATAAACGGAGGCCTGAGGTGTTTATTGAGTGTAAACTGATCAATGGCCCTCCTTCAGTGTACATATAAGGAACCTTTCATGATTATTTACAAACCTAAACCTAACATAAGAAGAAAACAAATCAGGATCCGTGTGCAAACAGTTGATTCATCATTTTAGAAAGTTGCCTCGAGTTCTCCGAGGTGCAGAAATGGTTGGTTGATCATTTTACTTGGTCCTAAGGCGCCTACATGCTGTGAGATTTCAGCAATGCTGCAGTAACTGCACTGCAATCCACAGTCTGCCGCCTAGATCTAATAAACTTGTCTGTGACATTAAGTTGGATGTATGCAGGTTGAAAACCAACTGAAAACGAAGGTTGCGAGACACATCTGCGGTCTCTCCTGTTTCCTTTAATCCTTGCAGTCAGTGAAAAACGCATTACTACCAGACACATCATCATCCAAACATCCGAACGACATTTTCTTGTTTCCTGGTCATTTTGCGTGCTTTACCACCACTGATTTACTACACATTTGTCTTCATTCACAAAGCATTTCTGGCTGTGATCCTGAAGGTTGTTTAGTAGACAGCCAGAAATGCTACAAGATATTTATCCTGCATTACTGATTCTGTCTTTATTAGTAGGAATGCCTATTTTTAAGTCTCTATCACTGTGTGAGATATCCATCTTTTAGATTGATACATAGGTACTTTATTGATCCCACAAGGGAAATTATTGAAAAAGATGTCATCACAACTATTTCACATAGCTCATTTTTTTTCTGCTGAGAAATGCCCAATATTGCAGTCTATAGATATAAATGTTTGAAGCAAGGCTGCTAGATTGCATTGGTGCTTTATAGTGATCTATCACTGCTGGTACATATTCCTATATATATACCTTTTGTGGCATTCTTTGAATGTGATTAGGCATATTATTAATTTGACTGAGTCAGGTTCTTTACCAACTCCAGTTAAAAAAACAACAACTTTGTGTTCTGTAATAAATCTTGAAACGCAGCTTTTTGCCCCCCTTAGATAATTACAGTTTGGCTGCCTAGCTCCACTTTCACACAGCAGACAGATTGTGGAGTTGGTGAGTTGGCCTGTAGTTCTGAAACTCTCCTCCTTTCATTATCCTTATCTCTCCATATCTCTCTCTCTCCTGCCCCCACAACACACACGCATATACATTGCCAGAGGGATTTGCAGCAGCTAGGCAGAGCACGCGTGTGTGTGTTTGTGTGAGAGCACATGCACAGCGGGGAGTTGCCAATTACAGCAGTGATTAAAACCCAGTAGTGTGGAAAGATAGAGGAAGAGGAGAGAGAGACGGGAAGGAAGAAAGAAAAAGAAAAGAAAGCGATATGGATGGACAGACAGACAGACAGACAGTGGATGATATAATGAAGGAGAAGACAAACGCACCCCTCCACATGCAGCCTTTTTCATAAATGTTACAGGATGTTATTTGTGATATTTATGGACAGCCTGAGTCAAATTTCAGTAAATGGTTTGCTGCAATTTCCAAGAGAGGCTCTTTACACGTAATTAGAGATGTATCAAAAATAACCAGCGTCGCAATTATAAGTGTCAGCATCATTTCAGACAATCACAAGTGTGTTGAAGGGGAGTACGCCACAAATCAGCCCTGATACCTTGTGTGTCGTAGCATTACACACACAGTTGTATTTAGAACCAAGTAAAGAGTTGATTGACAGACCTGACATGGATTTAAAATGAATTTAGAGAAATTTTCTCTCTTGCTGATGTTGTCCACAGGATGAGAGTCGGATCCACAATCCAGTGGGACTGATTTCAACCCTGTCCAGCATTTACTTCTATTAACCACAGGAAATCAGCATTTCATGCCTCATATCACAAAGAAAAAGACAGAGAAATGCTTCAAACTGTTTAAATAACAACAAAAATTGCTCAAAATGAATCTGCGGCAAGGAAGAACAGAAGGAAAGGGCTGAATGAAAGACAAGCGAATGACCCCGGCCGATGTGTTCCCCTCTGCTCCTTTTCTCTTGCTGCCACCACACTGATGACTGCGAGGAGAGGAGGTGTGAGTAGAGTGGAAAGGAGAGGAATAATGAAAAGGAAAGGAGACAAATATAGCATACAGGACAGGAAACGGATAAAGGATCTCAATGATCAGGTCAAAGAAAAAGAAGAGGAGAAGGAGAAGCCATAAGGATGTTTAGACACTTATAATCTGATCACTTTATTAGCCTTACAGTCCCCACGGGTGTTCATAACATGTATAATGCCCAAAAAGGGAGTAAATGATGCATCATTTCTAGATTATCAGGCCGTTTCACTGTTGTTTGGCTTCCTCTCTTGAGGCGAATATTACAAATTCTTCAGTTCTGCCTGTGCTGACAGATCATTCTGTTGACTAATAGGAGGGTATACGGTGGTTTGAGGGTTTCGCAATGATGCCGTAGCTGGATCCATCTTCAAGACCTGGTTTCTGTTCACACATAGTTCATACACAATACTAGAAAAGCTCATTCTAGTACTGAAAAACAACCTAGTCCAACTTTTCAAGCAAAGTAGTCTCACCGGCTCCAACATGCAGCTGACGAGCTCACATGAGCTCTGTGACATGTTAGCGTTTCGCATGGTGTGTGTGATTTAACATTGCTTCTGAATTCATATCAGGCGCAATGTTGGTGTAGTTACAATCAGGAGGTCCTGAAATTCGCGCTAAGCACTGATTATTAAGTTGACATGAGATATATATGGATAATGTCTACCAATCATTTAACACCATGTTGTTTTCAATCCTCCAGTTTTGTCTGGTGGACTTGAAATTTCCAAATGAATACTAAAACTCCTCACAGGGTAAGAATCAGACTGTAACTGATTGCAAAACCACTGAATACCCATCAAAAAATATCACTGATACGATGACCAAGCAGGTTGAACAGGACATAGCAATGCAAAATCACAAAATAGCTACATATGAATTAATCTGGGTGAGTGAAAGGTCCGTGTTGAGTAAAGTGCCTCTCAATTACCGTCATGTTTTGTGTTTCAACAATTTCTGTGCTGTCTTACGGACTGGAGAAGCTGCTGTGCCCCAGTATCGCTGCCATTGTGGCGCTTACAGTCAAATTCAAACAACATTTTAATGACCAACAAATTAGAGGGTAAAAGTTGTTGTTGTACTCACTGAGTGAAAATGTACTGTCCGTTATGGTAAACCTGTCAAACAGCAGCATATTCTCCGCCACAAAGAAGAACAGAAAATGGCTCGAGACACATTTTCAATACAAATGTGATACTTCGCATCTCAAAGCCGAATTAAAATTCCTTGATTTCTTTTATTCATCATATCGAAAGCCAGGCAGCTTCTTTTTAAGGAAGCCAACGGACAGTTTGATGTTTGTGCATGATGGTGTGTGGTGTGAGTGTGTGTGCGTGCGTGCGTGTGTCTGCAGAGTGGCAGGTGAGTGAGCTATCTGCAGTGCTCACACACTCACCCCCTGCTGTGTTTAATCAATACAGTTCTGAATTCCAGCCTTCACACACGTCCGCGCACGCAAACACACATGCACGGACAGACACAGCTTTGCAATATCTTTCTGCACGACGCCGAGGGAATACTAAATATGAGCAACTTCACACTTACGCTGCTAAGTGCATACGCAGTGCCCCCCCCACCACACACACACACACACGAGTGGGCGAATGTGTGTTTATATGTGCGTTTCTCTGTGGATGTGCGATATGTGCGTGTGTCCATAACGGGCCGGAGATAATTAATTCTAGTTCATGGTGTCCACCGGGAGAGCAGAATATCAAGCTTGAACGAGAGACGTGTGCGCGTGTGTTTGTGTGTGCCTGTAAGAGAGGCTCTCGAGAAGATTCGGAGCAGCAACTGGATCGATTTGAGTTCACCCAGGATGGAGAGAAGATGAGTGGAGACAAGCAAAAAAAAAACAATAAGAAACAAAAAATAGCTACTTTCAACTACTCCCCCATTCACCAGGGGTCGGCACAGCGGGTAGCTCCACATATTTGATTTGGCAGATTTTTACACCGGATGCCCTTCTTGATGCAACCCCAAAGGGATTGGTGTCTCCTCCTGGGAATGAAACACGGAGCTTCTGCTCGATAATCTGTACAAACTACTACACTATGGTGCCACTAATAAGAAAGCAAAAATAATATATCCTAATATTGGTAGGACTTTCTGGAAGCTGGTCTATCTGGATAAAGGCTAGAAGCAGCTAAACTTCAAACTACTGCCTTCAATGCAAACTACTGCCCCCCCGAATCAGGAAGTGGACAGAAAGGTCAAAGGGCATGTTGAGATGTTTTCTGTATGACTTATATGGTATTTCTGCATTTTTGGCTCATTTAAGACAAGATCACAAATTATTGAGGACATCAATGTTCGCGGCTATTTCTTTCTGCTTTTCTTATACCTTTATTACAAAAGTATTGAGGTGAATTCATATTAGGAACCTTTCTTCTACGATTTTCTATGAACAAGAATGAAACAATTCCTAATTTTGTCACTTGTGGAGAACAGCAATACCACTGTGCTCTGAGAAAATGTTTTTCCAGGTAGAGAAAATCTCACTTTGGGGAATTAATGAATGTGTTGGTGCTTTCAAAAAAATCGAATAATAATAATAATCATAATAATACTGATAATAACAGCAGGAAGGCATCTATAATGCCTTTCAAAGTAAAGGCGTATCATCACTGCTGTGGGTTTTTTATCTTGATGCAAATATCTCGAGTAATCCAGGCTTATTTTTTTCTAATTCACGCGTTGTTGTGTTTTCAGGTTCTTGTCTTGTCTTTGCTATTTTCAGATAATATTGTGCGACATTATATTTCACATGAATTTAGAAACAGCAGAGTGCAGTCAGTTAATTAGCCAATAAAAATCCTGGGGATAACATGGAGGTGTGTTGCACTGCGAGTACAAATCTGACTCAGAAACTATTTACGTGCCGTTCTCGAAACCTCTGAGTCCCATCCCTGCTGTCGATCTCTGAGTAAAAATAACTGTATTAGGAAAAATGTGAAAGTGGGCCGTTTTTAGACAGAAGATAATTAAGCCGAATATGGAGTCTGTTTTTTTTCTTTTTACCTGTCACAGTTTCCCTCTTCTTTCCTTTCGCCTTCCCTCGTTCAGTGTTTTCTGTCCCTCATGACACCTTGCCCCCCTTCCTTTCTCCCTCCACACACACACACACACCAACCAGCTTCCCTGCTGCGAGAGCAAACACTCATCTCACATGATCACCATGACGATATAGAAATATGAATTATGCATAAAGGCAGTCTCACCTCGGCTGCGGGTACAAAGCTGTGTGGGTGATATTCTCCTTTCAAACGATAGGGGAAATGTCCCCTTCGTATTAATAATATAATAATCTACTCTGCCACATTATTGTCTGCCGTGTTACCGTCTCATAGATGCATGATTTGTAGGGTGTACCGCACATTTAATGGCCTTGTACACAAGGAGCAGGGAACCATTAGCAAATTTAATTTAGGAAATATTTGAGTGGTGTGTGTGTGTAAAATTAAAATCAGCATGAACGATAAAAACATTGTCTTCATATTTCAACACTAATCACAGAAACACAGAGCTAATTTCAGAACGGCCTTTAAATAGACTTTAACAGCACCGAGGGCAATGTAATTATCTTCTGCTGACTTTGCGTTTCTACCCTCATTGTGTCATTTGAAGGTCACACTGCGGTTAAACACCCCTCCAATGAGAACAGATAACAGGCATGCAAAAATGCAATACAGTGTCAATATATTGCACGCCATCCATTGTTTATCAGTGTGAGTCCTAATTGTATTGTATTTCATCAGCTCAGTATTGAAGGCTTCCTAACAGCGGAGCAGCATGAAACAGCTCTCTGTGTCTAAACTCTGGCATGAGCCATCTATCTAATAGACCGGCTATTATTAGATATTTGTCTCACACAAATTTGACACTGAGAATATTGAAGTTGCAACAGATCTAGTGTTGACAGACAGACAAAAAAAAAAAGGATGTCTATATTTGCCAAGAAAAAAAAGCAGCTCCTGAAAGTGCAAATAAAACAGAAGAGGCCCTGAGAGGCTGTGAATCATCAGGAATGTGTACTGTACAATATCAGGTAAAATGTAGCTTTACAGCAGCATGTGTTTTCTGTAGGTAGGTTTTAGCTGAGCCAATGAGCAGAAGAGTCCTTGAGGCATCGTCTAAAAAAACTGGTCAGAAATGGCTGGAACACACACAATATATCAACCACAAAAAATCGCATTAAAATCTGGCTATTAATATTTTTATCCCAGCAGGCAAAGCCAAATGACCATATTACTGTTCATCTCTGACAATCGAACAAAATAACGGGTCTGGTAATTCACGCTTTGGTGTAATTCATCCCTGTCATTACACATAATCAAATTATGTTATTAACTATTAGCAGATTAGCAAATTATCTTGTAATTGTGGTCAACTTTCACGCAGTTGTTTTTATTTATTTATGTATTTTTTTGCAGCTTGGAATATTCTCCAACAGCTTTCAGTGTTAGTTCCCAGTGTAAGCAGTGCCTTGAAGGAAACACAGAGTGCACTGGTAAAGACTGAGGTAGAGAATAAATAACATTTCAAGTACTTGTCCAAGTCTGTAAAATCTGTATGTAAAATTCTCTATTAAAAACAAACAAATATTGAAATTTGAACTTTTTGAAGAAGTTTTCTCTTTGTAAACCGTGCCAGCAGCCCACTTGTTGACAGCACACTATATCCTACAACTGTAAAGGCAATAACATTGTAAACTGTGAGCTAAATACGCCATATCCAATTAAAAAGATGCTGTTTTATAAACCCATCTGTTCAGAGTTTTGCCAACATAATTGGCATTGCGAAATCTTCACCAGATTTTACTGTATACTTACAGTGTAGAGGATTCAAGGTGTAATTTAGTATTTTTTCCATAGTGAAATATGTAAAATTCTTGTTACAGCACATCAATGTTACTGCTTTTACCACAAGTCCTAACAGATTTTGAAATAGCCACATAATAGCTATGCAATGGCACTTTTGCCTGTAATTTAATTTACATTGCTAGTCTGTTTGCTTGCATATAAATGCATTGCAATACCGCCTCCTTCATGTAGCAAGGCCTTAATGTTTTACCTTAGTGGTATGAGTCTAAATATCTACTCAGTGGTAGACTTTAGCTGCACACTAAACAGGTATGACAGAAAAGGGTGCAGGTGTGGCTGTGGATGTGTCACTTTGGTAGGTGTGATGGTGCTGACGCTCCCGCCTGCCTCCCTGACACCTCCTCAGTATGTAAGAACCATCTCTCTCACTGCATTATTTAAAGGTGGAGAGCAAGGCGCAGACAGGAAGAGAGGGAAAGGGGACAAGAAGTGTAAGAGAGAGAATCAGGTAGCCTTCACTAGCGCATATTTCAACAAAGTGACTGAATTATAAAAGACTGAAAAACATAGCTAATTACAGCACTCTTTATCCTCCATATCTAACCCTCTCTATCGCTCGCCGTTTCCCATGTGCTTTCTCTCCTCTCCCCTCTGTTGTTTCTGTTTGTTTCTCCACCGCATCCCTATCTCCTCTCTTCCCACCTCTTTCCCGCTAGAGTTAACAACTTGCCGGAAGAAATATGATTAGCACAGCAGAGAGCCACAGTTTGCTGGAGAAGTGACACACACAGGCAATATTCCCCAGCTGTGCTTTGACAGAGGGAAATGGAGGAGAGAGGAAAGGTAAAACAGAGAGACAGGGTGTGTGACTGATAATAATAACAGGGCAGCACAGCAGCCCACTGGTTAATTTAGTTGGCTTCTGTGTTGAGTTTGCATGTCCCCCTCTAGTGTTTGCTGGGCTTCTTCCCACATCCCAAAAACAGACAGGTCAGGGGGACCGGAAAAGTCTAAATTGCCCCTCAGCGGGACCGTTTGTGTAACTGTATTATCCATATGATGCAGTGGTGGCTTGCTTAGGGAGTTTCCCTGTCCTCCTCTCTCAGGGCACATGCAGACAAAGCCTAGTGCTGCTGCCCCTATATAACCAAGCATTGTCATTTAGGAGTCACTAATTTTGATAATATATCCATCCATAAAGGG
Source organism: Mchenga conophoros (assembly GCF_057382185.1). Lineage (NCBI taxonomy): Eukaryota > Metazoa > Chordata > Actinopteri > Cichliformes > Cichlidae > Mchenga > Mchenga conophoros. The sequence goes on from NC_140536.1 coordinate 13,492,347, forward strand.
TAAAAATGTGCAAGACTTACTTTTCAGAGATTATGTAGGTAGCAAAAAATCAGTTGAAAAGCCCTAAATAACATAAAAAACTGTTTACCTTTGCCAGCATCATTCTTTGGTTATCATTCAAGTCTCCTCTATCAATGTCTGTGCATCTTCCAGTTTGAAAAAGAGAAAACCCTGTGCAAATTGCAGGAATAAAATAATGAAATAACATGAACAGCATTAAAGTTAAAAGTGGAAAATTAAAAAGAAATGGTTCAGTGGCCATTTTAATCAGATTTTTTAATAATGCAGAATCACTGATTAAGCAAAATTCACAAGCTGTTTTTGGACGTATAAGAAATAAATATACAGAAAATGACAATGCTATCAGCTGATGATGCAGTCTCAGGTCATTTCTCCAAAAAACCTTGTGTGACTTTTGAAAAAAGTTAGTTTTTAGCCGTCTCTGAATTAAAGAAAAAATAAAGGGTGCAAGAAAGAACGGCGAGGGGTGAGGGAGAGTAACGGAGGCTTTGAAAAGGGAAAAGGCTAGAGGGGAGGGAGGGAAAGCGAAGTGGTTTTAGGCCGGTGAAAGCCAGCAGGTCACAGAGGTTCCCTTTAAATTTAGAACAAACCACAAACGCTGAATGTCTACTCCAAAAGGCTGAATGACTGATTATAATGGCTGCCTGTTTCGATCTCATCCCGTCAGCCTCTCAGCATTGCTTTCTTAAGCGTGCTGTGACTGGTGAGCTAACATGTGGGCTGGCCTGCTATTTACAATTACAATTTAGGCGTTTAGCTGAGGCCTTTATCCAAAGTGACTAACAATAAGAGAAGCAGAGGAAAAAAAAGGTGATAGTGTGTGCTATTCCTGTGATCCTCAGCTCCCTGGTAAAAAGCAAGAGCGAGAGACAACACTGTGTGAAGACCTTAAGGACAGGTGCACAACAAGATATGTATCGTACATTTTTACAATGAGAGAGAAGCAAAGTGATTTTGTTTTTACACACTATGATGACACAGCTGCTGTATTATATTTTAAAACACAGGTTTTTCTTATTTGTCTTTGTGTATGATATCATTTTTAGCTATGCTCCTGAACTATTAAAAAAGTACAGAAAATGTGTCCTTTTATTAATGTTTCGTTGCTTTAGATTAAATCAGAATATCAAATTATTAGAGTCTGATCAGCTATTTAGGTTAACACAGGAGGCAGTCACACAGGCTGGAGACACAAACCTATCCCCTCAACAAAAAATAATATGAGAGTCAAGTTTGAAGTGCTTTCACCCAATCCTTCATGTCCTCCATCTTTAAACATCAGGGAGACGACAGTGAGTGCCAGTTTAAAGGGTCAGTGACCCCTCCCCCCACGTTCATTTTACTAATAATCCTCACTGCAGTCTGACATTACAAACCTACAGGTCCTTACAGGTAACTGTGCAACACTTTCTAACAAACAAAGTCAAAAACCCATCAGTTACTGCCGACCGTCTCACTGAAAATAGAAAATCATGATCATGATCTGTATTTGATTCTGCAGTGTTGCAATTCTAAGCACTGCGTTAGAGCACAGAGTAATGCGTGGGACACCTATCGCAACAATCATCAGAACAACTCCACACACACACACAAACAAACAAACACAAGAAAAGAAGAAATAATGTGAAAACACACAAAATAATCTCTTAAATGTGCTGGTTTTTATTTCTTATATTGGAAATAAGTTAAATCTGACAAATATAGCAATACCTCTGAATAATATTTTTTTTATAAGCATACAAGCTACACATAATACTCGACGGCATTCACAGAGCTGGCGTCCAAACATAGATTTTCTTTTTCTTCCGTTTTGTGTAAATTCAGCCGCAGTTCGATTTATCTCGCTCACTGTCAAAATGCTGTTTTTAACTGAACTTGATTCCTGCATTGATTGGCCAGTGGGGGGGGGGGGGGGGGGGGGGGGTTTGAGTCTCCTCCTTTTTTTATGGTATATAGCCGAGTAACCTGTTGTTATGTTTTCATGTGAGTTTTCCTTAAACCAAAACCTGAAGCATGAACACTATGTGCATATAATAAAATTCTAATGAATCCTTTTTGCTTTAAAATGTCAAAAAAAAAAAAAAAAAAAAAAAAAAAATCTAGTACCAGCAACATGTGTATCAATCTTGTAGCAATAATAAAACCACAATGTCACATATTTAGGTAAAAAATCTATTAAACACTGTAGTTCTTCGGAGACCTGTTTTTAAACCCTTATATATATCAGACGGTGTAGACAAAAACTTCTACTTATCTGCCCTTGTTAGCCAATACTAAGCCAATATAGTCCACACTGCAAAATGATCTTACTCAGTTTGTATCTAAAGAGAAGCTCAAGGAAAGCGTTCTTATTCAAAATGCAACAGCACTTACGTTTCTGCAGTTTTTTTTTATTTTTAGTGCACTTTTTATCTCTCATGTGGACTAACTCAATCCAATGCAAAAAAGGAAAGAAAACTACATTTAGGAATTAGAGACTACTTCTAGATTTACTTCTTCAGTTTCAAGAATTCATTTTACAGTTAGTGGAAACAGTCAGAAGATAAATGTCTTGAAAGCAGGCACCATTTTTAAGAAGAGGACAGCACAGAAAACATCAGAAGAATGCAGAACATAACCAAACAGAGCAGGTACTCACTCGGATAGATGTAGCAACAGCCCATAAAACACATCACTAAAATGCTGGAGTCTGTCTACTATCCTGTCAGGGTGCAAGCTAGTTGCCTTGGCCCTGGCTGGGCGTTATTTGTGAGCCAAATCCTTAAAGAACAAGAAGCTTTCTCTGTGCCTAAACCTGCCGACAGACAGGGGGCTTTGAAGGCCCCCAACTGAGCTCGGCACAGAGCTTTGAAGCCAACTGAAAACTCTGCTTTATGGGGCTAAATAAAAGCGAGGAAAAGGGGAAAGTTATAAAAAGCAGAGAAACACAGAGCACTCTTTTTTTTTTGTTGTTTTGTCTTTTTTCCTCTGCTGGCTCATGGTTGTGAGTTTGTGTGCAGCTTGGTGAGTAATTGCACAGCTAGTCTAGTCTAGACACGTTCGAAAACATATGTGAATCTATCAGTGAGGATGCAGCGTGCTACTCTGAATTACATCTGCTCAAAAATATTAGACAATTAGCCCCAAATTGTACGTTAATAACATTTATTTGAAAAACAAAATTATAGCAAGAACACACTGAAATGTATTCACAAAATGTGTGTGTTTAAAGTAACCATTTGTTATAATTTGATAAATTTACAGCTAAGTAAAATAAAGAGCTACAGCTAAAAGGAAATCACTTAATAAATAAAGTTGTGTATTGATACACTAGTTATTTATATACATGTTTATGCTGACTTAAATCAGTTTTTTATGTTTTAAAATCATTCAAAATAAATATAAACAAATAACAGCACAAATCTTATTTTTTCCCCTAACAAAAAAAATAAATAAAATCAAATATTGGTCTATTTGTTCATTAAACACCAATTCTTTCAATTTCTAGCATTTCTTTCCATTGATTTTATGTCAGGGACAGCTAGTTCACAGCCTCATGATATAATATCACACTTTTATTATCAAACTTCAAGTCAGACTGAAAGGCTAATTGAATAGTTTCATGCTAATAAAGCTGTGTCTGTGTGGCAGACTGAGTAAACAGCTACCTATGAGGTGAAAAGCTCAATTCTGTTTTCTTTTTATTTCCCTTTTTTCAGTTCTGTCACCTTGATGTTTAAACCTCAGCTCTGAAAAACAATTCTGGTGCCAGGAATCATCCATGAAACATCATTGCCACGGCGCTTTTTATGTTACTCTGTCTAATTAATTATCAGAAAAACAAACAAAGCCTTATCTGAGCTGAAGCCTGTGCATTTTCAGGTTTCTGCAGCTGGCTTTTTTTCTTTTTTTTGGACACACATCTGCAATCAGATCATTCGCTCTGGACTCTCAGAAAACCATTTATCACTTTCTTCTCCTCTCTTTCTCTCTCACTCTCCTTTCAATGAGTCCTTTAGAAACACACAGACCATCTCCAGCAGACAAAACAGTGGACAAGCCTCTGTGATGTCCTGACTCATTCTGCTGCTCTCCTCTCCAAAGCCTTGGGGCCGACGCAATGGGACCCAAAACCAACACGCACATAATGGGGCCTTGTTGGAGTCGCCTTAATGTTTCTAATGTTATGTAAATGAAGAGAGGAGAGGGCAAGAAAGGAGAAGAAGAGGAGCAGAGAGGAGGAGGAGGTAGTGGGAGTGTTTGTGTGTCCGAGGAGGCCGCTAAGCTCCCATTACCAAGGGATTAGGCAAATGCTGCCGTTGTATCGATGCTGGTTCGACAGTGAACCGCCAACCGTAATCCCCTCCTCTCTTCTCGCTCCGACAACGCCTCGTCAACGCCTCCTCTCCTCCTCTCTACACAGCGCCCTCACCACCACCACATCATCGCCGAACTTGGTCTGGATTCAACTTTTCAACTCTTTCCTCCTGTTTGTCAGTCATGAATATACTCGAGCTCACACGGACTCAAAAAACACAAACACTACCAGAATTACTTGGTTCACAGCCAGTGTAAATTTGTCTGCTCATTGATTTCTTTGACATGCAATGTGTGTCTGTGTGTGCGTGTCTGTGAATGTGCGAGAACTGATCAATATTGAAAGCCAAAAGTGCCTTTCTGGTTTGTCTGTGAAGTGTTTGCCTGGAGCCTCGGAGCGCAGCTATGACCTACTGGCTTCTGAACGCATCAACTCTTGAGTTTAGTGATCCTCAGACTCTGGGCAGGGGGACGAGCGCTGGTCTCTGGATGCTGCTCGCTGGTCCCTGGGCACACTGGTGGCTCCTTTAAAAGAATTCTGGAGACTTTATCTTCCTGAAGTGAGAGAGAGATAGAGCACAATCTGTTCTATTTGTAGGCATGCAGTCGACTCTGTGTTTGTCTATCACAGGGGTTGTATTTTTATAGACTTAATTATTACATCAGTGATTCGAAATTAGACATCCACAATTTTTTTTATTATTATTTTTGAGTAGTTTGAGAAATAGCGTTTTAAATAATGTATGTGCATTTACTAGTTTGTAAAGATGTTCTGGGTACAGTTTTCATACATGTTATAAATATAAAAATATAACAAATAACGAACTGATTAGTCGCTGCATATGTTATCGCTAAAAATTCAACACAGCTCAGGCTGAAGAATGTCATCAAGACGTGAGGAAGCTATTCTGAGACAAACTAGCTGTGTGTGTGTGTCTGTGCATGGTGACACAGTTGCAGGCAGAACTTGGAATACTCAATTATCACATTAGCACATCCAGGGACAAGCCGAAAGGCTTCACACAAATGTCTGTGCGCAAACACACATGTATGCACACACACTCCACCCCCACATATCTCTGGAACTGCAGGCCCCCTGCTGAGAAGCTCAAACACACCAGCTGAGGGTGGGGGGAGTTGTGGAGGTGGTCTGGTGGTGGAAGAGGAGGGGAGGGCTGTTGGTTATGGAGGAGCATGAGGCTGGTGAGTGACATTGAGACCAAGGTTAAACACAAACCATCCGTTCTCTTCTGTTATAGGCCGATTTCAGGCTGGCAGCAGCGGCGCGTCACAAAAAGCAGATTCCGTGTTCGTTTCTGGGAGACCTGCGACGGGGGCGCTGCTCGGGGTTCTGACGGAATACTCGATTTAACCTTTGCTGCGTTGCCATGCATTGTTTTCCAGCTGTGCCTTTCGTTAGCCATCTAGCAAAAACATCTCAGGTAGATTTCCAGACATGTAGTGCTTCCTCGTAGCGCTATTTCCCCTGCAATTAACCCTGGAAACAGACACCCTCCACAGACAGAGGCTTTACATTGCAGTAAGTGTACATGCAGGTTGGTGCTAGAGTCAAAAAACATTACAATTGTCAGGATGGCACAACTGAACTGTGGCTAAAAAGACTCTCAAACCTAGCTGGTGAAAATGATGAAACTTTTTGCATTGATTGGCCAGAATCTCCAACCATGATGACAGGTGTGGTTTTGACATTATCCACTAATTGGAAGGCTGGTTTGATCTTAGGCTTCTCCAGTGGTCATGACAATGTGTCCTTGGGTAAGACACCACTCCTGATGCATCCATCAGTGTGTGTGATGTATAAAGCATGTATGTACTGATGTGTACATGAACTGGTCAGGTCTAGAAAGGGGCTAAAAAGCTGCCAGTCCAATTAATCATAAAAACTGTCTGCCTAATATTTTGTAGGTCCCCTTTATAGTGGCAAAATAGTATGAAGGGGACTGATAGGGTGTAGCTTGCTTCATATTGGTGAAACAGACCCTAGAGGTCCTGGGATATGGACCCAGGACCTCTGGGGGTTTCCTGTTGTCTCTGGCACCAAGATGTCAGTGAGACTTTTGGGTCTTCTAAACCAGCGGTCCCCAACCTCTCTGGTCGCTATGGTAAATATTTCTTTCAAAATAAGACACACAACTACAACACGGGAAAAGACCCAGGGAAACCAAGCTAACAATAAAAACCCTGAAAACCATAAATTTCACACCTGAGCCTCAACTCTTGCGGCCTGGTACCAACCGACTCACGAACCGGCGCAGGGGTTGAGAACTGCTGCTTTTGACCGTTAAATTGGAATCTAGAGAAACTTGGTGACCTTGTCAGCACCTTGAGCTCTTTTTGGTTTTCCTTACACAAATCTTGAGATGTTTTTGGATATGGTGGGACAGATGTCGTGGGAGGGGGTTTCATTCCCATGAGGGTTTTGTGATAGGTCGGAAACATGCGTGCACATGTGCATATATTTCTCTGCTACACATATATACTGTGCCAAGTTGGATACAAATAATGATTAATAAATCAGCAGTGTCTACACTTAACTACTAATAAATCCTTTAGCTGTATGTAACGGCTGCAACACACTGACAATTAACATTTCTTGACCTAATGCACTGGACAACAGTCGGAGCATATCACTGTTCTCAAAAACAGATTAAGGAGATTCAGATTAACTCATATAGTTCAGCATCGTGGAGAACAAGCAGGGTTTTATTTCTTTTGTTTGTTGTTGAAGCAAAGTTTTGTTTCTATTTAGAGTCTGATGCATTACGTGATACTGAAACGCCACAATCATGGCAATCACAGTTCTCTGTTGAGTGCTTGAAATTGGAGTTGATAAAATGACTCCACAGGCACAGCAAGGCTCACTGATGCTGATTATGGTGTGTGAGTGTTTGTGGAGCGCTTGAAATGACTTTATTATTGCACTTCAGACAAAAAAGAAAACAGCACAGGCAGATTACATTGTTCTGATCTCATAAAAAAAAAAGATTAAAATGTTGTAACAGTTTTTCCAGTGACGATTAAAGTCACTTTCTGTAGATGCTGAAAAAATATTTTGGAAATAACAGATTTAAAAAGTTGTTTTTGGCACCTATGAGGAGAAATCATCACAGTACTGTTAAGGTTAGAAAGCCAAAATTGAAAAATAAGATTAACAATGTTTTTAAAAACAACAGCCAATATATTTCTTTAACAAATTATTGAGCAGAGTTGGTATTTTATAAAAGAGGCTCTTTTTATTTAATTTATCCACAGTAGTTTGAAAAGACCTGCAAAAAACAAACAAACAAAAAAACAAAAACAGGTGGCTCACGCTGTTAATTTCTTTGTGTTGCTAAGGAAACACCAAGGAAATATAACAAAGGAACAAATGTGGATGAACATCAACACCTGGAAAAATTCAGCAGTGACTGGTGCGCTAACAAAGAGCTAATTGAAACAATCAAATCTTCATGAACAAGAAATCGTGCTAATTCAGATACAACAGAGTCGGGATCAAATGCGAACAAAGGATTGTCTGCATCAAAGCAGTGCATCACTCTATGATAGAAAACTGTGCTTGAAATGAAAGCTGATACATTTACCCTATATATATTTGTTTTTCTATATTTGCACGAGATGTATGTTTAAAATAACAATTTTTAACACTTTGTATTACTGCTTTTTCAGGAATAAGACAACCAGTAAGCACACTCAGGATTTAATGTCATCGAGGTTGGCTATCAGCTGATATGCTTTGAATGTTGCGGCTATCTAAAGTCCAGTGGCTAGCCGTTCAGATGACAAGGTCACTATTAAGCAGAGAAAAACAAGGTGCATGTCTGTGCTTTGTCATGTGGGTGATTTTAGTGTGTCTGAGCTTAAGTGCTGGAATGACACTTTGACTCCACTGGTATGCTGTACAGAGGGAAGGAGGAGGGAGGGCCACGGATGTGTAACTGTGACAAGCCTACAGATACAGCCCGAGCAGACAAAAAGGCATGCTGAGAGGCTAATGGGCATTCTGCGGTGTGACATATGTCTGAGCAATGAAAACCTTATGACACATCTGGGGGTTACTGAACACATTCTGCTCCGTGTCGGTCTGTAAGGACTCGCTGTTTGTGTGTTTGAACACATCTTTAACTATCTGTGAGACTATTGCTTGATTCTCATATGACCTATGAAATGTAGTGCTTCCAGTTTGACAGGGTATTTGTCTTAATAGACAGGAAGTGGTGTGACTGTGACTTGTCATTCACTTGTCTTTTTTGGTATTTTCATTTTTATTTAATTGTTTGTTTGGTAAAGTACTTAGTTAGGTTTAGAAAAAGATTAGTCTTTTGGTTAAAATCAAAAAAAATATTTCTGCTTTTTCAAACTCCTTTTTTCTTTTCTTTTTTAGATTGCCTTGGTAACTGGTCCTGTTGAATGACTCACAAGAAAGAGATCCTTCCAATTGAAATGCATCAGTTTCAATGTCATACTGACTCACAAAAAATTGTGGCTTTGAAAAAAGCACATGAAGACACGTTTCCTTATCCTTTTTCTCAATTTGACATGAAACTGCTGGTCCATGAGGCCTGTGGCTCACGTTATTTATTTATTTTTAACGTAGTTGCTATTTGTGGTCACTGAACTGAGGATAAATACTTGAGTTACAAGTCGAGGGTCTTTTGATTATAGCTCATTTAATCTTAGTTTTATGAAATTGTATGAAAAATCATACTAAAGAGAGACTTGAAAACAGCGAGAGAAAAAGGAGAGAGGCAAGAACGTATAGGCAGAGGTAGGTAGGCGACTTCAGATGTTTTGCTCGGTTACTCGTGAAGATGCATTTACTCATTCCTGTCACATGTCTTTGTACTGTTTGTGTCCGTGGAGCAAAAGCAAAAGATTGACTACAAAGTCTGTGCTGATCCAAGCATTTTAACTTTTTTGTTTGTTTGTTTACAGCAAAGAAATAATTTCATTTTGCATGCAATGCCTCTACAAAGTTATAATAGACAAACTCTGAACCATCAGGAACTTTGTGTACTGACCCGTTACATAGTTGATTTTTAACATTTCATCTGCATTACAGTTATGCTGCCCCATAGTCTGAGATATTAAACATGCTAACATAAACCTGGGCTAGTGTGCATTCTGAAAGAAATTAGCATTGCTATTAGCTGCACCTGTGTTTTTCTTGGCTTTGCTAATACCTGCAGCATGACATAAACATTTCCTCATTCCTCACAGACATTTAGCTTCAACATTTCCTCTTTAATCCATCTGCTATTTAGGTTTTAAGTCACTGAAATGAAATGTTTACAAGAGTGAATAATTACCTGACTCCTGCAGTTTTCTTACCTTGCTGGCAGAAAGGGAAGATGTGACTACTGTGACTGTAACCACAGTAGTTATGTATATATATTGTATATTTTTTTATGTTTTAGTTTTGAACTAAAGGCCTACGAGTCTAATTAAAACTTCTATTTTAGCTAATAGTGGCTACATTCACCTAGCGAGCTAACATGTTAATACTGGCAGCTTTATGGCTAATGTTTTGAAGTAAAGAGGCAAAGAAACAATCAACTCTACATTTTTTCTTTTTATAAAAGACACGTTATGTGTTAATGATAAAGATATATTTTTTTAAGAAAGGACTGCAGTTATCAAGCAATTTTAGGCTTACTGCATTCATGTCATTAGTCACTAAAATCTAGCTTTTTCTTTTTGTGTGATTATGGATGAAGCCACATCTTGTTGTTCTCTATGGTGGTTCATTTTCAGAGACACCACTAATAATGTATGAAACACTGTTTTTTTTTTTGCTGTAACAAGTCAAAATGGCTGAGAATAATCTAAAATATGGCTGTATGGAAGGATTTTGGTGCACTGCAGCAAGCAAGCTACGCTTGGGTATCATCTATTAAGTCTTTGTGCATCAATAAAGTTTATTATTCAACATTGATCGGGTATAACTGACTTTAAGCTTTTTATTTATAGTTGCACTGCTTTTCCTGTCCACTTGCCTAATTGGTTGATAAATCACAACTGCAGGAAGCAATTGATTAAATTGGATGGTAGCTCACCAGAGCCTTATAGTTTCTTCAAGCTGTGATCCCTCTCTGTAGATGTCTACCCTTGTTTATGTGCGTTTAGAATAGTGGAGGATTTTATTCTCTACTGTACTTTAAAGTTAGCAAAGTTAGCAAAATAGCACAGAAAAAAAAGAGAATGAAAGCTAGACTAAGAAAAATAGGACAGTCATCCAGAGATGTTCTGTTACTCAGTAAACGTTTTTCACAGAGGACATTTTGACATGTCGGAAAAGCACAAAAAAAAACTTTCAACCATTCAACTTCCTTTCTTTCAGGCGTCTAGTCTGTATTCAAACTGAATTTCTTGAGGTAAATGCGTGTTGTGCAAACAAACACAGCCACACTCTGTACAAATCAGAGCTAAATGCAGCAATTTGCTCTTGTCCAGAACATGAACTGTAAATAATACACAGCACACAAACCACAGCCTGCAGGCATGGGAAACGTGTACAAACAACTGTGAAATTAAACATCAGTCGAAAAAAATGGCGGTAATCTAAACAATGTAATTACAGGTAATTCAACAAACTGTGAGTGTGCCATCTGTTTGCAATATTAGAAATGTACTCTTTTGAATAGTGTGGGATTTTTCACACACTGATATGATTCATGGCTTTGTGGCAAATACAATGTACAACTGAGCCACAACACAATACCTGTCTGTTATTCAAAGTGCATTCAAATATGCTTCTTTTTCTAGAAATCCGCTCCATTAAAAAAAAAAAAAATCCTTTTTATAGTGTGGTTGCGTAAGTAAAGTTAAGTTACATTTTTATTGTCAGTTGCACTTTTTATAATACGATTATTTGTCTTTATCAACTAATAGCTTATAACACTTTGTCACCCATGAGAAAATCTGAGTACTGTGCAAAAGTCTTGAGTCTCTTTTTTTATTGTACTTCCATTGAGCCAGACTTTCTTGTAATTAAAAAATTAAAAATAAACTTGAGTAATAGTTCTTCAAGCTTTGGATGTCTTTCAAAGTTTTTCTTTGGTCTTTGGATACCTTTTCACTCAGTCCAGTCCCTGTGCCTGATCTTTTTTATGGGAACCTTGTTTGGACCACTTGAGACTGACCTGTGAATCATTCAAGTATAAAAGCACCAGAGTGAAGAGATAACCAGTGTTGTTTATGCAGACATCGTAGAAAAGGCCTTATTTTAATTAAATTACTTTTTTTTAATATATCTTTAAGCACTTACTAGTTACTAGCAGGCTTTAAACTTGTTCACAGTAGTTTGTTCAACCTATGAAAAATTCCAACGATAATATAGTTTTGCAGACATAAAATAGTATTTTTGCAGATTCTCAAAGAGCCATTAGATTAAAAACTTGCCGTATTTCAGCATGGTGTCCAGTGGGTTTTTGAAAACTTTTAAGGAAATTGGACAAGTGGAAGACAAAAGAATTGACAGGCTACTACATTTCAGGGAGTGGTGTTTGAGAAGTACCATTGATGCACCATGTAATAACATCTGGACAGCATCTGACTGGCAACAGCTTCGTTTTACAGCATGATAATCATCCCGAAGAGACAAACACATAATGTAAGGGAAAGCAAACCTTGATAGAAAAACACACAATGGAGTTTAGTGAGTGGTAGTTCTCATATGTTTAATGTGACAGTCTTTAGATATTTACTAAGCTTCATATAGACGCAGTTTGTTTTTATTTGAGAGAAGCTACTATAGTTTCTCTAAAGGATGAAGATCTAAGTAAGATTTTCCTAAATGTCCATCCATCCATCCATCTTCATCCGCTTTATCCGGGGCCGGGTCGCGGGGGCAGCAGCCTAAGCCGGCACACAATGCACCCGACCCCTATGGCGCCTCCTGCGGGTGGTGGGCCTGCGGGAGGATGGGCCCATGTCTCCTCTTCGGGCTGTGCCCGGCCGGGCCCCATGGACTAAGGCGCTCGCCCTCGGGCACCCTCCCCGGGCCTGGCTCCAGGGCGGGGCCCCGGTAACCCTATCCTGGGCAGGGTAAACTGTTCCCTCGGTGTCCTTTTCATAAATGTATTCAATAATAGTCCTTTATTTTAGTTTTTACATATTGATAAAGCAGACAAGTTTCATATGGCATCATCCAGATAACATAACATATTTTCACTACTACAAAGTTACCATGTATTTTATGTATTTTTTACTATGTACCCACAGTTGGCAGCACATGTCAGAAGTTAGAAAATAACTGGTAAAGTTACAACAACGCCAAATTAACGTAGAAGGTCTTTTTTTGTGTGTGGCCATTTTAAATCATTACTAGCTTGTTTACCTTTCGGCTCTCACTCAGCCTGGCTCAAGTCCATTTTACATTCAGTCTCCTCACCTAACAGCTGATCCGGTGGACTCTCCACAGATTCCTCGAGCCAACTGAGAATATTTCACAGACACCTGAGTGTGTTTCAGTGTGCCTGTGTGTGTCAGGTGTGTTAGTGCTAGCCTAGCCAAACCAGTTTGTTCAATTCTGAGTAAATCCGAGAGTGAGGAAGCGTGTGTGTGCGCGTTTGTGTGTGTGTGCATGTGTGATTAAGCGTATGTAAAAAGGTAACCTTTAGTCTTGGCACTGCACAGCCTGGGAAACAACAGAGTGGGGTCAGGTGTGCTACTTCCCTGCCTAACTAGCTAACCTTGCTAGATATATGTGTCTGTGTGTGGGGGTCAGCTGGGGTAGATGACCTTATATTTAGGGATTAGCTCAGATTTGTCTGGAACATTCACTGCTTACAGCATGGGGTTGACAGATGATGACTAAATGGCACCTAAGATCATGTCTTGTTCACAGTGAAGATGAGGTAGATGCTAATAACCGTGTTTTGTATCCTCGTACTTTGTGTGGATGCTCGAGGGTGGCCGGATGAATCACGTTTGCACCGGAGAACCAATACATGACTGCTGTGTGACAACACAGTGATTGAACAAAAGTGTAGCCTGGAGTAACGCTGTGTACATGTGAGTGTGTGCGTGTCTCACAGACTGCTTCGCTTGTAGATAACAGTCTTTTTGTTCCTCTTTCTGTTTAGCTGCCCAGTTTCCACATAACCTGAAGCCTTGTTGTTTTATCTCCTTCTTTCCATTTATTTATCTTTCTAGTTCTCTGACACACACACACACACACACACACACACACACACACACACACACACACACACACACACACACACACACACAAGAATAGTTGTGTTTCCATAATTTCAGAGAACATTATGTTGGCTTACATTTATTTCCTGGAGCCTATAACCTTAATCATAACTCCTCATTGTTTGGACAGGGAAAGGAAGTGATGTAAATGTATAAACAGATTTAGTTCCCCACAGCATGTGGGATACTCGTCCATGCATCCGTATATACAGACACGCCCACACAAAGAGAATCGCACATTAAAATCCTTTAGTGTTGTCCTGATTCCCAAACAAACTCCTGAAACTTAATTTAGCAAAATTTCCAGTCATATTTATTTTGTAAAAGTCGACAAACTTGACCTGAACTAGCGTTATACTTCAACCCATCACCATGTGTGTTCTTGTGCGTGCGTAACTGTGGACATGTGTGCAGTAAATCCTCCATAATCCAACAGCCCTGCCTCACTGTACTGTTGGCAGCACATCTGGATTGGCACATGAACTGGCACAATGGCCGATCCACCCTGAAACACTAGCCCACATCTGCTGGTTTCCACAGCTGTCAAAAACTGATGTTAGCTGTGTTTTTCAGGGGAATCACTGATTTATTCATAAATGCATTGGAACTAACCTAGCATGGACCATCATTCACAGCGCGTACAGTTACACATATGCACACAGAAACACGTGCCACACCGAATATAACAGCACACAACAAGTAGGGTTATGAAGCAGTTAGTTTGCTTAACTTTTGCCAATCAAAGGAAAATGATGATATGTTTTTTCTTGGCCTGCATACTTTGTGTAGATGGTTTTATATTAAATAAGCAGATAGTATTTCTTACAGAGGTGGTATAAGCGCCTCAGAAATAAAGTAATATGAATTCAGAACAGATTGTTGCAAACAATCTTGGCTGCAGTACAAAGCGCATATTCACAGTACAAAAATGCACATTTCACAATATGATTCATACATTCATACAAGCTCTATTTAATTTAGACTATTATTACTATATATTGCTATGTCCCTTAGCCTTGTGACATATTACACTAAATAGTAGCTGTTGCTAACTAACACTAGCTAAAAATTTCTAATAAAGTCTTGGCTGGTATATTGTTTATAATATGATATTGCATAAATATCAAAAATTACATTTATATTTTATATATCAAACTTTTTAAGCATGCATTTTTTGCATTTGTATAGTGAAGACAAAGATAAATATGAATGAATTCGCAAAGCTTTAAAATGTAAGAAACAATGAAAAAAACTCCAAAGAGCAGGCAGCACAAGCATTAAGTATGAAAATCTGTGTCATCTGGGATCTTTTAAGGCAACTTTGTATCAAATAAACCATCAGATAGGCCAGTGAACTCACTAAGAGGACAATATGATGTCTGTGATTCCCTGTCTAAAACTCTCCCCCACGGACACAGGTGCAAACTGAGAGTTAGTGTTTCGGTGTGCAAGTGTGTATCTATGCGTGCGAGTGTGTGTACGGGGAGCTGTAGAGCTGCTGTGGGAGAGAGTGGCACAGGTGGCACGGAGCCCCGGCAGTGCCGAGGGCATTGGATCGGCATGTGGCGCACGGCCAACCACACACAACATATGCCAAGGGAAGGCGAGAGAGAGAGAGCAAAAGAGAGAGAGAGAGTTCGGGAGGAAGTGTTTTTCTAACTACCACATGGGTCCACAGGTCTCCTGTCTTGCACCATATGCTGTCAGCGTGTCTGTCTACCTGCCTGTCTGTCTCCCCGTCTCTCTGCCAACAGAACAAAGTGCTGTCAATGGTCAAACTGTCAGAGCCAAGATGATGGGGCATGTGATGCTATTGGGGCGTTGTCTGCCTCAGCCCTGAACATCTTATACACAAATGCACGCACACACTCACAT
The DNA here is from genome assembly GCF_057382185.1 of Mchenga conophoros. NCBI lineage: Eukaryota > Metazoa > Chordata > Actinopteri > Cichliformes > Cichlidae > Mchenga > Mchenga conophoros. The sequence goes on from NC_140536.1 coordinate 13,507,761, forward strand.
ATATACGCAAGCGCACATAGCCCTACATCTGAGTGTGCACACAAATGCCCGTATGAGCACGGTGCCAGCTTGTGTCATTATCATATTCATCAATTATGTAAACAGTTATGTGAACAGAGTAGTAACACACACATGCAGACGCACGCACACATATTCCCCATAACACATACATTTTAATGAACTGCCGTCGGGCTTGACATGACCTCCCTATTGCCTATGCACACTAACACTCACATACATATGCACACACACACACACACTCTCACACACACATGCACACAAATACACAGGTGTTTTAAAGCGCATAGCTGAGGGAAGAAAGTGTGTCTTTGTGTTTGGATACAGGCGAAGGTTTTCAGTGTGAGCATTGGTGTGTATGCTCTTTATCTGTGCATACAGCATAGAACAAGTGACAAATTAAAGGGGAAAAAGTGTCTCTTCCTCCAGAAGCCTGCAGCAAATTCTCAGTGTGTTGAATCTTTAAGTCTCTGCTGGAGAAATGGAAGACCATTCCAGCAGAAGATATGCCCTCGTTTATTGTTTTGACTTTTTCAACACATCAGCTTTTATTGTTTTTTTTTTCATCGTTTTTAGACTCATCACATGATTAAGTGTATGGAAACATTCCCATCCTGGCAGAAAGTGACTTTTCCCTCTAAGGGGACAAATGTATCCCCCAATTTCTTCCCTGTGTGGACTCAAAGGGTCAGATTTTTTTGTTAATTTGTCTCCTCACTTCCTCTTTTGATTTCGTCATGCACTCTTCTTCCATTCTGTTAGAATCGATTCTACAGGCATTTTATAAAAGGTCTGTACAGCTGATTATTATTTAAATCTCGTAATGCGCATATATATTTGTGTCAGTACAGGAAAAACATCACCAGAGTGACTAAAAACCTGACATACAAACATGCACCATGAGTGAAAAACAACACCTGAGCTGGAACAATAGAGAATTTTGTATCATTTGGCATGTGTCTAGCTGTGGTAGAAAAGTGCAGTGTCAGTGAAAAGTTGCTGTCAGATTTGAACTGGATGTGAGGGCTACACTGACACCTGATCTTGCACCTGTCAGCTGTAGGTCTCGAACAAGTTTCAAGCTGACTTTGGCCAATAACTTTTCAGCTGTAGAGCAAAGACCGGTGTTATTTGGGGATAAAACCTCTTACAGATAGAGGTTTATCCTTTACATATGGACACATGGACACATGGGGTGATCGTGGCTCAAGAGTTGGCATTTCATCTTGTAATCCGAAGGTTGCCGGTTCAAGCCCCAGCTTGGACAGTCTCAGTCGTTGTGTCCTTGGGCAAGACACTTCACCCATTTCCTGCTGGTGGTGGTCAGTGGGCCCGGTGGTACCAGTGTCCGGCAGCCTTGCCTCCGTCAGTGCGCCCCAGAGCAGCTGTGGCTCCAATGTAGCTTGCCATCACCAGTGTGTGTGAATGACTGAATGTAGTGTGAAGTGCTATACAAATACATATTTACATATTTAAAAATCAAATTGGAGAAAATTATTTTAAAGTAGTGCACTTTAGCCCACTCAGCCTAGATGACTGTAGATGACTGTTCTCAGTATTTTTTTCCTAACCCCCCCCCATTTCAGTTTTTTAAAGATCTTTTCACTAAGAAGCAAAAAAGGAAGCATGTGGACACAGCTGTCTGCACATGTACAGAAGCTGCTAAACATACATCAACAATGCTCTCAACAGAAACTGAAGAAAATAAATCACTAGCTTTTTGTTTGAGCTTTGTTTATGGTTTATCTTTCTAACGTTTATGCTTAGCACTTCATAGCTATACATATAGCCATAGACATATAAATACAGGGCTACCAGACTCACCTGCGCAAACTGCACTTTCACAGCAGATTAAGGGTTTTAATGTGGGGAGTTACAAATACTAAAAGAATGATAAAGACTGTAGGACAGGGAAGGAATGTGGGAAGGAACAAATGCCCCTCGAACTCCATATTTCCAGCAGACTTCACATGATATCAGGGTGGATCAAGCTAATCTTCAAAGCAAACCATTGTGCTGACCTTAACCACACACCGACAAAGTTTCATAACTGACACTTGCATGATTGAGTGACTGCAAAGTACTCAAAACTGCCTTTGTGGTAACTCCTGCCACAGTAGGTATCGTCAAAACCATAGTTTGATACGTACACACACACAAAGACAGACTCGTGGGGTGTAAATAACACCAGCTTCACTATCACAGCTGGTAAAATAACAGAATCGAGGGCTGTAATTGAAGAGGGTGTTCCTCAGAGGGCCCAGACACATCTAGACCCTTTCTGTCCATCTACCCACTGAATTCTGTGGGGTTCAGTAAACCATGCCAGTGAAATGAGTAGTGGCCTCTAATGGGGAGCCAACTTAATAGCAACTATTTCCACAGGCGGTAAGTCAAGGCTGTGGCACCCAGACAACATTTGGAGCCAACGTAGACAGGCAATTTAGCCAGCCATTATGACCAACAGAATTTTTCCATGATAGTTTGCTCCCTTACAGCTCAGTGCGTTATAGACATCGATTTTGTCTGAGTTGCCAATCCAGTCCTTGCTGAGGGCAATACTGTCTAGCTATATTCCCCTGAATGGTAGTGATGGTGTCAAAGAAAAAGCAAACAGAAAAAGCAAACAGACAAATAGGACTTGATTTTTGGCAGTCTCCCAGTCCTGTGTGTAAAAAGGGAACAATGTGTGCTTTTTATAAGGTTTAGAGCCATCAGATTGTGCCATCTAATGTCTTTTGCAATGTTGACATTTAAAATCACAGAGATTCCCGAGATACCGCACTGGTCAAGTCCAAGCTGGAAAACAACGCTTTGCAAATAAAAGCCTGAAAATGTAATAGGTTCAAAAAATGACCGGCCAATGAAAAAGGACAAAGAGATAGATGCGCACATAAGCACGCAGGGAGCCTTCAGCGGTGTCTACTGCTTGCTGACTAATGAGTGAATAATTGAGTGCAGTCAGTCCTGCGCCTCCCTGATTAGAGTCAGACCGGGCCCCTGAAAAGACAGGAAAGACAGGAGTCAGGTCTTTCTTTCTTTCTGTATTATCTTCCTATCTCTGCTATCCTCTCCATCCTCCACTGCACAGATACTTATCGCGTCAGACACTAAATTATACACATACAGATAATCCCTTACACATACAGTCACACGGTGGTACTGATTGCTGAAACAATATGCGGTCCAATCAGACAATACACACTGCATAATTGGCCCAGAGGACAGCGACAATGACATTAGCAGCGTGAGAGAGAACAGAATGGTGGATCAGGACTCGTGGTTTTGTTTCAGAAATAATATTTGAACAGCAAAAACGGTCTTGTTGGATCAGCAGACAAAGTCCTTGGAGGTTGAAGTGTCCCTGAAGAGTAAAAGTGTGGAGCTGAAGCCGAACGTGGAGAAAATAGCTGCCAGCTGTTATTCCCCTGGAACCTGTTATGGCCCTGTTATGAAGGACAAGCTGTGGATGTGAATTATAACATAGTGAAATGAGCTAATTAGCCAACAATTACAGGCTTGACGTGTTTTTAGCTCACTTGTTAGGCCATGCACAATCATGTCAAGAATCTGCATACTTTTACAGGTTTACTTTAGCTACTTGTGGGCATTAAAAGTTTAATCTTAATTAATTTCATTTCATGAGCAGAGGTAATACACTGGCTTGTGAGCGGTGTGAGCTTCATATGTCAGATGCCAATAGAAAAAGTTGATGTTTGAGGATCATTTCATATTCAGTAGTTCCTGTAACTTCATGTGTCCACCAACCTCTCTGTTTCCTATCAGTACTGATGAACTCCTGGAGACGATTGTTATTTAGTTAGCATTTACTTTTTTGTGTGTGCACGAGGCAGGATGTGACAGAATTAAGACGGATTTTCAATCCGCTGCTCTTTGGTATTGCTTTCACTGTGTGCAGAAGAAGAAGAAGAAGAAGAAGAAGAAAAACAAAAACAACTTCTTTATCTTAAGAGAGAGACTTAAGTGTGAACCACAACCTCGTGCAGTTATTTGAAGCAAGTCAGTTGCATCTTCCATGTGTGTGAAAAGGGCTGCGATGTCTTTCACATGCTCCCAATTCTTCAGCATTTGACTCTTGCGGTGTATGAAAATGGAGAGAAGCAGAGGCAAACAGACACAAAGGGACAAATACACACATGGGCAAACACACATACAAAACCCTGATACAGCAGTGCCTGCAGCCACAGTGTAGTAACCGCGAAGGTTTATGTGTGTGTTTGCGGGACTAGTGCCAGTCTTGGCATGGCTGGATGCCTGCCTGTGAGCCTCCTGAGAGGGGACCAAGGGCACAACAAATTGGCACACTGCACTCCTTTGTCCCACCTGCGTGCGTTTGTGCGCATATGTGTATATGTGTGGCGAACAGGCTAATACAGTATGTTTGTGTGTGTGTGTGTGTGTTTTTTTAAACCCTCTGGCTGAGAGTAGCATCAGCTGTGGAGACGAGGAAGCATAGGCCTCATCTTCCTCTCTTCCCTGATTTTTGTCTCCGAACTTTCTTTCTCCATCTTTTACTTTTCAGATCACCCCTCTCTCACTTAGCCTTCACCCCCTCAGCCTTTACTTTGTCTCAGTTTGAGCCCTTCCACATATTTCTATTGCATAATAATTAAAGAATAAATTGGACATTTCAGCCAAACTAGCAGCTTTTATGTTATTTCCAACAAACCGTTGAAAAAAGTACATCACTGTATATTTTTGGTTCACAGTAAAAGGGGTATAAAAAACAAGTGCACATGTCCAAACCATCTCAGCCTTGCTGTTCACTTCCTGGGAAAATAAACTTTTTTTTTTACCCATAACATTGGCTGATTGTTGTATGGTTTGGAGATGGTGGCACTAAGAAAAAAGAGGAGGCCGAGCTGGAGGTGGCGGAGTGGTGGTAAGATGGTCGTTGGGAGTTTGTGGGATTAAAAATCAGAGGGACAGCTCAGGCCGAGCAGTTTCGAGACAAAATTAGAGAGGCAAAGCTGAGATGATTTGGACATGTGCAGAGGAGGGAAAAGTGGATACACTGGGCACAGGATGTTGAAGAAGGAGCTGGCAGGCAGGAGGAAAATGGGAAGACTTCAGGGAAAATTCATGGATGTAGTGAAGGAGGGCATGCAGAGGAAGCAGTGACAAAAGAGGGTGCTAGAGACAGATTGGAGGCAGATAATCTGCAGAAGAAGGAGAAGAATAATAATAAGAAAAATAATGTTTAAACAATATGACATGCCTCCTCGTTTTAACCTTGTGGACATACGCTGGATTTACTGGTAATACTAAATGTAGGATAAGCTGTGATGCTATAACTGAAACTGAAATGACACATTACAGGTGCCCCAATCATACTGATGAACAACATGGAAATTACTTAATGGTACTTAATGGAAATTTTACTTACTTTACAGTGGATACACACGGATTGATGAACATAAATTTGCGCATGTAATTATGTATTAATTTTCCCTTTTTGGTTTGTGCAAAGAGAGACTGGCCGTGGTCGATACTCAACGAGGCGTCCAGCTACTGAAAACCTGTGATACCACTTCCCCACTCATACATGACCCTTTAGTGGGCAAATGCCATGAAATTAACAGCAAAGGCTGTTGGCACACTTCATGTTTCCTCTCATCCGCTATAATCCTTCTAAACTCCATCAGTCTTTCACCATTCCCACTCTCTTGCAGTCACAACTGTCCGATAAAGCCCAGGCACCGTGAAATGACCTTTTACTAAAGGACAGTCACGTTTCTTCATTACCACAAAGGTCAAAGTTGAAGATGCCACATATCCGCTTCACTTGGAGACAAAAGAAAAAAGTGAGATTTAAACTGTTCTTTATTTCTAGTTAATGTACAGCTCGTCTAAAACGAGGCTTGGAGCAGGACAGTGTAGACGCCTCCTTTCCATTAAAAAGCATTCACAACGTTACACTGGATGTTTCATCATATAGGCCTTATACAGCTGCTCTAGCTAGCTAGCGCATCACTCTTGATCACACGGTGATACAGTTTTTTTTGCTTGAGTTGACTGATCTCAACGATCCGCTCCATCTCAAGATGACTTTTATTTTTTGCTCCAGTGACTTACAAAGAAGGAAAAGCTGTTCAACGGCACATTAAAGTCAGCTGATCGAGAGAAGTTTGTCTCTTAAAGATCCTCTGAAAATTACAATACAGTTGATTGTATGTTCAAGCTCTGTGTACCATATGTTCAGTCAGCTCTGCTTGTCTTTATTTGTAAACTAACTGCAATTTCATCTGTAGGGTATCATAACATTAGTTTTCATCTTCCATGCAATTCAGAATGTCAATACCATGGAGTATGCTGAGTCCTTGTTGTCTACAAGGTTTTTCAAGCGTATGACTATCTTGGGAAAGAGTTTTTCACTTAAGCAGACGGGGAGCAGAGGGGGTAGGCAAGTGGGGATTTGATCCTCGAGGCAGAAGGAGAACACATGTGGTTGCAGAAGCAGGGGTCAGAACCTCTCATCTATCTCTTAGCATCCATGTCAGTAACTTTTACAATCACTTACTGAGCCTGTGCCAGCAAAGAAGTAACGGCAAATATTACATCCCCCACCAAAATAACAAACACTTCAGATCTCGTTCACCCATTATTCTTCCCAGAGTAAAGCGGCAGATGCAGCTTTAGTTCTGTCTGACTTTAGGTGTGTAAGGTGTTGGGGTCATATTTTGATATATTCCATGGAGATAACGCCATTCTTCTCTGTTTTTTTCCCTTTTTCTTTATTATTATTGCAAAGTCGCAAGGGGGAGCTTTTGCTTGCCTTCACTTCTGCTAAAGTGAAACAGATCTCCTTGAATTCAAAGACAATAACTATCAACAAATAGTTGAATCCACCCATTCATTAAGAGTGGCCTTGTGTGTGTTCTTTAAGTTTTAAAGCGTCTTCCTTATATTCTACATTTTGATGAACGTGTGGTGAAAGAAGCCAAAACGTTAAAAGCACAATGAAGGACTGAGGATCGGAGAGCAGAGGTGAGAAAGCAGGGCAGGCTCACAGACAGAAAGACAGACAGAGTTTCAAACAAGCAGGCAGACAGATAATCTGTGGACTCAAAGGAGGGGAATGTCATTGATCTCCCAGAGGACAAAACAATACACGACCCTCTATGCAGTGCTATGAGATCCAAACGCACACACACACACACACCCTGAGTTTAAACCTTCCGGGCATCGTGGTGAATAGAGGTCCAATTCCTATTCAGTCAGTTGAAAGCTGTCTGAATCTATAGAGAGTCATTGTCAGGAAGCATTACCCAGCATGCCACACATCAGGCTATAGATAGACACGATACCTTCCCTAGGATCAGAAAATTGAGAACTCCATCCGTTCCATCCATCCATTTACTTATTTAGCCCTAACCAATAAAAAAAAATTGAGTTATTACAAGATTTCTGTTCATCATTCATTTATTGGTGCATGTTTTAACTCCTAAAGGAATTAAAACATGTTAAAAGAAACACTTTCTAGTCAATTTGTGTGTATTCTTTTAGATTTTGTTTTCTAAACTGTGTTAAAGGTTTTAGAAGATCACAAGACCACCAAGTTTTGGGCGGCACAGTGTTTGGGACTGTGGCCTCGCAGCCAGAAGGTTTCTGCCTCTCCATGTGCCTGCGTGGGTTTCCTTTGGGTTCTTTCCACTTCCTCCCGCAGTCCAAAGACATTCACGTTAGGTTAACTAATGGTTCTAAATTGGCCTTGGGTGTGAGGTAGTTAAAGTGCTTAAACTATAGAGAATAAGGCTCTGAATGAAGGATAAATGTGGCTTGTGGTGCTTTATGAGTCCCATCCCATTCCACTATCCATGTGCCACTCATCTTCAGTCTTCAGTATCGCTCTCGTGATCCAGCAAATTGACCCTCTCTGTGTATCTGTGTCACTGCTGACAGTCACAGTGCGTTTTAAAATAGAACCACTGCTCATATTAATGATTAGTTGGTGTTTCATTGTTCCTTCATAGGCAAGTCACTGCAATACAGCCATCATGCACATGTACAGCTGCTTTTTTAATCCATCCATCCATCCATCCATTTTCTCAACCCCGTATCCGATTTCCAGATAACCTAACCCAGCTGCTTTAACACTGCAAGAAAATAATTATATTTAACTGAATAACCATTTGCAGCAAATCAAACGCACACTGACTCTAACACAAGTTACTTTACCAGCAGTCTGTGAGCTCTCTTCACCGATAAGCATAACACTGATTATGCAGGGCTGCACTGAGATGAGATACAGTACTCTGGTCTGTGCAGACCTGTTTGATTAAAAGCTTTCTAAGTGCTGAGAGTCTGAGGGTATATCTCGACACGTATGTGGGCGTGCATTTCAGAACAGAAATTAAAACAAAGAAAAGCTCAAAAATGGCTCTTTCTGAGAAGACCTTTAGACCTCGCACTGCGCATTCAAAGACAGATTTTAAACGTTTTATTTGTATCTTCATGGTTTGTGACACTGATTAATGAATGGAATAAAATCAAGAAGGCCAAAAGGAGCAAAACATCCAGACTGTCTGCATGTGAGGATTTTTATGTACTGTAGCCAGGTGTCTAAACAAGCCTACAGTAAAATGAAAAAATCAGACATGTTCCAGAAACATAGATTTTCTGCTGAAATCATGGCTTTAAAAAAAAACAACCCACCCTAAAAACAACAAAAAGATTTTTTTCTTTTCTCCAGCGAGTAGAAAACAAAAAACAAAGTGTCTTTTGACAGCCATGTTTCCATGCATTATCAATGGTTTAGCCAGGCCCCATGTTGATAAAACATTTGCTACACACGAGAGACAATGTTGGCTGTCAGTTATTTAAAAGAAATGTTAAAAATCGGAGCAGCGGTTCTTGGAGACACTGATGATATAAATAATGAAAATCAGCAGGAAAAAAAAGAAAAAGAGCCAATTACAGAGAGAGCTGGGAATGTAAGTGATCCCCGTCAATGGGAGGCAGAAATGGACAGAGATCGATTGGTGGGGTTTCAGTACATGTAAATATTTACAGCCTGTCTAGTCAATACAGAGGGAGGAGGAGGAGGAGAGGCAGTGGTGAGGAGCAGGAGAAAAACAAAAAAGCAGCAAACAGAGGAGGGGGGGAAAATGCAAGAAATGAGAGCTGATTGAGCAGAAAACAATGAAGTGATTCAGCGTGCACCCACTGAGACAAACACACACACTCGTGCACAGCCTACTGTGATAATGGTGACATTTTCAGTGTGCCCGTGTTCGCGTGCGGCTGGCTGATGGCCCGCAGAGATGGCCTTTAGAAGAGTGACAGGCCAGAATTACCATTAAAAGCTAGCAGCATTAACCCTCAGTTTTACATACACAGCACACACTCTGTCACACACGGTTCACTGCCATCTATTACACCTCTATATGAGTTCAATAGCTTAATAACCTCTGTGCTGGAAAGATTTGATTGCTCCCTCCTTGTGTTCAACTCACCTATCTTTCCTTCCCTCAGCCGCCCCTGCCTCCATTTTCCGTTCCAAGCGGCTGGACATGCTCCACCTCCAATCCTACCAGTCCTCCAAATCATCCTCTTCCCTTATCTGTCTCTCTTTCTTACTGTATTTCACTACATCTTTAAGTAGGAGTAAATTATGGGGAAAAAAAGTAAGTTAGTCGGTTTAAATGTGGTGTGCCAAAATGTAACTGTCTTCTTTATGCAACAGTATTGAGCCACATATAAAGCTGTCACACATTAAAGAGCCGGGAGTTTTTGGACACACACACACACACACACACACACACACACACACACACACACACACACACACACACACACACACACACACACACACACACACACTCAATAGGAGCCATGTTGCTAGGCAGCAAAAGGGTTGTTTCCGGCCTCTGCTGGACGGAGACAAGCGAGTGTGTCCACAGTGTGGGCAGTATTTAGTTGCAGAAGCTCTCTGGTAGTTTCATGTCATCCCCACAGTAATTCAACCAGTTCCACTTTGATTTTGGGGTTTTTGTGTTGCCATTTTTAGATAAAAGGAACCTGAGATGTGTAGATTATCATATTAACGTTGGTGTACTTTTATAAAATTCAAGATGTGAATTCAGATGGTTAGAAGAATCTTAGTCTGAATCTCTGGTCCCCAAAGCTCAATAAACATTTCAGTTTAAACTCGAGTGTAACGTAACCGATGATGTAGAAATAACAAACATTACTCAAAATGTGTATCAAAATGAAGATGATTACAGAGCAGGGAGCAGGGCACAATTGTTGCTGTCTGTGAAGCAACTGGTCCTCTGTGACTAACAGGAGGAAGCACTTTGGTGGAAAACACTTCACTTTCTGTCGTCAGAGCTCAGGGTACAAATGAAACCATTGTTTATCATAAAATGCGTTAGAATATTGTTTTTTCTCATATAACTACCACAGCAATGATGTAGGCTACTTTATATATAAAACATGTTAAAAAATGCTAACTGCTTTGCATTATATTAGCAGATTTTTCATGCATCACAGCACAAGAACTCTGGAGCAGTGCCTCAACTGGACGTTTATATGGTTTTAGTTGTTTATTAGTAGCAGCATGGGTGTGTTTCAGATGTATTTATTTTTTCATTTTTGTCTGCTTTTGCAGCATTTTTCAATTTACTGGTGTTTTCTTAAGTTGCAGTGCATTTAACCCCTAACCCCCTCTGTATAGAAACCCTGTTTACACCCCTGGAAACAGCAGCTTTGTAATGACAGGCATAGCACTTGCCACATACTTGACCTGTGTGTAGACAAAGTGAAAATGGTGGGATCACTCCGCACAGCAGCAAAATCATGATGAATGAACCTTCCAGACCTCAGCCTGAGGAAGAACCCCACTGGTCATGCATAAGCAAGTTATAGTGCTTAGCAGTGCTAACCAGACGCACAGTTTTACTTGTGTGCCATTGACATTCCTGTACTTTAGTATGTTAAATTTTTGGTTTAGGTAGGACCTGTGAACAAGTTGGTGCTGTTCATAATAAGCTCAGCTGAGAGGGGTTTCTGACATGACTTTTTCTATACTTGATTGTGCTACGTGCTGCATGGTGTGTGATTTTAGTCTGCTGTTAGGTGCTTGCTAGGCAACACAATGGCATTGTAATCTATAACACATAACTTAGCAAGGTGTGTGGACCTAAATTAGATGTTTCTGCCTTCAAATTAAAACAACACAATGCTATTATAGGGTGTTATTGGAGGATAGATACTACAGATGGGTAATTTTAGCCTGTGGGTAGATGGTTGCTAGGCACCAGGCAACATGAAATTTCAGAGTTAAATGTTTCAGAGTTGATTTATACTCTCAAACTGTAACTTTAATACATCCACAATTAGATGGTGTTCAGTTTTGGAGTTATTTGGCAGAGCTGATCACAGTGTTAGTCCATTTCTGGAGGATATGTAATTAAGCTCTACCCGTACATTTAATTTCTTTGGTAAGAGACGAGGCACAAAGTTGGTACTTTTTACCTTTTATGCTTATTTTTATCCTTTCTTGTCTACATGTTTAGTGTAAAGTGGCCTTTCTTTTTCTACAGAGACCAGGACTCAGTAAGAAGGTAGCGTTTAGGTGACTTTTCTGTTATTTTATTGTATATCTATTACTTTTACATTGATGTTGTATGAATGGCCATGAGGGAGTAGGAAAAGCTGCAAAAAAGTGCAGATTCTGGTTCTATGTTTGAGACCCTTGGTTAGCCAGCCTTGGGGGATTTAAGCTAAATTGCTAACTGAACAGTCTGACAGTTCACATCCAAACTTACAACAAAAACAAACAGAGCTTTATTGTTGTATAAATCTGGGTGGTGCTGGGTGTAATGTGTGTGTCTATGGATGTGTGTGTAGTTTATTTCACTGCAATTGAATTTGAAATGAAAAGTGTTCGAGTAGGCAGACAGCCCTCCAGTTTAGGACGGAGCAGCCTGTTTATTTATTCATTAAATAAATTTCTGCCCAGCCCTATACCCCAAAGTATGCTTTTATGTGTTTCATATTCCTTTTATTGTCTAAGCCGAGTATGACAACTTGTCCAATTTTTCATTTAGAAACGCTTCTATGATGCTGCAAGCCCACAAGAACATTTCCCAGCATCTAAAAACACTCCAGAGCAGGACGCGGTGAGGCTCTGCAATGCCACTGATTCTTCTCCTGGAGGTCCAAATATCCAGTGGAGCTCCAGGTCCAGTGCTGAAAGTTAAACATCAGCCACAGGATGAGAGAGACCTTTCAGCACCATCAGAAACTTGACAATGAACCAGGCACAAGTTTCGATATCCTTTTAAACTTAAACCCAAGAATCCGGAATTCAAAAGGATCGCCAAGTTCAGAGCAAACATTCCGAAAAGCATTTCCTCAAATAGGAATTTAATATCTTCTTTCAGAAAGGTGGATCATAACTTCACTCTCCTGTTTGATGATGAAACATCCTCCAGGCTGCTTCAGAATTGGGACGTGTTCTTCAAGTCATATTTCATAAAAGAGGCTTCGTGGCTCACTTCAGCACCAGAGTCATGTTGCTTGGTGTAGTCAACAGAAAGTCCCACAGGAGCAGGTCCAGATGAAGCAATGAGTGAGTTGTGTTTGTTCTGCTTGTTTCAGATCATTTGCTTCGACTGCAGTTACTTTCCCTTCGTTTGTTATTTTCTCAACTACTAGAGTGAGGAAAATAAAGATCACCTTTGCTTTGATTACTCAGTTTAATTTGTTTGTTCTGTTCCTGTTTGATCTCTCTTAATGTCTTAATGCCTCCCTCTTATAATTGAAATTGATGAAAGTGGAAAAGTTTTCATTTCTTGATTAAGAAATGGACTCCCTTCTCTTGCTACTACCAAGAGGACTAAAATTCTTAAAAATAGTGGATCTGATGTAGTAGAGAGATTTGTAGTCATTCGTAAATTAATTCTCTTATTAAGGTGTTGAATTTGTCCTGTCAGCTTCTTGCCGAAACGTGGATGAAATCAGCCAGTGAGAGGATGTTTGTATAATCTTTTCTATGATGTTTTCTCTGTGGCTTCACGGTATTCTCATAGTTTTCTTACTTCGCTGGAGTCATGCTGCAGCTTGGAGCAGCATCTCTGCAGCCGGGTGGCAGCCATACCTCTTCCTCTGTCAAGCCTCAGAGAAGCCAGATCATCGATGTCTACGTGTCTGTGTTTAAGCATCCCAGCTCATTCCCTTTGAACAGCTGATGAATACTTAAAAAAAAAAGAAATCTGTCTCACGATGTCACATTGAAGTAGAACAATGGTGTCGATAAAAATGAGTGTGCAGCTATTTAAACCTGGAAAAAGTGCTAAAATCTACTCTCTGAAAGTTGATTTCAACTCTCAACTTTTTGCTTGAAATAGATTTACCTGAGTGCCAGTTTGGTTGTGTCAACCTGTAGTTCACAGAAAGACAGATTTTGTGTATTATTGTAACGCACATAGGTCACATGCTATTTGATCTGATTTCATTGTAGTTTGAAATACTTTTTATTGTAGTTTAAGTCACCAAAACTAGATTCCTACCTAAGGGTTTGCAGTATTATAACCAACTCACATGTCTAAAACTGCTCTAGGTTTCAGATTTTAATCACTTTAATTCTCAGCACGGATTATAACCAGGTCACCACGCCCATCTCTGTGCAGTGCATCAAGTAAAGCAACAATCAACAAACCATTTTTCTTTTATGCACGCACCAAAACTACATTATGCGTAATTTGATTTTTGATTTTGTTGTTTGTTTTTCTTTGAGGATACCACCCACTCTTCTTGATGCCCATTCAGTGAAGAGAACCTCGGCTGCCTTCAGAGCTGTCACAGGAAAACTGCTCTCTGCTGTTTCAAATTCTTGATTTAATCAAGAAACTTTGCTTTTTCCTTCAAGAGCTTAAAGCTGCAGCAACACTTGTAGCAGATAGTGCAACTCTTGAAATGCTTTTTCGTGTGGCTTCATCAGGGCCAATCACCACTTTACACAATAGTTCAGATAACTTGTGTCATTTCCCACCACCGTTTAAGAAGAAAGCTCGATCATTCCTGATTGAGGGAAGAGGATTAGACAAGATAAAGACTTTGTAATTCTCAGACAGCTCTAACATTTGCTTCTTCTACCTTTACTAACTTCTACTAACCAAACAAAAGATCTCAGTCATTTGTTTTGAGCATCACTAGTCAAGATTGATGTTTTACTTTTTTCATCACTTTAAGGCTCATTGTGTCAACCTATGTTTAAAGTGCATCATATTAAATGTCCATAGAGTTTCCTATTTTATTTATTTATTTATTTTGTATATTTCTTTCAGGGTGCATGTATAAAATAAATTAATCATAAAAAAGGAAAAGAAGTACCAGATTTAGTTACCAGCTAATTCCAATCTGCATCCCTGGGCAGGTAAAAAATAAAATAAATTTATGCAGTTCATCATTTTTTGTTTTATAGATATGTATCTTAGTTTTGCTACAGAAATAATTCTGTTTACTGTAATTTGGACTGAATGCTTTATATTCATTAAGAAAAGTTACTTTCTTCCACAATCACGCATACCACTACCTGGTGAAGCAATGCAGTATTTATTGGATTAAAAAAGAAGGTAAGCTGTGTTTTAGCCTTTACATTATATGTGCTTAACCCCACCCCAACTGCAACACAAGGTTACAGGGATGTAGAAGCTTTGACTCTTACTTTTCAAAACTGACCTTGGCAGCTGGGGATGCACCATCAGGGCAGTAAATGCACAGACAGACAAATAGACTGGCTAATACTCCGTGGGCTGCAATATTTACTGGTCTATAAAGTCAGCCTTGGAGAGAGAGGTTGTGTGTTGCCTCAGCATGTGTGTGTGTGTACATGCATGTGTATGTACAGTTAGCATTTGCCCGTGTAAAAGAGTGTGAGAGCGTACTACTGAACGCATGCATGCATGTGTGTGCGTGTTTTATCAATCTAGTGCAGACTGTGCTGTCCAGCGGGGTGTGAGATGAGACAGAACGAATGACTTGCTACAGTGAAACACTAAACAAACTACTAACACACACACACACACACACACACACACACACACACACACACACACACAGAGGCAAAGAAGCCTGTGTGTGTGTGCGTACCGTGTACCATCCTTTCCAGCTAAACATCCATTTTTATTCTTATCTGCTGTGCCACACACACACATACAATCATTACTGTGGTGTTATCAGAGTTCACTATTGCTCTCTATCTGGCAGGGGCCAAGCACTTGGACGTATAGGATGACAGAAATATCTCCAAATGGAAAACTAACCAGCTAGTAGCTGACCACTCAGCCTCACATGGTACACACTTACACACCACACATTGTTAAAACTGAGTTAGGATCCAGTGTGGGAACCAGTAAAGAACAAGTCTTTAAGCCTACACCCTTCAACACACAGCTAAGGGTCAGACAGTCATCTGGAGCAGCAGTCACACTCCTGCCTGATCTGATAGCTTTGCTTTGCAGTGCATTTTGCTGCTGTAGTGCAGAGAGACTGGTCACTACAAATTATGGAAACATAATGAAAGTATGGCAACAGTCCCTCACATGGTGCATGAAACTTACATAACAGCTAAGTTGTTTTGGTGGTCCAGCAGCTTACCAAAAGTCTTTCAGGCTTAATTTAAGACTTTAATTTGTCATTTGTCTACATGTTTTTCAGTTACTTCACATTTTTCTTTTTCTTTTCTTTTCTTTTTTACCATTTTTTTAAACATTTATTGTCACTTCTTCTAAATTTTGGAACACTTTCTATCAAATTGTAATTACTGCCTTTGCACTAATTATTTAAACTGTGAGAGTTCTGCGGCACATCTGCAGATTCCTTTGAGTGTTTTTGTTCGGTATTAATATGAGAAGCAATGTGGGCCTTTTCATTTTGCATGATGCAAACGCAACATGTTATTAACTATGAATCAGAGAACCAAACTGGGAACAGAGGCAAGAACTGTCTAAATGATATTCATTAAAACTGGCACATGATTCGCACAAAAACAAGGCCAGTGCAGCCAAAAAGAGACTACTGCGCCGCTGAAATCTGAAGCCCTTTCGCCTTCATGTGGTTGTATATGAAAAACAGGCAAATAGCAAAAAGAGCAAGGGAGGGTGTGTTGGTTAGATGTTAAAGAAATCAAAAACATACATTTTTTTTAACAGTCAAGAGTTTTGTAGCAGAAGCAATTAAATTAAACCCAAAGAAATCAGATTTTATTCACAGATTTCAAAAACGCAAATGAAAACTGTGCCTCTGTGCTGGTGACCAGAGATGTTGTGGGGTTGTCCTTCCAGTCTTTCCATTTGTACGTGATATTATTTGTCAAACTTCAGGTAATTCTACAAATTTGGCAAAAATGTTCACCTCTACTCAAGTATGAGAATCGGAATATCTCTGCCAAAAAAAAGGAACTTTGACTTAGAGGTGAAATGTTCTTTTTCTTGAAAGGTCACTGTGCCCTCATGAACCATCCAATTGTGAAGGAACTTCACACAAATGGTGCAATATGACAGAATCACTATTCTGATACCAGTTTTAAATCCAAAAGGTCAAAGGTCAGCTTCATGTAGCATCATAATTTTCTGCAGAAACACTTTGCTGGCTATTTTCAAATTTTCAACTCAGGAGCAGAAGGGGACACATTGTGATCACATTTTGTCTGGTTCTGAACTGGTAACACTAATCTTTGGTGCCCACCAATGAAATTCCTTAAAGTTTCCAGCAGGTGACCATATACCACATGGCTGAGAGCAGCCGTCCCGGGTTCGAGTCTGACCTGTGGCCCTTTTCCACATGTCTCCTCCTCTGCTTTCCTGTCAGTCTTCAGAGCATCTATCTAATAAAGCTGAAAAAAGCCAAATATAAAAAACTATTCCCTTCCTGCACATATATTTATATACAGACTGTATTATAGGAGTTTAGAGAGATCAGTATAAACTGCTGCTTTACTGATTGGCACAAGCATTCAACCTCAAGGCACCAATCCTTGTTCAGTATCATCATTAAAGACCTTGATATAGAAAGTGATGGAGAAAAACGCAACAAATAATAAGACTGCATTAATACACTACTCTATTAACTGGTTGTCAACACATCTATTTAACCTCCTAGGACCTGGCGTCCACACATGTGGACATCACATTTTGGGTTATTTAGACCAGAATACTCAATTTTGCTCTATAAGGGCCTGATATCCTCTTACGAGGACATTATACTGCTACTGTTCTATCAAAATTTTAAACGAATATCCTCATATGTGGCGCTTATTTTTCTTTAAAAAAAAAAAGGTAAAAACAATCTGGTAATTCTTTGTTTTTACATTCATATGCCCCAATATGCCTAAATATCAAAGAGAAATTAAAAATGCATGCCATGGAAGAGTTTGGGTCTTAGGAGGTTAAATGATGTTATCTTTCACCATTGAAATAGACTGAATTGCCTTTATAGGCTGAAGACATTGTAGAAGTCAAACTTTCTCCCAACTTGGCTCATCTTGCAACAGCCATACTGAGGTCTATTCTTTCATTAGTAAATAATCATAAGGTTTTTCAAATGAAACTGAAGGACTCAAGGACTGTTTTTCAATTGGATGAATAAGACATTCATTCATTCGCTTATTCCCTAAAAGTTACTGATTGCAGACTCCTGCCACCCAAGGGTTTTGCCTGTTTTGGATTTGATGCCAAAAATATGAACTCGACGGTGCTACACAGATCAAGTCTGAATATTATTCAAATATATTTGACGTTCTCAAGTGACTTGTTTTATTCAGGCTTGAAGTGTACACTTTCTAGACACATTTACAAAAGTGCTTTAAAAAACCCCCAAAACCCCCCAACTTTTTTGGTTTTTTGCGTAGAAAACAAGCGCAGATCACACAGACTGCACCTCCAGGCAACAGCTCACCTTCACTGTGAGCTGTGCATCCAAATTTTGCATCGTAGCTGTGTGCAGTTTCAAGAAACACGAGTTATTGGTGATCAAGGGGATATTCTGGTGATCAGTCATTAGTGTTTATCATCGCCCCAAAACACAGACGAGCTCTAGAGTCGCATACAAATCCACATGCGCTAATTGAAAAGATAAAAACACGGCTAAAAAGACACAGCAGATAAGGAAAGAAGTCGTTAAATTATTGACAAAAAATAGCAGTGTCTGACTGTTAAAAATCTATTAAGGTCTCCAGAGAAACTGTCTGCCTACTGATATTTGTTTTGCTCCATTTGTTCTGTTTTTATTGCCTAACTACCCCGGGCCAAACCATCGCAAGTGTCTAATGGGGGAGGTTGGGGAAGCAGCCAAGTTCAGTCAACACTCTGCTGCCGCCTTTCCAAATTTACATTCAGGAGCCATTTTCCTGGCTACCTAGAATTCAGTCCGAAGAGGTCTCTCTCTCTCTCTCTCTCTCCTTCCCTGTCTGTCTGTCTGTCACTCGCTCCATCTCTATCACTCACTACCTTATCACAGTCCACTCCATGGTAGAGTAAAAGGAGAGAAGTGGGGATGGAGGCTTTGGAAGGTTTCGAGGGGAGGAAGTGGAAAGAAGGAAAAGGTGAGAGACAGGGAGCGAGAGACTGACAGACTGAGAGCGAGGGGGTGGGGGGTACAGAGAGCTGTAGCTATCTGCTGAAATATTCATGTCGGTGCCAGCAGCTTTTCCATTCCCTGCTCAGCAGGGGGCTGCTGTTTGATACATCCATCGCTCTCTCTTTCTGCCTCTCGCTTTGCTCCCCCACCCCCATCCCCTCCCCTCCCACCCTCTGTCTCTCTTAACTAGTGGGGCTAGTAGATAGTAAATGCTCTTTAAGAGATGGAAGGTCGCTCTCGCCGCCAACCTGGAAAAAGCTTGCATTCCTTTTGGACATAAACCAATCTGCAGTGAACAAAACAATCCTTCAAAGCGTAGCTTTCACACCTGTCTTCCAGGAAACAACCACAGTCATGGAAGAAAACATCAATTACATCAAAATGGTGCCGTTTGCTCTGCAGATTATAAACTCCTTTGAGGCAAATTAAGGATTTGTGTCACTGGGCTACATGTGTAAAACTGACTCGACACACTCTGAATGGAAAAGTGTCCCATGATGAGGTTTTACAGGCTAATGCTAGCTGCTACATAGATGAACGATACATTATGACACAAGTGGTCAACTGAAACTGTGCAATCAGAAACCAGACACTCTGATCTGCTTATTTTATTCATAAAAAAGTTTCTAAAAATTTCAGTTAATTTATTTTCATATAATCAAAGCCTTAAGCTTATATATTTATGGCATGGGATTTTATTCAAGCTGCTTTCTCTTACTAGCTGTCTCTTCAATATGATCACTTTTTATGCCGCTCCCGGCAAAAGAAGGCCACGACAATATCTTAAATTAAAATTGTTTTTGACAAATATTAGAAGAGAACTTGAAGTTTCAGCCATTTTAAACAATATCACGGTCCCTTGTTACACCCTCACAAGTAATTAACATCGAGTCGAAAAGGTGAAACGCAGACATGGCTTCCTCCCAGGGATTTTCTAATTAGGGCCGTGCATTTATTATTTCATACCGAGCTCCAATCTCAAATAGCTACTGGCAAGTTGAGCCTCACGTCTCAATTATTTACTGAAAAATTACTGTCAGAGCAGTTTTTACTTTAGCCAAACACATACGGACAGCAGCGCTCACAGGTGAGGAGAGAGTGAAAACTCGAGGTGGGGCCAGTGGGGAAATCAAGTCTTTAAAAGACAAAAACAGAGTGATGGTGCTAAGAGTGCAGAGGTGGATGAGAAAGCTGAGCGCTCTGGTGAATCTCAGACTAACATTTGTGTCAGAAGAATATGTATGAGAAGGAAAAAGGAAAAATGTTAAGATCGAAATGAATTTTGGTAGACAGACGAGTCACATGACAGCCAAACTTTTTGGAAGAATTTAATTAATACAGTGCAAGTCTAATTAGAAATGTTTACTGGCACATGATCCTGTTCTAGAGGCCTTTCCACAGGGAAACACTGATGAAGACAAAACCCCCCCAAACCCAGCAGTTACGGTCTCAGAGGGCGAGGTTGTGCCTTTCGGGGAATAACCACATAATTTTATTTAGAACTGATGTCAGGACTGGTGGTTAAACAGGGAGGGGCTGCTTTTATGGTTACACCGGGTATGTGCGTGCGCATATATGTGTGTATGAATGTGTGCATGCATTTCACCATAACATGTGTTGGAGGATGTGGCAGATGTTGCAGAGGCAAGGATTAGTGTGTGTGTGTGTGTCTTTAAGTGTGTGTTAAAAATATCTTTCCCACAGCGGGAAGCCACAGTGGCCAATTACAGCGCAGCATCTGGGCTAGCACACAATTATTAGTGCACGTGTGTGAGTGTGCGTGTTTCTGTGCATGTGTGTGTCTGTTTACAGAGGGGTTGTGGAGGTTCAGGCGGAGTTCAGGTTATTCACATCTCAGGATGTAGAGTTTCAGTAAATGGTGCAGCGTGTGTGCAACAGTGGCGCGGCTTTGTGTCACAGCGGCAGAATCTAAACACACACCACCACGAGGACGACAGAGCTGGGGAGAATTAGAGGCACGGAGATGAGTAAATATGGAGAAGCAATGGAGACAATGATGAGAATGGAGACGGCACTGCAAGGAAGTAAGGGCAGGAGAGAAAAACCAAATAAAAGCTCTAACATCTCCAGCAGAGATATGATACATTGCTCTCTTTTCTCTCTTTCTCTTTTTTTTCCCCTTCCACACTCTCAAAAAAGAATGCAGAGCGAAAATACAAGCCCAGCAACAAAAGGTACAACTCTGCACATTTTTAGTCTGTTGCATAATTCCCTCTGGAGTCAGTGGAAAACTAATTCTGTTTGTTTTATTTTCTCATTTTCAATTAAACCACTCTAAGATTATGATTGCTTTTCAGACTGGATGTTTTGGATGCAGGTAAGCTGGTTGTGGGTCAGTCTTCACCTGAATTTCATTCAGATTAATTAAATTGCTCGAGGGGGTTGAAATGCAAGAGCAGTTGCAAAGTTTCTGCCCAGATATAGTAGCAAATTAATATTTTCCTTCAACAAGTCCTTTAAAACAAATTATTTATGCCGCTTTACTTCCATTAATTATTGCAGTCATATTGGGTGTTTTTTGAGTACTTAAGCTTAACAACACAAAATCTGATAATAACATGGATAGACTTAATTCTGTCTCCACAGCTAACACTGCCATTAATTAAATGAGATAATATCCAAGTCTAAGGTGATCAGAAACCTCCTAAAAGGAGGGAAGTAATCAATAATCACCTGTAGCCTTGTGGTGTTTCAGGCAGCTAAAGGAGAAGCTTTAACAAATTTAACTGAACAACTTTCAAACTGACTAATCACATCAGAGAAACAGCTGATAAAAAGAAATTACTATAATGCTGACTAACTATGTCATATATTTATTGATTACATCCAGTGCATGTGTGCTAGCTTTTCTGGTATTACAAGGCAATATGTAGAAGATAATAATGATTTGATAATTTTGCCAAATTCCTACTCACAAAACATGAAAATTAAAATTCATCCAGGCAAAGAAAATCCCATTCATGCTGGTCAGTACATTACAAGCAGTGTATTGTGACAATGTGTTGTTACAAATGCTAGTAGGGGGACAAATGGGGGTTTGGGATGCAGAGTATTAGGTGAAGGGTAAAAGAGTTAAAGCAGCAAATGGAAGTCGGATAACTACCACAAATACCTTTAGAGCAACAACAGCTGGTCATGTCACCAGTCATGGTTTCCCCATATGTGTGGCTGAGGACAGTGTCCACTCTAATGTGAGCACATTGACAGTAGCTTCCATTATTCAGACATTCAGTGCAGACGCTGTGCTGACAGCACATTTTGCAATGCACACCTTAGCTACAAAGCTTGCTTTCTGCGTGCTGTATATAAGAAAACAGTGGCTCTGTGGTTTCACGACTACATTCACGTGTGTGCTATGAAATGGGGATAAACTCACAGAACTATACTGATGATGCACTAAAATAAAACCGTTTGTGTAAGTTTTTACTCATGTGCACAACAATATTCAAGAAATAATTGAGAGCATAACTTGACATTAGTAAATGACATTCTGATTGTATTTCCATTTTTAATTAACAAACTGAAAGTGAAGTGACCCCAAAGCTATTGTGATAATTAGCTTTTAGACAGCTCACATAGAAAATCCATTGTCCTCAAACAAATACTAATGTGCTTTTGTGCCCACATCTGTCAATCCTACAGTACACACAGAAAAAGCCTCCACTCACTGTTAGTTTTATTGTTGTACTGGCTACATGTAGTCAGTGACTAGCTCAAGGAAGGAAAGAAAAGCTGCCCGGTTGCTTCAGTAAATGTAGATAGACAGAGAGAGTAATGCAGAGTATAGATTGCTGCAGTGGATATATTGCTTTTCGGAGCAGAATGTGCCCAGCAGAGCAGAATTAGTCTATCAACTAGCATAAGATAAAGCTTGAAAATATCCAGTCAGATAATGCACGGTCCTAGATATTGACTGCAGCAGAGCACCACAAAGCATCTTAATGTGAAGGTTATTGGTCGATCTGTTTGCATCGGATGTTGGGGAGAGAGAGCTTGGGAGCCAACCCAATGAACCTCATCCTCCTCTCCCTCTTTTATTCTGTTTCCCAAGAATCTTGTTGACTTGTTATTAATTTTGGCTTCATTTGAAGCCACCTGGTTATTCCAGTCACTTCTCTCCAATCACAGATTCCATTCTGGAGGGAACAGCTGCAGGAGCCAAAGACAAACATAAGGCTTACGTACTCTTGTTTTATTTGGACAAAGTAGAGTATAGAACTGTTGGTAACATTTCCATTTAATGACGCTGGTTAGAAACTTTATTTGCTCTCTTTCTAAAACGCAAGCATGCCTAAGGGGTGCATGCTTCTGTGGGGAGAAAGCATTCATTTAACCAAATAGTGTTACCTTGACCATACGACACAATAATGACAACAACAACAACAAAAACAAATATGTGTTGAACAAGAAAGCTACACACTCAACATGCAGACAATTAACCAGCCCAGTGAGCCTTGTTGGAGCTCCACCTTGTGCCTTTTGTCTCCGCGCTCTGCTATTTTCTCCAAGGCAAGGTTTTCTGCCTGTCTATGCATAACTACTGCCCCCCTATGGTCAAAGCCGTTCACTCACTTGTTTTACTGCACTGCAGCAGGCCCACACTCAGTGTAGAATAAAACAGGTCTAATTAGATCCTAAACCTTTCTTCTTTCTGAAAGATAAGACTTTAATCAATACAGCTTCAAGATTTCCTGTTTAAAAGCACCTTCTGCTCACTCGTGTACTTATTGCTTGCACATTTCAGTGTTTGTGCTCTACTGTGCTCTATGTGCAGAAGACACAGGAAAGTCTTTTTTTCATTAATTCATTTACAGGAAGTTACTCTCTGATAGGTTTTGTAGTATATTATTGTGCTTACTATGCACTTTACATACTTCATGAGACCACAAGGAATTTGCCACTTGTAGAATTGTAGTTCTTTTTCGGTTTTTCTAAGATACTCCAAGTTGTCTAGTGAACTAACAAACATTTTAACCATTGAGCTAATCCTTGTTGTTATTTTCGTTTGATGAATATTGAATATTTATGAAACAAAAAAAAAGAATATTTACTTGTGGTTGATCAGTTCAAGCAAAACTTGATTTGTGACATAATGTATCACAACTTAATATATACATTAACACGTCTGATGTCTGGGGATTAAAGTGGGATAAGGCATGTGGGGGAACCCCAAGTTGAAGTGCAGCAGGGGAAAAGAATTATATAGAAATAAGTCACATAACGTGTTCAGTGAGCTCCAGTAGGTTTTTCATCGTGTACAGACTCTGATCTGTGCTGCGACTGCTCGGAAGCTTCCTGTTTTTTGTGGATTGAGTGACCTGAATTCAACAAGATATCAGATGTTACACAAACTATGTGACTAATTTCCCAACTCTAGACAGAATAGAGCATAAAAGGCAGAAATCAGCGAGTGAATCTGCATCAGCATCATCACTTTAAATTTAATTTGCTAAGTTTGTAGCCTAACATTAACCATGAACATCACAGCTGTCCTGCGAGTTCAGCATTGTGCATCACTGTAAACTCCATCACAATGCTGCAGACCAACCAGTTCAGCCTGAACCATCGTGTACTAAAGTGCTTGTTTACTTAGTTTTACAAAAACATCAGAAATACATCATGTTTAGGTCCAATATCTGATTTAAGAACTCTAATAATGAACTAGAACTTTACGAGTAAAGTTCTAGTTTCTAGTTTATAAAATTTTACTTGCTCAGCAGGCCTTAAGTTTGAAAATAATCTCTCACCTTCCTTGCCTGTACTGCCTTCTTACATGTTTCCGCATCTCTCTGTGCAACACATTAACTTTTTTCTCTCTCTCTCTGGAGTCCTTCATTGGAGAACTCATCACATTAACTCATCTGCCTGCCCACCCCCCGTGACTCTGTTCGCAGGCGTAAAACAGACTAGTGGCCATCATCCAAGGAGCCTTCCTGGGTAAACCAGTAATCAACCTCCCTCACGTCAAATTTTAGCCATTAAAGTGGTCTTCCGGTTCGCTTTAGGTCCTACTGACAAGACTTGTCAGTGCCCCCTCTTTCACCCCCTGCAACCCCCAACCATCAGCCCAGCAACCCATCATAACCCATCACCAGTTCAAGCCCTGGCTCCGACAGTCTCGGTCGTTGTGTCCTTGGGCAAGACACTTCACCCATTGCCTACTGGTGGTGGTCAGAGGGCCCAGTGGCGTCAGTGTCCGGCAGCCTCGCCTCTGTCAGTGCGCCCCAGGGCAGCTATGGCTACAATGTAGCTTGCCATCGCCAGTGTGTGAATGTGTGTGTGAATGGGTGGATGACTGACTGTGGTGTAAGCACTTTGGGGTCCATAGGGACTGAGTAAAGCACTATACAAATACAGGCCATTTATCATATAGTATCATCAACACAAAGCAGTTATAATCAATATGTCCTGAAACACATTTCGCACAGTTTTACTCTACTCACCTTAAACTATAAGTTATTTATTTCCTTCCAATCTACACCACTTCTTTTTTTTTACTGGACACGACAATATAACGACAATTAAAACCATAAAAAAGAATCTTACTCAGCACTGGTGTAAACTTTTAAAAAACCCTAACACAGAGAAAAAAAGTCTTTCTTGAGTCAATCAGATGAGAAGAGACAATGGCGTGTTTGTTTATAGTATTGTTTCATAGATGGGTGTCCTTGCTGGATTCCGGGAAAGGAACAAAACTTCCTCTGCTACAGTCGCAGTCTCAGTGAAAGCAGACAGGCTCTCGGCGTGAGTGCATCATGGAGAGACCTGTTGCCGTGTCGGTGCGCAGGAGTCCCTCACTACCAGATTACAACACCTCAACCTCCACCTTGGCTTTTGACCAGCATTTCACTACAACTCTCAAAGGAATTCTCCTCCAGGCTGAGATAGTAAGTGTGACTTTTGAGTTTATGATCCTTTATCCTTGTACATTATCAGCACTGCTAAAATCAAGCTAATGACCAGAAGCAAGTGATTATTCATTCAGGAATCCTTGTCAGAAAGGGCGGTAATTTGGATGTTAACAATAGACATCAATAGAAATATAAAGCAACTTACAGTTATGGTAAAAGTTTACATTAATAGCTGTGAAACACACAGGCAGCTAGAGAAGAGACAGCTTAATAAGTGGTTGTTTTAAGACTCGAAATATACAGACAGGTCTTGAATTATGCTTTAATAATGATTGTTTTTCTAGAAGTTTTTCTATTTACACGCTTTAAAGAAAAGTTATATTTCCCTTGAATGTTTTATGTTTCTATGAAAATCGGAAGTTGACCAAAAAACTCCAAGCAAATCAACTCTTCCTCCTTTTTCTCCCTCTTTGTCCCTCTTCCTTTCTAAATCAGCTGAAGGAAAAAGTCAGGATAGCCTTACTCTAAATACAGTCTGGCTGTCTGCCATTCAGAGGCTGGGCACGCCAGAGCTAAAATAATCTGATTTCAAACCATTGCAGTTAGGTTGTTAAGAAAAACCTAACAACTTTCTGGTTGGGTTTATGTTTGCAGATTTAAGAAACTGTTCCGTGACCATACAGATTGGCATATTAGTTGCAATTTTAGATCTAATGCTTGCAGATAAAACTTGAAAATTAAACCATAGGAACTCCTCTTTAACTTCAAACCCTAACCTTTGGCTGAGTGCAGCAGGTGCACTGAACCATTTCAGTAACACAACAGGTTATTTTGTTAAGTTCCCGAGCACTAAATGATTTGATTTCAAAGGAAACCAAAACAGCTCACAGTCATGCTTCACACCAGAAAACAGTTTCTTCCTGTGATATGAAACATCCAGCAAGAATCTTTTGTCGTGGAGGGGAAGGGTGGGGATTGGAATAGTGTTGGGAGGAAGGAGATTTAGTCACTCACAACCACAGCACTCACCCACTCACTGAGATGGAGAATTAAAGCGATTAAAGTGACATGAAATACAGTTAGAGTTATGCGGTTTAATCATTTTTGACTTTAAAAAAGCTGAAAGTCTACACATCTTCAATCCACTGTGTGCTGTAACGAGACAAAACTACAAACGTCATCTTTGGCCAACGAATTATCAGTCCAACCACATGCAATTTCTGGAGACATATCTATATCATACATGAATTCAAAAGATACAGAGAGATTAGAGCTTCAGCCAGTATTGACTCTGTCTGCTCTCCTCCCCTCTCTTCTAGATATGTGGCATGTTAGTGTGGATTCTGGTTGGGGGTACAGACTATTTTCATCTGCCTGCTCTCTGCTGGGTGATGTTTCTTTCCATCTTGTTCTGGATTCTAACAGTTAGCCTGTTTATAATTTACCTCACTGGAGTCCACAACAGGATACCACAGGTCCCCTGGACCACACTGGTAACTCACAGACACATGCAAATACTGCACAAACAAGCTGCTTTACTCTTTTTGTTAAAAACTATTTTTCCAGGATTTTGCAAATAGTTTTTAAAACCTGTAATTCTCTGTCTTTGTCTCTATCAGTCACTGTGCATTAATTGCATTGCTACTGCACTATATCTTGTGACAGCAGTAGTAGATGCTCTCTCCGTCAACCAGGACGTCAGGGGGCGACACAACTATAACTGCTGGGCAGCATCAGCGGTAAGAGCACCTACTATTTTTTAAAGACAAAAAAGAAAGAAAGAATAGCAGAAAGCTATAAATGCAGCATTTCTACAAACACAGCGACTGAGCTACCATGGAGATTATTGGTCTGAAGTCTTGTTTTGTTTTGATAAGACAAAATATACTTTTATATCTCAAATGTTAGAGCTAGATCAGTAAGCATAACTTAAATAAAGTAAATTAAATTAATAAAATATGACAAAATAAGTAAAAAATAGAATAAAACGTGTGTAAAAAGTCAGATATGATACAGTACAATGCATTATTAAGTCGCTTTAAAGATGGCAACTGATTGTAAGTGGTCGCATGCCTGAGCCGAGTCGTCCCAGCAACCATTTCAAAGGCACCAAAATTACAAGTTCATTACACACAACCGCTGTTTTCCCCAGTGTGACTGTAGCATAACTCCAATTTTAATCTGTACGTAACTTGGTGCTCAGCACTGAAACTGATAAGAAAGCTTGACCTGAAATTTTCTTAGTATTTCTCCACCAGAACTTTATATTCCTAAAATGGAAAGATTTTAAGTTTATATGTATGTGGGAACTTAAATGTACAACATAATGAGTTGTACTGTAGACTGTTTCTGGGTGCTGTAAATGGAAGTGAAAAAATGTATATATAAAATAAAAATGTATATATATATATATACATAAATACAAATATTATGTCCAAATCTAACTTCAGCCTATTTTTGTGTCTGTTTTGTTTCCCCCTTTTTTTTCTCATCTCCTTGTTCACCTCTCAGTTCTTTGCATTTCTGACCACACTTTGTTATGCAGGAAGCAGTTATCTGAGCTACCGTACATGGAAAACCACAGTAGAAGAGCAGTAGCGTCATTGCCTCTCATCTTATTGCAACATCCTTCTTTTTCTCTGTCAACACAAACGTTTGTGACTTCTGTGACCAAATTCTAACGAAGTAAAGTTCAGTAGAAAAATGAAAAACCTGCTGTGACGGAGCAGCCACTTGTTTTCAGCATGTTTAACCTTGTTTGTGTGATGCAGCCGTGCAACCAGTGGTCTACATACAAGCAGTTTGAGAAGATAAAGCAGTGAAGGACGTAACATAAAAACCATGTGTACACATGTGTACAATGTGCGTTTGTTCTAATATCCAAAATGCTTTTTATTTTGTGTATTGATTTTTCTCTTGATTGCCACCAATTTCCAAAAAGATCAAGTCAAAAACGTGCTGCTCACAAAACACTGAACATTATACAACTTTATCCTTCAACCATAAAGCATAAATAAAAATAGTAAAATCATTTGTATAAGCTTTGTGTGATTTTGATTAAAAGTGCAAAATGTCACAGCTTCTTCACTGCTGCAAACGTGCAATTTTTTTTTCACTGATGTCTTTTCATTTAATACCAAAAACCCCCACCTGTCATTAGCACATATTATATATTTAAACTTGGAAACAAACTAAACTCATCTTACATAATGACTGTTCTGTTTGTTCACAGGAAAACAGTAAACTGCAGACCCAATTTCCAAAAAAAAGAAAAAAGTGTAATACAGTGCACCCACTTTGCTATTTTCTTAAGAGATTTTTTGTTCGATGTTTAATCAGTTCAGTTTTATTTATATAGCAACAAATCACAAAAAGATTAATCAGTGTTTCTGTCTTTCATTAATAACTTAATCTGTATTGCTGCCTTAATAAATGAACAACACTCCCCAGTGAGCTCCCAGGGATCGTAATCCCATTACCACTGAGTCGTCTGCTCAGCAGTCTGAGCTCTGCATCAGGGTGGGGCGGGTAGAAGTTAAAGGAGCCCTGCACTGCAGGACCAAAGGTCAGCACATGATGATGAACATTAGCATTGCACATGTCAACAAAGAGGAAGTGTAACCAGTAAATGTACCAGACCTGAGTGGGCTGGCTGACGATCAGAGAGCGCCCTCTGGAGGTCCCAAATATCACCTGATAGATGTAGTTGTTATCAATTTTCCAGAGATCTAAAATGTAGGCAAATAACTAATTTAAAACAGATTAATGATATAGATGATGATGATGCAAGTAGAGTAGAATACAAAGTAATTAAGTTAAAAACTATACCCCACAAAAAAATAAAAATCTGTAAATAAATATCACATTAAAGTAGGTTAAATGATTAAAGAACATTTCACATGGTTATAACGTGAAGCTAATATTTTAGCATCAAATGTCTCTGACCTGATCAACGGCCTCCCCATCAAACAGTTCCAGCTCTTGTGGGGTGCCATAGATGCGACCGACCACGTCGGCCCAACTGTTATGGTAGCGGAGCGGAGCTGTGACGCATACGTTACAGAAGAGGAAGAAAGTGCTTTTTCATTTTGACTCTGTTTGAACTACAAGTTTCTTTGGTCTGTCCATTCCCCATATTCTCCCTAAATATATTTTAATTTATTAACAATAACCTGCAAGAATGCAACAGTATTGTATGTATAGTGTGTATGCAAACAAATCACTAACAAATATGACAATTTTACAGTTTCAAAAACGTAGGTATGGCCTCAAAATAGAAATGTCATGTTTTGTGCAAGCCACAAACTAATATTTAAGATCATATAAACAAGAATGACCGTCCTGTTTGTAATACAAATAGGAGCTCATGGCTGTCACACAGTAGCAGGTTGTTAATCACGAAATGCCTTTTGCTAGTCCTATACAGGGCTCTTTTCTTAAAAGTAATGCAGGATGCTACTCATTTACTCCAAGGATAAACTACTACTTATTACAGTACTTTCACGTTTCTCTGTAAAATGACCTGAAACGCATTGTCCCATTTTTACCAGTAAACAATATAAACCTGTAGGCTGCAGTCTCACACATCAATCCAAATCCCTATCCTTATGAGGACACACATATGATTTTCTCTTAGTACTTAAGTATAAACAAAAAGCTGAAAACAGAAAGCAAAGATGAAAACCAGCACAAAGAAACAAAGCGATCCCCACAGTGATTCTGCTTTAGGGACATGAACAGGTCAAATCAGAGTCAGCAGCCTGACTGTTCATCTGTTTATTATCTTTTGAAGTTCAGGGTCTGGCTGCTGGGTTGGGGTCAGCATTCACTCAGCTTTAACATCACTCTGGGTTCTTGGCTAGTTTAATGTTAGCATGCTGTCTGTGTTAGCAATAACATTAATGTGGAAAGTGTAATTCCTGCTTAAGGAATTCAGGGCAAATCTCATCCAACCCTCAGGCACTGCCACCAAGGTTGTTTAATTTCCTCAGTGGCCTCATCTGCAGTAACGAGGGATCATTTCCAGACTCTGTTTCCTCTACAGGAGGTGTGTCAATGAGACTGAGGAGATTCTTGAATAACACAGATGACAGTCAGAACCCATTCCTGACCCAAAGGCACAAAGAGACAACTGTCTCATCCACCAGGCAACACCCAGACATATAGGCAGTGAGCCAAGACAATCTCTGAATCTTTTTCAAATATGCATGAAAGAGTAAAGCCAGTCACACTGTCATGACCTGACACTGAACAGAGGAAGACAGAGGACTTAAATACACAGAAGGGTAATTAGTGTGTGAAGTGTGAACACCTGGGGAGACACAGCTGACACAAATGAACATGACGCCACAGGGGGGAATAAAATGAAACAAACTGAACATGGAAACACTAGACTCTTCAAAATAAAACAGAAAACATGGAGACACATAGACATGACAACACAAGCTTGACAATTAGAACATGAAACCGGGGGATAGACTAACGCACAGGCATACCTGAAAGTAAAACACTGAAGATAAGACAGACTACGCGGAGGACAAGAAAAGACTTAAAATTACAGAGTTATAGATGAAACCAAAACTATAATGAAACTCAACTAAATCCTAATGAATAATAACAACACAAGAACTAAACATATTTCCTATGTAACATAAGGAATCAAAAATACAAAATAAACTCAAATTGCTGGGTCACAAACAGCCCCTGATCCACACAGTGATAGTAGTGAAATCACCCTGTACTTGAAGACAAGCAGAAACACATGTTCTCAGTCTTGTATCAGAGGTCGAAGGATTGCTCACTACCAGAGATGGGCATTAACGCGTTACAACTAACACATTACTGTAATCCGATTACTTTTTTCACATAAAGTAAGGGTTTTCTATCACAAAAAAAGTCATTAGATTACTGTTACTTTCCCGTAAGCACGCTAAACCGCGATTTTGTTTGTCAGAGTGGCTCATCAAGAATGGATAATATGGAGTGCAGGAGAGAGTACGACCAAACAGCGTTTAAAGCTTGAAAGTACTGACATTACTTTGAATCTGATTCCATAAAAAGTGACAAAAACATTAGCGCCCGCTGTACTCTCTGCATGGGAATAAAACTGCTTTCTACAGCGATAAATTAAGCAATAAAGGAACTAATTACTTTTGAAAACAAGTAATCAATAAAGTAACAGGATTCGTTTTTGGAGAAGTTTGCATCTTCAAAGTTTGACAGGAGCTTACACTATGCACTTTTCTTGACTTTACTGAAGCTCCCAAAAAAGTAATTATCATATTACTATAAAACTGTAAAAAAGCATAAACATATTGCAAACATCATTACTGACAATACTGTTACTCCACTTGGCACAGACCAAATGCTTTGACTTGAATACAAAAGGAAACAGATTTACTCCACACTTAAACATCCGTTATTTTGGCTGCAGTTACATTTGATCAGATCTAAAAAATATCACTCTTAAAAAGATTTAAAACACAGTTACTCAGTTTACTCACGGACAGATCACACCACGTGATCTGCCATGGGTGACTACAACTGACTGCCAGAAGGTGGCGCCGTGGTTCACAAAACCTCACAAACATTTAAACGCTCTCAGACTGAGAGCAAAACACATATATGAGTGTGACTTTACTGTACGACACAATAGTTGATATACTTTGACATTATACTTTTTCCTATGCATATAGTGTCGGGAATGAAATGAAGGAAATGACAATTTTCGAGACAATAATAAAATGAAAGTGGCACTGACAAAGATACGTAAGGCAGAAAGCTGGAGGTGGTAGAGTTAAAGATGCTATGATTTTTGTTAAGCGTGAACACAAGAGACTCTGCCAGAGGAAATGCTAATTACTCATGCATGTAATACACATACTGTATACATCCTCTGGCCACTTTATTCGTTGCACTTAATAACGTGTTGCACCGCCTTTTGCCTTCAGAATAGCCTCAATTCTTCATGGCAGAGGTTCAGCGAGGTTCTGGAAACATTCCTCAGAGATTTTGCTCCATATTGACATGATGGCATCACGTCCTTGCTGCAGATTTCTCAGCTGCTCGTCCGAATGGATGCAAGTTTTTTTTTTTTTTGTCATGTGAATCACTTATCTCCCCAGTAGATGCCCTCATTGAGCTTCTAAACAGAATATTTGCAGCTTAGCACATATCTTCATACATCGATGAGCCGTGTATAATGGTACACAGTAAGGTACAGCTTTAGCCTGAATTTGTTAAATTGTCTGAGCTAATTCAGCTTTGCTTTTGCTATTGTTGCTCATTAGATGCTGATGTCCCACTGCAGAGGACTTATTTGTATCTCATGTGTGCTGAATTTGTATAAACTACAAAAGCAAAGCTGTTTCTTTATGGAATATTTAAATTCCCTAAGTGACCTTGTTGTTTTGTGACAGGAAGTGACCTGATTTGTGGCTCCTACGGTTATACTGGCAATCTTTACTTTGAATATAACTTCTGAGAATCATGAATGTTACATGCACACTCAGCTTCCAAAGTTTAGCAAAAAATCTCTAAATCCTAGATGTCATCTTATGCATTTTCCTTACTGCTCCTTGGTCATAATGCTACGAGCCCTGGTTCCAGTAATGCTTAGATTTAAGCGTGATCCTTTTCAGTGTGGTCTTGTTGTTCTCTGCCAGCGCTGAGCATATTAATTCAGAAAACAAAAGCCTGGGAAGCTGTCCATCTGGCTTATTTACTGAAAAGCTGCAGAAAACCGGGGCTACGTCCACATTCCCTAAGCCTCTGTAGCAGGAAGGGCACTCACTCTTTTTGAAAATGTTTTGCACATTTTTGTTGAAAGTCAGCTAACCCTCAATGTGAATGTTAAAGCCATAACTGCATTTTAGCCTTGTTGCATTTATCTATAAAAGTGCTCACTGACAACACAACACTGTTCCCTTCACAGTCCTGCTCATATTTAACAAGTTTTGTCTGCAGGCAAACAAATCAGATAAAATTGTGTAGCACTATTCCCTCCAAGAGATTTATCCGGTTGGGTGTGGGATTAAACCTTATCTCACAAACCATATCACCAATTTTTCATTAGCCCTTTAATTCCTATAGTATCCTAGGAATGAAGGATACAGTTTTTGTGAGTTTTTGAGACATCGACATCATCAGTTTCTCTCCCCTGATAAACCTAAATACATTTTTAAAACAATGTCAGACAAATACAGCAAATGCAATACAAGTTAAAACTCGTATATGGAAATTAAAATGTAATTAATATTTAAACAAATTTGTCAGGTGGTTCAATAAACTCTCCATTTGCAAAAGACTAGAACTTTCTGGCAATTACTTCAAATTTCAGGCTTTAAGGGATTAATAAGCTCAGACCTCTGGCTCTGCCTCACCTTCTCCTCTGTGATGTGGCTGGCCTACACGTGGGACTAAATATTCATGCTAACAAGGAGTAAGAAAGCAAGCGCTGACCTATGACCTGTCCTAAGTATATGTTATTAGACTGGATCTGGAATTGAAAAACACAGATCCAAAGGAGCTACTGTGTTGGTGTGTAAGTGACTCTCAGCCATGACTGAGCGAGAAATCAGTACTTAAGTGTTGGTCGAAATACACGTCCTGTTGTAGCATAGTCACTGACTGAAACTGTGACTGAATCCAACCATAATCAAACAAACCTTGTACCAAGAAATAAATATTTAAAATAGATAATTGCCATTACAGGGCAATTGTGGCTCAAGAGTTGGCAGTTTATCTTGTAATCGGAAGGTTGCCGGTTCGAGCCCCGCCTCGGACAGTCTCGGTCGTTGTGTCCTTGGGCAAGACACTTCACCTACCGCCTACTGGTGATGGCCAGAGGGGCCGATGGCGTGATATGGCAGCCTCGCTTCTGTCAGTCTGCCCCAGGGCAGCTGTGGCTACAACTGTAGCTGCCTCCACCAGTGTGTGAATGAATAGTGGAATTGTAAAGCGCTTTGAGGGTCTTGAAAAGTGCTATATAAATTACTTTGACTTTGACTATTATTGTTACTTTGTGTATTTCATGTAAAAAAACCAGCACTTTTGTCAATCATAAAAAAATGGTCTGAACATGTTTTTGTGCTGTGGCTAAGAAAACCATCTAACATGAAATAGTTTTTTAATATACAACATCATATTTCACTAAGATCTTCAACACTTCACTGTCCCAGTCCTGCATCCTGCCGTGCCTAAAGTCAGCCACAATTGTCCCACTGCCAAAGCGTACTAACATTAGCAGCCTCAATGACTACCGACCAGTTGTTCTAACACCTGTTATAATGAAGTGCTTCGAGAAACTGGTCCGACGTCACATCATGTCCTGCCTGCCACCCACACTCTACCTGCTCCAGTTTGCATACAGAGCTAACAGATCAACTGAAGATGCCATTGCTACAACGCTCCACGCCACCATCTCTCACCTGGAAGTGCAGGGCCGTTACGCCAGACTGCTCTTTGTTGACTTTAGTTCTGCTTTCAATACGATACGCCCGGACAGACTAACAGTTAAACTGCTGGAAATCGGACTTCCTTCTACCACCTGCCGCTGGATCAGAGACTTCCTCTCAGACCGTGTACAAAGAGTTAGAGTGGGGCCTCATCTTTCCTCAGCCTTAACACCGTCTCTCCACAAGGCTGTGTACTGAGTCCCCTACTGTACACCCTGTACACACATGACTGTGTTAGACGACAACTCAGTCATCAAGTTTGCAGATGATACCACCGTGGTGGGGCTCATCTCTGGGGGAGATGAGACGGCGTACAGAGCTGAAGTTCAGTGGCTGTCAGATTGGTGTGTAGATAACAACCTGAACCACAATACCACCAAGACAAAAGAACTGGTAGTTGACTTCAAAAGAAGGAAGTCTGAGCTGCAGCCCGTCAGCATCAACGCGGAGTGTGTGGAAAGGGTCTCCAGTTTCAAGTTTCTGGGTGTGCACATAGACACAGACCTCCAATGGAGCTCTAACATCTCTGCGGTTTTAAAGAAGGCCCAACAGCGTCTCCACTTTCTGAGAATCCTCAGAAAAATGGACCTGAAGAAGGAGCTGCTGACCGTCTTCTACCGCTGCTCCATTGAAAGTGTGCTGACATATTGCATTGGTGTGTGGTTCTCCAGCTGCACCACAGCACACAGAAATGCACTCCAGAGGGTCATCAATATGGCCCAAAAGATCATTGGACATCCTCTTCCCTCCCTGAAGATGACAGCACTCGCTGTACAGGTCCTTCATTTATAACAAGGTGTATTTATAACAAGGTGCAATAACAATTAATGTGCAATAATAACAGAGTGCAATTCAAATACACTTACCCTTCTTTTTTATTACTAAGTTAATATACTGTGTTGTGTTGTTTGTGTTGCGTTGTGATGTGTCATATCGTGTCGTGTTGTGTTATATGTAGTGCCGACGTAGGACAGTTTTCCAATTTTATTGTACTATTGTACTATGTATGACTGTGCAATGACAATAAAGAGTTATCTCTATCTCTTATCTCTATATTATAGTACATAGAATCTACAGACATTGAATCAAAGAATCTATTTTATCAAGTAAGTGATGATTCTTTTAAACATATATTTTAAAGCCATCTCTCCATTTGTTAGTTTATGCTAATTTGATTGCAGACACATTTTAGATCCGTCTTGACCTTTTCAAACAACAGTGTTACTGCTCCCAGCACCACTGCTTCTCAGATAGGTGCCAGTACTTTACCAAATCCATTGATAAACCCAAAATGTGGAGCTTAGTTATGAAACAGCATCTCTCCTTGTGTTCACTTTGTAATAATCTTAGTTGGTTTCTGGGTAAGTAGGCCCTGTTCTTAGCAGTGAGCAGAGATTTCAGAATTGCTTCCTAATTGTTTAACTGTTATTAAAAATATACCTCCTCTGTGTATATATCTAAAATAATGAAATGCATAAAACTGTTTCATAAAACTTCTATATAGGAGATTTTAGTCAAACAACAAACTTATTTAAGATAAATGTAAACAATAGCATTGTCTTATGAACAACACATCCTATTTTAAAGAAAAAATTCAGGGAATATTATTTTTAGAGTTATTTAGGATAATAATTTTTCCCAGACAGGAAATTATACAACAGCTTTCAGAGGCTGGGAACTTCCAGTGGCCTGAAAAATAATCCTCGTTCAGCAAGAATTTACTGGGAATAGATGTGCCCCTGAAGCAACTTCACAGCGGATGGTGACCAGTATTTGCCAGTAGTTTCAGTCTCACATATGTTTGAAAGGAATACCAACAAAACAGAGTTTTATTAGATGCTGGATTCAACATGCATATTTCATTCTTGCTTAAAATTTTTGAGGTGTATCTTTTCACTTTTCTGGCAAAACATATTGATTTGCAGGCATGCATCTGGATGGACACATCATACTTCTGGAAAGGCACTGTGCAGTACTGGAACTTAAGCAAGGATGATGCAAAAGTGAACTTTTACAATGCAAGAGGACTTTCTCAGCTGGTTTTTTTCTACTCTACATAATGACACACTTTTCCTCTGATAAGCTTTTGTGAGTTTAAACTGAGTACAATCACTGCAGCTACTGTATGTGAACTGCATGCAGTGATAGTGGAGCAGAATGAACTGCAGGATAGTGAAGCACTGGCTTCTGACCTCGAGTGTGATACGGGGGATGTGTGTCCCCCACACAAAGGAGAATAAATTTCCAAAGTTTGTTCAGCTCTGAGTCAGCGTTACAGTAGGTCACTGACCCACACAAATTCCAGACCACATAATCCTACGAAATACACCTTTAAACTTTGATATTAAATCTATAGTATGTTTTCAATATTTAAACAAATTAAAAACACAATTGCCCTGCTTATTAAACTTTTATATTTAAGAGGATGATTCTGTAGTTCTAGTTTCATATTACTGCTTTACTGGGGAAATGACTAAACAAGTACGCTCTTTACATATTCATGCTGCACTTTATTCCTGCTGCATTTTAGTCATTAATGTATCTGGCCTTATGTGACATTGAAGATTACCTAACTCACTTAACAATGTAAACTGATGCAGCATTTTTCCACTGGGTCATTTACTTGTAGAAAGACGTGTGTAGCTTTTATGGCTGTCTGTGGAAGACTGTACTGTGACAGCAAAAATTGACAGGGAGCACAGAGGTGGCCTTGGATTCTGCTAAGTAAAGTACAATCTGGTCTAAAGTGCAAAAAATGTTCACTCTGCTAAGTCAGTATTGGTTTTGGCAGGCCACCAGAACCTGTTAGCCAGAATGTAGGAAAAGAGCCAACCTTTGAAATGAACTCTAGCAGACTGTAGCACAGGCAGCACATAGCAATGCAATTCAATTCAATTCAATTCAATTCATCAACAACAACAACAGTTGCTTCTGTGATTATTTGCAATTAATTTCTAACGACATACAAAATGAAAAGTGCTGTGAGTGTGCATCCATAATGTTTCTGCACATTCATACAGGCATTATGCACATAATGGAGGAGACGATCACGTGTCACGAAATAAGCCACACGACAATACCAAACAATTTAGAACAAAGGGTGCAACATCACAAGATGACATCAAAGTCCAATAAAGTAATGCAATAAAGTCATGATTGCCAATAAATTTATATATCAATAAAGACGTAGTTTGACAACTATTAGAATAGTCTGGGGTTTTTCCAACCCTGCTGCTCAGACAGAAACCACCCTCACTGATATCTCAGTTGTTTTGTTGTATAAGCATGGTATATATGAGAAAAATAGCATTTCTTTTTTATAACACATGTCATCTAATGTTTGTTTTGATATTTTAAAAAGTAAAATTACTGCAAAACAATTCACTTGAATTTTAGACAGGAAATACGCAAGAAATGACGCATATTTTATCTCCTTTCTTTTTTTTTAACCACAAACATTTCCCAGACATTGACGCCCCAACTGCAGAGGAAGTCTCACTTTGGTTCATTGTGCACAGTCGCTGTAGACCGTAGCCTTTTTTAACCTCTGTGCCCCTTAGAGTGGTTTTGCATGTAGGTCAGTGAAAGCTGTACTCATAGAAACATCACTGATTAACCTTGAGTTGGAACACCTAGACCCATTACACTTTCATCAGCCTTAAATCTGTCCTTTATCGCCTGTTACGTCAGAGTGTCATTAAATGCAGTTAAAATTAAAATGTCTCAGCTACTTAAAAGTGCTGAACAAGCACTTTTCCTTGGAGTAGGTTAAGGGGTTGTATGAGATGAAATATTGATGTCTTACAGTCACATAGGTTTATACGGTAAAGGTATGGACTGTATATGTATATGCTGACG
The DNA here is from genome assembly GCF_057382185.1 of Mchenga conophoros. Lineage (NCBI taxonomy): Eukaryota > Metazoa > Chordata > Actinopteri > Cichliformes > Cichlidae > Mchenga > Mchenga conophoros. The sequence goes on from NC_140536.1 coordinate 13,546,570, forward strand.
TTGTAGCTTCTGACAGAAACACACAACGAACACACTGACTAACAGTCTATGAACTAGTACAAACCAGTTTTTGTAAACTATCAGATTTGCTGCAGGAGAACAAAAGAAACAAAAGCATGATTGCGTTAATCTGGTTATGTGTACTCAAAGTTCCCAGCAAGAAGATTTTGAGGAAAGGAAAATCAAAAACTCAAAAACAAAAAGGAAACCAGCTACGGACTGAACAAGATAAAATGATGTAAACCCTAAAACATGTATAATGTAGTTAAACTGTAGGTAACCTGATCATTCATAGACTTATAGACAAGATTGGATTAAAATCTTTAAAATTATTACAATTGTAATAAAAATGTACAATCTATAGTCTAGTAGGACAACCAAACCGAAATCAGACACTTTCACCAAAACTGTGCGGAAACTGTCACTACGCTTTCCACAATGAACTCACTTACACACACACACACTGTGGGTTTACCTGCTTGTTCACCCACACACAAACCACTGCTGTATCAGTTTTGTAATAAAATGACAAATCAATTATGTGCCGAAATTTCCCCGCAACCTACACATGAATCAGGATGTCTCTACACTACACATGTCAGAGACAGATCCTGTATAAAACAGCACATGCATATGCTTCATGACCATGAAGCGTATCCTGACCCTTAAACTGATTTCTGAATCAAATCAATCCTCATGTACAGTTCAAACTATGGGCAGGACATTTTTCTTATATACATATGACCTGATTGAATATGATTTCAGCACAGACTCAAAACAAGTTTCTTCAGTTGCACGCATACAGAACTTTACTTTTTCTTTAGCAAGACTGAGTAAATTGTTTTTTACATATGAGGTTTAAGTAATGACAAACTGTCAAAACATATTTTTACATTCTGTATAACTGTTTTAGGAAATGACATCAAAATGAAATAATCTACTGAACCTGTTCAAATTTAATGCTTAACCGGGAACAACATTCAGTTTTGAGTCTAGCTTGTTTGCAACAATTAAGATGCGTTAGAGGTTACATGTCCAGCAAGGCCCGACAGTGATAACTGAATAAGCCTGAATGCGGCCTTCTTCTTCTTCACTGCCATTGTTGGTGTATTCAGATGGTTCATTGTGTAATAACAAGTGCTCACCAGCAGAAAAGCGTAACATTTACAGCACTGACACACTGTTGTGCATGTGAGTCCTGCATGTGAATACAAAAAACTATTAAGTATTAAAAAGTATTGCTCTATCTTGGGTGTGCTTTTTGCATTTTCTTAGCATTGCCCAATAGCTGCTGCTCTATTACCAAACCACAAACACTTTGTCTACCATTACAAAAAACACAATAATAACTATATTTAGTGATGACGTCATGGGAAAATGAAACTGCCAGCTTGTTGAACGTATCTGGATGAGTATCAGTGTATTTTGTGAGAAAGGTTAAGTACACCACTGGTAGTAAACAACATCACCCCCTTATACGCATAACACAAACTGAAAACCGGTCCATGAAAATCGTCTCTGTGCAAGAGTGTTTAAGGGTTTTCGCTCAAAGTTTTAATGGGATTTTTGAAAAGGATTTCCTTTGATCTTTTTTGATACTATTTATTTGTAAATTTTCATCGTCCTGTTGAAAGGTCCAGTCCATCTTCATCTTTTAGTCAAGTTATCCTGAGCTCTCTGAATAGATTAATTGAATCGTTGAGTCAGTGACTGCACACTGACCATTTCCTCATCATGCTCTACAGTTAATATATGAGACCCATTTTATTGAAAGCTACCTTTGGTCTGGTGAATATATCTCCTTTTCACTCATCTGCACAGATAATTTGACTAAATTGGATTTTAATTTAGGGACGTCATGAGCTTTCCTCTATCACTTCTCATAAACAACAACCGGTGAACTAGTAAAACTGACTGTTCTGCATGAATACTTTTATTTTAGGTGAACTCATAAAGCGGCCTTTTAATATCTAGCCTATATGCACTTGAAATTTACTCCACATATCTCTATGCATACTGTACATTAATATAATAATGTACAGTATGCATAGTGCAATCTACGTGAAAAATCGTGCTCATTGTTTTTTTACACCCATCATCACTCTAATGCTGCTCGTGCTCGAAAAACCGGTCGGTCACGGTCAGCACGTGCCAGTGTTGTGCCACAAACTCCCGTCTGTCTCCTCCCGTCTTTGTACCTTCAAGACATTTCGCTGTGAAGGACTGTTTACGTCTCAGCGCTGTTGTGAATGCAAACGAGACATTTCCGGCGTTTCTTACTTCAAGTTAAAAGCTTTGAAATGGTGATCCAGCTTGATGCTTTTATTGTGAAGGAACTATCGGAGATGCACACAGGTGTGTTTATCGAACTTCAATAAGTTTTTCTTTTCTTTTGTCCTCAGCGCGGGTGAAAAACTCGGGCTGCACGTAACCGAAGCTGCTCACTGCAAAGGTCGGTGCTGGTAACCAGAACACGGAGGGCCCCCTCCCCCTCCACCGACTCATACAACTTTTTTGTCGCCTAGTCGTCGCCAAAAACCAAAAAAACATCTACAGCTTATACAAATTTAAATTACATACATACATTTAAATCCTACACTCCTCTTGCAGGATTGAGGAAATAGTTCGTACGTGCATGCGTGCATGGATGTTTTATGGTATTTGTGTTCTTGTGTGTGAGGCTGTGTGTGCATGTGTGTGATGTGGACTCAGTAGGATTTTTTTTGTGGTTTTTTGTATGTCTGGCTGGAGTCGTGCAGGGAACAGACAGGGTTGAAGAAGAGGTGGAGCAAGAAATGTTCTAGACAGTATTGCTAAGAGCAACGTGTTCTTTCATCTGAAAATCTTTTTAGGATCTCAGGATGGCCTGTGCACACGGACAGCTGTTTTCAACTGTGATGAACCCTGTCACTCCATTATCCCACTGTGCAAGACTAGTTTCTTGCACGTTAACTGCTGTAAACATGCACGTTTCAGTCAGCACAGGATAACTACATTTAAAGCACGATGTCAGCATCATCGGGAACATTATGAATCTCACATTAAAAATAAATCCAAGTAGGTCCTCTTTGAGTCGATTATAACAAGGAGGTAGGAGTGTTCCTGCAGGTGTGTGCACGCGTGTCAAGCTGACATTGCTGACTGAAGAATGCATCAGTTGTGTGTTTTTGACAATAAGTGCATGCATCTGCTTGTTTGCACGTGCATTTACTGTATATACTCATATCTGTCCGGGTAAATCTATGTTTATTGATCTGTGTTTACTAATCAATCCTGTCACTGTGTCACAGTGGACACTGTCTGAATTTTTATCTTTTTCACTCTATTGGTTTTGTGTAAGAATATCAAGGCTGATTGCTGACCCCAGAATGTACCCATTGTAATCTTCTGACCTCTTCGGCTGAACATGAACAAACCTATGTCATTATTGCTGAAGAAAATTGTGGAAAAATCTGGTCAAGAAAGTGAAGTTATTTGGAAAGTACAAGCTCAACTCAGCTCTGAACAAATTGGATTACTGAATCAACAGCTCAGCGTGTTCAGATCATTTGGGGCCCTTGAAACATTTGTTTGTTAATCTAAATGGTCAGCACTGAAAACTCATCTTTTCTAAATGGTCAATACTACAGTTGAGGTCCTTTTTGTTAAGACTTTATAACAATCTTATAAGAAATGGGAAGGATAAGATAAAAAATCATAGGTGCAGGCAGATGTCATTGCAATCATCAAGTCATTCAATATAAAAATGTACTGAGGTAGCGTAAACCCAATAACTCTGTTCTAACTGGGTGTTTTCTACAGACCACCTTCCTTTATTGCCTCATCCTTGCTGATTTGATGCCAAGCCGTTGACCATTTCCCCCTTTATATTGTTCAAAGGAAACCTGAGCGAGCAAGCTGCAAGAAAGTCCTTGTCCACTGTCATAATCTTATATATAATTTCTTATATATAATATCTTATATATAATTTCACTGTTTTAGTGATGCATTTACACATAAGGAGCTTTTCAGTATCTGGTGTTAACTTTGCTATGCATGATTCATTTTAGTGTTCTGGATCATTTTGCACTAGTTCTTTAAAATCTTCATCTGCAAAGCTCTCATGAAGTGTAGCTGTAAGATGAATGTACTGGACTGAAAAGTGCAACAGTGGTGTCATTCACCACTCATCCACATCTTAGCTTTGACACAGAATTCAGCTGTGCTCCTGCTAACCTTAATGGTAGAGCTGCAGAGCAGGTCAAGCTAATGTATCACTAGCTTTGGCTTTCAGGCGCTGTTGTGTAATCCCTGCATGAATACGTGCAGCCCGTGTAAGCTGTGTGAAGAGGGAGTGGGAGGGTTAATGTTCACTGAAGCTTGATTCAGCAGTTGTCCTGCTCATATAAAAAGCGGGAATGGCAGAGACTCAAGTTCAAACGCTTCATCAGCGCTGAGAGTCCTGACTGCTTCTTTAAGAGATTTTTATCGGGACATTCATCTCCATTCAGCCATGGGAGTTGCATATAGCGTTGGAGAGTAAGTAGAACAAATCAGTATATCTATGAGCATTGTTATGCTGGGTGCTGGGTGATTATGGTGGTGCTAACTGCATTTGAATCAGACAAAGCTTTAGTTAGTTTCAGCTAATTCAAAGACGTAAACGTGCCCTAAAACTGCAGAAACGTAAAAGATTTTGATTGCACGTCAGATTTCAAGTGCATGCAAAAAGAAACTGTCATGTGAAAATGTTGAAATGAGTGGTTTTTTATGTTGGATGCGTACATTGTGACATACGTTGAACCAAAGGAAGCAGTCTTAGTCATTGAGTCACTGAGATTTCCTTTCAAGAGTTTGCTGGCTTGCAGCAAAGAGTCTGGCATGGTAAACCAGAGAGGGATGGAAGAGACTAGAGGGGATTTCTGAACTGTCAGTCATGTCTGATTGAAACTGTAGACAAAGCAGACTCCAACATGGACAGATGGAAATAGTGATTTCTCATTCCCACACATGTTCCAGGATTAACTCAAAGATGATAATTGCTCAAAAAGGTTAAAACAAGTATAACTGTTGCAGTTTATTTCCAGGTACATCTTAGATTGCAGAGGCTTTTTTTTTTTATAGTTGTTATTATATTGTAACTTCTATGGAAAATGGAGAAAATGTAGCCTGTGTTATTATTCAGTATGAGTAACTCTTTAGTTTTCTGATATTGCCATGTCATTGTGCTTCTTAGCATTTTACTTGATCTCAGGAACCCTTTAAACTCTTTATCTAAGGTATAAGAAGTCAACCATCTACAGCTATATAAGTATACTGGTAACCTAAAAACCCCCTAAATTTTATAATTTTTTTTTACAGGGTTGACCACCTCTACACATTTTTTGCGCAGTGGTCACCAGAGGTCTGCCACAAAGGCGACAAGAACCAGTGGAAACCGCATTACGTCATCAAAGACAAAAATCAGAACCACATTCTGGTTGTGGAGAAGGACATCGCAGCGATCAATAAGATCCTCAGCAAGCCCATCAACACCGCCGCTAAAAAGTGGGAGGTAAGATATACACAAAAACATACATTATTATATCTCGAAGGTTAAGCACACACAGAACACTCCAAGAATCAGCTCTCTGATGCTCAGGTGTTCTTACGGTGCTTAAAAATGTTTTTAAACCACCTTTCATTAAAACAAAAAAACCCAAATACTTTTTAGTTTGAATATTCATGGATAGTTATACTTTAGCTCTAAAAAATATACATAATATTCATATTATGTATTATTCATTTGCACATACTGGTAGGTTAACAATTACAGAAACATAAAACATGATTTTGTTAATTACCAATACTGTTAATTTAGTGCGGCTGTGGCATAAACCTTATAATGAGTGGTGGCCTGACAAATTTGTTGGCAGTTATTGTTAAAAGTTAAAAGTGAGGCTGTGGGAATGCCCTCTGTCTATATATGGACATCCTGTTTCCTTCTACAAACCTAACCCAGATTTTGTTTTCCTGTTTAGTGAGAAAAGAAACTGTTCACTGTCAGAGTTGACCAATGTGCAAACGTCTGCTAAGATTTCCAACCAATAACACTTCAGACATTGAAAGGGAAAGTAACTCAGTGTATATAAAAGAGCTGCTGGATGGCAGTTTGGTTAGCAGACATGTGGTACAGCAGAAAGCAGCGCTTGACAGGGAAATCAGGAGCTATGAAGCACCTACCAGAAAATATTAAGGTGCTTTACATTGCCAGTGACTGTATGGAGCCTTATGTTGAGGTAAGATTACTCTGCTGAATGTATTCATGTTAGGAAGTGCAGTGAAGTTACTGTGGAGGTTCAAATGTTTTTCTGTCACCATACTTTGCTGCTTTGTTGTCATCCAGTAGTTCAGTTATTGTGGTACTTGTGCTCAGTTTTAAATAAATCAAAACTTTTTAATATGCAAGGCCCCTAAACTTTTCTCGAGTAACAAAAATGCGACAGCAGTGAGTATTACTGTGACAGTAAGCAGGGAGCGAATTTGTTTGATGACAATGAATATATCTTTGCAATTTTCTGCTTGCCTCACAGATCATCACTGTGAAAGACTCCAAACGCCGCCAGAGTCTGTGCAGCTCAGACGACTCTGAGGCAGAAGAACTCAGTTACCACGATGTTCTCCCTGTCCTCAGCGACCACAGCCTTCTGCTAGATGACCACCACCTGGAAAAAGTTAGTAAAACTAACCTTCACATTAAACTAGCTGGACATTTGGTGCAGATCGCAATCATCAGAGGTTTTTCTCTGAAGGTATTGAGAAAATTATTATTAGTCTGTCAGGACATAATCTGATGAGCAACTCTTTGTCAAACAGCTTGCTGCTCAAATGCCAGCAAGGACCCAGGGTTATCAATGGCAGCTGGTCTACAGCACAGCCATCCATGGGAGCAGCCTGAAGACTCTGTACAGGAACATGGCTGAGGTGGACAGCCCTGTGCTGCTGGTGGTCAAAGACATGCACAAAAAGGTTTGTATCCTGCTCTTTAGTCTCCAAGAATTTTCTGTACCAAGAAAATGAGACGCATTCCTCCATTACCAGCATCTCCTTTAACAAACTGGTGTCTTGGTGTATTTTCAGGTGTTTGGGGCTTTTTCTTCAGATCCATTCAGAGTCAGTAAATACTGCTACGGTACTGGAGAAACCTTCTTGTTCAGCTTCAATCCCGACTTCCAGGTAAGAGTTGAACTTTTATTAATGTTTTACCTCTAGTCTATTTACAGGATGATTTTTCATGAAATTATTTCACTTATTGTAGAAATCTGCACAGAGTTTAAGATGTTTTTATGTCTTTGTTATCTAGGTATACAAGTGGAGTGGGGTGAACTCGTACTTTGTGAGTGGAAACTGGGATTCATTGCAGCTCGGTGGAGGAGGGTAAGTTATACAGTTATTTATTTATTTTCCTATCAGTGAGTTTTCAAAGATCTGATATTAAAGTTCTATTGTTCTCTCTGTCTTTAGGAGTGGCTTTGCCCTGTGGCTGGATGCTGATCTGTACCGTGGTTCAAGCTTTTCCAGTCCAACTTTTCACAATGCACCTCTCTCCACAAATAAGGACTTTATTGTACAAGACCTGGAGGTCTGGACTGTGCAGAATTGACTGTGAACATCTAAAAAGCCGAGCTAAAATCAAAGCAGGATCTGTTGTTCTGTGTGGAGCTCCCAGACTTCAAGACGTGTGGGCCGTTTAGCCACTACTGTACGTATCCTGATGGAGCGTCTGCTGTCGTCTCTGCACATGGTTCAGAGTTCCTCTTGTACAGTATGAAGCCTGCTGACGGGGCTCTCGGGCTTTCTGCCTGCTGGAGCTGTGCCTATTGAAGATGAGTGCCTCCCTGTAATTGTGTAGTTCAGGGTCATGCCACTTCAGCTGCAGCCTCTGTGCTAAGCCCAGTCAGTAACTGGCACCTGAAGCTCAAAGACCTCCTAGACTTTCTCTCTGATTAAAGAGAGCAGCATTGAATGAAAGGTTTGCAGCCGCTGTAATGAGATTCAAGATTTAAGAAAGAATCTATTTTTATTTTATTTTTACATGAATGCATATTTATAAAAAGATGATTTTAAAAGGATTTTTTACAGTTTGCATTTCTGTTGAAGTATCAATGTGTTGTCATATTAAATTAAGTATTTAATAGTAAATCACTGTAACACTGGTAGGACCAAAAACAGCTGATCTGGTTTTAACATTTTCCATGTAAGTGAGGACCAAAATAGGAGCGCTGAAAGTAATATAAGGACAACATTGCACTACAAAAGCTGATTGTCTGCTAGATGTGCTGCTTGAGGAAGAAGGGACCTTAAGTGAAAAATGTTCTGCTTTATGTAAATGAAGCAACCAGACTGTGAAAAACACTTTGAATAAAACGTCAAACACATGGATTTGACGTCAAATAGACAGATGTTTATCATCTGTGCATTTAAATACACTGTTCAGGAAATGGCAAAAAATGGTACATGACCGTCAGGCAGTGCTGGCACTGCCACTGTTTTCTTGTGAAATCACATTAAAAGTTTGTGTTTCCTGTTATACTCGAGTAGAGGTGTCATTTTTTACTATACGCACTTTCACCACATCACTGAGTTAGTTACTTGTTATGAGGAATACAAAGGGACTAAACCTTGTGTGTCATTTTTAGGTGATTTCCTTATTTTAATCGGAAGCTGAGCTTTCGTGCAAAATTATGAATGAATATAAACAAGGAAATATTTCCGATTGAAGAAGCCTAAATACACGTTTACATTTTAAATCAAACTGGTAGTCTCACAGACATGAAAACTTCAGATACTTAAGAAAGCTTATCAATCCAAAACATTTTGTACAGTTTTGTAGTAAAATATATTTGTGGAAATTTTAGTCTCATTTCCAGCAACATCAAAATAGTTTTAAGCAACAGAGGACGAAAGAGATATTGTTGTTTGACTGTTGAAAAAAAGGTAAAATTCACACTTAGCTCAGAGGGAGGAACTGTTTTTCAGATCTGTGGGCCAAAGTGTGTATTATCATTATTACTGGAACATTAGCTAACATTTTAAAAGTCTCTCTTATCAAGTGTGTTTTATCAGCTGTGGTGTTGATGTCAGACGTCAGAGTGTTCACATACCCACTTATGATTCTCTATATTTAGCCAAGGCATCTCAGTCGATGAGATAATAGTCCCATATCAGTCTTTCCGTATTATTCTGACTTATTTCACATGAGCAATCTTCATTGCCAAATGTTGGTTTTCCATTTATTCTTTTCTTTTCAGCTACCTGATCTTAGCTCAGCCGAGATCAGGGATGTCAAACTCATTTTAAATCAGCTGCCACATAGAGCGCACTTTGATCTTAAGTAGGCCCGACCAGTAAAAATCCCCTTTTTGTCAGTGGAAAAAAGTTTACCTACACAGCCGATCCCTGTGATATCTAAATATAAGAAAAGAAGTGCAATTTCAACAGCATTTCTCAGTTTTACCACATAAATAATGAAACATAATGAAAGAAATCTGTCAGCATGACTCTTTGGGCTTCATTTGTAAACAATACATCTGTGAAATTACAGAAAAGGTTCAGATAGCTCATTGCCCAGACTGCCTTGTAATCATAAAGGAGTAATAGCCTATCTACCTTCCTATAAAGATGTTGATTTAGTAACAAATCTTTTTACTAATCATTGTCTTTCTTTTTTAGACAATCAAAACCAGATTAGCTCCTGTTTTAAAGTCACCCACCTGGATAATTGACAGGATTCCCTTTTGGAAAGTTGAGTAATTATGGAGGAAAACTCATTTACATGTTCATCTCCTTCATTTTATTTAACACTTCAGTTCGAGATGCGAGGGCTGCCTGTTTCTCAGACTTGGTTTCAAAGAGCAGAGGTAACCCCAAGGTACTATTTGACACCATAAGTGATATTGTTGCTCCTGCTCCACCTGTTGTCCCAATTTCATGGAATGAAGATTAGATTAAAAATGTTTCTTTCTTCGTTGAAAAAGTTAGTAATGTGAGGAACAGTATCTCTCCTTCTCTGTCTCTGTTGTCTGCTCCAACTCAAGCTAGGCCTGTTATTTTAGAAAGATTTTTACCCGTGTCCTTACCTGAGCTTGTCAAATTAGTTACTTCAATGAAAGCATCCTCTTGCTCTCTTTATATTTTTAGCTGGATCTTTGTTTAAAAATATCTTTCAGTCTATCGGTCCCTGTGAGCTTACAATTATCAATACTTCTTTGGTTTCTGGTCAGGTCCCTGTTTACTGTAAGCATGCTGTCATTCACCCACAGTTTAAGAAAAACAAGCTTGACACTTCTTTGCTTAGCAGTTATAGACCAATTTCAAAACTACCATTCATCACTAAGACTTTAGAAAAGGTTGTGGCTAACCAGCTCATAGCTGTTCTGGATGACTACAGCATTCTGGAAAAATTCCAGTCTGGCTTTCGTACAGCTCACTTTACTGAAACTGTACTTCTTAGAGTCTCCAGTTACACCTTGATGAAATGTGATGCAGGAGAATGCTCTGTTCTTTTGATGTTGGACCTGACCTTTGCCTTTGATACTGTCAACCATCACATTTTGCTAGATAGGCTGAGACACTGTGTGGGTATATCTGGGTCTGCTTTGATCGGTTCGCATCTTATTTGTGTGAACGATCCTTTTCTTTGGCTACCTCTAAGTTTATGTCTTCTTCTGCTTCTTTTGCATATTCTGTGCCACAAGGTTCTGTATTGGGGCCTTTGCTGTTTTTGTTGTATTTACTCCCTCGTCTGCACCTTCTGAGCAGTTTTAAGGACATTTCTTATCACTGCTATGCAGATGAAATTCAGTTGTATATCTCCTTTAAGCCCCAAGGTGTTTCCAAGTTACAGATTTTGCATAGGTGCATAGACTTTATCAGAGGTTGGATGGCTGACAACTTTCTTTAACTTAATGAGGAGAAAACCAAAGTCCTTGTATGTGCTTCTCATAATTGTTTGCCCAAGGTTATGGAAAATTTAGGTCCTCTTGCTACATTTGGCAAATCTTCTATTAGGAATCTTGGTGTAACTTTTGATTCAACTCTGACTTTGGACGCTTATGTTAAATCTCTGGTTTGATCCTGTTTTTATCACTTCCCCAGCAGGTCCCTGAGGTCATGTGATCAGGGCTTGTTGGTTGTCCAGCACACAAGGCTGAAATCGAAAGGTGACAGAGCTATGGCATCGTGGCCCCCAGACCCTGGAACTCTTTTCCTTTGAGCTTGAGATCTGTAGACTGAGTGGTCCTCTTTACAAATCAGCTAAAAACTCATCATTTTAAACTTGCTTTTGGTTCGTTTTTGTTTCTATGTTTTAGCTTCTGTGAAACACTTTGTGATTTTTATCTTGAAATGTGCTATACAAAGCCATCTTACAGCTGATATAATCAAAAATAAAAAGTTAACTCATGTAATTACAAACTCAAACTCATTTCTTAGTTTAGCGACAATTTTTTTGACATTTAAAAAAAAAAAAGCATATCATATTTGTCCTTGTCAATCGACTGGCCTGCTCCCCTGCTTCTTCTGTGTGTATGTGTGTGTGTGTCCAACATGCCAGTTTATGGGCAAACATCAGGCCAGAAGGATTTCCCGTCCCGTGAGTACGCCAAATTGATCATCACATTTTTTCTTCATTGGAACCTGGAAAGGAGTGTGTCACGGGAGCGGAGCTGTTGGGAATTATCAAGTGTTGGCGTTTCACCACCAGACGAGCACTGTGCAGGAGTTTGGAGCACCACAGAGGAAGCTACGTCGTTGGAAACGGTTAACTTTATTGTTCTCTATTTCACTGTAAATAAACTCACTGTTGCTAACTGGAAAGTCCTGCATTTGCATCCTGTTCTTGCACTGAACCTGACAATAATATTACATTAATCATGGAATAAAAGTACAAGATTTCTGACATAAAATCACATAGTAAAATCCAATTAATAAAAGTACTTTCCTGAAATTTTAAGCCTCATTAATTGCATTACAACAGTATAGGACAAAATTATTAGGTAATTTCACTGATTTTACACATGCAAATACATTTTTTAAATATGAAAATCTGTAAAAAAAAAAATAGCTTGTGGGGATAGGTTAATTGGATAATCCAAATTGCCACTAGGTGTGAATGCGAGTGTGAATGGTTGTCTGTCCCTATGTGTTAGCCCTGCGACAGACTGGCGACCTGTCCAGGGTGTACCCCGCCTTTCGCCCTATGACAGCTGGGATAGGCTCCAGCACCCCCCGCGACCCTGAAAAGGATAAGCGGAAGCGAATGGATGGATGGATGGATGTAAAAAAAAAAATACAATTTAAAGTTAAAAATCTTTACGTTATTATCCTATTAAAAGCACATGAATTTACCGTATTTTTCCATAATGGCAAATTTAAATTCTTTTTTTTTTCTTGCACCCGAGTTGCTGAAATCCTACCACTTTTTACATTTTTTTTTCTTTTTTGCTGATGTACATGATGACTCTTGGATTTAAAAATCCACTCTGGTGGTATACAGATGCAATACTATAAACAATTTTGTTACTGAATAATTTTTTCGGGAAATAATTAACAAAGGTCTTCCAAAGTTGATATTCTCAAGCTCTCTTACACTCAGGCATTTTTACACAGCAAGCCCTCCTTAGTGACTTACAGTAAGTGCAATCACAGAGCTTGGTGGTTATCCCTGAGGGTGTAGGGTCTATATATGGACATCCTCTTTCCCTCTACATCCCAGAACCAGACCTCACTTTCCTGTTTAGTGAGAAAAGAAACTATTCACTGTCAGAGCTGACCAATCAGCAGACATCTACTCAAATGTCTGACCAATAAGCCTGCAGACAGAAAGAGAAAGTAACCCAGTGTATATAAGAACTGCCTTCATGGCAGTTTGGTTAGCAGACATGTGGTACAGCAGAGAGCAGCGCTTGACAGGGAAATCAGGAGCTATGAAGCGGCTGGCAGAAAATATTAAGGTGCTTTACATCGCCAGTGACTGTATGGAGCCTTATGTTGAGGTAAGATTACTCTGCTGAATGTATTCGTGTTAGGAGGTTCTGTGGAGGTTCAAATGTGTTCTGTCACCATGCATTGCAGTTTTGTTGCCATTCAATAGTTCTGGTTTTGTGGTTTAAATGATTTGCAACCTTTGTACTTAAGGCCATTAAACGTATATATGTAATGCAGTAAAAACTTCCCAAATAACAAATAAAAGGAGAGCAGTGGATAGCAGTGTAACATGATGACACTTTTTCTGCTTGCCTCCTTCAGATCATCACAGTGAAAGAGTCCAAACGCTGCCAGAGTCTGTGCAGCTCAGACGCCTCCGAGGTAGAAGAGCCCGAGTACCTGCTGGAAGTTGATGATGATCTTCCTGTCCTCACTGACCAGAGTCATCTGCTAGATGACTATCACCTAGAAAAAGTAAATAACACTCATTTATATATATGTGTGTGGATCACAGCTATCAATGGTTTTTCTCCTGAAGAACTGAGAAAATTGTGATTAGGGCAATTCCTCTCAAATCGTCCAATTGTTCAGAAAATTTTCTGCTTCACCATCTCCAGTTTCACAACAGTCATTATTTATGACATAAGCGGCAGCATTGCCTGGAAGTTGTGCTCAGACCGTAAAGTTTTTTATGCAAATTGTAGACAGTCAAGCAGAAGAACAGTGTTGATTTTAGATGGAGTGATGCATTAGTCTGTCAGGACATGATCTGATGAGCAACTCTTTGTCAAACAGCTTGCTGTTCACATGCCAGCAAGGACCCGGGGTTATCAATGGCAGCTGGTCTACAGCACAGCCGTCCATGGGAGCAGCCTGAAGACTCTGTACAGGAACATGGCTGAGGTGGACAGCCCTGTGCTGCTGGTGGTCAAAGACATGCACAAAAAGGTTTGTATCCTGCTCTTTAGTCTCCAGCACTTTTCTGTACCAAGAAAATGAGACGGATTCCTCCATTACCAGCATCTCCTTTAACAAACTGGTGTCTTGGTGTATTTTCAGGTGTTTGGGGCTTTTTCTTCAGATCCATTCAGAGTCAGTAAATACTGCTACGGTACTGGAGAAACCTTCTTGTTCAGCTTCAATCCCGACTTCCAGGTAAGAGTTGAACTTTTATTAATGTTTTACCTCTAGTCTATTTACAGGATGATTTTTCATGAAATTATTTCACTTATTGTAGAAATCTGCACAGAGTTTAAGATGTTTTTATGTCTTTGTTATCTAGGTATACAAGTGGAGTGGGGTGAACTCGTACTTTGTGAGTGGAAACTGGGATTCATTGCAGCTCGGTGGAGGAGGGTAAGTTATACAGTTATTTATTTATTTTCCTATCAGTGAGTTTTCAAAGATCTGATATTAAAGTTCTATTGTTCTCTCTGTCTTTAGGAGTGGCTTTGCCCTGTGGCTGGATGCTGATCTGTACCGTGGTTCAAGCTTTTCCAGTCCAACTTTTCACAATGCACCTCTCTCCGCAAATGAGGACTTTATTGTACAAGACCTGGAGGTCTGGACTGTGCAGAATTGACTGTGAACATCTAAAAAGCCGAGCTAAAAACAAAGCAGGACCTGTTGTTCTGTGTGGAGCTCCCAGACTTCAAGACGTGTGGGCCGTTTAGCCACTACTGTACGTATCCTGATGGAGCGTCTGCTGTCGTCTCTGCACATGGTTCAGAGTTCCTCTTGTACAGTTTGAAGCCTGCTGACGGGGAAGCCACTGTAATGGGATTCAAGAAAGAGTCTGTTTTTATTTTATTTTTACATCAATGCGAGGCGTGTGTGCCGTTTAGTCACTCAGATGTGCAGATGGAGCATTTGCGGATTTTAAAAAACAGCATTGAATGATAAGTCTACAGCTACTGTAATGATATTCAGGGTTCAAGAAAACATTTATTTTTATTTTATTTTTGTATCAATGCATATTTATAAAATAATGTGTTTTTTTACAGTTTGCATCTTTGGTTAAGTGAGTGTGTATTAACAATAACTGGTTAATTATATTAACCAGTTAGTGTTAAAATCGGTATAACACTGTTAGGACAAACAATTTTAACTGGTTTTAATGTTTTCCAGTCAAATCTGTGGCTGCTAGTAAGGACCAAACTAGTAAAGTTGAACAACATTGCACTACAACAGCTGCTGGATAAGCTGGATGTGCTGCTTGAGGAAGAAGTCAACTGAAGTGTAAAATGAAAAATTCTTTTTTTTTGTAAATTAAGCACCAGCTTGTCTATTTGGAGAGAAAAGTACTTATGAAAACATCAAATACACGCACATGCCCAGTTGTTTATTTTTTGTCTTTTTAAATACACTGTTCAGGAAATGGTTAAAGTTTTTCTATGACTGTCAGGCAGTGCTGGCACTACCACTGTTTTTTGTGAAATCCCATTAAAGGTTTATGTTTCCTGTTGAAACTGAGTAGATGTCATTTTTTACTGCATGTTACATCAGCAAGGTATTTAATAAGAAGCACGTGTTACGAGAAACAAACTGAGAATGCTAAATATCAGATCTGGGTAATGTTTCTGTGTAATATTATATATATATTATGTGTAATATGAAAGAATAGAGAATTACTGACAAATACTCGCAATGTTAAAATATATATTTATCAAAACCTGCAGTCTCACCAGACATTAAACTGTTCAGTTATTCAAGAAAAGTCATCCATCCAATAGTTTTTGTCCATTGTGAAGCTTCACAGGTTTGAGATGATACTGCTCAATGACCTAAAAAATCCTGAGACAAGAAAAAGAAAAAACAACATTATTCTGTATATTTGTGGGAGATATCGTGTTATTTCCAGCAACATCAAAATAGTCTCAAGCAACCAAGGATAAAGGAAAGTTGTGGGTTGATTGTGGAAAGGAAAAAGGTGACACAGAGTGATACAGAGGGGGGCGGCTGTTTTTCACATCTGTGGGATAAAAACAAAAGAAAGGTTACATTACTGTTACTTTAACATAAACTCAAAAAAACAAAAACAAAAAAAAGTCCAATTATTCAAGTAATTCAGCCCATTTTCTGGCTATCATTTGCGGGGTTGTATTGTTGTTGTTGGTGTATCATATTCAGTGTTGGGACTAACGCGTTACAGTAACTACGTTATTATTGTGGTAACGAACACGGTAACTAGTTATTATGCCAAAACCGGGAACGCGTTACTCGTTACTGGGATTTAGATAGGCTCGTTATTCGTTACTTCGTGTGGTGGCTATCGCGGAGCTTCCACAGATTCAATAACATTAGCAAGTGGTGGAGGCCAGCAGGTGGATGAAGGAAAAGGGAGGCAAGAGGAGAGACCCGAAGCGGCCGCTGGTCCCAGTGTCAGGTGAACTGAACTTCAGGTAAGAAGTTATGACCTGCAGTCTATCTGAGTCAGATATGAACCAAGTTTAGGTGGAGTTTATTTTCATTATGCTGACTTTTTCGTACTGCGTGCTAGCTAGAATGACGGAGTTTCTATACAGCTGGGTGGGTGCTATGTTACTGATGTTGAACTTTATTTTGTTCATAAGGTTAATTATTAGAGTTGCCAACCGTCCCGAAAAAAACGGAATCGTCTCGTATTCAGAGAAAATATTACGCGTTTCGTATTGAGGTGAAAAGGAACAGTTTGTCCCGGACTTCAGCTACAATGACAAAGACACAAAGCTGGAGTTATTCTGTGTTTACGCTGCACAGCTGCCTCTTCTTCTCTCATCCTCTCCCCCTCCCTCTCCTGTTTCTACTTCAATCACAAAACTGATCAGTGATCAGCTGATTGGCTTTTCTCTCTTGTTTATTTATCGCCCACTTTGCGCCAGAAAGAGGAAACCAGAGGATGTCGCAGTAAACAACAGCAGCATGTTTAAGCTTGATCAGCTGTTGTTAGAATTTATTTAATATTAATTTCTAGTATCAGCTGATGTTTGCTGGAGCCACAGCTGTAAACCTGCTGGTCATGATATGGTTTGGTTATGTGATGAGAGGGAAACATGAAGATGAAACCAGGAGATGTCCTTACTGAATCATCAGAGCTGTGATGGAGAAACAGGTTTACCTTTTAGGTGACATGAATGAGTTGAAGGGAAGTTATGAACTGTTTCTGAGAGACAAATAACACCAGGATCCTTTTCTAAGCAGCTGACAGCTGGTAACTGTGCAGGGGCGGGTCTAGCAAAGTGTTGCCAGGGGGGCATGTAGGGCATTAACAGGGAAAGGGGGGCACAAAGAAATACTTTTCTTTCTTATTCTCATTTAAAATGTCTCACTTTTAAAAAAAAATAATTATCTGAGTCTTACAACAAACAATTGATAGATTGATACATATATACCATCAGAACAGTGTACATCACTGTCACAACAGTGTTTATTTTCATTCAAAGGTTTTATGATTTTTCCTATAATGGTGGGCTGGTCTCTAGTCAAAATGCCCGGGACGATTTTTTTGTCCCAGTCCAGCTCTGTATGCAGCTCATCTGCAGTCTGGTATTACCTACATCTTCCTATTCAGAAGGCAGAATTTCCGAGTTCTGAGCTCAATCGAAAGCACCACGACTGCAGTTTTTGTGTTGGATGTAAAAAGCAGGCTAGGATAGAATCAGGCGTGGGATTTCTCTCGTGGAAATGGGCACATTATTTTTTCCTTTCTATTGGTAGGTGGCACAGTGCACTTGTGGCAAGTAAGCAAGCTAGAAGACTGGCAATCTTGCTGGGTATCCAGTTACGGAAGCAACACATTAACAAGAGAATTCTGAGTAAAACCAAAGTTACTTTCCCTAGTAACTAGTTACTCTGAAAGTAACGAGTAACTTGAAGTAACTGAGTTACTTTTGATAGGAGTAACTATTAATGTAACTAAGTTACTAATTTAAAGTAACTTACCCAACACTGATCATATTTGATTCATGAGTTTTTGTGAGTTTTTGAGACCTCTACATCATGAGTGTCTCATGCTCTCTCTATCCTCTTTGTGCTATCTTACCTTCTCTCTTTGTTTTCCCTGTCCGTGTTCGCCACCTTGCCTCTCTACTATTACTGTGTGTGTGTGTGTCTTAGTGGGACTCGTGCCAGGTTCGTGGCTTCCTGATTCCTCTCAAAGCCACTACTCAAGGGAGTGTCTGAGATTCAGTCTTTGCAGGAATGTTAAATGAGTAACAGTTACTAGAACCCCAGCTCTGGTGCTTATTTTGTTGATTCATTTACTTGTGTGGAAAACTTACCTGTATTTTCTGTGTGTATATTCCAGTGAAGAGAGTTTTTCAATGACAATTGCGATTTAACAGGGTCTGGAGAAAGGGTATCTGGGAACAAACAATCTGATGGATATATATATATATATATATATATATATATATATATATATATACACACACACACACACACACATATATATATATATATATATATATATATATATGTGTGTATATATATATAGATATATATATATATATATATATATCGTAGTGGTTAGACTACACGCCTTTGGAACAGAGGATCGCAAGTTCGATTCCTGCCTGGGGCGTCTGTATCCAGTAAGGGTCCTAAGGCTAGACCCCCTATGCTAAGCAAGCCTACCGCAGACATGAGCGAGACAGATAAATATGAAGGCATGCCGGCTCGGACGTCGCCCGGATCAACAAGGTCCGCGTCAGGTGTTGAGGAACCAGGGCACCCTGACGAAAAGTGGGCTACTGGAACAAGAAGGCATCGGTGGGCAAGAGACGAAAACAGGGCATTGTTGGAATGCTACTACGCAAGTAACCCTGGCGGAAGGGGCTACATGAATAGGATGAGGGACCTATGGATTCTTCGATACCCAACATCCACAATGACGGCGAAACAACTAGTAGCTCAGTGTTCCAACATTCGAAAGAAGGGACTGCTCTCACAGCTAGAGATTGACGAGGTACAACACAAATGCTACGGCAAGGAGGAGTTAATGCAGCACTATGGGCAATACCTACAACCACGATTATCGACACTAACAAGCTCATCTACAATACGGCAACAGTGATCAGTGAGATGCTTGGCTACAAGTTGAACAGCGACAAGGGGCAGTACCCTCCATGGAGAAGGAGGCTAGAGGGCAAGATCAAAGTAGCACGGAGGGAAGTTAGCCAACTAACGGAGTTGCAGAAAGGTGCGACAAATAAGGTGCCTAAGAAATACAGCAAGCTGTCCATACCTGAGGCCTTGGAAACTGCCAAGCAAAGACTCACAGCCTTGGCCAGCCGCTTGAGGAGGTACACCAGAGAGATAGAAGGCAGGAGAATAAACCAGCTGTTCTCCACAGAACCAGCAAAGGTGTACTCTCAGTGGCAAGGGAACAATAAGAGAACAGCACCACCAAGGCTGGAGACGGAGCAATACTGGAAGAGCATATGGGAGAAGGATGCAACCCATAACGGCAATGCTCAGTGGCTAGAGGATCTGAGGGCAGACCACAGCGACCTCCCTGAACAGGGTCCAGTAACCATCACAGTGGCAGATATCCAAGAAAGGGTCTCCATGAAGAGTTGGACAGCACCAGGGCCCGACATGGTTCACGCCTACTGGCTGAAGAAGCTGACTGCACTCCACGAGCGTCTGGCAGCACAAATGAACCAGCTGCTAGTTAACGAGAGACACCCGGAATGGCTAACTGAAGGCCGGACGGTCCTGATCCCCAAGGACCCCAAGAAGGGACCGGTCCCCTCCAACTACCAACCAATAACCTGCCTCAGTACTACATGGAAGTTCCTGTCAGGCATCATATCGGCTAAGATGAACAGGCACATGGGTCAATACATGAGCGGGACACAGAAAGGAATTGGCAAGAATACCAGAGGCGCAAAACACCAGCTACTGGTAGACAGAACAATCAGCCGAGACTGCAAGACCAGACTGACCAACCTGTGCACTGCCTGGATTGATTACAAGAAGGCCTATGACTCAATGCCCCACAGCTGGATACTGGAATGCCTAGAATTGTACAAGATCAATGGGACCCTAAGAGCCTTCATCAGGAACTCAATGGGGATGTGGCGTACAACACTAGAGGCCAACTCCAAGCCCATAGCACAAGTCACCATCAAGTGCGGGATCTACCAAGGAGATGCTCTGTCCCCACTGCTGTTCTGCATAGGCCTGAACCCCCTCAGTGAGATCATTAACAAGACTGGCTACGGATACCGACTACGGAACGGAGCAGTTGTCAGCCACCTCCTGTACATGGATGACATCAAGCTGTATGCCAAGAGTGAACGAGACATCGATTCACTGATCCACACTACCAGGCTATACAGCAATGACATTGGAATGTCGTTCGGACTGGAGAAGTGTAGTCGGATGGTAACAAAGAGAGGGAAGGTAGTCAGAACTGAGGGGATTGAACTACCAGAAGGCAACATTGCAGACATAGAGGACAGTTACAAGTACCTGGGGATCCCGCAGGCAAATGGGAACCATGAAGAGGCCGCTAGAAAAGCTGCAACCACCAAGTACCTGCAGAGGGTCAGGCAAGTCCTGAGGAGTCAGCTGAATGGTAAGAACAAGATCCGGGCCATCAACACGTACGCCCTGCCCGTGATCAGGTACCCTGCTGGGGTAATAGGCTGGCCAAAGGAGGAGATAGAAGCCACTGACATAAAGACAAGAAAGCTCCTTACCATGCATGGAGGGTTTCACCCCAAATCCAGCACCCTGAGGCTGTACGCTAAGCGGAAGGAAGGGGGCCGGGGACTGGTGAGTGTCAGCACCACAGTCCAGGATGAGACAAGGAACATCCAAGAATACATTGGGAAGATGGCCCCAACTGACCGAGTGCTCAGTGAATACCTCAGGCAGCAGAAACCCAAGAAAGAGGAGGGAGACGAGGAACCATCATGGAAGGACAGGCCCCTGCACGGTATGTACCACCGGCAGATAGAGGAGGTGGCTGATATCCAGAAATCCTACCAGTGGCTGGACAAAGCTGGACTGAAAGACAGCACAGAAGCACTAATCATGGCAGCACAAGAACAAGCTCTGAGCACAAGATCCATAGAGGCTGGGGTCTATCACACCAGGCAAGACCCCAGGTGCAGGCTGTGTAAAGATGCCCCAGAGACAATCCAGCACATAACAGCAGGGTGCAAGATGCTAGCAGGCAAGGCATACATGGAACGCCATAACCAAGTGGCCGGCATAGTGTACAGGAACATCTGTGCCGAGTATAACCTGGAAGTCCCGAGGTCAAAATGGGAGATGCCCCCAAGGGTGGTGGAGAATGACCGAGCTAAGATCCTGTGGGACTTCCAGATACAGACGGACAAAATGGTGGTGGCTAACCAACCGGACATAGTGGTGGTAGACAAACAGAAGAAGACGGCCGTAGTGATCGATGTAGCGGTTCCGAATGACAGCAATATCAGGAAGAAGGAACACGAGAAGCTGGAGAAATACCAAGGGCTCAGAGAAGAGCTCGAGAGGATGTGGAGGGTGAAGGTAACGGTGGTCCCCGTGGTAATCGGAGCACTAGGTGCGGTGACTCCCAAGCTAGGCGAGTGGCTCCAGCAGATCCCGGGAACAACATCGGAGATCTCTGTCCAGAAGAGCGCAGTCCTGGGAACAGCTAAGATACTGCGCAGGACCCTCAAGCTCCCAGGCCTCTGGTAGAGGACCCGAGCTTGAAGGATAAACCGCCCGCAGGGGCGTGCTGGGTGTATATATATATATATGTGTGTGTGTATATATATATATGTGTGTATATATATATATACACACATATATATATATACACACACACACATATATATATATATATATATAATCAAGGATATACATATATATATGTCTATTTACACACACACACACACACACACACGTATATAAATGTCTCCCTCTGTCCCTCTGACGAAGCAATCCTTTTTCTTTTCCTGAAACTGCAGATTTCAATTTGACAAAAAGTAATTCTGAAATAAAACTGCAAACTTAATGTTTCTAATTTGAAGCAAGCAAAA